>NC_047569.1:26870000-27544039 GCF_011004845.1 Esox lucius
GTGTATGATCCTGTCCTCTTCGCACCTCATCCTGATCCTCCTGACACCCACGGGCAGGGCGGGCGACGTAAAACCCCTGGCAGAGCCCAGATTATCCCTCTAAGAGCCTTACACAGTCCTAGGCCCAGGATTAGAGTAGGAAGCAAGGTGCCAGTTTACACACAATTATACAGGCTGCCACTACAACTGCCAGTACTGGACTGTTACATACAAACATACAACTGCCAGTACCGGACTGTTACATATAATAACACAATTGTCAGTAGCTGACTTTTATATACAATAATACAACTGCCAGAACTGGACTGTTATATACAAAAATACAACAGTCAGTACCAGATTGTCACATATAACAGTCACAAATGTCAGTACCGGACTGTTACATACAAACATACAACAGTCAGTACTGGACTGCTACATATACTAATATAACTGTCAGTACCAGACTGCTACATATATTAATATAACTGTCAGTACCGGACTGTTACATATACTAATATAACTGTCAGTACCGGACTGTTACATATACTAATATAACTGTCAGTACCGGACTGTTACATATACTAATATAACTGTCAGTACCGGACTGTTACATACAAAAATACAACTGTAAGTACCGGATTGTTACATAGAACAATACAACATTCAGTACTGTCAGTCGCTATCACACTGACCCCATTGTTGTCTACTCCTTCATCAATGTTTTTAAAGTGAACACTTGCGCATGCGTTTGAGTGAGTACACTCACTCTCAAAGACACACACACACACACACACACAGTTTCACAAAGTTTCAAGTATATTAAATGAGTGATATCACAATTTCTGGGTTGACCAGAGCCATTTTGGTTGACAGCACGATATACTATGGACGCCATCTTAGAGTCCCATTAACGTGGGGAATATTTAAATAATACTATGTAAGGAGCCAGATAAATGAATGGTAAGGCCATTGGGCCTCTAACCCAAGGGTCACTGGTTTGCATAGCCAAGCCCTAACTGCTCCTTTAAGAGGCTGTGGATAAGAGCATCTGCTAAATGATTAAAATCTATTTATAAGTTTCATGAACGTCTGGAATCAGAACACAATCAAATGGATTCTAAAGTGGTCAAGAACTCTATCTAAATGACTCAGTTTGTCTAAACCTAAAAGTGACTGTAATTCTAACACTATGTCCAATTGTAGGTTTTTCTCTAAACGTAACCCCTCAGCCGAAAATGTAATTTTCCCTAGTGGGCACACAGGGACTGACCTTTCCAGATTTAACCATGTACAGTATGTAAGGACACCTGGTCCCACATTCACACACTGACCTGGTTTACATACATGCCCACACACGCCTGTATCTTAACCTACAGGACAGTGTATTTAACCAGCAGGAGACAATTGTTTAAAGCTATATCAGGGAAGGACATTTTTTTTGCTGGTTCAAACACCTCATAACATTAGAATAAATACTCATTATAAACACGGTGGAGGATTGTGATGGATGCAGAGATGTGATAAAATGAGAAATGTGACAGAGATAGAGATGATATAAAAGAGAAATGTGATGAGGAAGAGATGTGATGAGTAAGAGATGTGATGAGTAAGAGATGTGATGAATAAGAGATGTGATGAGTAAGAGATGTGATGGAGGGAGAGATATGATGAGGGAGAAACAGATTAATAAGGAATGACTCCAAAAGGCTTTAGAGACGCTAAGATTCTTAACCCAGTTAACCTCCCTTGGCGATGGCAATGATGATTACGGTCAATCCAAAATGTCCTCTCATGATGTTTGACGTAGTAGTTGTTATCATGGTTTTTATTTAGCTTCAGTATCAATCCCTCACTGGAGTTTGTAGGTCAGGCTTTTGGACCCAGAATGACGCAGAAGTGAGTTATGGTAGAACAGTGGATGTCATTTCTACTAACTGATAAAGGGGGAAATAGACCAAAAATAATATTAGATTGGAATGACATGACATGAGTTTGAACGTTTGGTTTGCAAACTGCAGTGCCAATTTCAGTAGCTGAGTATTCTAGCACGCAAAAATTACAACAAAGAGTGAACTGTCCATTGATATGCAGCATAAGAAACTGCCAGATAAACAAGCACATGATAAGATGCCTTCAGTAAATCAGCCAGGGTAGGTCTACAGTCCTGGAAATCAATATAACCCTGAGCATTTACAGACAACACAGCGTCAGTGTATTGTGGGGGGACTGCCCATGTACTGACAACATCAGAGGTAAACACACACAACTGCTGTGGGCGTATGCATGCACGAGCACACAGACAAACAAATACAGACACACAGACACAGACACACACACACACACGCACACACACACCACTGGCATGTAAATGCATCAGCTCTGGTCTAATCCTTGGCAGTGTGAGGTGTAATATTTCCTTAATGTAATGGGGTTTGATCGGGGGTGTTGGGTGTCTGAAAAGCCTCCTGTTTTATTAGCACAACGAGCACTCTGGGGGTCTCCGGTTCACGGCACCCAGCCCAACCCAGGATCTCTGACACACACACACACACACACACACACACACACACCGCTGTTAAAGCTAGTCATACTGTCCAATAACCACACAGACATCTTCATATTGAGCTAGACTTGTGCAAAATGATACACTCCCAGTGTGTGTATGTGTGTCTATATCGCTTGTTGGCTTTATGTTAATGATAAAGCATTATATTGTTGGGGGAGGCTGGAGGGAGGCGCTGATCTTGGATGTACACTGGATTACAGTGCGTGGCAACCAGATTGAAGGACTGCCTAGGAGCAGAGCAAGGCAGCGGGCTAAATACTGCTCTCGGTCAGCCCGGCTGTGTGGAGAAGAAAATGCTTTCTGCTCCCCAAGAATCGGTATATGATGAAAATCTTTGAAACCCTTGCAATGTCAAATGATTTCTGGATTCAAATACAGTATTTAAAATGGGTCTGCGTCAATGGACAGTCGAATGCCAAATCTAGTTGAAGAGCATCAAGCCCATTCACAACTGCACACCCTACCAGCACTGATGTTTGTACATCACAGCCCTCCACCCCCAACCCCTTTTCTCTGTCCTGGCCCCACAATGGGGAGACCTGCTTCACCATGAAGCTAAAATGGCTGCCTTTCCCCCACCATTGCCTAAATGAGCTAATACTTTTATTAATACTTTTTATTTGCCTCCTGGCACTGAATTTGCTAATAGCCACTTTAATGAGAATGGTGCACTTACTACTGATGTTGCTCCACCTAACAATTTTAAAATATATGCTTTAAGTACAATGATGAGCCAAAACGTGACCGTCTGCCTAATATGTTGTTGGTCCTCCGTGTGCCGCCAAAACAGCGCCACCCCTGGCGGTGTCCTGTGGGATCTGGCACCAAGACGTAAGCAGCAGATCCTTCAAGTCCCATAAGTTGCGAGGTGGAGCCGCTGTGGATCAGACTTGTTGGTCCAGCACATCCCACAGGTGCTCAATTGAGATCTATGGAATTTGGAGGCCAGGTCAACACCATGAACTCTTCCTCTTGTTCCTCAAACCATTCCCGAACAATGTGTGCAGTGTGGCAGGGCGCATTATTCTGCTGAAACAGAACAATGCCCAGAGCATCACACTCCACCAGCTTGTTGTCTTCCCACAGTGCATCCTGGTGCCATCACTTCCCCAGGTAAACGGCCCACACGTACACGGCCATCCACTTGATGTAATAGAAAACGGGACTCATCGGACCGGGCAACCTTATTCCACTGCTCCAAGGTCCAGTTCCGACGCTTGCACGCCGATTCTAGGTGCTTTCTAGGTGCTTTCTGATTGTTCACTTACCGTCTAATCTACCCAGA
Organism: Esox lucius; assembly: GCF_011004845.1. NCBI lineage: Eukaryota > Metazoa > Chordata > Actinopteri > Esociformes > Esocidae > Esox > Esox lucius. Next base: position 26,873,834 of record NC_047569.1, read on the forward strand.
CATGTGCCCCTTGTGAGGAGATGATCAATGTTATTCCCTTCACCTGTGAGTGGTCATGATGTTGTGGCTCATTAGTCTGGATAAGTCGCTCTGGGTAAGTGTCATTTGGAAACCAGTTTACCAGCCCTACGTGTCCTGACAGTGCACTGCATAGGGAATAGGTTGCCATTTGGAAACCAGTTTACCAGCCCTACGTGTCCTGACAGAGCACTGCATAGGGAATAGGTTGCCATTTGGAAACCAGTTTACCAGCCCTACGTGTCCTGACAGAGCACTGCATAGGGAATAGGTTGCCATTTGGAAACCAGTTTACCAGCCCTACTTGTCCTGACAGAGCACTGCATAGGGAATAGGTTGCCATTTGGAAACCAGTTTACCAGCCCTACTTGTCCTGACAGAGCACTGCATAGGGAATAGGTTGCCATTTGGAAACCAGTTTACCAGCCCTACGTGTCCAGGTAGAGCACTGCATAGGGAATAGGTTGCCATTTGGAAACCAGTTTACCAGCCCTACGTGTCCAGGTAGAGCACTGCATAGGGGAACAGGTTGCCATTTGGGATGCAACCTCATTGTTTCTAAGATGTCAAATAGAATTGATTATTCCATATAAGATTTGCCATATGGCCTAAAAGCTTTGATATATGATCCACTGGTCCAAATTAATGTTGCTGGGGGCCAGGGAGCTGCCATCAGTCCCATGGCTACACAGAGACAAAGGCAATGTGAAATATGAACAACTTCATATCAGTAGCTGGATGTTTTTTTCCAATATGGATGGGAAAGTCTAATGAACTTCCTATAGTCTTCTAGCAAATACTATCTAGGGAGTAACATTAACCTGAATATCGATATATAGAACGGTAGACACTGAGTACCCAGCTGACACACAGTACCATATTCATTTTGGATGGCTAATGATTCAGCTTATAACATATCATATTCATATGAAATACTACTACATGTGATGGGTACTGTATGTGATGTGTGTCTTGGTCAAAAGTATAAATAAAGAAGCAATGTTGTTCCAGAAGACTGTACCCGTTCATGGTGCGGAATCTTCTGGTGCATTTAAGAAGTGCAAACACTTCCGTGCCTATGCACACACATCATCTTCCCATAGTGAGGTGAGTCAGCTTCAGTGTTCCTGGAAGCGGAGCTGTGTGGAAAGCACCAGAAGGACTCCAGAAGAACTTGGTGTGTGTCCAATATAGCACCTACAGTCAATATATTAAGTCTTCACAGCCCTTGGATGCCTTTCAGATTTTGTTGTGTTAAGTGGGAATAAAATGGATTCAGTGCTAGTAGGGTGTGGATTCAATGTGTTTTTTGTGTCAAAGAACTTCACAAAATAGTGCGGTACGTACTGTCAAGTGGAATATAATTATATTTGATGGCTAGCCAGTAATTGCTAAAAAAAAAACATATAAATAAGTGTTTGGCATAATTTGTAAACCCTTTTAATATGTTTCTTGCTCTCTCCTCTTCCCACCCCCAATAAAACTGCCCAGATGTTTTTATTTTCCTTTACCTATCTCATCATACTCCACCTAGCCTCTTAGACCAGGCCACGTGTGAAAATTGTGTTTTTAAGGGGAGGAATGACAGTATAAATCCATAATACCTTGCAGCACATCTTCATACAAACAACTACTCTTTTCTCCCAATATCTCTTAAGACATTTTAGTCAACTTCGCTTAAAAAAAAAGACAGCAGTAAATCTTAATGTGGACTATTATTAAAGTAAATCATCGACTACTATTCCGATGAGACGCTGGCGGAAACAACGGAGCCAGAATCACCAGTTCAGCATTTCCATTTCTATACATCAGAGACTCAGATATGTATGGTAAACTAAACTTTTACCATAGATTGTAGGCAGACATGCCACAAATATTATGGTCCTTTAAAAACGGTTATTGAAACACAAGAGCTTCCAGACCTTAATAGGCCTTAATACAGATTTACAGTATCTCACAAAAGTGAGTACACTCCTCACATTCTTATTTGATTATATCTTTTCATGTGACAACACTTAAGAAATGACACTTTGCTACAATGTAAAGAAGCAATTTTTCCTCCCCGGTGTCATGTGACTTGTTAGTGTTACAAGGTATCAGGTGTAAATGGGGAGGAGGTGTGTTAAATTTGGTGTTATCGCTCTCACATTCCCTCATACTGGTCACTGGAAGTTCAACATGGCACCTCATGGAAAATAAATCTCTGAGGATCTGAAAAAAATAATTGCTACTCTACATAAAGATGGCCTAGGCTATAAGAAGATTACTAAAGAAGTTGAGTGCACATGCTCAGCATCATATCCAGAGGTTGTCTTTGGGAAATAGACATATGAGTGCTGCCAGCATTGCTGCAGAGGTTGAAGGGGTGGGGAGTAAGCCTGTCAGTGCTCAGACCATACGCCGCACACTGCATCAAATTGGTCTGCATGGCTGTCATCCCAGAAGAAAGCCTCGTCTAAAGATGATGCACAAGAAAGCCTGCAAAACAGTTTGCTGAAGACAAGCACACTAAGGACATGGATTACTGGAACCATGTCCTGGGGTCTGATGAGACCAAATGTGTGGCGGCAACCAGGTGAGGAGTACAAAGACAAGTGTGTTTTGCATACAGTCAAGCATGGTGGTGGGATTGTCATGCTCTGGGGCTGCATGAGTGCTGCCGGCACTGGGGAGCAACAGTTCATTGAGGGAACCATGAATGCCAACATGTACTCTGACATACTGAAGCAGAGCATGATCCCCTCCCTTCGGAAGACTGGACCGCAGGGCAGTATTCCAACATGATAACGACCCCAAACACACCTCCAAGGCGACCACTGCCTTGCTAGAGAAGCTGAGGGTAAAGGTGATGGCCAAGAATGTCTCCAGACATAAACCCTATTGAGCATCTGTGGGGCATCCTCAAAGTGGAGGAGCACAAGGTCTCTAACATCCTCCAGCTCTGTGATGTTGCCATGGAGTAGGGGAAGAGGACTCCAATGGCAACCTGTGAAGCTCTGGTGAACTCCATGCCCAAGAGGGTTAAGGCAGTACTGGAAAATAATGGTGACCACACAAAATATTGACACTTTGGGCCCAATTTGGACATTTTCACTTAGGGGTGTACTCACTTTTGTTGCCAGTGGTTTATACATTAATGGCTGTGTGTTGTGTTATTTTGAGGTGACAGCAAATTTACACTGTTATACAAGCTGTACACCCACTACTTTACATTGTAGCAAAGTTTCATTTCTTCAGTGTTGACAGATGAAAAGATATAATCAAATATTTACAAAAATATGAGGGTTGTACTCACTTTTGTGAGAAACTGTATTTTAAAATATATATATATTTTTTCAAATATATGAAAAAAGGAATATCACATTTACAGACCTGTTTACAGACATGTTTTCATCATGTTTGTACTTTGATCTGTTCATCTTTCCACTGATCCTGACTAGTCTCCCAGTCCCAGTCACTGAAAATCATCCCCACAGCATTATGTTGCCACCAACATGCTTCACCATAGGGATCGCATTGGCCAGGTGATGAGCGGTGCCTGGTTTCCGCCAGACTTGTTTCTCATGTTCTGAGGCACTTAGGTGTCTTTTAGCAAACTCCAAACAGGTGGTCATGTGCCCGTTCTTGAAGAAATAGTTCTGTCTGGCCACTCTACCATAAAGGCGTGATTGGCGGAGTGCTTGAGAGATGGTTGTCCTTCTAGATCACTGGTTCTCAAATCACTGGTTGTACGCGGTGCTCCCTTTAGTGGATATATATGGATATATATTCAATGCAATATTTTCTGAGTTCCGGGATCTCCGATCGGGATCGTTCAGTTTGGCTGGGCAGCCAGCTCTAGGTGTTCTGTTGGTTTCAAACCATTTCCATTTAAGAATGATGGCGCTTACTGTTACAGGTTACCTTCAATGCTGGAGATATTTTTTGGAGTCTTCCCCAGATCTCTGCTTCAATACTATCCTGTCTCGGAGCTCTACGGATAATTCCTTCAACCTCATGTCTTGGTTTATGCTCTGACATTCAGTATCAACAGTGGGACCTAATTTAGACAATTGTGTGCCTTTGCAAATCACGTCCAATCACAACTGCAAAGTACTGTGTACAGAAATAAATGTAATACATTTTAGAATGAGGCTTTAACATAACAAAATGTGAAAAAAGGGAAGTGGTATGAATATTTTCCAAAATATTTCAATCCACTGTAGATCAATCCATCTTCCCCATTATTTTATAATGTTATTATTTCCTATTACAATTCATCCATCAATTCAACTGTGGTGACTAACGAGAGGAGCTTGTTTCATTGAACCTTCCTTATTCGCATCATATCTGAATTGTGCATCGCCCCACAGTTTCCCAAGGGCACAGCAATGTATCCTACTGACTGAAAGTGGTCAGTGAGGTACATGTAACCAAACAGTGCAATCTGTAGGTCTTAGGGATGTCACGAGAACCGAGACTTTTGCAATGGCTAAAGGCTGCCGTGTTTAGGCTAACGTAATGTAACCATAGCTCGTTGTAGTAGGCTACCGTCCTAACTGTCCAGTCTGTGTCATCTGTCAAGTTCAAGATGCCACGAAAAGTGATGCCATTCTAATAAGAATCTGGCATCTCCGCAGATCGGAAGCACATAATCATACTATTGTATTCCGTACTGTTGCTAATTTTATGTACAGTAATATAGTTTGAGCTGGACATTTCATACAGTTCCTCGACTTGCGTCAGGTGCTTTTCTGGCTATATGCCAGTGCTGGGCTTCATACTTGGAGCCTGATCAGTGTTCTACTTGTTCTGATTCATAGCCTGTTTACCTTTTTATTTTGTTATTTTTTCATGTCTTGGCTGGGTACTGCTGATGAAATGATGTGCCATAAAAAGTTGACTGATTGCATTTTAAATACTTAAAGGCTGCACGCCACAGTTTTTTTTTCTAATGTTAATAGTTGTTTCTTTTTATTTATTACTTAACTACAGGCCACTGTTGTTTTTTGTAAAGTTCAATTGTTTTTATTGAAGAGGTGTATGTTTAAGTACATGGGATTTATTGTTTTGTTTTTTACCGTGGTATTGAATTGGGTATCAAGAATCATGGAATTTCACAGGCATTGCTATGGACTACTAAATGTCTGGTGTCGTGACGTCCATAGTAGGTCTAATAACACACTGAAGTGTTGAATTGGATTCCATCAGCCACCGATGGACAGTACGAGAGTAGATGACCTAAAAATTAAGTTTTTATGGCACAGTTTGCACACTGTTCAATGCCCCATATGCTGAGCATTACTGTGTTGTTTAATGTATATTGGATTTAATTTATTTTCACCAGGTGAGGAATATAATCCAGGTGATGCTCTGCCAGAACTGTACTGGTTATACAATACTTTGCAAAAGTATTTGACACCAGATATATACTCTCATATTACCTAAAAATTTCATAAAACCTAACAACCTAATACTTTAGATATGGTTGCACCACTTAAAACAAAAGAAATATGGAACAAGAAACTTGCCCCCTGGCACACAAACAATATTAGAGCACTCAAGCAAGCCACCAGAAAATTGGAGCGAAAGTGGCGCTCCACCAAGTTGGAAGTATTCAGACTAGCCTAGAAAGACAGTACACTACAATACCGAAAATCACTCACATCTGCTCGATCAGCTTATTTCTCCAACCTGATAGAGGTGAACAAAAACAATCAAGAATTTCTCTTCAATACAGTTGCAAAGTTAACAAAAAAGCAATGCTCAACAAGTGAATTGGATCTTCACTTCAGATGTAATAAATACATGAACGTCTTTGACGAAAAGATCATCACCATTAGAAAACAAATAACTGACTCTTCAAATAGTTATAGTCCCCAAAATCTCACTTGTCCTGAGAATGTCTTGAAACCTCCCTGACCAGGTGTCAATGGAGAAACTTGAATTTTTGGATCCTGTATCACTCGACACATTCACAAAATTTGTAATGAGTTTTAAACCCACACATTGTCAGCTAGACCAGATTCCTACAAAATTACTTAAGGAGCTATTTCCTGTTTTAGGTCAGCCAATGTTGAACATAATAAATTGCTCCCTTTCCTCCAGATGTGTACCAAAGAATTGCAAAACTGAAGCCTCTTCTAAAAAAAATCTCATCTGGATCCCGACATATTAAACAATTATAGGCCAATATCGAACCTCCAGTTCCTCTCAAAAATCTTAGAAGAATATGTTTCCCAACAACTGAATGCCTATCTGAAGACAAAGAACATTTGTGAAATGCTCCAGTCCGGTTTCAGACCCCATCATAGTACTAAGACTGCACTCGTGAAGGTAACAAATGACCTTCTAATGGCCTCAGACAAAGGTTCCGCATCCGCTTTTGACACTATTGATCACACCCTTCTCTTAGAGAGACTGGAAACCCATATTGGGCTACGTGGACATGTTCTAGTCTGGTTTAAATCTTATTTATCTGAAAGATATCAGTTTGTTAGTGTGGATGGCATATCCTCTGACAAGTCAAAGGTATGCTTTGGTGTTCCTCAAGGCTCGCATCTGGGCCCATTATTGTTATCACTATATATGCTACCTCTGGGTGTTGTAATCCGGAATCACAATGTAAACTTTCACTGTTATGCTGATGACACAGTTAAAAAACCTCTCCTTTGATGAACATATAAAATATGTCTCAAGAGTTTGCCATATTTTCATCTTCGAAACTGAAACTTTCTATCAAAACCTGATGCAGAAAAACTAATCCATGCTTTTGTTATTTCCATATCAGATTACAACAATTCTCTTCTTTCCGGTTACCCTGATGAATCAATAAATAAACTTTAGTGCTGCACACGGCTGCTAGAATCCTAACTAGAACAAAATAAAATTAACACATTACTCCAATACTAGCCTCTTAACACTGGCTGCCTGTTAGGGTTAGGGCAGATTTGAAGGTTTTATTGTTATGGACGTGCTCCTACTTATTTTTCTGAAATGATCCAGCCATACCTACAGGTAACCTTAGATGGCAAGATGCAGGCCTTTTAATTGTACCTAGAACAGCCGGAGGCAGGTCCTTCCCTCATAGAGCTCCACTGTTGTGGAATTATTTACCAATTAAGGTTAGAAATGCAAACTCAGTACCAACTTTCAAGTGTCTACTAAAGACTCATCACTACAGCATGGCCTATGATTAAGTTTAGTCTGGCCCAGGGGCGTGAAGGTGACCAGAAAGGAGTGATACTGTCCACCCTTGCTGTCTTGCCAGGTGGGCTCTCATTGCCACTGGGATGTCCTCCCATTCGGAGAGGAGTCACTCGCTTGTTGTTGTCTCTCTGATGCGCACAATTGGGCTGTACTCCATTGTCCCTGTCCTTGTCCATCTGGTCACGCTGCCGACCTGGACTAGGTTTAAATAGACTCTGGACTAAGCCCACTCTCATTTATTAATTATTACAATTTGTAGTCTTAATATGTTCACCTGGCACAGACAGAAGAGGACTGGTCACCCCTCTGAGCCGGGTTCCTCTCTAGGTTTCTTCCTAAATGTCGGCCTTCTTAGGGAGTTTTTCCTAGCCGCATGAAATTCAACACTACTGCTGTTTGCTCCTTGGGGTTTAAGGCCGGGTGTTTTGTAACAACACTTTGTGACACCTGCTGATGTAAAAAGGGCTTTACAAACAAATGTTATTGATTGACTGATTGCTCACGCCTCAAGACACATCATCCTTAAAGTGAAGTATGATGGTGGTAGCATCAGGCTGTGTGGATGCTTCTCATCCACAGTGACTGGGTATCTTGTTATAATGTAAGAATAAAATAAACAAAATACATTGAGTACTGCAAAATTACCTTGGAAGAAGTTTGGGAGGAAATTCTCCATTCAGCATGTCAATTACCCCCTTTACAATCATTGTAAAACCTACTAAAACTACTGTAGCTGCAATTACTGCAAATTCTTCTAATAGTTCTTCATCAGTCTCTCACATATGGAAAATTCCCAACCTACTCTTCCATGTAGAACTGCTATAACTGAGCGACATCTACTTCTTTCAGATTCTGCCAAAGCATCTGAATCATGTTTACCTTTGAACATTGACAGGGCATCCTAAATGTTAGATCTATTGCTTTTCAGCCATTCTGACAATGAATTGCTTGTGTGGTTTGAATTTTACAGAACCTTATTTAGCATTTATCTTTCTTATTTAATCACATCTTGTTTTTGTTCAAATTCTGCTATTATTTTTCTTGTTAAACAAACAAAATATACACCACACACCCATAACTGTTTGGTTAAAAGTCTGGCCCTAAATCTGTTTGTGTTCTCAATAAAAATATTTGAAAAAGGAAAGATGCAACCTGGCAATAATTGTGCAGTGTTATTGTCTTGTTTGGAGCAGGTTCGAGACAAATATTAACACTTTTAAAAAAACTAATGTTTTATATTGTAGGATTTCAACTATGAAATTCCTCACATCTCTCTTAGTTTTTGAAGTGTGTTCTTAGTGTTCCACAATTTTCTGAGACACTGTTAGAAATCATAATCTCTTATAGCCAAAATTTGTAGATTAAGTAAGAATTTGTTTTGCAATGAGTTCCCTTTAAAGAAAAAGGTGATGTCATTTTACTTAAACTGTTATTGCATTTGTTAAGCTCTGCTAAATCTACAACACTCATTTTGTTTACTGACTGTCATATTTCAGAATCAGTTAACAATGTCCAATTCTTCATTCATTGACAATATTCATTTTTCTTCTAAAGTACTTAGAATGAGGAATCCAATATATCTGTGTCTGTCAGTGAATCTCTAGTTCTCTTTAGTGTCAAAAACTCTTTTGCCTCCTACATTTTCTCCAGAGATTGCACATATTTATTCTGAAGAGAAAGGCCAAGTGTATCACTGGACTTGAGGCACACACACACACACAGTTTTCCCATTGTGAGTTTGAGGTGAGTCAGCTACAGTGTTCCTGGAAGCAGAGCTGTATGGAAAGCACCAGAAGGACTCCAGAAAAACTTGGGTGTGCATCCCATATTCTGTAGTACCCACCGTGGATATAATAAACATTCACTCCACTTGGATTTTTTTCAGATATTGTTGTTACAAAATGAGTTTGAAATAGCCTTGAATGTCAAAAACCTCCACAAATTTTTACTGTATGTACTGTCAAAGTGGTATGACATTTAAGAATTGTATGTATTTATTAAAAACAAAACACTAATATACCTTGATTAGATAAGCATTCATCCCCCTGAGTCAATATAGTGCCTGTTAGAAACACCTTTGGCAGCGATTACAGCTCAAGCCCTCTTGGGTAAGCCTCAAAGAGCTTTGCTCACCTGGATTGTGCAATATTTGCCCAATATTCTTGGCTCTGTCAAGGTTCTAAGGATCATAACTAAAGAGCAAAAGTCTTACAATAGATTTTCAACCAGATTTAAGTTAAAACAGTAACTTGGCCACTCAGGAAAATTCACAGACTTGTTGGTAAGCAATCAAGATTTGGTCTTGAGTTGTATGTAATTGTTCTTCTGAAAGGAGAATTCCTTTCCCACTGTCTGGTATAAAGCAGACTAAAGCAGGTTTTCTCCCTACCATTAAACCCTCAGTAGGATTTTGCCTGTGCTTAGCTCCTTCCAGTGTCTTTTTATTCTGAAAAACTCCCCAGTCATTGCAGATGTGGAGCATACCCAAACCATGTTTTAAAACAAGAAGGCAGTTAGTGATGTTTTGGATTTGTCTCAAACAAAAGGCATTGCATTTAGGCCAAACAATGTAATCCTCTGACATGCCTTTACTGTTTTGTTGCATACAATCTCTCTTTTCATTCCGTCAATCTAGTCATTATTTTGAAGTCACTACTGTTGTTCATTCTTTGGGTTTTCTACCACAGCCATTGAACTTTGTAGCTGTTTTAGCATCCCCAAAGATGAAGAACTCTGCGTTTTAATCATGCATGCTTCTCCAAACAATCGGGACTGTTATTCAAGTATCCTTGAGACAGATCTACCCACAGATTAGTTCCGTTAGCAGCACATTCTTAAACCACTTTGTACAACCGCAAATTTTGCCCATGGCACAGGCCAAAATGTGAAACTACGCTATTGAAAGCTGTTATTTGGGTTCTGAAATACATATTTTCATTATAAAAAAATAATTACATTTTGTATCGCGCGAGCTGCAGTCAGCAAACACTAGTCGCATCCTCATCTCAACGTAAACTTGATCTGAGCATCCTCAGCTAACAGCTGAATTTAAATGGAGCCTGTCCACAGTGGAAGCATTTGTCTGAACAAAATTCATAGAGTGAAAACCATCGTTTTATTTTTCTTTCTTAGTGGACACTCCTTGTTGTCATTATCACAATTTATTAAGTTTACTGAACGTGGGAATCATAGGGAAACAGATGAAAAGGAGATGCAGGGGAGGATGGTGGAGACGGATATTGACCCCTGGTCTCCGGCGGGGGGGGGGTCGCATATGTGCATAGAGATTGGAGTGTTACCACGGGATCACACAGAACATAACAAAAATCTTAACAGACAACGAATACTAGAATATCTTAAAACTAAAGGACATTGAGCGAGACTAGAGGAAGCAAACAAAGAGGGAAGTATACCACTAATCTTATTTGAAAGCAATATGATGAAAAGGGACTGGTCTGTTTAAACAGCTCTTTGTATTCTGGTGAACATATGCGATTGCATTCGTGTAATAACCTTCATCTGTCCCCCTAATTTGCACCCTACCACTACTGCTTTTCAAGATGCTTTATTGGTTGTGAAACAGCTGTTTAAGGAGGGTAAATTGTCATGGTAAAAAAGAATAAAAAGAGAGGACAAATGTGTCAAAACTGTCCCCTCTATGTTTGCGTTTGAGTTTTTGGTCAGGAGACTATACCGGTTATTTCTTGATATATTTCTATGCAGATTATTATAATTTATATTTTTAATTAACAGCTGTTTAAGTCAATTGATCTGGTTCCCTATACGTGAACAGAACCAAATGGATCATCTCATCGAAAAGACTGAGAAACAACAGTGGCAACGACAAAACCCCTGAACCCAGCCTTAAAAATACAACTTTATTGAGACACAACCTGCTCTATTCTTTGGTTCCCGTCAGCTGCTACTCCCGCCCCGATATAGATTACCCCTATCCATTAGGTCACATGGGGCTGGACCGGCTCATCTCCCAGAGACAGGAGGTGGAAAAGGAACCAAGGACCTCAAACTCACATGGGGGATAGGGCGGGGATTACAAATATGGGTGTGTGCTGGTTTTTACTTGAGTGTGTGTATGTCAGTGTTGCTGCTGACACCCCTGACAGGGCCTGAGACACATGTGCCCTGAATTTATCATAGGGGGCTGCAAGCCGTCATCAACGAGGGGTGGGTGGTAAATGTCACATGTGCGTGGGCTACCTGAACCAGCCAGCGGCTGCCTGAACCAGCCAGTGTCTACCTGAACCAGCCAGTGGCTACCTGAACCAGTGACCACCTGCTCCGCCCCACCAGGCCTTAACACTTTAGATTGATTTAGACATGGTAACTACAACATCTGGCAAGGGATTATGTGTGTGTGTGTGGCTAGTGACAGGTTGACAGACTAAGAAGAGGGTCTCTCTCTGGACTAGTGGGTCCTAGTCAGCACCCAGCACCTGTCACCCAAATCCCCCTTGCGCCCTGTCCTCCTAAGCTGGGGTAAGTACAGTGTTAACCTCTGGTGGCCCTATCTGCCCAAACTGGACTAGCAGGCCGACCTGAGCCCCAAATCCCCCTAATAGAGGTTCCTAAAAGCACACACACAAACACAACTACTTGCACATGCTGGCACACACTCATGCACGTGTACACACACACACAGACACATGCACGTACATGCACAGAAATCATATAAACAGACAGATAGATAGATATGGAGCAGCTGTAGGACTGGGATGCTATTAATATGGGACTTATCAACACATGCAGCAGGTGATAAATGGCTGTCGATTTAACACCCTGATCCAAGAGCCAAGCCCCGCTCTGCCCCAACCCCGCCCCGGCAACAGGGCATGGCACAGCTCTCAGCAGTCAGCACCCTGCCTTGATCATCTCTGATCGCTCTATCAGGAGTAACACCCTCCGACAGATGCAACAGTCAAAGTCCAGAGTCCAGGGTTAGCTACAAGTCCAGGGTTAGCTACAAGTCCAGGGTTGGCTATAGGTCCAGGGTTGGCTATAGGTCCAGGGTTGGCTATAGGTCCAGGGTTAGCTATAAGTCCAGGGTTAGCTACAAGTCCAGGGTTAGCTACAAGTCCAGGGTTAGCTACAAGTCCAGGGTTAGCTACAAGTCCAGGGTTAGCTATAGGTCCATGGTTAGCTATAGGTCCAGGGTTGGCTATAGGTCCAGGGTTGGCTATAGGTCCAGGGTTAGCTACAAGTCCAGGGTTAGCTACAAGTCCAGGGTTAGCTACAAGTCCAGGGTTAGCTACAAGTCCAGGGTTAGCTACAAGTCCAGGGTTAGCTACAAGTCCAGGGTTAGCTACAAGTCCAGGGTTAGCTATAGGTCCAGGGTTAGCTATAGGTCCAGGGTTAGCTACAAGTCCAGGGTTAGCTATAAGTCCAGGGTTAGCTACAAGTCCAGGGTTAGCTATAAGTCCAGGGTTAGCTATAAGTCCAGGGTTAGCTACAGGTCCAGGGTTAGCTATAAGTCCAGGGTTAGCTATAAGTCCAGGGTTAGCTATAAGTCCAGGGTTAGCTATAAGTCCAGGGTTAGCTATAGGTCCAGGGTTAGCTATAGGTCCAGGGTAAGCTACAAGATAAACTAGTGAGCTAAACTATGGTTCTCCATGTGACTGACATAGTAAGTCAGTATTGTCTGAGTCACCCACTGGGAGGGTGGAGCTAGAGGTGTATAGTGCCGATCCTGGACAGCTCTGTGATGAAGACCAGACTTGGGCTCTGCTTCCACTCACACTACGCTCACCCTCACACACACCATGTCCCAACACCAGAACACACACACACGTATGAAACAGCATGCGAACACACATACGGCTAAAGCCCTGTCAGGCCCTAGGTTAGATAGCATTACATTTCAGAGAGAGAGCGAGAGAGAGACAGAGAGAGAGCTGAGAGGGATATCACTGTTATACAGCGGCCCTATCAGAAGTCTGGCTTGCATATTACTTCTACTTAAACTGCGCACTGTATTAACTGTACTACAAACTATTTACAATTATCAGCAGTTGTTTTACACTGAATATTACAAGACAATTCTCGTCCTGAATGGTCAACAGAAAATTCTACTTAATCAAACGGCTAAATTAGTATGACTTCCAGGCCTTTAAATCACAACATTTTAAAAATGTCACACACTATTAAATGTTCTGTTTTCACATACCCAAAATGATTAGCATTTAGAACACAAGCACCAGTATTCTGTCGGACAAGCTTCGGTCTGGCGGTCGTGTCCATATCAACAGTCATTAAATGAAAAAGAATAACTTGGAAAGATAAAACATTCCCAAGCCTGGGCCAGGACACAGACACACTCCCCTGGCTTTCTCCCAGGAATTTCATAAGATCCACAGGAGTGCTAGCACTGGCCGTAAAGCAGAAGTAAGACTTTACAAGGCTACTTCTTTCTGTTTGAACACAGAGTCAGCAGCACAATAATGTCACGCTACAGCAGTAAATGTCAGAAGGCCAATTTTCACCATGGTTGCGTCCCACACAGCACCCTATTCCCCTACAAAGTGCGTTCTTCAACTATTTTTGGGGTAAAAAAAAGGGCACTTTGTAGGGAATATAGTCGTATTTGTGACACTACCCATGTCTTTCCTAAAGCATTTGTCTGGCCAGTCTGAAATTAGCTGGTACCAATATCGCTGGGAAACATTCTGCGATCCTGTCTTGCTATGAATCACAAGTAAGCTTTAAAAAAATGAGTCTTAAAACATCACTCTTTTAACGCAATATAAATGTTTATGCACGCACGCACATACACAAACCCTACACAGAATGATGAGATGTTCCATTTTTAAAACAACAACCCTGAAAACACTACAAATTCCACTTGTCAAACTTCAAAGTGAAACGTCTCGAAAATTAAAGAAAGAGAGCAAGGCTCACTCTTTACTGATAGTTCTTTACTTAAGTCAGAATGAACAAAGAAAGAGAAATCTGACGTGAGTTAGCCAATTGACTACTGATGACCTCCTTTTAAGAAATGATTTAAAGGTTTGGACACTCCCCCCTGTTTGATCCTTGAATACAACACTATATGGATGTTATTTTACCAGGACTGAATCATAAATGATGCAGTATTCCCTACATGGCTTGCTACATTTGATCCGAGCCCAATGGGTTCTGGGTGGAGAGCAGTGGACTGTCTAGGTGAGTGTGTCATTTGGGAATCCGACATGCAGACATTGTGATCCAACACTCTGTTTCCTATTGCTCTGTAGCCATGGTGATTCACGCCGGTCAGCAGAAGCTTCCATAACAATACAGGACCATTATTATCTGAACCTACATGGTTCTAATTTACAGAAAATTAAATAGGTCCTCTTCTAGAAACAAACGTAGCAAAATGCTGAGTTTCACTGTTTGAGAATATACATGGCAAAACACTGCAGGGTTGCAAAGACTGTCTTCTGTCATTTCACACTCTTGCTGGAAAACCAACAACAGGCATATATATACTGTCGACGTTCCAGAAGGAAAATATCACAAAAGAAGGTGTGAAAAAATTCTTCTTTTTTATGAAAAACACCAGTGAAAGAGAGAAAAAAAATGACTTCCCACAAAACTGGAAGATTTTTTTTTTACCTCATACTTTAAGCAAGCAAAGCAAAGACTCCACACACACAAAAACATACACACACACACACACACACTCCTCCAGACAGACACGTCTAACTAATGGCTCTGGTTGGGTAAGAGGAAAAGTGTCTCAGACTCCAAAGCCCTCTCTCCTCTGTCTGCTAAAGACAGAGAGACAAAGAGAGTGAGGGAACGAGTGAGGAAGAGACTGAAAGAGAGAGAGAGAGAGAGAGGATTACCGGAGGAGGTGAAGTCTCTCCTCTGACTCACTCATACACAGAAGAGAGAGAAGGGATCAGCCCCTTAAGACACTGGAGTCTTTCCCTGAGTGGATGCTGAAGTGTGTTTGTGCATTTGTGTGTGTGTGTGCATGTGTGTGCGTGTGGGCCCACTCCAGCTAGCCTGAGTCAATGGTGGGCTTAGCCCCAAGACAGGACAAGGATAGTCATTTACCCCAACATACACAATCACAAAACAAACACATGATACACACACACACACACACACTTGAAGGGCCCAAGGGAGGGGTAAGTATGGAGGCTACTTCAGTGTATACACCAGCCATAGGACAAAGCAAACAGAGGGAGCTGATGACGTGTCAGACATATTAGTGTTCGTCTTCAGCAAAGTGTTTGTGTGTGCGCGTCCGCGCGCGCGTGTGTGTGTGTGTGTGTGGTTAGGCACATTCACTTCGTCTGAGCTCCATTTCTCCTCCAACCCTCAAAATGATGGATATATCTGTAGTAAGTCTCCACACCACTCCCCTCTTCTGCACTCTGTGTGCCATCTCTCTCTCTCTCTCTCTCTCTCTCTCTCTCTCTCTCTATAACCCACAAACTCACACGGTCATACGCACACTGTTTTTAATCTCTGTGCATTCCAACCAGTGCTTGTGTGTCCAATATGCCAGTGCAGCCTGTAGGACAGACCTGTTTGCTCACACCTCAAACACGTGGTGGTGTTTGGGTGGTCTACACACACAAATAAATAAATCACAGTCTAATTAGTGTTACTCTCCACGTGGTGACAGTCTAACCCCACAGGGGGTAATAGCCACAGGCCCAAAGGATAGTGTGTGTGTGTGTGTGTGTAGGGGGAACTGAGAGGGTGGAGTGCTCATGTGTCAGAGATCTTCAACACCTCATCAACCTACACCTCTCTGTGGCTTTCACTTGACGAAGAACACCCACAACTTACACCACACAAACAATACACCACACACTGCTGGCACCACACACACTAAAGAAACTACACACCACACACATAAAGACCTATTCACGTTAACATGAGTTATTGGGATGACACTCATTTAAATAATGCAGGTATGTTTTTCTATTCGCATCAGTGGCTGGAATTCTTTGGCCCAACAGAGATTCACCAGAGGACCAACAGAGATTCACCAGAGGCCCAACAGAGCTTCACCAGAGGCCCAACAGAGCTTCACCAGAGGCCCAACAGAGCTTCACCAGAGGCCCAACAGAGCTTCACCAGAGGCCCAACAGAGCTTCACCAGAGGGCCAACAGAGCTTCACCAGAGGGCCAACAGAGCTCCACCAGAGGGCCAACAGAGCTTCACCAGAGGGCCAACATGTGTTTGCAACACCTTGACCTCTAAATAATCTGATCTGACTGTGGACCAGACATGCAAATTCTTGTTTGCCATGATAATTAAAAACATTCCTACTTGTGTTTGGTACACTAATGAGCAATGCTTCTACAGTCTGACAGGCCTGAAAACTAGCATGATTTCTCCAACATTAGTAGTTAATGTAGCTGAGCCAGACGGCTAAACATCACATGAAACACAAGGGAATATAAATGCTTCTAAGCGGCACAAAACCATAAAGTGTAAAATGGTTCAGTAACCATTTTGGGTTAGTTGTTGGGTTAGTAACTAGCTAGCGAACATATGTTTTCATTAAGCAGCTGCCTGATTTCCTACAAATGTTACCAATATTGTTTACAACACTGTGAAACAGCAAGCCATTTGTGTAAGAAGAGGTACAGTCAGCTAGCTATCATTTCAAGGTAGTTATCATATGTCAGTAATGTAATTAGCTTCTCTACTGTCGATGTCTCTGTTAGTGGCTGTTTACACATAGGTTTGGATACATCCTGGACTACTCATAGGAATAAAACACATTGGGTGATGCAATTTTAAAAGGGATTGCAGATGCAAATCTCGTGGTTAATCTCAAAAAACCTCATGTAGTGTGAATAGGCTCCTCTCATACATCACACACCACACACAGAGCTTTGGACATATCATTTGTAGGGCTGAATTGACAGAGAAAAAGTGACTTATTATTACTGGACAGCATGGCTCGGTTGGAAAAGGAAGTTCTGGTTTCTATATTGCAAGGGGAAAAACAGCCTTGTGCCCCTGCCACCGAGCCTGTGTGGATCAAACATGGCCACCGCCAGCCCAGAGTGACAGTGTGCCACAAGACTAGCCAGACCACCAAGAACTGGACTGAGAGCCACTGCAGAGCCTACTGTGTGAAGCAAGGCTTTGATTATTATGCCAGAGCTAAACTTAATCGTTCCCATAAAGTGTAGAAGAAATAAGAGTTGGGAATGACCTGGCCTGAGAGGGAGAGAGAATGTGTAGAAGGGGGGTGGGCTGTGTGTGTGTTAGAGGTCCTCTGTGGTCAGAGCCGTCACAGAGTCCAGGGATAATAATAGGATGTGTAACACTCAATTCACTGGGCTAAAGCTGGACTTCCCACGTTTCCCTCCTCTCACTCACTGGTGACACACCATTTTTGACCCCCCCTCCCCGTTCCTTCCTCCCACCCCATCCAATGCTTCCCTGGAGTATTCACAGGACTCGTATGCAAGAAAAGAAATACACAAAAAAACAACAACACTTTGAGGCTACCCCCAGTTCGGACAGTTCCCATAGAAACTGCGCATTCCTTGTTTATCTTGATTTATAAATAACTTTGGGAAGAGAGGGATCAATACTTTCCCTCAGACCAAATGAGGGGAAAGGAGAGAAAGAGGAAGAGAAAATGAGAGAAGAGGAAAAAAAGCTTGAGA
Source organism: Esox lucius (assembly GCF_011004845.1). Lineage (NCBI taxonomy): Eukaryota > Metazoa > Chordata > Actinopteri > Esociformes > Esocidae > Esox > Esox lucius. The sequence goes on from NC_047569.1 coordinate 26,891,687, forward strand.
AATGTGCAGACATTTGGCATCTCTCAGTGATAGGTCCAGTGTGTCTTTCCCATGGCCTTTAATTCAGTAGCTGGGTCCTGCTGTAAAACAAGCTGCCCTGCTGTTTTAACACTGACCCCAAAATGGCGGCCAATGGGCCACACCAGACTGCAGACTGTCCCGTAAAACTTGGCGTACAAATCAAACTAAAATCTTAGTTTGCTACACATTTCAATCTCACACTTTCCATTGCAGTGGTGTATGTGATGACAAATACAAAAAGGTATTAGCAATTGGATCATATCGACATATTATGATTTGTGTGAATATTATATATATTTTGTTTTTTTAAGTAGCTACACTGGTTTCTTGGATCAATCAGAATCGGCCAGAGCAAGGAGTTTGGGTAGCAAGGTGGCTGTAAAACTGGGCTCAGGAGTGAAACTATGAGCCTCGCAGTGTACAGACTTCCATCCAGGAATCAAATGGGAAAATCAATGTCACCAGTCTCAGATTCTATCCCAAATGGCACCCCAATCCCTACAAGCAGCGCACTATATAGGGAACACAGTGTCATTTATGACAACTAATTAGTGCTTGCCTTGACTCTTCCTTCTTTTCAAAGGATTTCCTCATGGTTTCTGTCAGTGCTTTACAGTGGGCATCATTCAGCTGTCATTAGAAGCTATCATTACCAGGGGACCGGAGGCCATAATTGACAATGTTTCGACGGAAAGAAAAAGTTGTCAAAACACAATTAAATGCAAAAATATGGAGAGAGCGAGAATGAGAAGATGTTGGAAAGCTATGATACGTTATAATATCACAGGCTTTACTTGCCCTAAAATAGGAAAGAACAACACTGAAACCATTACTTTCTGCTTGGCGATTTGGAGGGGAAATTATGTGGATCACTGACCCTGTCAGCATCCCAAATGGCACACTATTCTCTATATAGTGCACTATTGTTAGTCCAAAGGTCTGTGAATCAGTAGTGCACCATAAAGGGAATAGTGATGTTTTGGGCACAGTTGAAACACAACAAATAACCCATCTGCTGTCCCAATGAGGGATGGCCACATTAATATCTGATATAAAGCCATAGAAATATTTCTATAATGTGGAAATTGGTCAAATATTAGAAAAACACAAAAATATCTATAATTCATGATTTGGCAAATGGTAAAATATAATGAAATCACAGTGAACATTCAAGTCTAGAATTTATTGAATGTTCAAACTAAATAAGTGCCCTGGAATGGAGCACTGGGAATGTAATTGCATTGCAGTTGCGAGACCAGGCTTTGAGTTCTGCTCACGGATTAGTCCAGCGGTCCTGCTAATTTAATTTGGTTGCCTTGCCATGTTGTGCTCTAGCGGCTACTTGTGGTGGCTTGGGTGCCTGTGAGCTAAATTGTGGTATAAGGCGGGAGACTGTGTTCCTTCTGACGCTTAAGGTTTCTGGTTGTCTAAACTTCCTGGCTGAGCAAGCAACAAACATTCTAATAACAAATGGAATATCAGCACACAAGGAACACATATCTCAACACAAATGTTGTCCTTTCTCGTGGTCTGTAAAATGCTGTAACTAGATATAAACTCAGTTTATAAGCTATTCAATGATCCACAAACGCATATTCACTGGCTTTTGTTTCCTCGGATACAATTTATCCCACCACTATTATAAAGATGATCAGTTCAATCCACTTATTAAAGTAGGTGGGTTAACTCTTCAAACATTGTTTTAAACATTGTAGTAACTTAACAGATGCAGTTATCCAGAGTGATGTACTGTCAATGAGAATGAGGCCTGGATCTAGTCTACATGCAGTTTTCTATTAAGTCTGAGACATTAACCAGAAATATCTGTACTGCAGGCAGTAGAGTGGTCAATGTCTCTCTCTTTCCTTCTCTCTTCCTCTCTAACCACTGCCCTCTATCCACCCATTTATTTTACTATCACTCCCTCCACACCAAACAATCCTCTCTCTCCCTCTCTTTCCACCCTTTCTCTCCCTCTTTCCCCTACCCTATATCTCCTCTCTCTAACCCCTATATCTCTCCATACCATTGTCTTACTATCTCTTTCTCCATCCCTCCTCTTACCATCTCTCTCCACCCCTTTTTCTCTCTCACTATCTCTCCCCTTCCCACTGTAATCTGGTTTGATTTATAGTCCCTCTCTTCCTGCCTCTCTGGGGCTGGGGAGGGCCTCTCTGGCTGAGACAACCTGGCACCCCCCCGAAACACACACACACACACGTAGTAGGCTAGTACTCATATAGTCTGTTGCCGTAATCCTAAGCCTGTGCACACACACACACACACACACAAACACATCCCGCATACCCCTGTGATAGTACAGTCCACACCACATCCATCTCTCCTGGGTTGTGAAACATGGTATGATGTATGAGAGATGATTCTTGCCATCTTTGCTTTACACATTACTCAGACCTAGCAGATATTTCCCCCACACTATTCTGTTACTATCTGCATGTGATATAACAGGAGAGCCGATTCATATTCATTCATAACGCCTGTCTAAAGGCTCAGTGTGAAATCACAGTGGTGGGCGGCGATTAACTCAGATATCATGTGAGCAGTTTGGAGGTGTGGCCTAGCGAGGCTACATGAGCGGTGATCAATCACTTGACCAGAGAGCATACAGCTATCTTCAGTGTTTCTCCAGGCATTACAGGGTATAGTCAACAGGTCAGTGTTAAGAAGCAAGCTAGGAGGCAGGCACACACAAAATGCCCATACGCACACACATACAGACACGCCCCCACCTACTAGCCAGCATGAGTAACATCAAAAGGCGTGCTTGGAAGGGGTGGGTGGGGAAGCAGAACATGTCAGAGGTAGTGTGTCAGGTCTGGGCTACTGTAATATATGAGCCTGGGTGTGTTCCAAATCACACACTACTAGTGCATTATACATGGAATAGCAAGCCATTTGACAAGCAGAACACAAGGTCCGGAAAGGTAGCGACCGCCATTATTCATTTTTTTCAAATGAAATTGGCGACATCATAAAAGCAGACCTGGGGGTCAGGCAAAGTTCAGACCTTGGACACACCCAATCACAGACATACACTTACGCATGCCGACATAACCACGCTTTAATGCTACTACATCGTCAGACCGGCTGCATTCCATTTAAAAAAGAAAATCAGTTACCCTTTATATGCTCTCCTTTGTCCTTGCTAACATCCTTTGTCGATTTAAACCACTGGGCAGGTACATAAGCAACAGCTGCAACTAGTTTTTACCAGGTGGGTTTGACTTATCCAGTGCCATGTGATTTGTGAAGGGACAGTGAATCAGGAGTGGGGTGAGAGGAGAATATATTTTGGGAATAAAATGCAGCCCTAGGCCCTAAAAAACGCTACTATCTCTGCCTTAATGGCTGACATTAATTTGTGAAAGTGTTCTTTCACATACAATTTGTAGAATATTTGCAGTAAAAACAATTGGGAGATATTTCATGGTCACCATTCTATTTCTTGAAAAATATAATTAATTATCAAAATTATAAATTGTATATTTTTATGTAATTAATTCATTCGTTAATTATTTTAAAAGTCTGTGCAACTTACGGAAACAAAATGACAATAAAACAAAATTTCGAATATAATCAGACCCCTTCACCTTCTCCTTATTTTGTTATAGATTTAAATAATAATAGATTGAATGATTTTGGCCATCAATCTACACACAATATCCCATAATGACAAAGCAAAAACTCATTTCAGATGCATCATGTTTGTCTTTCGATTATCCCTGAGATGTTGTTAAAACTTATTTGGAGACCACCTGTGGCAAATTCAGTTGATTGGACCCGATTGAGAAAGACACACACCTGTCTGTAATAAGCTTCCATAATTCACAGTGCATGTCAGAGCAACAGCCACGCCATTTAGTCCAAGAATGTTTTGAGACAGATTTGGGGAAGATTATACAAAAATTGCTATAGCAATGAAAGTTCCCAGGGGCTGGCCATCCGCCAAACTAAGCAACTGGACAAGAAGGGCATTTGTCAAGGAGATGACCAAGAACCCAATGGCCACTCCACCATTGCTTGATGAGAGATGGGAGAACATGTCACAATGAAACCAACTATGTAGCAGTGACTAGGAGACTGGTGAGGATTGAGAGAAGGAAAAATGGAGCGAAGTACAGAGAGATCCTTGAAGAAAATCTGATCCAAAGTGCAAAAAAACTCAGACACAGGCAAAGATCTTTCAGCACGACAGCGACCCAAAGCACACGGCCAAGACAAAGCTGGAGTGGCTTTAGAACAAGTCTGTGAATGTCTTTGAGTGGCCCTGCCAAAGCCCGAACTTGAACCTGATTGGACATCTGCAGGGAGACCTGAAGATCACAGATTAACGGACGCTCCCAATCCATTCTGGAGGGAGGGGGAAGGAGGAAGAGAGGGATGGAGGAGGAAAGGGGAGGAGAGGGATAAAGGAGGAAGAGAAAGATGGAGAGGGATTGGCAGACCAACAACCAATTTAAAATTCCTCTGTATCTCTCCTTTATGTCACAGAATAAAGAGACCCTGTTTGGTGGGAAGCTGCATAGGGGGCCTGACCTGATGCAGGAAGAGAGTTGTGTATGTGTGAATGTGTGTGTGAGAGTGAGTGAGTGTTTGTGAGTCCCGTGGGAGTACAGTAGACTGGTAAGAAAGGACTGCATTCCCACCCAGTAGCAATCCTTTCCCCTCTCTTCCTGTTGCCCCCAGCCTCCAAACCCTGGAGGGCCTCAGGCATTTCCCAGGGCCATGCCCAGCTTCCCATAATCCTTCACCCTATCTCACTTTCTACACCCTCTCCATCTTTATTATCTCTCTCTGTCAAGCTCCCACCTCAGCTTGATAATATAAGGACTAACAGGTATTCCATTAAAAGAGTCAGTTGCAAGATTTCCATTATATTCTAAGTATATTATAAATTGAATTATGTTATTTGAAGTGGAGTACTTTAAAAAAAAAGTTGGTTCTTGTCAGTGAATTCACGCTCAGTAGATTTAGAATCTTCATAATTTGTTTTGTCTCATTTTGTTTCCGGTTGTTGTGTGACCCAAATAAATTAGGATAACGCTCTTGAAAAAACTCAAATATATTCATCTCTTAGATATGGATCTGAAAAGCATATTTATTCTCAAAAGGTATGCTAAACATCCATCTAAGGAGAAAGCTAGGAATACAAGCCAAGGACATGTGGGGTTTAGGCGCTTGAGTTTGTTGTTTATGACAGCCAAGGCTTTTTTATGGCAACACTCCCAAACGACGTGAAGTTATGTAGGTGTCATCTGTAGTTTTGGAGACTTTCTAACCCCAAGACCCAACTAATGACTACAACTCCAACTGATTAAATTCCAGATATTCTTTGGCCACTCGATCAAATCCTCCTCATTGTGTGTGGGGTCAATACAGACATACTGGCTAACTGTATATATCACTGTATGTTTTGGAAGATAATACTTGTTTCACATTTCACATTTTGTTCAATCATTTCACTTAAATGAAAGGTTTGTGAATATATTGAATGAAAGACCAAGAGCATTAACAGGAAATACATCCGTTTCACAGCTGTTTTGCTGCAGCTGTACCAAAGGCTAAATAGGATATCAAAATTAACTTGTTTTCTTTTGAAGATGCATGTCACCAGTATAATGGATGTGTATGTGTGTGAGAATACCACCTGCATACTTGATGTGTGTGTGAGAATAGCACCTGTATACTGGATGTGTGTGAGGAATATCACCTGCATACTGGATGTGTGTGAGAATATCACCTGTATACTGGATGTGTGTGAGAATGTCACCTGTATACTGGATGTGTGTGAGAATATCACCTGTATACTGGATGTGTGTGAGAATATCACCTGTATACTAGATGTGTGTGAGAATATCACCAGTATACTAGATGTGTGTGAGAATATCACCAGTATACTGGATGTGTCTGAGGAATATCACCTGTATACTGGATGTGTTGTAGAATATCACATGTATACTGGATGTGTGAGAGAATAACACCTGTATACTGGATGTGTGTGAGAATAACACCTGTATACTGGATGTGTGTGAGAATAACACCTGTATACTGGATGTGTGGGAGAATACCACCAGTATACTGGATGTGTCTGAGGAATATCACCTGTATACCGGATGTGTGTGAGAATATCACCTGTATACTTGATGTGTGTGAGAATATCACCTGTGTACTGGATGTGTGTAAGAATCTCACCTGTATACTGGATGTGTTGGAGAATATCACCTGTATACTGGATGTGTTGTAGAATATCACATGTATACTGGATGTGTGTGAGAATATCACCTTTTTACAGGATGTGTTGGTGAATATCACCTGTATACTGGATGTGTTGGAGAATATCACTTGTATACTGGATGTACACTCACCTAAAAGATTATTAGGAACACCTGTTCAATTTCTCATTAATGCAATTATCTAATCAACCAATCACATGGCAGTTGCTTCAATGCATTTAGGGGTGTGGTCCTGGTCAAGACAATCTCCTGAACTCCAAACTGAATGTCAGAATGGGAAAGAAAGGTGATTTAAGCAATTTTGAGCGTGGCATGGTTGTTGGTGCCAGACGGGCCGCTCTGAGTATTTCACAATCTGCTCAGTTACTGGGATTTTCACGCACAACCATTTCTAGGGTTTACAAAGAATGGTGTGAAAAGGGAAAAACATCCAGTATGCGGCAGTCCTGTGGGCAAAAATGCCTTGTTGATGCTAGAGGTCAGAGGAGAATGGGCCGAATTATTCAAGCTGATAGAAGAGCAACTTTGACGGAAATAACCACTCGTTACAACCGAGGTATGCAGCAAAGCATTTGTGAAGCCACAACACGCACAACCTTCAGGCGGATGGGCTACAACAGCAGAAGACCCCACCGGGTACCACTCATCTCCACTACAAATAGGAAAAAGAGGCTACAATTTGCACGAGCTCACCAAAATTGGACAGTTGAAGACTGGAAGAATGTTGCCTGGTCTGATGAGTCTCGATTTCTGTTGAGACATTCAGATGGTAGAGTCAGAATTTGCGGTAAACAGAATGAGAACATGGATCCATTATGCCTTGTTACCACTGTGCAGGCTGGTGGTGGTGGTGGTGTAATGGTGTGGGGGATGTTTTCTTGGCACACTTTAGGCCCCTTAGTGCCAATTGGGCATGGTTTAAATGCCACGGCCTACCTGAGCATTGTTTCTGACCATGTCCATCCCTTTATGACCACCATGTACCCATCCTCTGATGGCTACTTCCAGCAGGATAATGCACCATGTCACAAAGCTCGAATCATTTCAAATTGGTTTCTTGAACATGACAATGAGTTCACTGTACTGAAATGGCCCCCACAGTCATCAGATCTCAACCCAATAGAGCATCATTGGGATGTGGTGGAACGGGGGCTTCGTGCCTTGGATGTGCAGCCCACAAATCTCCATCAACTGCTAGATGCTATCCTATCAATATGGGCCAACATTTCTAAAGAATGCTTTCAGCACCTTGTTGAATCAATGCCACGTAGAATTAAGGCGAAAGGGGGTCAAACACAGTATTAGTATGGTGTTCCTAATAATCCTTTAGGTGAGTGTATGTGAGAATATCACCTGTATACTGGATGTGTTAGAGAATATCACCTGTATACTGGATGTGTGTGAGAATATCACCTGGGTACTGGATGTGTGTAGCAGAGTGAGTGTGTTGGGGAAGGGGCAGTCAGGAGTTCATTGTAATGTGTGCAATCCTAGATGTTGGTGCACATCCTGACTGTGCTAGGTCAAACTGTTGGGTGAGGTGTGCTGAGGTGAGAAGAGTGAAAGTGACAGAGGTATAGACATCCACGTCGGCCAGACCAGAGTTGTCACAAACACTTTCTCTCCTTTAGTAAGGGAGCTGTGCCCTGCAAGCGGCAGCAAGAAGACAAACACACTTGACTGTGCATGTCTGTGTGTGTGTGTGTAGGTGGGTGCTCTGGACACAGAGACCCATTGTAGGGATTGGAGCCGCAAAGAGAGACGAGACAGATGACAGACGAAATATCTTAGAACAACCCATTCAGGTTTCAGGTGGAGCCTTTATTCAGTCCCATGTAGAACACTTTTCACAGAGTTATTGACCAAACTCAAATCAGTTGTAGAAAATCCTCTGTTTTCTGAGAGTGTGGAGCAGATGCGTCACTGACTGATTACGACAGTTAGGGGGTAGTTTGATTTGTCCTCATATACCACTGGTTAACCCTTCTGGATGGATCCATGCATGTGGAGGCCAGCCTGTGGCAGACAGGAGAGTTGTCTCACTGTGTCTGCTTCCAAAATGCCACTAGGGGCCCTGGTAAAAAGTGGACCACTATATAGGGAATAGGGGCTGTCGGGGAGCCCGTCTGTGGCACAGGGACCAGAGCTGATGTTTGGTTCCCAGGCTAGCTGCTGTTTATCCTGAGCTATTTCAGGGAGCCAGCTCCATTGCCCTCTGAGACCTATGCCCCGTCCTCCTCTCTTCTCACCCCGCCTCCTCATTCTCCTCGCTTTTCATCCTCCCTACATCCCCACTTCTCCCTCTGGAGGACCGGGTTATGTGAACAGCCACGGAGGAGTGACAATGAAGAGGAGTGAGAAAGAAGAACAGAGAAAGGAAGACATAGAGACAGAGGGAAACAGTGTGTGTGTGTGCGTGTGTGTGTGTCAGAGTGGGGGCCAAGGCTCACACTTATGCTTCCTGACCTGGCAGCCATTCACAGAGGCCTCACTAAGTGCTATTTCCTATATGCTCTCTCTTTTCATAACAATCGTTCCACGTCCACTTCCTTCACCGAACACACAGCTAGGCGCCTGAGTCAGCCAAGCCAAGCTACTCCACAACCCCTTCTCTTTCCCAACACACACACACACCGTCACTTGACCCATGCATTCGCCTTGTTATCCAGTTCTACCTCTCGCTCTCTATCCTTTGTTTGCCTTTCTTTACCAGCTGTTTTCTCTCTCCATTAGGGTTTGTGTGTGGCCTGCGTTTGGCTACCCTCCCCAGCTGACCGTCTAAACAAACCCAGGGTAATGTGTTGCAATCTCCCCCCCCAGACAGGCTCACATGAAAGTAGCGATCTTCACTAGGCAGACATGAAACTCTCGGTCCTCACCTGAAAAGGACATGCAGGAATCAGCTGACTCACTGGTGACGCTGAGGGGTACAGGTACAGTAAGGAAAGGGGCATCAGAAATGCACACTATATGCTGTAAACAATACCTTATATGGTATAAATGGGGGAGGGGGTTGCCCAGCACATATCAGAGACATAGCTCATGTGCACTCACCTCACATACACGCTGACTAACAGATCCACATTCACACGTCATCCCCGGTTTTCATTCCTATGGCATCCTTTAAACAGAGACCATCTAACGTCAACTGCGGCACCTAATATTAATTTCTACATTCACTGAGTATTTAGACCTCACCTTTTATTTGACTCTCTCTTGACTGCAATTTTGATTTCTGATAGTTTGTAGATCGTCTGTAATGGTCCGCAGTACAACTAAGTTGATAAGGATTAGATAATCTGCATAATGACTCAAATGTAAATGCATTAGGATACACACTCCCTTATACATCGGCCAAACTGTGTAGGAAACTGATATACGTCCCTCGTAGTGCCCATAGGGCTCTGGTAAAAGAAACTGCAATGCCAGATATCTGGTTGATGCTCTTGGTTGATGAAAGCATTCTGCAGCCTTTGATACTAACTGTGTGATTATCTGGTGAAGTGGTTTTAGAGACGACATCTCTCTATGGGTCTGGATCTCAATGGGGGTAGCAATCAAATTGATTCCCCTGTGTTTTTGCAATTTTCTTATGCTCAGATCTCTGGGAGGTTAGAAGGAGAGCCGTTTGGGTTTGCATTTTTTGTTCACGGTCCTAGGGTTGTCCTTTCACTTGTTTTTAAAAGCAGAATGAGTAAAGACAGAAGCTGAAGACAGGAATAGATAATAGGGGGAGAAGAGGAGGAGAAATTGTGTTGAGAGGTGGAAACAGGTGAAGAAGGAGAGGAGAAAAACAGTACATTAAAAGTCTTGAACAAGGTGACTTACAGCATGTCTATTTAACATAACTAAATGCATTTGACAGACAGCACACTAACAGGTCAGAAAGCATACGTTTACTACTAGACTACAAGAATGTTAGTAACTTTCAAAGATATGATGTAAGCTATCATAACACCTCTATTAGGCCTTTTGGGTAATTCAGATTCCCAGGTGTCACTACCAATCACTCTCAGTCTCTCACTAACAATGTATAATAACATAAGATGATTTGTTTTTAAATGACAAAGCTTCAAAACATAATGCAAAACATAAGTCATGATCTTAGTGGATAACATTACTGTTTAAATTGAGGGTTTAAGTATGAAATATAGATCTATAATATACCAACTTCTCTGAATCATTAACTAAGTTTGAATTTGCCACTTCACTCAAAGAGCATAGAGAACATCCCATTCTATATCTAGTATAGTATACACTGCAAAATAAAAACCTTTAACTACATTTGAGGAGATATTTGCTTGAAATAAGTGAAATAATCTACCAATAGAAGAAGACAAATAGCTAGATATTCAAGGCATATTTTCCACAAAAAAAAAATACAACTTATATGTTAAGAAAAAAGTAACTTTTTTTAAGGACGGTTGGATTTTTTACCTGAAAACAAGATAAATATACTTGATATGACATATTTTTTTGCTGTGTAGTGGTACCAGCATTTACAACATTTTAAATGTGCAAGCTAATATTTCAACTAGATTGTTTACTTGCTAGCTCTGCTAAGCAAGTCTGTAATCCCAAAAGGGATGCTAACATAACTAGTTCACACACTGAATAAATACACATTCCTCAAGCTAGCTATCAAGTTACACCAGTGCTAGAAGCCAAGACCAGACACAGGTAGTTTTCAGAGAACAGTTCCTTAACCTTGTTGCTATACAATTTCATACCCCAGCTAGGAAACCAGCTTATATTCTGTATGGCCATTCAGACAAACTAATCTCACTGGAACCCCTGTTCTGCCACCTATTGGGACTTAATGTCTTTTTTGCTTGTGTTAGGAGGATGAGCAATATCTAGATTCTTAGATATGATTTCCACGATTCACAAGACGGATAGATCCGGGAGACGCTTGAGGTACATAATGACGCAATCGATGTGATACAATTATCCTACACAGGAGAAAGGAACAGTAAAAACCTATTCAAACAGTTGGCAGGACGGAGGAATGAAGAAAAGGCTTCCTCAGTCTTCAAGGACAGCTGTTTAACTGGAAGAGTATTGGGTGTCAGACTACTCAGAGATTCATGATAGCCTCCCTAAAACAACTTCCACATCTGTCTACTAAATTTCTTATTCTACAAGTATGAGTTACACACAACATTTTGAGGCAAGTTAAGTGCACTCACGTATGGACGCACGGCCACAAACACACACACACACGTGTTGTGCTATTAGTGCTTTTCGAGGAAGGTTTAGATTGGATTTGATTCAACTTTTTTTTTAACAAGTACAACTACAGTATAACGAAATGCAGTTAGCACTTAACCAGAAGTGCAAATAGCAGAGGGCAGAAATGTACAAGTATATATACATATATATAAAACAAGTAGAATGTATAGATGTGCAATGAGGGCAAATGCAGTACAAATGGCAATTCTAACTTTGCAATTAAGGCAAACAGAGGAGGGCAGAAACATTTACAAGTATTAGGTATAGTGTATGTTACAAGTGGGTTAAATAGTTGTGCAAGTAGAAATGCCAGTTCTAAACTGAAGGAGTAAGGTAGCATGAGGTTTGATGGGGTAAGAGAGCATGAGCAACCACATGCTACCTTACTCCTTCAAGTACGATGGCAATTCTAAATGTGCAATTAAGACTAATTGAATGTGCAAGGTGCATGTGCAACTGAAATGCAGGGATAGCGGCAGGGAGGTTCCCGAGGGTAGACACTCAACTACTGAAAACGTCCATTATCATATTTGCAAGACAGTGTCAGAGTCCAGCAGTACAAAGGGAGTAATGAAACAAGGTCCCTGAGAGGTGGGGGGGCGGTATGGTTAGTGGGTCACAGAGTTCAGCAGGGTTACAGCAGATGGAAAGAAACTGTTCCTGAGCCTGCTGGTGCGGGAACAAAGAGACCCGCACATCATTAAAGAAAGTCAATTACAGTCACCTCTATTACATAAAATGCATTATTAAATCATTTTTAAGTTTGGTTGCATGAAAAATGGATTTCAGTTTTGCACATAATGCAGGTTTCAGTTTGCCTGTCACTATTCACAACAAGGTGTGTCTCGACTCTCTCCCTCTTGTGTTGTCCACAATTGATATCTTGTAAGATGTAAGATTGCCAAACCTCTTCTTAGGGGACCCTGGGCTTCTCGTGTATTTGTTGGAATTCCACCAATAGCACACCTGGTTCAGCATATTAACACCTAATTAAGTTGAATCAGTTATGCTGGTGGCATTTGGTAACCAAATTCTGTGGAGAGATTTAGAAATAGCTCAACTAACACAGTACGATAGACATATAATCATAGTTTTGAATCAACAAGGCAATTCTCAATACACAATCTCAATTGCTTGCCTATCTCGACTTTTAAAAAGCTGTTTGTATCTGATGAACAGTACTTGAAGTTCACTTGCTTGTAGGGACAGAAGGAAATCCAGTAAAGTGCCTTCTCAGCTTCTGGCGGAGTCATAGACCCTGAGATGAAGACTAAGAAAAGGAAATGGAGTGTGTGGTAGCTAAGAATTCATCCTTGTAGAAAGGCAACAAGTAGAAGAGACTGCAGTGCGCAAAAAGGCCCTAGTCATTGTCAGAACGTCAATGGAAGTCTTACAGAGCAATGAGTCACAGAGCCACCAGTGTGTCAGCAGGATACATTGATGCCTGTCTTGTTTTAAGAAACACAGTATGTTCATTATTTTTATTGTATTAATGTAATATTTTGTTTTAACTGCATTAACATATTACATAGTACATTTTTTTTTTCCAATAAACACTTACCACTCAGATAAATGGCTTTAATTTGCATTTTTCAGTGGCTTAAGAATTTTGCACATTACTGGAGATATTTAATAATCGAGAAAGATTTTTAATGTCAATAAAACAGACAGCGCCCCATGCTCCCCTTCCTCCCCCATACACAGACAGAGCCCCATGCTCCCCTTCCTCCCCCATACACAGACAGAGCCCCATGCACCCCTTCCTCCCCCATACACAGACAGAGCCCCATGCTCCCCTTCCTCCCCCATACACAGACAGAGCCCCATGCTCCCCTTCCTCCCCCATACACAGACAGAGCCCCATGCTCCCCTTCCTCCCCCATACACAGACAGAGCCCCATGCTCCCCTTCCTCCCCCATACACAGACAGAGCCCCATGCTCCCCTTCCTCCCCCATACACAGACAGAGCCCCATGCTCCCCTTCCTCCCCCATACACAGACAGAGCCCCATGCTCCCCTTCCTCCCCCATACACAGACAGAGCCCCATGCTCCCCTTCCTCCCCCATACACAGACAGAGCCCCATGCACCCCTTCCTCCCCCATACACAGACAGAGCCCCTTGCTCCCCTTCCTCCACCTGCTCAGGCAGACAGACGCTCAATTGCCGTTTTGACCCGGGGATCTGTCCTGGTATCCCCATTTGTCGAGAGTGTTTCTAAAAGATGAACTAACTTCAGAATCATAAGGTAGCAGCCTGACATCCAGCTGGCCCCTGACCTCCGGACGGCTGAAAGCCTGATTCCAAAGCCTGAAAGCTGAATGGCCACTCCACTCCAGTCTAATACCTTCATAATAGGACCAACACAGGGACAATGGCAGGCTAATCTTCTTTCTGTGCTGATGGTTTGTTAGGCACTTGTTGCTGGTATGTGCAGGTAGGGTTATTGTCAGAGGTTAAGGCCTAAAGCCCCTAGACGCAGACAAGCAGACAAGTTAATTAAAGTTGGGGAGGGGACTGCTCTAAGAGGGCAAGGAAATCAAGAATCAGCACAGCTCGGGTGTTTGCTTGTCCTCTTTGTTGGATGGAGGATCTTCATCTAACTTATTCAGAAATGTGTTCTTGTCTCAGAAAAAAATACTACCATATGGGATCAATTGTGATTTTCTCTATTGCAAGTGTTGATGGTTATGAAACGGTCCGAAGACACAAACATGTTCAGTAAGAGGCTATCTAACATAGCAGGTGTGAAACTAATGTCCAAGCCCACCTCCAACATCCAAGCTGAAGATGACTGTGTTTCAGACCGGATGTTTCGGCCTTCTGGGGACTGAAAGAGGTGGAGGTGAAGAATAGTTCTCCCCTGGTTGGATGAGAAAGGATGAATTCTGATTAATGAGGAGGAAATAAGGCAGAGAGCCTTAAAGGCCAAGTCAAAAGCCCTATCTAAATTGGGGGCCATTTGGGACCGTCTTCTGGATCTCTCTATGTGTATCTGGGCCTTTTTCATGTTTGCATAGGTCAGCGTTCCAAGGTCATCCTATAGCTCCTCGTCCAGCTCTTTTCAGATTCAGTTTCTCTCTTTTTTTATCTGTCACACTTTGTAAGATTATCACTGCGGGCAACAGATTAACCCACCCAAAAGACAAAAAAAAATTAATTATGTCCAGGCTGCCAAGCTTTTAATCCTACTGCAGTGGGAGGACATGCACGCACACGCACACGCGCACAAACACACACAACCTCTCTACCTACTACCAGCAGCCCACGCTGTAGAGCAGTGGTGAAAAACTGCCGTCCCAGATAGAGACTACCATCATGTGATAATATCAGACTTGTCAGGGGATTACTATCCATCCCTAGGGTGTCACAGACCAGCTACAAGGCTTGGGGCCTCCAGAGAAACAGACGAGGGGGGCTTGGCCCTGATCTATCCCAGCCCAGTGAGCCTTGAGGTGGGCTGGGGGAGATCCGGCTACTGGTCACTCTGTAGGATTGGGCGTTAGCCCCTGGCCCTGGCTTACCACAGTCATGCCTTAATGAAGAACCATGTTTGCCTAGCAGGAGGCCCTAGCAGGAGGCAGCAGCAGGAGGCAGCAGCAGGAGGACATTAGAGCTTTGTCCTGAGCTGCATTCAAAAACAATTTTAGTCTCTACCTTCTACTCCCAAGCCTGTAGTATTGGGTAGGTATTAGGGCTACAGGAGTAATCTAATTATAATAAAAATTGCAATATTGACATGTGCAATATCCAGATCATCAACCTCCGCGATTTACGACTCCCAAAAAAAGGTGAATGAGACAGGTCACATGAGCTGACGGGACACATGTAATCGTCCATTCACAGAGTACTTTAATACCTGGACTAAGTCAGAGCTCTGTTGATGTTTTCTCAATGCTAGTTTGAGTTCACACTGCAACGGCTAGCAAAAACGTCTGCCTCAAATTAGAGACTGGCTCCAAGTTATTGTCCGACATACACAAAAGCATGGTTATTAAGAGTTTTGGCTTCACTGTTGGAGCCTACAAACATACTTAATACGGGACAGATTATCCCTCAGTGGTTGAGAAAGTAACTAGCTATGGCAGCGGAGCAAACATAGCATACATAGCATAAATTAGCATATACTTCAATGGTTTGACACCGGTTTCAAATCGGTAATGCGTTTTAAAAGCACTTTAACTGGTTTTATTCTGCACATTAAGTTGGCTCTGATTTCTATGATGTCCAAGGGAGATTATCTACGCTGTTTAGACTGTAAATCACACGTTTAATAATGAATCATCAAATATAACCGTAATTGCAATATCCGTCCAAATCGTGCAGCCCAAGTAGGTATGAGTGATAGGTGGACATAAATGACTTTAGGGTCATTTAGCTTTGATTGCAAACACCCCCCCACACAAACAGATATCTGTCCATCTATCCACACGCCGTGGCCAAAGCAAACTTCCCTCCAAAAGCAAAACCAGACACATGTAGTTCTCAGCATCTCTCCTTATGCTCAAGGCACAAGATTCTACCTTAGGCATCCTCCTCTTCCATATTTGATCCTCCTCTACTGTCTCTCATCCCTCTGTCTCTGGAGACATATGGTACGTGATGATGGAATGATAACACTACACTCACACATTTTATCTATAGAGGGAAAACCTCACCCAGATATACACCGATCACCCATAACAATATGACAACCTGCCTAATATTGTGTAGGTCCCCCTTGTCACAAAAACAGCCCTGATCCATTGAAGCATGGACTCCACTAGGTGTGCTGTGGTATCTGGCACCAAGACGTTAGCAGCAGATTTGTTCAGTCCTGTAAGTGGCGAGGTGGGGCCTCCATGGATCAGACTTGTTAGATCAGACCACACGGGCCAGCCTTCGCTCCCCACGTGCATCAATGAGCCTTGGCAGCCCACGACCCTGTAGCCAGTTCACCACTTTTCCTTCCTTGGGCTACTTTTGATAGGTACTGACCACTGCAGACTGGGAACACCCCACAAAGGCTGCAATTTCGGAGATGCTCTGACCCAGTCGTCTAGGGATCACAATTTGGCCCTTGTCAAAGTCGCTCAGATCCTTACGCTTGCCATTTTTCCTGCTTCTAACACATCAACTTTGAGGACACAATGTTCACTTGCTGCCTAATATATCCCACCCATTGACAGGTGCCATGATAACGAGATTATCAGTGTTATTCACTTCACCTGTCAGTGGTCATAATGTAATGGCTGATCGGTGTATAACGACGAGAGAGATAACATCACTCAGATATATGTGTAAGTGATGATGTAATGATGATAACGTTACACACACACACACACACACACACATACACGATGATGATGAAAGAGATAAAAATCACCCGTGTCAAGAGAGTTTCAATATAAAGGACATAGAATGAACGCGCACACACATCGGTGGCTGACCGGTGGCTGACCCTGGCAGGCCAGCAGCTGTTGGCTGTTAGAAGTCAGAAAGAGATCACCTTTCATTTATAGACTACAGCCCCTTCAGCCAATATTATTTAAAGGACAGAGAGTGGAAGAGAGGGCAGGCGAGGGCGACAGTTGGAGGGAGAAAGGGTAAGAAAGAGAGAGCAGGAGAGAGTGAGAGATAGAGCAGGAGAGACAGAGAATAGGAGGGAAAGAGACAGAGCAGGAGAGAGACCTCCTTTCATCTGGCTGTGGACTTACATCAACAACACTGCTGATGATCCCCCACTCAAACACACAAATGAACCAATCCTTTACATGTAGTACTGGGAAGTCCATCCATTCTTACATAGTGTTTAAACTTTGGAAGGAATTCATGTCTTACCTGAGTAGCGGAACAGTCAGGGTCCAGGAGGAGACGGAACAAGAGACAGAAAGGAAGAAATGAGTTCATATGGATAGATAGCGGTTTTCAGATGAGTGTAGACTGGCACAGTTGGTTTCAGTCGACTGGCCTGCAGCTTTCCTCTGCACACTCGACACAAACTCATGTACACTTGTGCTTTACACAATCAAAAACACCACTTACACACTTCAGAATGAACAGAGTCCCAAGGAATGAACTTGTCCCCTCTCTCTCTCTCTCTCTCTCTCAAACACACACACACAGGGCCGCGTTAGTGGTAAGCTAAACAAGAGGCCTGACATGTAAGCTTATTACCCCAGTCTCTAAGCCTCCAGCACACCCAGCTAGCTAACAGCCTTTCCCTCAACAGCAGGCCCGGCTCCCTCTCACTGGAAGGTGTAGTCACACGTTGTGTGTGTTGATGTTTCCAGTGATCCGGGACCAGTGGTTCTGTGAGGGCTTTTCTAAGAGGTTCAAGTAGAGTTGAGAGGTCAGGGGGTCAAGGCGGTTGGTGTGGGCTGAGCGGGGGGCGTCGTAAATGGGAGGCTAGACGGCCAACACATGTGATTGTGTGTTTTGTGCCAACTTGTACAGTGAACAGCACGCTTGCATGCACACACACACACAAACACACACACGCATGCACAGACACACACACACACACACACACACACACATATTCACTCACAAAAACACACACAGTCTGGTAGCGTGTGATAGTCTCCTGCTTTGGCCTGGCTTCCTCCTCTCAACACCCCCATAAAGATGACAAGGTCCTCGGATCAAAGTCTTACTGCGCCCCCCTGATCGCCTCCCTCCCCTTTCTCTGGCCTTATTCTACCCTAGCCCCCCCACCCCGACTCTTCAGGAGAGGAGACAAGGACTGATCCTGGACCAGGTCTTTAAACATTCACTAAAAACTCGGTCACAGATCAAAGCTGACATGGAGGCATTTCTATTATTACACAAATGGTTTTCAGAATCATGGACCCTATGTCAGGTGTACAGTCTGCACAACTCAGCTCCACTTTCAGGAATATAACAGACTCCAAGCTCCAGTGTTTTCAGGAATATTACAGACTGCAAGCTTCAGTGTTTTCAAGAATAAGAGACTACAAGCTTCTGTTTTTCCAAGAATATAACAGACAAAAAGCTTACATTTTCGAAGGAAGGTAACAGACTACCAGCTTCAGTGTTTTCTGGAATATAACGGACCACAAATATATCAGACTATTTAATTACGTTTTTCCAAGAATATAACAGACTACAGGCTTCAGTGTTTTCAAAAATTTTCAGTTGTGCTCATTAGTTTGCACACCCTTGCAGATATTGTGAAATTCTGGGATTGGTTTTGAAAATATGACTGATCATGCCAAACATTTTATTTTATTTAAGGATTGTGATATGAAGCCATTTATTATAACATAAATGGCATCTTTTTAAATCATAATGATAACAGAAATCACCCAAATGGAAATAGTCAATGCGTTAGCTCTCATGTGCATGCACTGAGCAGGCTACTGAGCAGGCTACTGAGCCATGGGTAGCAGAAAAGAACTGACAAAAGACCTGCGTAACAAGGTAATGGAACGATATAAAGGAAAAAGGATATAAAAAGATCTCCAAAGCCTTGCAAATGCCAGTCAGTACTGTTAAATCACTTATTAAAAAGTGGAGAAATTCGGGGATCTATTCATACCAAGCCAAGGTCGGGTAGACCAAGAAAGATTTCAGCCAAAACTGCCAGAAGAGTTGTTCAGGATACAAAGAAAAACCCACAAGTAAACTCAGGAGAAATACAGGCTGGGCTTGAGAAATACGGACTGATACAATACGACGATACTGCATGGTCGAGTTGCCAGAAAAATGCCCGGTTAAAATATGCCCGGCAAAACCTTGACACGCCTCACAGCTTCTGGCACACTGTCATTTGGAGTGACAAGACCAAAATAGAGCTTTATTGTCACAACCATAAGCGCTATGTTTGGAGAGGGGTCAACAAGGCCTATAGAGAACAGAATACCATCCCCACTGTGAAGCATGGTGGTGGCCTACTGACATTTTTGGGGTGTGTGAGCTCTAAAGACACAGGGAATCTAGTGAAAATTGATGGCAAGATGAATGCAGCATGTTATCAGAAAATACTGGCAGACAATACGCATGGGACGCTCTTGGACATTCCAGAACGACCCTAAGCACAAGGCCAAGTTGACCCTCCAGTGGTTACAGCAGAAAAAGGTGAAGGTTCTGGAGTGGCCATCACAGTCTCCTGACCTTAATATCATCGAGTAACTCACGGAAGATCTCAAACGCGTGGTTCATGCAAGATAACCAAAGACTTTGCATGGCCTGGAGGCATTTGTCCAAAACGAATGGGCAGCTATACCACCAGCAAGAATTTGGGGCCACATAGACAACTATTACAAAAGACTGCACGCTGTCATTGATGCTAAAGGGGTCAATATATATATATATATATATATATATATATATATAAGGGTATGCAGAATTTTGAACAGTTCTTTATTTTCTTTGTTGCCATGTCTTATTTTTGGATTGTGCCATTCTATTATGACCTATAGATGAATGTGAATCCCATAAGAAATAGAAGACGTGTTTTGCCTGCTCACTCATGTTTTCTTACAAATGGTACATTAATTACCAATTATCCAGGGGTATGCAAACTTTTGAGCACAACTGTAACAGACAACAAGTTTCAGTGTTTTCAGGAATAACAAACTTCAAGTTTCAGTGTTCCCAGGAATATAGCAGACTTCAAGCTTCAGTGTTTCCAAGTTTATAGCAAACTACAACCTTGAGTTTTTTCAGGGATATAGCAGAATACAAGCTTCAGTGTTTTTAGGAATATAGGAAATAACAAGCTTTCAGTGTTTTCTTGATTATAACAGACATGGTTCTGTATTTTTAGCAATATAAGAGATAACAAGCTTCAGTTTTCTAAGGAATATAAGAGACTACAAGTGTCCATGTTTACAGTAATTTTATAAACTACAAGCTTAAGTGTTTTCAGGAAAATAAGAGACAACAAAGAGTATAATAGCCACCTGAGATAATACTACAGTGAGGGAAAAAAGTATTTGACCCCCTGCTGATTTTGAAAGTTTGCCCACTATCAGACAATAATATTAATGGTAGGTTTATTTGAACAGAGAGACAGAATAACAACAAAAGAAAAAATGGAAGAAAAATGGAAGAAACACAAAAGAACTGTCAATCTCCCTCTGTGTGGGGCTCCTTGAAAGATCTCATCTCGTGGAGTTGCAATGATCATGAGAATGGTGAGGAATCAGCCCAGAACTACACGGGAGGATCTTGTCAATTATCTCAAGACAGCTGGGACTATAGTCACCAAGAAAACAATTGGTAACACACTACTCCATTCCCACCGGGAACATTATGCTTTGGGGGTGTTTTTCTGCTAAGGGGACAGGACAACTTCACCGCATCAAATGTACCCTCAAATCTTGGGTGAGAACCTCCTTCCCTCAGCCAGGGCATTGAAAATGGGTCGTGGGTGGGTATTCCAGCAAGACAATGACCCCAAAACACACGGCCACGGCAACAAAGGAGTGGCTCAAGAAGAAGCACATTAAGGTCCTGGAGTGGCAAGACAGTCTCCAGACCTTAATCTGTGGAGGGAGCTGAAGGTTTGAGTTACCAAACGTCAGCCTCGAAACCTTAATGACTTGGAGAAGATCTGCAAAGAGAAATGGGACAAAATCCCTCCAAGATGTGTGCAAACCTGGTGGCCAACTACAAGAAACATCGGACCTCTGTGATTCCCAACAAGGGTTTTGCCACCAGGTACTAAGTCATGTTTTGCAGAGGGGTCGAATAATTATTTTACTCATTAAAATGCTAATCAATTTATAAAAAAATGTACATGCGTTTTTCTGGATATTTTTGTTATTATTCAGTCTCTCATTGTTCAAATAAACCTACCATTAAAATTATAGACTGATCATTTCTTTGTCAGTGGGAAAACATACAAAAGCAGCAGGGGATTTTTTCCCCTCACTGTAGGTTTGGATCATTCGATAAACATGTTGGTTTTCATAAAAGACATATGTTGATGAATCCCTGAATGAGGAGAAAAATTGCTGGAAAACCAGAAACCTCTAACCAGGATTTCTGGAAAACCACTGAATTTATTGACATTTCCTGGAATTATGCCACCCTAGGTAGTAAGACGGCCCACATTCATATCAGATGGGGCATAGGGGTTCATGGGGTGCCTGGGACAGTTCAGTAGCTCTGTTGGGAGGAGAGAGAAGCGCCTGTTGTAGAGCCGCCGCACCCAGCTAATGGACAAGACATGCTACCTGAGGGTGATACTACGGCTGCTGCTGGAGAAGCCATTAGCTAACATGGCTCACACTGTCAAGACAGTGTGTGTGACTGAAAGAGTGCGTGTATGTGCTTATATAGTCCTTGTGGAGAAGTAGTCAAGTATCCAACGTAAGGAATGAGAGGGTGTGATCGTTTCCACGAATCTGACCCAGGACTTGAACTATTGAACCCACGACTGGCAAAGATAAGAGGAGCAGAAAATAAAGAGAGGAGGAGACTGAGATTAATTCCACAGTACAACTCCTATGTACAGTGTTATGAGGGGAGCACAGCCGCAGAAAAGGATAATTCATTATTTTTTTATCTTTAAACCAAAACTATTTACAGATAAATATTTTCTACATTTAAGAAATAACACACACCAATTAATCACTTATTCAACAAAAAAAAACAATAAGGACATTTCCTGCTAAGAAAGTAATGATTTACACCAGTTTTGGTGCACCTCACCCGAATTTTACCCATGCTCAACACACACACACACGCACACGCACACGCACACGCACACGCACACGCACACGCACACACACACACACACACTTCTTTGTGCAATAGTAAGGTCTCTGACAGGCTGCAGAAAGGTCATGTGACACCTCCTGACTCCATCAGTGGCTGTGAGCACCCAGGCAGCATCTCTACCCTTCACACTCTGCCTGACTGTGAGAGGACTATGTTATGGAGCTAAGTGCTTAGGTGTTACCTCAGCGCCTGAGGACAAACACCACCACTCTGGGAAAATGGAAGTGCTTTTGACACAAAATATAGTCCAAGCACCATGGCCGACACACTACGTTGGCTGCTGGGGAAATGGACAGCTAGCCAGTTCCTACTACTCTGTACAAGGAAGAGCAATACAATACAAGAGGAAGAAATGGCGTCCACGTCTGACAAATGAAGCAGGACCCGTATGAGCCATTTAGTGTAATTTAGTAAATGCAGGATCTCTATACCAAGATTAATCATTCTCCCATTTTTACTGTAAGTTATGGTGGTGTGGCAAATTTCCTCACTCCCAATGAAATAGATATAAATATACACTCACCTAAAGGATTATTAGGAACACCATACTAATACTGTGTTTGACCCCTTAATTCTACGTGGCATTGATTCAACAAGGTGTTGAAAGCATTCTTTAGAAATGTTGGCCCATTTTGATAGGATAGCATCTTGCAGTTCATGGAGATTTGTGGGAAGCACATCCAGGGCACGAAGTTCCCGTTACACCACATCCCAAAGATGCTCTATTGGGTTGAGATCTGGTGACTGTGGGGGCCATTTCAGTACAGTGAACTCATTGTCATGTTCAAGAAACCAATTTGAAATGATTCGAGCATTGTGACATGGTGCATTATCCTGCTGGAAGTAGCCATCAGAGGATGGGTACATGGTGGTCATAAAGGGATGGACATGGTCAGAAACAATGCTCAGGTAGGCCGTGGCATTTAAACAATGCCCAATTGGCACTAAGGGGCCTAAAGTGTGCCAAGAAAACATCCCCCACACCATTACACCACCACCACCAGCCTGCACAGTGGTAACAAGGCATGATGGATCCATGTTCTCATTCTGTTTACGCCAAATTCTGACTCTACCATCTGAATGTCTCAACAGAAATCGAGACTCATCAGACCAGGCAACATTCTTCCAGTCTTCAACTGTCCAATTTTGGTGAGCTCGTGCAAATTGTAGCCCCTTTTTCCTATTTGTAGTGGAAATGAGTGGTACCCGGTGGGGTCTTCTGCTGTTGTAGCCCATCCGCCTCAAGGTTGTGCGTGTTGTGGCTTCACAAATGCTTTGCTGCATAACTCGGTTGTAACGAGTGGTTATTTCAGTCAAAGTTGCTCTTCTATCAGCTTGAATCAGTCGGCCCATTCTCCTATTTTACATATTTACATTTTAGAAGTTTTAGTCATACAGCAGACACTCAAATCAACCTAAATACATGACAGACTAAATAGATTGATTATCTACAGTACTTCATAATAGAAAATACAGGGGGGAGGTGAGAAGAATAATGAGCCAATTGGAAACTGGAGATAGTTATTTGGCAATCCATGATGACGGCAAACACCCATACTCTTACTCTTGCCATGGGATCGTAAGGAGCATAGCTTCACTTCCCCTAGCTGGAAGGCGGCATAGTAGAGGAATGCCTTCACTGTAAAATAGTCCCACCATCTGGCCAATCAGTCGTGATTAATAATTACCAGATCTCTATGACAAGACTCATCATTTACTCAAACTTCATCAAAATCAGGCCAGTGGTCTATGAAAACATTTCAGAATGGTTTACAACCAAGAAAAGCTGGTCAATATGGTTGTTTCAGCAGCTTGTCAGCTTACCATGACAACGGTTGCAACAACAGGGTCAAAGTTGAATGTCTCTTGATCCTTGCTGGCAAAAGCAATTGCTATATGAATGTATATATAGCCTAGTTAGCTTAATATAATGTTGTGCGGCTGTGAAAACGAACAAATGCATGTTTTTTGCCATGCACGTTAGAAGACATTTCTCTCTAGTCTGAGAGTTATTTTTAACAGCGAGGTGCTCATTACAGTGCATCAAGAAACATAACAGAATGAGTTTTCAGTGTATCTGGATTAATTTGTAACACAAGATCCTAGACAATATTGTCATGCAGGTGTTCCTCTCAAAATACCTGGCAACAGTAAAAATGTTCTAATAGGCCCAGGTGACTAGTAGTGCACATTAATTTTAAAAAGTTATAAATAGACAGATATGTTGTTTTAAAATCTGAAATTATTGTTTTGTCAAAGTATTAAACACTAAGGAAATATGTCTCAC
This sequence comes from Esox lucius, assembly GCF_011004845.1. Taxonomy (NCBI): domain Eukaryota; kingdom Metazoa; phylum Chordata; class Actinopteri; order Esociformes; family Esocidae; genus Esox; species Esox lucius. Next base: position 26,916,212 of record NC_047569.1, read on the forward strand.
TGAAAGCCAAAGGTTCTTCTATTTCCTGGTGCATGTGACTATATGTCCATTAGTTCACTAGCACTAATGCTATACATTAAAAAGATCAGAGACCCACACAGAGACCACAGAAGTGATTTTGAGCTACAGGAAAGGGTGGGCAGGAATGCCGTGTCCACATCACAAAGGAATTAACAAGTTCCACACACACACACGCACACACACACACACCCAGACAGTTGTGAAGAGAGCATGTCAGCGCCGACTCCCCCTCAGGAGGCTGAAAACATTTGGCTTGGGTCCTCATATCCTCAAAAAGATATACAGCTGCACCATGGAGGGCATCTTGAAAGGCGGCATGACCTCTTGGTTTCTGCACCGGCACCAGCCTGGATCACAAGGCTCTTCAGAGGGTGGTGGGGACGGCCCAGGTCATCCCCGGGGCCCAGCTCCCTGTCATCTACCACCTCTACACCTATCGGTGCCAGAGGAAGGCCCTAAGAATAGTCAATGACCCCGGTCACCCAAGCCGCAGACAATCCTCTGTACTTCTACATGGCAGGCTTGTGGTACCAGTGTGGGACTGACAGGACCTCGCACAGCTTCTACCCCAAGGGCATACGACACGAAACCGACACATTTCTACCAGATGGCTGAACGAATTTGTTGCCTTTTCTGCATAATCCCTTTATAACTGATTATTATGTATTGATTATTAATACACAAGATAGTTTCTAACAATGCAATACACATACATTTATGTACACCTGTGTATTGAGGTCCCACACACATTTTCACACTATTCACATCCGCAGCTTCTCCTATCATTTATTACCTACCCCTCTATATGTTTATCAACCTAAATGACCTCATACTCCCTCACACCAGTACTGGTACTCCCTAGTTATTCCCATCACACGGTATGTATTCCTTGTGCCATATTGTCTATCTTTTTTATTGTCATTTTTTAATGAAATGTTCAGAATTCTGGAAAAAGGGCCTGTCAAATTTTACTATTAGTTGACACTTTTCTGACAATGCAGCGTGGGAAAAATCCCCACTATCTCACTCTTTTCATCCCTCTTTCTCACTCCCCCAGACCCCCCTCCTCACTCTCTCTCCATCTCTTCATAATCTAGTCACTGTTTTTCTGCAAAACTTCTCACTTGACTTCAACTCAGTTATTCTGCAGTGGAGATCCCATTAAAAAGGCAGATAGGTTCCAGCTAATAACCAACTGATATGACATGACTGAGGTCAGGGGCTGGAGGGGAGGTGGTGGTAGCGCGGGCGGGGCTCTAACACATGATGCTGCTGCTGGGAATGTCAAAAGAAAAGCATGTGGGGGATGTTATAGGGAGTTATAGGGGACTTCCTGATTTGCTAACCACAAATACATCTGACCAGCTCAAAGGATTGGGGGACAAGCATCCAAAGCACTGCGTGTGTGGTGTAACGCATTAATCACTGGTGCATAACCTTACAAACACCAGAAACACTTGTGTGTCCACGCCTCAGTCTTTCTGCACTAATCACTAACAAAACCCAAAGCATGATGGGAACTCTTTAAAGGAACCACTCATCTACTGGTCAGGGCCAGGGTTCAGTTAAGTTCACATTCACGTGTGTTTGTGAATGTTGGGGAAAGACCTGGCCTGATGCCATATAGAGGGAGAGGGGGGAGGGGGGAAGGAGGGGGAGGAGGTGCTGGGTGAGGTGTGTGGAAGAGGGGGGGAGAGGGGGATGGAGGGAGGCCAGGGGAAGGATGTGTAATTAAGTCAATCAGCTTGATGAGGGGTAAGAAGAGAAGAGAGGAAGAAGAGAGGGAGGAAGACAAGAATGGTGGTAACCCAATTCCAGGACTGAGAGGAGGAAGAGACCACAACATATTTTCTCCCGGTCCCTATTTCCCCATCTTGCTTTTTTCCGTCTCTCTATTTTTCTAGCATGGAAAGTGTTACCACATATATATCACATCAAAGACCGAGCAGCAAAATGATAACAGGAAAGAATAATACTACATAAGTAACAACAAATTACAGGAGAAAACAGTAAGAAGTTATTATCTGTTGCAGTGGTCAACTTGTATGCCGCTACATACTCTATGGGTAGAGGTTAATAGCATTAGAGTTTACTTTGATATTTTGTGGTGTCTTTCAAAAAGAATATTTGATGGCTTTGAGGAAGCGCTCTCTCTTTTTCTCTGTTCAGTGGACGGTATTACTTTTTAATCAACTGCACATAAGGACCAAACAAAAAGTTAACCTCTGCTTTGAACACAACCCTAAACGTTTGAGATGTACGGGGCAGGACACAGTGGGAACCCAAGAAGCAAATAGGGTTTGACTCCCTTGCTCAAGGGCTGAAAAAGAGAATATTTTCAGTTAATGGTCTCTGGGCCATCGTCTTGGTTGCTGGCCCAATGGTCGTTACTGCTAGGCCACCTGACACCCACGGGGCCCTGCTAACCAATAGAAAAACACACAAATAGGGAAACACGCACACACACATACTGTACGTGCTCTCACACAACCTGGCATTGATCAAAGGCAAGAATGTGAAATACAGAGTTAATAGAAGACAATGTGACTGAGGCAAACCTTGAAAGCTCCCTCAAAGTACATAATCTCTGTCTCTCTCACTCACACACACACACCCTTTGCGGACCAGAAAACCAGAAATTCATATTTCCTATTCCCTAAACCTAACCCTAATCTAAATAACCAAACATTTATGCCTAAACGTAACCCAGCCCTAATTATTACACCTTTATTTCACGCCAATTCACACATGGCACCTGTATATTCTGTCCTAAACCTAACCCCTAAGCTTGAGATCACATGTTCACTAGTGGGGTACCAGCCAAAAAAAAACGTATAGGGACTATTTTATCAGGTTTAATCAATCAATCAAATTTATTTATACAGTCTCTCAAAAAGTGAGTACACCACTCACATTTATGTAAATATTTGATTATATCTTTTCATGTTACAACACTGAAGAAATGACACTTTGCTACAATGTAAAGTAGTGAGTGTGCAGCTTGTATAACAGCGTACATTTTCAGTCCCCTCAAAATATCACAACATGCATCCATTAATGTCTAAACCGCTGGCAACAAAAGTGAGTACACCCCTAAGTGATTACGTCCAAATTGGGCCCAAGGTGTCAATATTTTGTGTGGCCACTATTTTCCAGCACTGCCTCAACCCTCTTGGGCATGGAGTTCACTAGGTTGCCCAATGGTCGTTACTGCTAGGCCACCCATGGTGTCAGGTGGCCTAGCAGAAACCTAGAGAGGAACCAGGCTCGGAGGGGTGACCAGTCCTCTTCTGGCTGTGCTGGGGGAACATTTTAAGAGTATAAGTTGTAATAATTAATAAACAAATGTGGACTGTGTCCAGAGTCTATAAAACGAGCTGGAATCGTCAGGTATCGTCTCGATCGGCAACACAACCAAGAGGACTTTGGACAGAGACAGCAACAAGTCTTTTGAGCGTGGTACTCTGGAAGTGTGGGCCAACACCTCATGTCTTCCTAAGTTTAAACGGAGCAGGAGACAAGGACGATATTGAGAGCACATTCCTTAGATTTATAAGGATTTACAATGGAGAAAGAACTGACCATAGTGCCCCGGCACAATAATATAGCAGTGTAAAATCGTGGGGGTGAAACAAGGGGGTCCAGAGACACTGGACAGGGCCCAACAGGCAGGAAGTCAATCCACCCACATCGCCAAGCATCAACCAAAGGGACACCAACCAACCGCAACCACCCTGAATGAGGGCCAAATAGTGGCAGCAGAGTTCACTCCAATTGCTCGAGGGGTGTGACGGAGAGACAACAGCAAGCCAGTGACTCTGCCTCCGAAAGAGGGCATCCCAGTGGCTATGAGAGCCCACCTGGCAAGAGAGCAAGGGTGGACAGTAATCAAGCCTTTCCGGTCACCTTCACACCCCTGGGCCAGACTGCACTTAATTATAGACCATGCTGAAGAGATGAGTCTTTCGTAGACACTTGAAAGTTTGCTCTCTGTTTCGCTGTCTCTGTCCCTAACTCTGCATTGCTCTCTCCCTCCCCCTTCTCTGCATCGCTCTCTCTCTGTCCCTCGCCCTGTCCCATTCTCTTTCCCTCTCTCTGCCCCTCTCTCAGAACTGAAACTCTTTCCCCAGCTCTACACACTGATAGCTTTCATTTCTAATCAGTGGCTGATTCATTTTCTTAAAGCTGTTAAGAAAGTCAATTGGAGCTGATATGTTCTATGGGTGGCTCATTGGATTAGTGTTCTTGTTGGGGTTGCTATGCATGTGACCGTAACAAACAAAGACAGAACCACTTAGCTCTATTAGCTGAAACTCAATAGTGAAAAGAGCAATAAGGACTTATATATTTCTTTATTGGGTTTACTTGCTATTGGACCAGAGAAGGACCACAGAATTATCAAGACAACGTAAGGAAAATGAAAAGTATATTTACAATAACACTCATGCAACCCTGCTTCTACAAAGCAATGTGCATAAAATATATATTTCAAAATCAGATGACCCCACATGAGGTTGTGACCACTAAATTGGGAAAGGTTTATGTAGAATCCTTCACACACACAAAAAAAGCAGTTGAGCGTTTCTCCTGTCCTACCCACCCAGGATGAGCCTGCCCTGAACCACGACTCTCTGGATCAACTGGCTTTGGCCCATTCCATGGAATACAGTGGATATAAAAAGTCTACATACTCCTGCTAAAATGCTATTTTTTGTGATGTAAAAGAATGAGACAAAGATAAATCATGTCAGAACTTTTTCCACTTTTAATGTGACCTACAATGTGAACAATTCAATTGAAAAACAAACTGAAATCTTGGAGGGGGGAAAATGAAAAATAAAAACCTTACAATAACCTGGTTGCATAAGTGTGCACGCCTCTTATAACTGGGGATGTGGCTGTGTTCATAATTAAACAATCACATTCAATCTCATGTTAAATAGAAGTCATTACACACCTGCCATCATTTAAGGTGACTCTGATTAATCACAAATAGAATTCAGCTGTTATAGTAGGATTTTCCTGACATTTTCTTAGTTGCATTTCAGAGCAAAAGCCATGGTCCGCAGAGAGCTTCCAAAGCATCAGAGAGATCTCATTGGTGAAAGATATCAGTCAGGAGAAGGGTACAAAAGAATTTCCGAAGCATTAGATATACCATGGAACACAGTGAAGACAGGCATCATCAAGTGGAGAAAAAATGGCACAACAGAGACATTACCAAGAACTGGACGTCCCTCCAAAATTGATGAAAAGACTAGAAGAAAACTGGTCAGGGAGGCTTCCAAGAGGCCTACAGCAACTTAAAGGAACTGCAGGAATTTCTGGCAAGTACTGGCTGTGTGCTAAATGTGACAACGATCTCCCGTTTTCTTCATATGAATGGGCTATGGGGTAGGGTGGCAAGACGGAAGCCTTTTCTTACAAAGAAAAACATCCAAGCCTGGCTGAAGTTTGCAAAAACAAACATCAAGTCCCCCAAAAGCACGTGGGAAAATGTGTTATGGTCTGATGAAACCAAGGTTGAACTTTTTGGCCATAATTCCAACAGGTATGTTTGGCGCAAAAACAACACTGCACATCACCCAAAGAACACCATACCCACAGTGAAGCATAGTGGTGGCAGCATCATGCTTTGGGGCCGTTTTTCTTCAGCTGGAAAGGGGGCCTTAGTAAGGCTGGAGGGTATTATGAACAGTTCCAAATACCAGGCAATTTTGGCACAAAACCTTCAGGTGTCCATTAGAAAGCTGAAGATGAAGTTCACCTTTCAGCACGACAACGACCCAAAGCACACATCCAAATCCACAAAAGCATGGCTTCACCAGAAGAAGAAGAACGTTTTGGAATGGCCCAGCCAGAGCCCAGACCTGAATTCAATTAAAGATCTGTTCAGGTTTTCTGAAGAGGGCTGTGCAGAGGAGATGTCCTCGCAATCTGACAGATTTGGAGCGCTTTTGCAAAGAAGAGCGGGCAAATATTGCCAGGTCAAGAAGTGCCATGCTAATAGACTCCTACCCAAAAAGACTGAGTGCCGTAATAAAATCAACAGGGAATTCCCCTTCAAAGATTTCAGTTTGTTTTTCAAATGAAATGTTCACATTATAGGTCACATTCAAGGTGGAAAAAGTTCTGACATGTGTAGACTTTTTATATCCACATTATTTTCAAACTTAAAAAAAAAATGTTCCATCCGCGTGTCCCCCACACATACATAAATCTACACATACATACGCATCACTGTGGGTGTGTGTGTCTGTCAGACCAAGTTGTCTAAACTGCTTATCAAATCAGGTCATGAGGCTCAGTCACACATTCACTCATTAGGGGTTAGGGTTAGATTCGATTTAGGCATAAAAGTAAGGGTACTTAGGTTGAGGTTAGGGTTAGGTTTAGAGACAGGAAAGGGAAAATAGGGATTCATTTTTCTGGTCCACACAAGTATAGAAAACAAACATGCCTGTGTGTGTGTCTGTGTGATGAACGTGTGACTGGGTAAGTGGATGGCATGGAGATCACATGACCTGGTCTGATGAGCATTTCGGCCAGCGCACACACACACACACACACAAGCAACTACAGGGCAGTCCGTCTATCCCACCAATCCTTGGCAAATATATAGTGAGAGAGAGACAGAAAGAAAAACAGAGGGGGAGAGAGAGAGAAAGACAGAGGGAGGGCATTTGGTTTGGAAGCATGAGAGGGGGGGGGGGGGGGGTAAGTGGAGGCTTGTGGTCCTGAGCCCATAGTACCTCAGGGGGCACACAGCCATTGTGTGACAACAAGCTCCCCCATTCAGCCAGCCAAGTGTGTGGCTAAACTCTGTTAATGAGCAGTGCCCACCTCTAGCATCACTCAGCCAGTCACTCACTCACTCACTCACTCACTCACTCTAGGTTTTATTATCTCCAAACCAGTCATTTCTACTGGTTTGGAGATAATAAAGTCACAAAATGCAGAATGACCCTTATTGTCCTGTCCGTATAGTCGTCACAAGCAGAGTGACAGAGAGTCCGTCAGGCCGTTAGGGCAGTCGTCAAAGAGCAATCCTTAGCTCTGCCTTTCCTAACAATTAGGAATTCAAACGAGAGAGTGAGAGGGTGTATGTGAGTTGACGGAAAGGAGGGAGAAAGGGAGAAAAAAGGAGGGCATGTCATCTCAAATCAGGCAGAGAAGGTTTTTCACAGCAGCTATTTCCAACTCCAGAGAGGTGGAGGGAGAGGGCTGAGGATGGCCTGGCCATTAAAACCCTGTTAAAACACTTCTGATGTTGTCAGTGGAGAGACGCAGGGAGAAGGTGGGAGGAAGGAAGGGAGGGCCGGAGTGGCGATGCTATCTGCCTCACAGCCAGTTCACTGCTGCTGTCAATACTATGAGCAGCAAGGTGCAAGATGAGCAACCACCTAATCTCCACATCAAACTTTCATGGAAGCTCAGCCAGAGAGGGGAAGTGGGAAGAAAGGGACAGGAGATGAGGAGGTGGAGGGGGCGGAGGGGGTGAGAGAGTTAGATACAGAGTTGCTTGTCTTAAGCGCTTCCATCTCATGACCTTCAATCCCCAAACCTTTTAAATTCATTTAACCCCCCACCTTCTTCACTCCTCTACACTCTCTCTCACACACACACACACACACACACACACACAGACATGCACGGACACGAACACACAGATGGACGCACACACGCGGACACAAGCACGAACACACACACAGACACCCACGTGGACACACACATGGACACACACACAGTTGCACTTTCAAAGTACCGACCTTCGGGCTGAATTACATTTGCAGCGTTTTAACTGCAGTCTTATGGTGACCCTCTCATCGCTTGCTTCACTCCGGCCCCTGTAGAAAGCTTTCTGCCTCAGAGGAGGCGAGGAGATTCAAGCTTGGGTTTTATTTATTTAATATAGCTGCGAGTACAAGTACATGGCCAACTTTAGGAATCATTTTGAAGGAGCTGTTTTTAATGGCTTTTAACACGTTTGGTGGTGTGGGGAAAAACACCCAAGGAGTGAAAAATGCTGTTGTCTTGTATGTCTCAGATAAGGGGGGAGAAAACCTTCCTGGCCCACTGGGTGGGTTTTATTTCAGAGCAGACTGAAACCCTGAGGGCTTCTTTACCAGGGAACTGCAATATCACCATGGTAGCCGAACATTTTGGACATATCTCAATATTACACAGACTCGTTAGTGATGCACTGGTTGACTCATAACCTCCCGTCTATATTGTAATATCTGATGGGTGGGCAGGTTAAGGGTCATTAAATATTTTCAGGATCAAGTGAGGGTGAGTGGAAGGCCAGTCAAATTACTTGAGTGGCCTATCTCTTTTATCAATCAATCCAAAGTTCTAATAAAGCAGAAACAGTGAAAACCACTAGAAACAACTACTTTGGAAAAGCTCTTAAAGTTTGTAAAGAAATGGTTGCTCCCCCTCCGCTCTCATTTCCCCAGAAAGACACACATGCTTGGTTCACGACTGAATCAGAACTCTGAACATTGGCCTCCAGCTCAAACATACCCAGGCTGCTGTGATGAAACCCGATTTCTGTTAAGGTTACAATTAGATGGACCACTAGGGTCCTTTTCACTCAAGAGGCCTAACTTCACTCAAGAGTCTCTGTCAAGCACAGACCTTGGCAAGAGGAAGGAAGAAAGATGGCAACATTGTGTGTCAGCGACGCCAGTGACTGAGTGATGGGGAGGGGAATGGCGATATGGAGCGAGGCCTGTGTGTGTGTGAGTAGGATGTCTGTCACAGTGTCACACAGCATGAGGTCTGGCAGGCTGCTTTGGCGGGATTTCTTAACTTAATATTTCAACTATGTGGTCGGGTTTCTTCGCAAGCGTTTCGATGGACCAATAGGCGGTTAGGGTTTTGGCAGAGGATGAGAGTGCAAGTCAAAGAAACAAGGCCGGAAGTTGTGGAACTCTCCCCGCAAGGAGGAGGACAGAGGTGAAATAGGAGGAGAGAGATGCAGAAGAGGAGGAGAGAATGAACGACAGTGAGGTCAGTAGAGATACAGAAAAGCTACAGTAACAACAGAAATATCAATATTGTTCTTGTGAATTAAGGCAGTAAGTGGGAAGACACTAATGACGATGTTGAACAACATGGTCCTCTATACTCAATAATCGGTCAAATAAACCTCTCGGGTTCAGGATCAGTCAAATAAACCTCTCGGGTTTAGGATCAGTCAAATAAACCTCTCGGGTTTAGGATCAGTCAAATAAACCTCTCGGGTTCAGGATCAGTCAAATAAACCTCTCGGGTTCAGGATCAGTCTAATAAACCTCTCGGGTTTAGGATCAGTCTAATAAACCTCTCGGGTTCAGGATCAGTCAAATAAACCTCTCGGGTTTAGGATCAGTCTAATAAACCTCTCGGGTTCAGGATCAGTCAATTAAACCTCTCGGGTTTAGGATCAGTCAAATAAACCTCTCGGGTTCAGGATCAGTCAACTAAACCTCTCGGGTTTAGGATCAGTCAAATAAACCTCTCGGGTTCAGGATCAGTCAATTAAACCTCTCGGGTTTAGGATCAGTCTAATAAACCTCTCGGGTTTAGGATCAGTCAAATAAACCTCTCGGGTTCAGGATCAGTCAAATAAACCTCTCGGGTTTAGGATCCTTCAAGTAAACCTCTCGGGTTTAGGATCTGTCTAATAAACCTCTCAGGTTCAGCATGACTCAAATAAACCTCTCTGGTTTAGGATCAGACAAATAAACCTCTCTGGTTTTATGATCAGTCTAATAAACCTCTCTGGTTTTATGATCAGTCTAATAAACCTCTTGGTTTTAGGATTAGTCAAATAAACCTTTCTGGTTTAGGATCAGTCAAATAAACCTCGCTGGTTTAGGATCAGTCAAATAAACCTCTCAGGTTCAGGACCAGTCTAATAAACCTGGTTCTTTATGGTCAGATGTTCCTATATCTATATCAGATATACGAAATCTCTATGCTCACTATAACGTCTTGAATGCCTTCAATTATGCAGAAACAGTGTAGTCTCTGGTCAGAGGCCTGCCCGGCGTGATTGGGAACAAGTCTCATCATGAATAAGTAAAGAGCTCTGGAAAGCATCCGTTGCTCATGTGTCTGCCAGACTGACTGGGGGACAGGGGTACATCAGGTTTACACGTGGCAGGAGTTGATAACGGGGGTTAATTGTGATTATCATTATTATCTGTGATTATCATTACAATCAAAAATCAACTACTACATTCTTTTTTTAGACTTACCATGAGTCCAGTTATCTGTTACAAACCTGTCTTTTTAATGCTACTGTCTTGATCTATTTTTCTTTGTGAACGTAAAACTAACAGCGTATTCCATGGTTGGGTAGAACCGTTCAATTGAATGATAAAACTCTTGTTCAAGAGTCTTTTTTACTTAGGCGAAGTCTCTGTGTACTATATCATCTGTGTTTTCATCAATAATCAACTTACTATAATTATTGTTATAGTCTGCGTTCAATAATCAGTTATATGTCTTTATGATGTTCCTGCCTTGATTTATTTTTCTCTGCAAATATACATAGACATTGATCAGAGAACTGAGCAGGAGTCCATGTCCAGAGACCTTGGTGTACTTGTTTCCTTGGAACCAATGTTTTTAAGACGTTTAAAGCCCATGCCACTGTAGCCAACCTCCCTGGGCATGATTGCAAGAGAAAATTTAAGGAAGTTTGAAGCAAATTTTTGAACGGTGCAGAGAGCACTTCGATCAACTGCCACACAAATTCAAGCTAAACTTTCGGTACGACAGTTTCAACTCGCACCATCTGTCGCTAACTCAGTAAAAGGGGGTTGTATGGTAAAACACTCACTACTGAGAAACAGAAGAAATCTTGACTACAATTTGCCAAGACACCTTAAAATGCTAAAATCCTCCTTGGACAATGTTCCTATGGAGAGATGAGACCAAATTTGAGGTTTTGGGTAATGCATACCATCCCTGTGTTTACAGAATATAAAATAAAGCCTTCAAAGACAAGAACACTTTCCCCAGAGTCAGAGGAGGTTCAGTGATGTTGTGGGGTTGCTTTGCTGCCTGTTGTGCTGGGTTTCTTGAACTTCATGAAATCAGGAGGATACCAAAGACTTTTGAACAGCAATATAAAACACAGTGTCAGAACAATGGATCATTGTCACTGAAGCACACTGAGTGCCCAGGGAATTAAGCATAGCATGGTGGGCTGGACATGTCTATGCTGGACTGGGCTGCATTGCCTTGTTGTGCCACAGCAACTCTGTTTAGTGTAGGTTGCCGCCTGCAAGCTAAATCAGTTGTTGGCTGTGGAATATGTTCACCTTCAGCATGTGAGCGCTGACATAACTTCAAAGCAGTGTGATAAGAGGCAGAGCAGCTTTGGCCATAATCATGTATTAAACATTACAAAAAAACGTGTGACTTTACCAGTGGGAAAAATGTACCATATAGAGCACTTGGTGACCTCTGACTACTTATGAAATTAACTCTAAAACAGCATTGTGGGTGCTTAAATTCAAAATCTAAACAAAACAAGAACTTTGTTTTATTATTTGGTTACCAGCGTGTTTATGGTCAATGTAAACTACCAGTCAAACTTATACATTCATGCTTTGACACACTTTAATTGGTAAGTGTGTCCAAGTGAATGTGTGTATCCAAACTGTTGACTGGTACTGTAGGTGTTTGCTCATTAGCCAATTGGATATTATTCAATGAGTTCAAAGCACACCAACAGGCATTTCCAACATTATAACTTTTAAATTCTCCCCTCTTATGTAGTTATGAACGTTGTATCAAAGAAACATGAAAGTCCCAACATTACAATTCTATGACAACAGAAAACGCAAAGGGATCTTGTGAATGTGGAACAACGTGTATGGCATTTCATTTTCTTGTTGTACCAAAACCAAACCATAGCCCCAAAACCACAATATGTACCGAATCGTACGCTTACACGCCTTCTCTCATCCACGCATTATCTGCCATGGTCCAGCCCTCTCCCCCCACCCTCCCCTGCTGTGCCAAAGTTTATTCACAGGAAATGCTTTGGGAGCCTCACGGCTGGCTGCTCTGATGTGAACTGACGTGGCGTCTCCAGCGGGCCCAGGAGTTAGCATGTCAGGCAGGTCAGCACAGGGCAAACAGACAGTCAATAAAATATTCAATACAGCACCCTCAGATCATGGATCTAATACCTCCCCCCACCAACACAGGGTCTGTCAGTTACTCTGCCTGTCTGTATGTCTACAGGTCAACAGCAGTGCACTGCATAGGTTGCCATTCGGGAGGAAGCCTGGTCAGTGAGGATCTAATAGACTCCTGGGCTGTCTGGGCCCTGGTTCACAGAACATCATATTAGATTCTGAACCAATGGGAAGGCTGCTTCTGTCAGTCGAGTGAAAGTTCAAAAGTGCACCGTGACCTTTTACACACGCTCTGCTGCGGATACAAACACACAATGGAGAGAGAGAGAGAGAGAGAGAGAGGAGGGAGAGAGATAGCGAGGGCGAGAGAGAAAGAGATCTGGAGTAATAGGACATGGAAAATCTTTGCTATATATCACTGCTATATATTGCCACTTTTCCAGTTTTGTGCCTTCATTTTTGTTTCTTCCATTGTGTCATTCCTGCTGTCCACCAGGCACAGATGAAAAATCAGTGTTCCTTGTACTGACAGCCTGTCAGTGTGTGTGTGGGCCATGCAGCCTGTGTCACTTTAGCATGCCAGGCGCTAATCTCAATTAGCATCAGTCATCCTGCCCTCTGTCCCCATGCTCTCTCCTCTGACATCCACTCAGCCTTCTCAGACAGAGACAGACAGGCTCCTCTATGGACCCCATCACACACACAAGCTCACATGCACAAAATAACAGACACATAGATCTCTCACACACACTCTGCGGTCCTCCATGGACTCAGAGCCCCCAACACCAGCTGCTATGGGCCTGTTTCTCTGATCAATTCTGACACTAAGACCCTGATGTTTGTTTCACTACACCTCAACTTTCTCTACCCTATCTCGTCTTCCCTTCCATAACATCCAACACGCTCTTATGCATGAATATTTCCCAGTGTAAAAAGCATATCAGTCTCAGACATACATGTTGCCTACTTTAACACGCCAGTCTAAGACACACATGTAGCCTACTTGAACACAAATCTCAGTCTTAGACATACATGTAGCCTACTTTAACACACATCTCAGTCTCAGACATACATGTAGCCTACTTCAACACGCCAGTCTAAGACACACATGTAGCCTACTTGAACACATATCTCATTCTTAGACATACATGTAGCCTACTTTAACACATGTCAGTCTTAGACATACATGTAGGCTACTTTAACACACATCAGTCTTAGACGTACAGTGGGGAGAACAAGTATTTGATACACTGCCGATATTGCAGGTTTTCCTACTTACAAAGCATGTAGAGGTCTGTAATTTTTTATCATAGATGACACAAAAATAGAGCTTTGTTTGGAGGAAGAAGAAGGATGAGTACAACCCCAAGAACACCATCCCAACCGTGAAGCATGGAGGTGGAAACATCATTCTTTGGGGATGCTTTTCTGCAAAGGGGACAGGATGACTGCACCGTATTGAGGGGAGGATGGATGGGGCCATGGATCGCAAGATCTTGGCCAACAACCTCCTTCCCTCAGTAAGAGCATTGAAGATGGGTCGGGGCTGGATCCTCCAGCATGACAACGACCCGAAACACACAGCCAGGACAACTAAGGAGTGGCTCCGTAAGAAGCATCTCAAAGTCCTGGAGTGGCCTAGCCAGTCTCTAGACCTGAACCCAATAGAAAATCTTTGGAGGGAGCTGAAAGTCTGTATTGCCCAGCGACAGCCCCGAAACCTGAAGGATCTGGAGATGGTCTATATGGAGGAGTGGGCCAAAATCCCTGCTGCAGTGTGTGCATATTTTTTTTTTATTTCTGAAAATTATTTTTCACCTATGATAAAGATTACAGACTTCTACATGCTTTGTAAGCAGGAAACCTGCTAAATCGTCAGTGTATCAAAAACTTGTTCTCCCCACTGTACATGTAGTCTACTTTAACACATGTCTCAGTCTATGACAAAGCCAACTCTTCGTGTTTAACAAACGTCGCCTTGGTGCTCCTTTACAGAGTGGTGTGTCCTGATCAGGCAGTATTTCACGACTCCCACCACAGCTCAGTAGAAGAGGATCTCTGTTACACACTCAAGCGCTTTTCTTTCCCTGCTGAATAATTAATGGGACTGGATGGTTAGAGACAGACAGGGACAGCTCCATTAGGGTGCTAGTGGACGTGGGGCTGACTTCATCATCAGAGTGTTGGTCTCAGTCCACATGATCCTTCTGATTAGCTGAAAGGGGCTAAGGCTGGAGATGGGGCATCATCACCACAGGAGACAGTGTTGCAAGTCAGCCCATGGATTCAGGTGAGAGAGAGAGAGAGAAGGGGTGTGTTGCCAGATCAGATCGTGCGCGGTCAGGGAACAGCACAGAGTTGAGCAACAGCTATTGTCTGACAGGTCCTGTCACCTGACACCTGCCTTGCAACTTGCCTTGCATTTGACTTTCAAACACACTAAAAAGCTAGAAACAACAATGACTTGCTAGGAAAAAATAAATAAAAATTATATATATATATATATATATATATATATATATATATATATATATATATATATATATATATATATATATATATAGTTTACAAGTGGAAGCTAACATAATGGTAAAAAAGGCTGAATTTGGTCAATGGGTAGGTTTTAATTTCTTTTAAAGGCACATCATAATCCATCCCAGAAGAGTGTAGAGGCCCACAGCTTTCACATACCTATAAATACATGTTTTTTTCTATGCCAGCAGAGCCGCAAAGAAGAGCCATGCTTCTTTCCTTCTCTCACACACAGTTAAGGCCGGACTCAAGTAAATAGATCGCTGATGAAAAACATTCCAAAACTAACAACACTTAGAAGAGAGCGCTATGCTTTTAAAATAGATTCCCGCCCCCTGTTTCAGCCCAGAACAGAAAAAAATGACCATCTCTCCTGGGGGTATAGTTTGTTCTGTTTAAGTATGTGTGTGTGTAGAGGTGCATGTCAAGGAGATAAACAAAACAAATCACCTCCCAATGTCCCCAGCAGCGAGAGGCTGAGGAGAGGGCAGGAAGGCAGGGGAGAGGACGGAGTTAGAAAAGACAGGAGGGAAAAAGGGAGTAGCGAAGGGATAAAGGGAGAGCGGGAGGGGGGGAGGAGGGAAAGAGTGAGCGGGAGGGGGGGAGGAGGGAAAGAGAGAGTAGGAGGGGGGAGGAGGGGAAGAGAAGGGGACTTCAGGAATGCTACTGGTGTGGAGTACACAGACTTGGCCTCTTTGACAACAGGGCATATTTTACAGAGATGCAGGGAAGCTGATAGCATGTACGCCTTCCGCGACAAAGGGTCACTTCTCCTGGCCTGGCCGAGCCCGTGAGAAAGGCATGTTTTGCTGGGTGCTTTGACATAGGAGACGGTTTCTTTGAGCACCATTCATTGCAATGTAAAACATTACACTGGTCTGAATGGATGCGGAGTGCCAGCATAGCTGGGCCTCCTACACACCGCTCAGCCACACACTACAAGACCTCTCTCACGCCGTCTCCCACTATGTCTGGGAGAAATAGCTTTGTCTCAGTTTAAAGTAGAATCTAGGTTTTAGTCTTTGACTAGGGCTAGATTTAGGGCTGACGCCACTCATAGAGATGGAACTGTTCAGCTTCCCATGAAGGAACATGGGGAGGCATCCACATTTGTTTCCACTTATGTTACATGATCTTTAAGGGCCTAATTTGAACAAATCCCTCACTTAAACCACACACTGTACTTTCCAAGAGCACTCTTCTATCCACCCTCCACAATGGGCACTAATGTTGTGTAAAAGTAAATACTGGGGAAGACAGGGAGAGCTGGGTTGAGCACATTACCTTAGTTAACCAGACTTTGAAAAAATGAAATAAAGAACTACAACAAAGTATGCCCAAAGCCTTTCATTGAAGGTCATGCTAACTCATCGTTGGTAAGTCAGCCCATGCGTTTATTCACATGGTATTTGACGACAGCAGTCATTAAAGGAAGAGTGATCAAGAGAGCCAGGGCTAGTGAGAGGGGAGTGGACAGAAAGGGAAGGTGGGAGGAAATAAGTCGTGTCTAAAAGTTGCTCTAGAGAGGAAAGCCCCAGGACCATGCCTCAGACTGCTCTGCTGCCATGATATGCCCTCCCATCCCTCCCTCCTTCCATGGGTCCCTGCTATCTGCGTAGATGTGGCCGAGGCCCGGAGCTCTTTCCACATTGAACTGAGAGCCTGCTATGACCCCAGGAGGAAAGATGGATAGAGCAGAGAAGGTGCTAAGCACATCCCCTCCCACCTTTACTAAACCCTTACAAAGGCCTTCCTGTCTACGCAGGCAATGGAATTATTAAAGACCAGAGGGGTAGTGGAATGAGGAAAGACCAGAGGGGTAGTGGAATGAGGAAAGACCAGAGGGGTTAGTGGAATGAGGAAAGACCAGAGGGGTTAGTGGAATGAGGAAATACCAGAGGGGTTAGTGGAATGAGGAAAGACCAGAGGGGTAGTGGAATGAGGAAAGACCAGAGGGGTAGTGTAATGAGGAAAGACCAGAGGGGTAGTGTAATGAGGAAAGACCAGAGGGGTAGTGGAATGAGGAAAGACCAGAGGGGTAGTGGAATGAGGAAAGACCAGAGGGGTAGTGGAATGAGGAAAGACCAGAGGGGTAGTGGAATGAGGGGGTAGTGTAATGAGGAAAGACCAGAGGGGTTAGTGGAATGAGGAAAGACCAGAGGGGTTAGTGGAATGAGGAAAGACCAGAGGGGTAGTGGAATGAGGAAAGACCAGAGGGGTAGTGGAATGAGGAAAGACCAGAGGGGTAGTGGAATGAGGAAGACCAAAGGAGGTCTGGTGGAATGAGGAAGACCAGAGGAGGGGTGGTGGTAGGAGAAAAGACCAGAGGATATATTTCTGGCAGATTACTCTGAATTCCTTCTTCCTACGAGTGAGCAGTGACCAGTCACCTCCTGAACACTACATCTTTATCCTGCATGCCCGTGACTCTATCCCCAGTCACCCCCACCAGGCCTGGCCTGCTGATTACAATAGCTGGCAGAAAAAGACAAAATCGGGCCATTGAAAAGGACGCCTGCCCGGGGTCCTAATCTCAAATCATATTTTGCAGCGGTGCACAGGAACAAAGGCTGCCCAGTTTGTCCGGGTCATCTTTTTGTCACTTGGCACAAAAGGTTGGCTCTCACCCTCCTCGGCCCCCCCACCGCCGTATGCTGTCCAACTCCTACACAGTGGCCCCCTCAGGCCCGACCAGAAGCACACAGAGGGAGATTGGGCCTCGCTCTCTTAACCACACAGACACATTTTAAAAAACACACTTTACACTGGGCTCTGACATCCAGCATAAATGGAAGCCTCTCTTTTAACACTTTAATGAAATTCCAGGGGGGGGGGGGGGCTCCCATGGAGCACTTTAGATCACGCTGAATTACACTGCAGCAGCACAGCACCGTGTATGTTGACCCCCCCACCGCCCCCAGGCAACCACGGCCTGACCTGCCTCCCTGACATCAAGTAGCTGGCCGGGGACACTCTGGGTATTTGTCTAGCGACGGGGCCGGAGGGACCAGGGGTACAGAAAAGGCCAGTCACAAAACCCAATTGTCCCAGTAATGGTGGTAATTGCATTTTATTAAAATAATGACTGGGTGTCTGGCTGGAATTACTGACTGTAGGGATTGGGACTCCCTCCCAGACAGGGAGTGTGTTAGGACACAGATAAACTGCGGCCGCTAACTGTAGAAAAGGTTAAACGCAGCCACAGCTGAGACGGAGAGAGAAGGAGAGGAGGGAGACATTGGGAGAGAGGAGAGCCAGTGGTAGGTCTACCCCCTGCTGGTCCACTCCAGCCTGCTACATCACCAGGCCGGGGCCAGGTCACAGCAACACTAACAGGGCTGTGTGAGAACCAGCTACCCCACGCTGGGACATTTCAACCCAGGCTTTTCCTGGTGCTGTGACCCGAACAAACCCCCCTCCTCCCTCAAAATAAAGGACAGAGTGAGAGAGGAGAGCCAGAGAGGAGAGACGGCTACAGTGCCCAGGACGGATATAATAACGTGTCTCCTTTCTAAAAGCTGCGGCTCTAGCAGAGGTCTGTAAAGCTGTCTGGAATATCATCACAGCAAGAAGGGTTGATGGAGGGAGGGAGGGAGGGAGGGAGGGAGGGAGATGACGGGATGGATGGAGAAGGACGAAGAGATGTATAGAAGCATGGGGGACGGGGAGAGGGAGGGAGAGAGGAATGAAGGGACGAAGAGAAGGATGGAGTGAGAGAGAGAGGGGGAGGGATAAAGGGAGGAGGAGATGGCACGGTAAAACAGTAGCAGCTAAGCCCAGGCTCAGACACTCATCTCCTCTCTGCTCCTCTGTTCCCAGCACCTCCTTATCCTCCACACCTTTACAGGAAGTTCACGTGGGCCCTGCAGCGACACCAGTCCCTCAGCGCTATCCTGACTCCCTCTCTCCCTCCCCCCCGCCCTCCTTCCAATCCCTCCCTCCCCCCTGACCGAAGCCTTTGTCAAAGCAGCATGACTGGGTCAGGGGAGACAGAGCCACAGACAAAAATCATTTAGTTCTCTCTTAGCCACAATGGACTCCTGTCAATGTGTGAGTGTGTGTTGCAGTATCTATGTGCACGTGTGTGTGTGTGCATTATATGTTTATAAAGAGCAGTCCCTGTAAATCTTCAGAGTGTGTGTGTCCTGTAAGAGCATGAATGTGTGTGTACGTGCTGTATTGTTTACGTGCGAAACGCATACTGAGCGTGTGTGCGTGTCCAGTCACTACACACCAGACAACACTCAGAAGGGTCCAGGAAACGGCCTGACACATGGTGTTTACCGGTGTGTTGTGGCCGGTTGACTGTGGAGCGTACCACAAACACATGCGCACGCACACACAACCTGCTAGCATGCTACAGCCTCGGTCTCTGTGTGGGACAGCCAAGAGTTCAAGGGCCTTCTAACAGCAGAGCGTCTCTTCTGAACCAAGGCCTCCAAATATTTACTCAGCCCGGAGCCTTGGGCCACATCCACAATGGAGCCCTACCCCCTCGATAGTGCCCTACTGTTCCCCCGTGCTCACAGGGAAACACACTGCGCTCTGGTCACAAGAAGGGCAGCACTGAGGGTCCGGGGGGGGGTGTTTGGGCCCAGTCCTTGGTCTGAGAGCACTGTTAGGATCTCTGTGTATCCGTTACAATGCTCTGGGGTTTTGTAATACACAAGCAGAATGACAAATGTTGTCTGAGGACATTGGAGGAAAAAAGATAAGTGTGGAAAGAACGTGGAAATTGCAGAACTGTTCCAAGCTGTAGGCTTTGATAATTTACTATGTGTCGATCTGAATGATTTAGCAGAACGGAGTTGGCCTGAAAAGTCCATTAACCAATGGTTTTATATAGAAGTTGATTACATAGAAAACATTTCAACATTAAGGTTTGTAATACTATACATTTCCTGTACACTGGATACAATCCTAGTGGTTAGCTTGTTGGTAAACAGCATGTTGGTAAAAAGACACGGAACTCCACCATAAAAAATAAATAGAAGGGGAAAATAGTTACCATCGAAAGATAATTTGAGTAGTTCTCCCCCACCATTTTCTTTTATTGATATTTGGCTGCATACATTTTGAAATGTCCATAATTACTCTAAAGAGGTCAGTATATTGGCCTCAAGCAATAGTTCAGCAATAAGGCACAGGGGGGTGTGGTATATGGTCAGAATACCACGGCTTACAGCTGTTCTTAGGCCCAACGCATGCCAGAGTGCCTGGACATAGTAATAAGCTGTTGTATATTCACAATATACCACAAAACCCGAGATGCCTTAATGCTCTTCTCAACCGGATATCAAAGCAATTAGAAGAGTTAAAAGATGTGTCACACACTTGGCGTAGGGTCTCCTATACCATGACAATCAGCCAACCACCATTCAGGATTCAAAGCACCTAGTTCAGAACTCACAATACAGATTGGAGCTAAAAACAATCATTCTAAATAGACCCATAACCAAACACACATCAAACCATTCAGAACAGCTTCTGTATATGGGCAGACCCAAATGTGAAGCGAAGTGACAGGAGACCTTGACTTGGGCTGGTTTAGTCGTCACTGTGCAGTATGCTCTGTGTTCCGCCGGGCAGTGTGAGGCTCTGTGTTCCGCCGGGCAGTGTGAGGCTCTGTGTTCCGCCGGGCAGTGTGAGGCTCTGTGTTCCGCCGGGCAGTGTGAGGCTCTGTGTTCCGCCGGGCAGTGTGAGGCTCTGTGTTCCGCCGGGCAGTGTGAGGCTCTGTGTTCCGCCGGGCAGTGTGAGGCTCTGTGTTCCGCCGGGCAGTGTGAGGCTCTGTGTTCCGCCGGGCAGTGTGAGGCTCTGTGTTCCGCCGGGCAGTGTGAGGCTCTGTGTTCCGCCCAGCTGTTGTACTTCTTATGGCATATGGGGCGCAGGTGGGTGGTGGATGAGTGTGTGTGTTAGGTGGGTGGTGGATGAGTGTGTGTGTTAGGTGGGTGGTGAATGAGTGTGTGTGTTAGGTGGGTGGTGGATGAGTGTGTGTGTTAGGTGGGTGGTGGATGAGTGTGTGTGTTAGGTGGGTGGTGGATGAGTGTGGGTGTTAGGTGGGTGGTGGATGAGTGTGTGTGTTAGGTGGGGAGTAAAAGGCAGAACCGAAGAAATGTGGAGCTGTACACAAGTGACATAAAGTTTGGGATCCCGACAGATTAGCTAAATGCTTTCTTCAGCTCTACAACACGGTCCAGGATAAAGTACATGTGGATGTATGTAAAGGGTATTATAGTGAGGGTTGCAAAGCTAAAGGCAATTTAACAGTTTCCGGAATATTCTGTAATTGGGGCAATTAACAGATAATATTGCAGACTTGTGTAGTTTCTAGATGGACCTATGGCTAGAAAAACAATAAAAAACTAAATAATTATAACACTGACAAATACATATTAAAATTGACATATAAATATGGGGGTCAAACAAATTCAGATATTTAATTCTGAAACAATACAGATATTAAATACCATTGACAAATGGGTGGTTTAAATTGAGACCATTTCATTGTAAAATTGTGTAATTGATAATGACAGACACCTGCGATAATCTGAAGCACCCAAAAGAGCCACTAGATTGTGATAGATTACTTAAAATCTTTAAAAAAAAAACTCAAATATAAATATTCTGATAGTATACCGGTAAACCTCCCAATCCCAACCCTAATTTTAGCGCTCTAGATCCCACAGGTAGGCGAGGGAGTCGTTACCACGGCCTGCCGGACGCAACGGACACCAGGGCTTCCTGACAGGCGGAGAGGGCCGTACATTTGGAGCGGTTTCCTGGCAGTCAGACACTGAGTCAACGGCATCACTGCTATCTCTACGTGGATCATTTATCCCCCCTGCAGTTTACATTCTCCCAGGCCATCTGACCGTCGTATTTTGGGATTTGAGTCTCTCTCTTTATATTACAGTGCAATAAATCCACTAGCACAGTTGTCCTGCACAAATAAACACCACCAAGTGTTGATGTAAAAATACAAAGTTGGAAGTAGAGAGAGGCGCTCGCTTCCTGTGAAGGTTTCCGGAAAAGCCGTAAACATGGCCCGCTCCGTCTCTAGGGGAGTGGGCACGCTAGGCAACCGTGTGTGAGTGTGTGTGTGTAAGGGATTGTGTGGGTGGTCAGGCAGATGGGTGTTTATGGTTGTTTGTGTATGTGTGGTCATGTAAGTGTGTGTGTGTGCGCGCATGCGGTGGGGTCAGTAGTTCTCTCTCTGCAGTGAGATACAGGGATGTTTTGTAGCCAAGCGGCCAGCTGTTGATAGGTGTCTGTTTACACAGAGTCAGAGAGACCAACACAAGTCTGTGTAGACACCAGCCGTCGACTCTTCTCTGTTAAACTGAACTTGTGATGGGAGAAGAATAACAGCGTCCTGTGACGTCAACTGGTCCAGGACTATTATTTGATGTGTTTATATTTAGTGTTATACAAAGGATTTTCCCAAAATGATTAGTAAAATAAGAACTGTATAACACTGGTAGTACTCAAACTGTTGCTTTCACAGATAAATCGGACTATACATTTTAGCTGTAAGAAATTGTATGGGTGAATGGCGGTCGTCTTTCCAGTTGGTCTTTTGAACAGAAAAATTTGTAGTATAGACTCTAAAAAATAAACTCCAACATGGAGTTTTCAACCCGTTTCATTTTCCAGACTGATATCCAATGACAATCTCCCTATAGAATCATGATACAAATGCAATAAAAAAAACATGTGCGCATCAGCACGTTTCATGATATGATCGCAGTGAGGCTGGCAATTCCCGGGCCTACTGGAATCCCACCACTACTAAGCTCATTATGGTGTTATGGCAGTGTAAACGTTTACTGAATTTTCACACAAAATCAAGCCTTCTTATTAGAATCCAGAGTGTAGCAGATGACTCAGGCATTGGTCAGCCTCCTGACCCAGTACATCATGCCAATACAGTGCCTTGTGACTGCTTGGGAATCAACAGAAACCTTCTAATGATAAATGCATTTCCACTATGAGAGAGAAAAAGAGAGAAAGAAAGAGAGCGATGGGGAGAGAGAGAGATGGGGGGAGAGAGAGAGAGAGAGAGAGAGAGAGAGAGAGAAAGAGAGACGTACACCGGGCAGGCGGTGGTAAAGTCTAAGTGAGCGGCTTCTCTCTGTGTCAGCAGTTAGCCCAGGGAACAGCAGGGTTAGGGTAGAGGGTTAGGGCTCTAACTTAATATGTCTGGGGCTAATGAACAGGGGGAGGCTGCTTTCTTTCATTAGAGGTGAGAGCATGTCTGTGTCCCAAATGGCACCCTCCGTTTTCCACACATGTACAGAGTGAGTCCCGGACCCTGGATGTAATGTTCCAGGCTGACAGGAGAGGAGGGGAGACCAGGCTGTGGTTTAACAAGCCTGGTTAAGGCTAATCTGAAGTGATGGCCAAATTACAAAACAGATTTCATTTTTGTTTTTACTCCAGGGTCAGAATAGCTGTGTTCATGTTGTAATGTCTGGAATAATTGTAGGACGTCCATTTAGATGTGCAGAAAAACATGTTCAAGAAACTAGTAAAATGCATAGAATTTATTAAATGTTTTGCTTTATTTGCTAAACGCTAGTCATCTGTGAAATGACCAGCATTTGGCCAGTCCTGACTGACTGTTTTGTCGGCTGCTTGGCGTCATGTTGGTCGTATGGCTCTCAGCCTTCATCAACTAGCCAGCACGCTCTGCCCTCCTGCCAGAGTTTCACCCTTCACCCCTCCTCACCCTCTCTCACCCCTTCTAACCTCCTCAGCTACATCTTAATTACAGTTAGGTCCCACAAATGGCGACCCCCGGTGGCCTCCAGAGTGTGTTTTCCGGGGTGTATGTGTTTTCAATTTCCTCTCCTAATGGGTCAGTAATGTCTTGAAGGGGTGGGCAGCAAGACTGTTCCGGGAGAGAAGCAGAGCCCCGGGTTGCTGACCTCACCAGACCATACAGTTCATAACCTTTGACCCTGGGAGCAATAAGCAGCCGGCCCAGAGGGCTGGAGGTGGAGGGCCGTGGATTCAGCAAGGGTTGTATTACATCACTGCGTCTACTGTCACAAGACACACACACTGCAGGCCGTGACGTCAAAGAAAGAGCTTACACAAATAGTGAGACAGTGAGCAAGACAGACAGACAGTAAGACAGACAGACGGACATTAAGACAATCAGTGAACAGGGAAAATTAGGCTCTCACTTCTCAGTGACCTTTCACAATAACACCATTGATAAACCAAGACACGGCACCACAGTGTCAGCTTATCAAGAAAGTGGTCCTTTGTTCAATTAAAGACCAGTTCTCCCGTTTCCTAAAATGTGAAATCTATGGCCTCTACTGTCTAAGTATATCATCATATCAAAGAGGAATGTTGAATTTCATATAACAAAAAGAATGAAATGAAGAATAATTTGATATCAGTATATGAAAGTGAACATCCACTCTGGCATTCAAACCTACAATTTACATCACAATTACATTGGATATAATACAATCCCTCTCATAGACCACAAATACCAATTCATTTTCTTTTTAAAGGGCAATACATATGATTTTTACATTAGGTTGGCTGAGGAGTATTTATTCTAGGGATTTCATATTCCAATAAAAGTAGCTAAATTGCGGTGCTGCCTACACCATGGGCTTGTATAGGAAGTGAAGGGGGTTTGGCTCAGGGCTTGACGCACTTTCTCCATCTTCCACACTGTGCTGTTATTTCAATGGGGCTTCGTGGTAGAACGGGACCAGTGAACATGCACAGGGCAAAACACGGCAGCACACACCAAAACTAGTGTTAACCATTACCTGTGTCTCTGAATAATGACCAAACACGCCCCTTCATCAGCCTCCCTGCTCCTGAGTACACCAGGAACATCCCCTCTCACCACCAGCTCACATCAGATCTGCATTAAGGTTGGCATTCCATTCCCAGCGCTGTGCAGAGTTACTCTGCTGTTCCACTTGAAGACCACTCCTGGAAAGCCTATGTGAACTCCTTCACTTTTTCTCCCTCTTAGAATCCAATAATGTAACCTTCCGTGGTAACACAATACTCACAACCAGGTTTTGGTGGCCCCACTGTTTGAGTTTGTGCGTGTGTTTGAGACCAGTGCGAGAGTTAAGACAGCCCTCCATTCGTAAAATGTCTGATCCATTTTAGGTACCTAGTAGAACAGCGGTTGTGGAGCTCTCTAAACTCACTCACAAAATATAAAGTTGTGAAGGTCTCTCTAAATTCACTCACAGTATATAAGTTGTGAAGCTCTCTCTAAATTCACTCACAGTACTGTAGTTTTGGAGCCCTCTAAATTCATTCATAGTAGAACAGCGGTTGTGGAGCTCACTAAAATGTACTCACAGTACAGCAGTCGCGGAGCTCTCCAAATTCACTCACAGTACAGCAGTTGTGGAGCTCTCCAAATTCACTCACAGTACAACAGTTGAGGAGCTCTCTAAATTCACTCAGTACAGCAGTTGTGGAGCTCTCTTAAATTCACTCACAGAACGAGCTCTCTGAATCTATATCTAATCATTCCTATTCCTAACACACAAAGGCATCTTTAAAGAACAAAAAGGAATGACTAAACGCAACCACAGACCTCAGCTTCAACAGCAGCCATACAGTAAACAACAAGCATAACTAGGCTTAACATTCCGGAGAATATTTGAGAGAGAAAAAAAAAAACTGTCTTTTTGAAAATAAATAAAAAGGTAGGAGGGGGAGGAGTATATTCGTAAATATCAATAAACACAAGTCTTCCGTCTCGGAAGCTTCCGGCTTCATTTGATTAAGCGGGGTGAAGAACAGAGCAGTCATGCTCCTTGCTTTTCTTCCTCTTCCTTTCCCCTGCAATCTTAGGCTGCCTTAATGGGAATCGGAAGTTGGAGTGGAGCAGCCTGGCTAGCCCTGGCCTAACCTCCCCATCTGGAGGGGGACTTGCCAGCCTTGAGGCTACTCCCAACCCTTCCCAGCTGTTGGGTTTGGGCCCTTTTTGTTTTCGTGGGCTTGAGAAAGCATATTTTTATAAATGATTGCCATATCCTCCACCAGCTGCTGACCCTGCTCTCTCTGGCTCCTGTCCCTGAATGGGCATGGTTCTCATTTAGGGCCCCAGGCCGTGGCTCGCTGAGGGGCTTGACCCCGCCGTTGTTAGCACGCTAGAACAAGAGCTCTGACAGCAAGCTAGAACCACAGCTCTATGTCAAAGACTCAAAACCGTTAGAATGCTAGCAAGCACAACAAGTCTTTGTTAGCATGCTAATACAACATTGTCTCGGTTCGGATGAGTGTAAACATTCTATCACTACAGGGTTGAGTGGTGAGGAGTGATAGCATGCTAGTAAAAAACCTATCTTTCTTCAATGCTGGAACGTGTTTGTACATTAACACAACAGAAAGGGTCGGTATGTTAGAAGCTGTAAGCAATTTAGCGCGATAACTCAAAAGCTGTGTTTGTTAAAGGCGCGGGAGAAGTGACAGATAGCACACTGGGAAGCTCAACAGCGTAAAAGCTTGTAAGCAAAAGGCCGGTCAAACACCGAAAAAGAGGCAGGAAAAATGAGAGCAGGAGTGAAGAGACACCTTCGGCTAACGTCTTTTTGTAGGACTGTGAAATTCGCAGATAAGCTGTGTGAAGGGGCTGACCAGGCACTGTGGTGTTGATGAAAAATGAAACAGGCCTCGCTAGCACAGAGGTGGCTGGCGGTGACAGCGGGCGCTGGGCCGTGAATAAGACAGTAGGAGGGAACATGTTTGTGCTGCTGCAGTACATAAGAACCTGGCCGTTGGATTATTCACAAGGCCAAGCACTCCTCAGGTGAAGGAGACCCAGCCTACAGTGAAACACACGCCTGTCCTCCCATTGCCTGTGTGTCTCTGAAAAGACAAATACACAGCTGGCATGAGGCACACCTTTACAATAATGTAGCATGCAGATGTCAGATGTATGCAGAGAGAAACGAGCATACACACAAGCACACAAACACACACAGTGCTTTGTGCTGTCGACACTTTCCCTTTTCTAACCTCCATTTGCCTCTCGTTTCACCCATGTCCGACAGAGAGACACACAGCTCATTTCCCTGATCTATGCTGCCTGGTAATTGCACAGTAATACTTCATAATGGCAGGGCTGTAATTTGGGACCAGACACTTCAAAGCAGCTACAACGTCCTCGCGGGCGGCCACGGTTACTCTAAGTCCACCCAACGGCCTCTCTGTTTGGACTGCTATTGTTTTTGGCTTGCTGGAACCCTCCAAAATACACACGAAACAGTAATCACTGCGTATTTCTGCGTTATAATTGCGGTGCTGATTACAAAGTATAGGATAAATGGATGAAATTGGCCCGGCCGTGGAGCCAAAGAGAACACAGAACTAACGGGGAGCACGAGAGAGCCTTTCAGTGAGCAGACCCTGAAGAGGAGCTCAAACTACCACTCCGGCTGTTGACCTGGGCTGTGTACAGGAGCAACGGCGTTCAGAGGTGTTGCAAAAAAACACTTTTAAGATCAATTAGTCGCATTCAACGATCAATGCTGGGAATGTTATGGTATTGGCAGATCCCTCAATGGCAGGTGTGTGAGGTGAGTGGAACCTGAGGGGGCAGTGTGTGTGTGTGTGTGTGTGTGTGTGTGTGTGTGTGTAGGTTACATGTCCCTGACAGGAGTATGAGAGATGAGGTCTGTGTGTGAGGCAGACTCACTGGGCACAACAACCTGCTCCTGTACTGTTTATACAGAACACATAGCTACATTATCCAGGTCAGGAGACAAAGTTCACACTCCGGCTCTGCTGTGTTCACTCAGTGCTCACTCAGGCTTAGCTGTTTTACTGGGAAAAGGACGGAGCTTGGTTTCTCCAGTAGATGACTAGCAGAATGCACAGTGTTTGTGTGGAGATCCCAGGCGGTGTGCCTCCTACAGAGTGGTAAATAAAGGCTCGTAATGTAGGACAGGGAGGACACTACAGAGGGAGCAGTACTGTCCGGGAGTCACAGATAGTTCTAGACTTTCAACAAATTCCTGCCTCATCCCCTTCCCCCCAAGTATAAATAATGCAACACACACTCTAACACACACACACACACACACACACAGCGCTCCTGGCACTCCTTGTTGTCTTCATTATACACACTTGGTTGCATCCACAGAGCCAGAGGCCTACACCATGCAAGGATGTCTTCTCTCACTGAAAACACATGCATAGAAAAAACACATATACTCACATACACAATTAGTTTTTATACACCCACACCCTATAACACACTCTTCATGGACACACATAGTATTCACACACAAACACGGGCGCTTCACGCACACACACACACACACACACACACACACACACACACACTTGACACACTCTTCATGCACACACAAACAACATGATGTCACGAGATCCTGCTCAAATGAGCTGGTGTTTCACTAACTACCGGAAAAAACAACGTGAAGGACTTGTCTGCGTGTGTGTGTGTGTGTGTGTGTGTGTGTGTTTGTGCAGGGTGGCCACAAAAGTGTCACACAGTTCTCCACAGGGTATGGTTGTACTTTAATGTCTTTACTACATTCCAACATTAGCACGACACAGATGATGTCGATATATTACTCAGTCCTGTGGACATCCATATAGTTCCACTATGCCATCATGTCTTCTAAACGACGCAGCAACGTTACTGTACAGCAACACAGCATTAATGAGCATGCAGCGCAGAGCAACATGGAAACACGTGTTACAAATATCAGCAATCTAGAAAAGTATCAAAATAACCAGCGCTTGACTTGGGATAAAATAAGTGCAGGAACTGAAAAATCACATATTAGACTATGTTCATCAAAATGTAAACGTTAATAAGGTTGTTCCGTTAAAGTAGCCTATTCCAGACGTCCTAGGTGGCTCTTTTGCCTAAAAAAGGAACAAGAACACTGTGTGCCTATAATTAGAAGTCAAGCACTGCAAATAACACAGAATTTTGACGGTGGCAGTCAAACATTAAGATAAAATCAGAGGTGCTTCGCTAACATGTGTGTCTAGCAGTCAAACTGTAACAGAGCTAGTGGATCAGGTAGACTATACATCTGAATAGTGTTGGAGAGGGGTGAAGGTTCGAGCTACACACACACACACACACAAGGTCATCATGGCATAGCCCTGCCCTTCATGAGCACTACTGACCGCCACTGTCAAACACAAAAAAAAAACACACACATTCTGCTCATAAGACACTATACAATATGAGCCTTGTTTCCAGCCTAAGGGCAAATGCTGTCCAGAGTTCACTGTGCCTACCCATATGGAGTGGTACAACACATCCACAACACAATGACAGAGAGGCAGCTGGGGACACTTCCCTCTCACAGTTCACGGCTGCAGGCTGGCAGTACCCTGACACTGCTCTAACTGGGGCAGCCATTTTGGGGTCAAGTTCTAAGCCCATAATGCCCACCATGGAGTCAAATCTTGCCCCGGGCACCGGCAACGAACCTTGGGATGGTACGACCACTGTGCTATTTTACAACAGGTTTTGGAGGTTGCCTCTTCTTCTACTGGTCCGGAAGACTGACCCACAGAGACAGACAGGCAGACAAGCAGGCAGAAAGGCAGACAGAAACACCCTGTGTTGGCCTGCGGTCCTCTCCTCCACTGGCCTTTCCTCTTCACTCTCTCACAGTGATGGCAAATCAATAAAGAATGTGGTGAGAGGAGATGGTAGAATGGAAAAGTATGTTTGGAACAGAGGAGAGCAAAATAAATCGAAACAACAAATAAATATAAATATGGGCAGAGGGGCCTCCTTTAGGATACACCTGCAGAAAACAAAAACACAAACAAAAACAAACAAAAAACAAAAGTGTTTTAAATTTTGTGGAAGTGAACTTTTTCTCCAAAGTTTTTTTTTAACCCAGCATGCACATCCAGTAGTTTACAATCTTGTGTGTAACGGTTCTCAGGAGTGAGTGACAGGTACAGCCTATCTTAAGCCTCATAGGCACAGTGGATACCCTAGGCAAGGGCAAACCCTCTGGCAAAGCAAAACAGAACTACGGAGTCTCTGACTGCTATCATAGTAAATGGTATATGTAACTGTTATGTCATAGCAATAATGACACCCCAAAAAACGTAGACTCAATCAAAGCATTAGCATCTGTGACTGGTTGTGTCTGAATAAGGGCTAGTGAGAGTGTGTTGGAAGTGTGTTCCTGTGTGGGTAATGAGTGCAGTGTAGCTCTTACTGGCCTGTCTTAACTCAAATAAAAGGAAATAAGCGAGCAGTATGACCCCTGTGTGAACGTCTGCTCTGCTGTCTGTGTCTGTCTGTCTCACTATCTGTCTGACCCACTGTCTGTCTGTCTCTGTCCCACTGTCTGTCTCTGTCCCACTGTCTGTCCCTGTCCCACTCTGTCTGTCTCACTCTGTCTGTCTGTCTGTCTGTCTGTCTCACTCTGTCTGTCTGTCTCACTCTGTCTCACTGTCTGTCTCACTGTCTGTCTCACTGTCTGTCTCACTGTCTGTCTGTCTCTGTCCGTCTCATTGTCTGTATGTCTGTCCGTCTCACAGTCTGTCTGTCTCTGTCTCACTGTCTCTTTGTCCATCTCATTGTCTGTCTGTCTGTGCCTGTCTCACTGTCTGTCTGTGCCTGTCTCACTGTCTGTCTGTGCCTGTCTCACTGTCTGTCTGTCCGTCTCATTGACTGTCTCTGTCTGTCTGTTTAGAAAACTTGCAACCCAGCACATCACATACCATTGCTGTCTTGAGTGTTAAAAAAGATGTACAAACATACTGGATGTATATACATATATATAGATATACTGTAAATGTATATATTATTTATCATTCAATTTATCATTCAATTGATATTTACACACACATATACATATACACACACATATATATATGTATATATACTGTATATATACATACACAGTATATCTATATTTTAATGACAGACTTTTGGAATTAGAAACGTATTTAGAATTTGTTCAGTTCCTGAATTCACTAGTGTTGTAAAGTAATAGACCCAAGCCTGTGGAGTCTCCTTTCCCTATGCAAAAAGCAGCTTTGAGTAGTTGTGCGAGCTTTGTAGAGAATTTCTATAAGAACTCTCTTTGTCACACTACCTGCTGGCAGCCCCGCAGCAGCCCGTTAGAAAGTCACTGTTGTAAATATCCACAGTGTTTAACATGTGGCGGCATATCACAGAATAATAAGAGTTGAGTGCAACTGAAGAAAAGACAGAGTGTGTAAGAGTGTGCGCGAGGACAGACCCGCAAAGTGTGAAATCTTACAGCTCTCGCTGTAGGAAGAAGGTTGGTTATGCTTGTGGCCCGTTCAGAAATGCCAATGCTAAACTAAGCTATTGCGGTTCTCTTAAAAAATGTATTAAGCTGCAGTAAAATGTATGTAATAATATTTTACAAATACACATTATATGCACATATAAAACATACTTAACATGTAACCCATCCACACACTAACGGACAATCTATAAAAAATTAAATATTTAGATTCTTCTGTCCAATAACAAAGAACAGTGAAGAAAAGAGAATATCGAAGTATCATCTAATAACTTGGTAAAATGATTCATTACATTAAACAAGGCATATGGTTTTAAACAAGGTAATAATAAACAAATCATGAACAACCTAGATAAACAAGATAAAGCACGAACAAAGAAAGATAAAGAACGGCCTAAAAGCCTCAGAAATGAGAATTCCCTACAACATTTCCCTGAAGAGCTGAGTAGGAGAAGAGAAAGAGTAAAATGCATTTCATCCCATTTATACCAATTTGCTGTTCATATTCCAAACTCAATTATAGACCAGCCCCAGACCACAACACCAATAAGAATGGAAAATGCAACATTCTCAAAGAGGGGGTCATAGTTTCTGTGTGATGCCCTGAGCGATGGGCTGAGAACAACAGAGAAATTCCTATGGTCAAAATAACGCTTGGCACAGAGCACTTGAGAGTTCCACTGTACAGATACAAAGACTACACACCAGTATGGCTTCAATGTCCCCAGGAGATAGCACATTTCATTACAACCCCCAACTGCTGGGTCATGTGCAATGCAGAGGTGACAGAAAGCTTGCAGGTTACAGCCAGTAGGGCAATATAACATGCGGCCCTAAGAGACAAGCAGTGTTGTCTCATGGAACAAACAGTGTTGTCTCATGGAACGTCAACATAGCAGAATAAATGTTATGTTGTGCCGACAGCTAAAAGCCAGAGACAATAATGTGTTCCGTAGACTCTTTAACTTTCAGAACACATAACTTGCTCATTTGTAGCCACGTTTGGTTCCCACAGACAAGGACCTGTCTTTTCTGAATCCTCTCACTCAGCTTAAACAAGCATTTTTCTAGCCTAATGCAATTCAATGCATTAATGGCTTATAATGGCAGATTCTGAAGAGGCTGAAGGATAAAAAACAAACGGCAAGTCTCAAGACCAAACCAAAAGCTATTTATAAATGGACGTGATGATATCCCAGTGTCTCGAAGGCAGGATAATCAACCTCTGAGAGTTCATAAATGTTTTATTGGAGTAATTTTGTTCAACCTATAAAACAAAATGAATATAACCTGGCACCCAGGTTGCATTTTGTTTCAATACATGCTACCAACCCAGATGTGTGGTCTAAACATTAACACAATCAGCCAAAATGTTCAATAAACAGTGAACATCTGTTTACTAAGTATTGATATGACAGCAGTCAAACTGTGAACATTACTGTCATTATTGGACATTCCCTTTGACTCTACTCGTGTGTAGCAGCCCATACATTTGTCTTCAGGGTTGGTGGGAAGCCGTGTCCAATTTGGCTTGAGTAAATGAATTGCTACCCCTGTACTGAATGTTAAAAGCCAACCATTACACTGTGCCGTTATATGCTACATGCTACATATGCTACATACTGTGCCAGGGACAATCCCAGCCCATCCCTGACCGAGGACAATCCCAGTCCCAGCCCATCCCTGACCGAGGACAATCCCAGTCCCAGCCCATCCCTGACCGAGGACAATCCCAGTCCCAGTCCATCTCTGACCGAGGACAATCCCAGTCCCAGTCCATCCCTGACTGAGGACAATCCCAGTCCATCCCTGACCGAGGACAATCCCAGTCCCAGTCCATCCCTGACTGAGGACAATCCCAGTCCATCCCTGACCGAGGACAATCCCAGTCCACCCCTGACCGAGGACAATCCCAGTCCATCCCTGACCGAGGACAATCCCAGTCCATCCCTGACCGAGGACAATCCCAGTCCCAGTCCATCCCTGACCGAGGACAATCCCAGTCCATCCCTGACCGAGGACAATCCCAGTCCCAGCCCATCTCTGACCGAGGACAATCCCAGTCCCAGTCCATCCCTGACCGAGGACAATCCCAGTCCATCCTTGACCGAGGACAATCCCAGTCCCAGTCCATCCCTGACCAAGGACAATCCCAGTCCATCCCTGACCAAGGACAATCCCAGTCCATCCCTGACCAAGGACAATCCCAGTCCATCCCTGACCAAGGACAATCCCAGTCCATCCCTGACCGAGGACAATCCCAGTCCATCCCTGACCAAGGACAATCCCAGTCCATCCCTGACCGAGGAAAATCCCCAGCCCATCCCTGACAGAGGACAATCCCAGCCCTTCCTTGCCGGGGACAATCCCAGTCCATCCCTGACCGAGGACAATCCCAGTCCATCCCTGACCGAGGACAATCCCAGCCCTTCCTTGCTGAGGACAATCCCAGTCCATCCCTGACTGTGGACAATCCCAGCCCATTCCTGACCAGAAGACAATCCCAGCTCATCCCTGACCGAGGAAAATCAAAGTGCTGGTGTTTAAGGAGGTGACAAACAGGATCACACACCACCCACCGCCAACCCCTCTGCATTGGGAATATGCTAAATGCATTTGCAGTATGGTGAGCCAAGGGCTCAGCCTTTAGGACATAGACAGTGTGGGTGTGTTTCCCTGCCTTCCCTCTCTGTCTCCCTCGAAAAAACAAAGGCCCAAAGGCTCCTCAACCATCCATTCGGAAGGCAACAGCTGTTTGTGGCAAAGCATTTTCCGCTAATTTGCCAAAAGAGATTTTGTTTTTTTTAAAAGAGCCAGGGCCATTCATTTACATATCGGGCACTGGGCCGGGCCGACAGACAGCACAGACCCATTCTTCATCTGCCGTGCTCCAAATGGAAATGAAAAGTGCTGCTTCCCTTTTTCCAGCTCATGCTCTTTAATAGAATCATGACCGGGAGCGTGGCGGGTGAAGACTACAGGACCACCAGTGAGAGTGATGCGGTAGTGAGCCCCTCCTAATGGAAGTGACTGACTGTATTAGCACAGTACCGCGCAACAGCGGACATTACAGTACACACACTCACTGGGCTCATGTTTATGGAGGACAGAGGATGGAGGCGGCCAAGCAAGTGCCCGGCGGAGCTGCAACAACCATTAGTGTCAATATGCTCACGTCACCTGGAGAACGTCAGGCTGGTCCAGCAGCTAGCTGGGCCGCAGCTCTGGAGAGCAGTGGTGTACCATTAACGGAACACAACCAAAGAGGATGGGGCAACGTTTAGTTGAACTAAAACACAACTGCATTGAGAATCCACATTCTCTACTTGAAAACCATGGGATCGACATGAGTCAGAAACATGGATTCGATTGGTCAAGCTTGCACATAAGACAACTTCAGTAATAAAGTGATACTGCATTTGGTGACTTACATCAGTGACTGCTTTTTCAAACCACAAGTCCGAGACCGTCACCTCATTGTTTTTACAGAACAACAGAAAAAGCACTTTTAATGATCACACAGTGTCAGTCTGGATCCAAAAGTGCACCCAATTCTGTGCCAGCTGAGGTTACAAACACATTTATTGTTACTAAATTCTGCTTTTCCTGGAGAAGACGTACCCCCTTATGTGCTAATCAAGAGGCCCATGTAGATGTACCATGTACCCTTAGGGGACCTAGAACCCCTGATTGGGAGCTGGGTCTATATATTAGACTATGGGCCCTAGTTTAAAGTAGGGCACCATGTGGGGAATTTGGTGCTATATTGGGAAGAGTCTACCAGGGAGTGTTGGTTGTTTACAGACGGATCAGATTAGAGAAGAGGCAAGTGGTTCTGATGAACGTAGGGGCAAAACAACAAAGACTTTGAATCATTAGAGACTATTAGACAATGAGTTCCAGTGAGTAACACAAAGAAGACAGAAGAGCCGGACCAAGGCTGCTGGCCAGGTGTCCTGGTTAAAGAGGTCAGCGCCTTGTTGCATACCAACGCAGCCAGATTACTGAAGACCAGCAGAGTGAGAGAGCTAGTAGTGGTGAAGCTGGAAGTGCTAGCGTTGAAGATACGGTCATGGAGTTAACAACTGGAAGGCACTGAACAAACATTGAATGGAAACAGGTGTTAGTGATGGGCTGGTCCCAGCTCTGTCATTCGGTGAGACATACCTACTTCTACTCTGTAGTCATTAAGCAATCCCAGTGGTAACACCTCAGGGGTCTACTGCACACTGACCCCAAGTCTGAGGTCCTGCTCTGCCACAATTACCATGAGAAACAGGGACATCTTTAACAGGGCAACTACCAGCTGCCATTGCTGCTCTGTTTATCAGAGCCCCATCACAAGTGAGAGGCCTGCTGGGCCTCTTCATTTTCTTTCAGATGTATGTTTGTCTGCGTGTTCCCAGATTTAATAACCAGCAGAAATAACATGGTGGATCAGAGCTCAGTGAATTAAGCACCTGTCACAATCTCACACTGATATAAACTGTGACAAAAATCTGGAGATTTAGTTAGCAAGAACATCTGGCCATGCGATGTGAGATAAAAAGTCAGACTCCTAAAAGTGTCTATTGAGCCTTTGTTGTAGTTTTTTCCAATATTAGTGTTCTATACTATGACGCCAAGCTGAAGAGATGTACCAAATGGGTCAATTATGCAGCAATCCTCACAAACACAAAATCTACAAGCCCTCAGATTGTTTTAATACATTCGTGGGGATTTTTGTTTCCTGTAAAATTAATCTGAACACAGACGAATTAACTACACAGGTGGATGAAGATGGGGCAGCTGTGCGTGAGAAATTAGAGGAGTTGTGTGAGTGTGTGCGCGTGCGCGAGCGCGCGTGAGAGAGAGAGAAAGAGAGTTGCTTTTGAACAAGCAGCATTAACTTCAGAACATCGTTGAGGAGAGACTGCGTGTGTACATTTCTTAGTTGCGCATGAGGGTTAGTCTCTCTGTAGAATTCACTGAAGCAGGAACGACCTTGATCAGCACCAGAACCCAGAGAACACGGGGCCCCTCTCCTCTCCTCCCTCCTACCAGCCTTTGCCCTGACATTCATCAAGTGTGTGTTTTTGATCACTCAGCCACATCACACGTGCCCTCCAATCAGCGTCAGTTGCCTCTAGGGGTTGCAGTGGCCTGCACAGCTCAGTACACACACACAAACTTACTCCCCACCTTACACACACACACACACACACACACACACACCCACGACTAAAGCAGGGACCACTGATCAAGTGAAGGAAACATTCTACACGTTCAGTGTTTGGTCCGGGCACAGATCATGTAAGACGGCAGTGACCAGGATACCTTCTTTGAAAGGGAAGGAAAAGACACAAAGGAAGTGGAATATGGAGTGTTAAAACAAGAGACAGGGACTGGGTAGGTGGCAGAGAAAGAGAAGTA
Source organism: Esox lucius (assembly GCF_011004845.1). Lineage (NCBI taxonomy): Eukaryota > Metazoa > Chordata > Actinopteri > Esociformes > Esocidae > Esox > Esox lucius. The sequence continues at coordinate 26,952,603 of NC_047569.1, forward strand.
GAGTGGAAGACGGAGACTGTGTTAAAGCAAGAGACAGGGACTGGGTAGGTGGCAGAGAAAGAGAAGTAGAGTGGAAGACGGAGACTGTGTTAAAGCAAGAGACAGGGACAGAATTCTCCTCTGCTTTAACCATAAATAAATACCACTCTGTGAGTGGTGCCGTCCACTTGATAACTCCATGTAAAATGAAACAACTAGGATTAGAGCAGGAGAGGAAGGGAAACGCGAAGCCCTATCGTTTCGGCGTTGCCCCGCCCAGCTTCCTCATCTCAGCCTCGCCAGTCTTCTTCAGCTGCTGGAATGGTTAGCGGGGTCATTTGATTTTTGGAGCGGGTGGTCTGATCCCCCCGTTCCGTGTCCTGGTGGCCCGCGGCGGCGCTCAGGTTACCAGGAGACGGACGGCACCCTATTCCCTATAGGCTCTGGTCAAAGATAGTGCACCATGCAGTAGACAGGGAGACCTTTGGGACTCAGCCTCTGTTCCAGATTACTGGATTACTTCCCCTCATACATCTACTTCACCATGAATAACATCAGCAAGTTTTTACCCTGCTAAACTAAATCTGTCTGGCCAAAAGCTTGGCTCCTAAACATCTCTCTCTCTCTCCCGTTTTCTCTCTTTCTAATCCCTCTTATCTCACTCTGTCCTCTCATTTCTCCCTCTCCGCTCGTCTGTTTGTGTTTTTACAGCGCAAATGTAAAGTGACAGTGACAAACCCGGCAGAAGGCACCTCACGTGGTTTTGCTCATTCTGACGGCCAAACTACAGAAACAAGCAACACAATTTCATTTCAGATATGTCAACTGAATTGGCTTTTAAATGCTGATAAGGCAAAGCTGATGGTTTTCACCAAACCTAAGATGAAATCCCAAATACTCCATGTATAGTGACAGGGCAGGATAAGCAACTGTGGCAACATACAAGTATCTGAGTTTCTTGATGAGTGTCTTATTCTTAAACCCCATAAAGTTCTTGAAGAAAAGCTCAGGATTAAGTTGAGTTTTAACATCATAATGAACTCTTTCTTTTTCTTTTGAAACTTGCTTCGGCAATCTTAAGCCTGTAAGACTATATGTTGACACCTTGTATGTTTGACTGTCCAGTCATTGTGTCTGACGCAGTGTGCTTGTGTTGTTGAGGCTTGTTTCAAAATACATCGCGTTTCTTGGAAAATGGATTTTCTATCCCAACGGAACCAAACGGCAAAAGATCTATTATGAAAAACACTCATGCTGTGTAGTTCTTATGAGATGATCTCTTCCACTGAACCAGTGTTACAGAAGCCTGAAGAAAAAAAAAGAAAGAGGAAGAGAGAGAAAGAAAGACAGAGAAATGACTTCTCCCTTTTATTTCATGTGGTTACAGAAATTCCAGCAATGTAATGAGCTACTCCTTATTTTTGGTTGTACAGTACGTGTGTTATTCTTCAGTCTATAGAACCTTTCAGTTCCACTTGCAGTCATTACCAAGTTTAAAATAGGCAAGTTCATCAAAGCAGCTGGAAATAAAGGGTATTAATTCTGCTAAGTGCCGAAAGATGGCGGCTCGCCTTCCGTTTGTGAATATGATCACTTTGCTTTGGCTTGGGTGGAAATCGCCATCTGTGTATGCTGTATGTATGTGTCCACACACAGCAAAGTAGTCCAGTGTAACGAAACACACAGACACGCATGCACATGAATGTATGCACATTATGTTCGCTAGACTGGACAAGTGATACGGAACAAATGATGATATGGTCACATGCTCATATGTGACCGGCCAGACCTAAAGCACGTCTGTGGCCCTTCCTCTCCAGGAACGGGGGGAAACAGGACCTGCTGGACGGGGTGAAAATGACCACCCAGGACAAAGGCCGGGAGAGATGAAGAAAACAGAGCAGATGAGAATGCTTTTGAGGACAGGAGGACCAAGAGGTTGGCTTTTCTCAACAGTTTGCTTCAGATCTCTCTCAGAAGCCAGAGAGGAAAAACAACCTGAATGTGTTTAGCTGGCAGTTATAAGCCTCAATGGAAGAGAACCACAGCTTACAGTGTTACCACTTCATTTGAGCCACCAGCTCATTATGGACGCATTGATTTTAATGCCTATTATCTATTTTCTACATGAAGTATAACACAAAGATGGAAAAAGGAATTATAAAGCGTGCTGTATAAGCATTTATACTGTAATAGTGGGTGGCTGTTTAGAAGAGACTATATTCACTTAAACAAGGACACAGAAAAGGGATGATTGAGTTAGAGAGAATAGAAAAGAGAGAGAGAAGAGGGCTGATCTGTGGGGACAGGAATAGCTAGCTGAATGAAAGAGAAGCTGAGGAGGCGCTGGCTGGCTGGCAGGGAGCATCGAGGGAGTTGTATGAGGAGAAACAGTGTCCGTTGGTGGCCGGTGATAATACTTTCCATTCAACGGGGGCTCGCGGCTGATTCTCCTGATTGCAGGCTGGCGCCCTGCTGGCGAGCCCTGTGCTGCTGAAATGAAATCCACTCTCTTCAGTTATAAATTATAATGCTCTACAAACAACACCCCCACTGGGAACAGGGAGAAGGGGGCTAAATGGTTGAAAAAAGTAGGAAGAAAGGAAAGAAGGTAGGAGAGTGAGAGAAATGACAGAAAACAAAGAAAGATCAGTCATGTTTCCCTCACAGACCAGCCATGTTTCCATCACAAACCAGTTGCCTTACCCTCACAAACCAGTTGCCTTACCCTCACAGACCAGTTGCCTTACCCTCACAGACCAGTTGCCTTACCCTCACAGACCAGTTGCCTTACCCTCACAGACCAGTTGCCTTACCCTCACAGACCAGTTGCCTTACCCTCACAGACCTGTTGCCTTACCCTCACAGACCAGATGCCTTACCCTTAAAGACCAGTGGCCTTACCCTCAGAGGTACTGGCCCTCCACTGTATAAAAGTTGTAGAGGTACTGGCCCTCCACTGTATAAAAGTTGTAGAGGTACTGGCCCTCCACTGTGGTCGAGGTACTGGCCCTCCACTGTGGTCGAGGTACTGGCCCTCCACTGTGGTCGAGGTACTGGCCCTCCACTGTAGTCGAGGTATTGGCCCTCCACTGTAGTAGAGGTGTGGAGGTACTAGCCCTCCACTGTAGTAGAGATGTAGAGGTACCGGCCATCTACCGTAGTAGAGATGTAGAGGTACTGGCCCTCTACCGTAGTAGAGGTGTAGTGGTACAGGCCCTCCACTGTAGTAGAGGTGTAGAGGTACTGGCCCTCTACCATAGTAGAGGTGTAGAGGTACTGGCCCTCTACCATAGTAGAGGTGTAGAGGTACTGGCCCTCTACCATAGTAGAGGTGTAGAGGTACTGGCCCTCAACCATAGTAGAGGTGTAGAGGTACTGGCCCTTCACTGTAGTAGAGGTGTAGAGGTACTGGCCCTCTACCAGAGTAGAGGTACTGGCCCTCTATCATAGTAGAGGTGTAGAGGTACTGGCCCTCCACTGTGGTAGAGGTACTGGCCCTCTACCATAGTAGAGGTGTAGTGGTACTGGCCCTCTATCATAGTAGAGGTGTAGAGGTACTGGCCCTCTACCATAGTAGAGGTGTAGAGGTACTGGCCCTCTACCATAGTAGAGGTGTAGAGGTACTGGCCATCTACCGTAGTAGAGGTGTAGAGGTACTGGCCCTCAACCATAGTAGAGGTGTAGAGGTACTGGCCCTCTACCATAGTAGAGGTACTGGCCCTCCACTGTAGTAGAGGTGTAGAGGTACTGGCCCTCCACTGTAGTAGAGGTGTAGAGGTACTGGCCATCTACCGTAGTAGAGGTGTAGTGGTATTGCAGTAGTCCAAGCTCAACCATAAACTTGGAAGTATTTTTCTACATTGCGCATGGACTTAAATAATCCTCTGGCAATATGACTGATACAAAGTTTAATTTCCTGTCAAACAGCTTCATTAACATCCAGCAAGCCGTGTGTGTTGACCCAGACAAGGGGTTGTTTTAGGATCAACAGAGAGTGTTCCTCTAGCGCTGCTGGGGTCTCTGTCTCGCTCCGGTGTGCTCTTTGTGTTCCAGCAGAGCTCCGGTCTAAGGATCTGGGCCAGCCAGAACCACACAAGGCCCGGCCATGGGTGTTGGCCTGGACAGGTAGCCCATGAGCTCCAAATGGCACCCTACACCCTACCGTCCGTCCCGTTTGACCAGAGCCTGCGGTGTTCTCAATAGGGTTCCAGTTGAGAAGCAGACAGAGAGGTCAGCTCCGTACCTTGCAAACATAAACACTGGAGGAGCAGTGACATGGAACCACCGACAAAAGAACTGTCAGACTGAGCAGGCTAAAGGAGCCTTCAGAACCTCACAGCTCTGTCAGGTCCACTACCCCGCGGATGGAGAAGGACATTAGGGCAAATGAGTGCGCCACCTGTCACCTCTAAATGTTCTGACTGTCAAATGAGTCAATATGAAAACCCAGTCTACCTTCCCCTGTGTGTCTGGCTATAACGGCAGACTAGCAGATATCCATTATCTCAGTTTCTTGCTGACATCCTGAACTGTATTGAATAATGCTAGGTTGCAAACAGCAACATTTGAAATGAACCTGGTAATTTGAATATGCCTACAATGTTTAGAGCCTGATGAACAGAGGAACAGACAGGGGCGAAGCGTGTGCTCAGGGAGTCAACATGAATCAACCTGTTCAAGGTGCTGTCTCAGCACCAGTCAACCAGCACAGCCAGGACGCTGTTTCTGTCCGTCTGGGTCTCTCCGAGATGGGCTTTCACCTGGATAGCAGGAGCCCAAACTAAAGGTGACAGTCAGAGACATCAACACTGTCACGCAGCAGCTGAGCTGACCAACCGAAAGCCAGGGAAAGGGAGAGAGAGACAGATGCCACCACTGCAGTCAGTACAGATTACAAACATTTGCACGGACAGATAATAAAATTTCTAATGTGTTGGTGTTTTTGGAAAATATCAAGGTAGTTTCTCTCTGCAACAAGAAGCTATGCTGATCAGTGAGTAGTCACGTAGAAAGGATACCTCTTGGAAACAAAACTTTAAAAAACTGCCCCAACTGGCCACTGAGGGAGTGGATAATGGTGTCTTCCCCGTAACCACAGGCAGGAGGGAATGTAGTCGTCCATACAGATGTGGGAATGAGGCTGTCATTGCCGAGAGCAGAACAGAAGACGTCATCCCCGTGGTGTGATGGAGAAGCAACATAATTGCGAGCGTCTGTCTGTGAGCGTACGTTCAAAAATAGCTACGGTAACCACTCCAGCTGTCCAATCGCTGGGCTTCTGTTTCCCCCTCCCAGCCAATTAGAGCGCGATCGGCTGAGCAAACAAAGCATTATTGGCCGGTTAAGTCAGCCTCTCATCTGCAGGGTTTTCCTGTGTTTTTCCCTAGCGAGATTCCAACAACATCTGCAAACACCTGATAGGCAAGGCCAGACACAGACCCAGTCCGCGCAGCACGGTGCTGGGTTAAATTGTTACCACCTTTTCCTAAGCCCATTGCCAACAATTAACAATATGGCCGCTCCACTTCAAAGCTTCAGCTGACTGAAAGGGTTAACCTCTCTGCTCCGGGAGATTTGTTTTTGATTTTCACAAGATCTCCTGATACTTTCATCACTCCATTCCCTTTCTTCCTCTCTGCGTTCACAGGGGCAACGGCAGGGCAAAAAGAGTAGCCGAAGATTGGACGATTTCTATGTGATATTTGGGACACGTTGTCCTCCACGCTTACTTTATGAAAACAGACTTTGAGACACAAAAGCAATGAGCTACTTTAGTGTGAGAAAATGCCTTCATAACCATATGAGAGATGATCTGTAGCACATGAGGAGAAGGTATGCAGGACAAACCGATAAGTGCACATCCTTGATGATTATGGACGTCTTTTAGCACATTTGGGGAAACACTCTCAGGAGTGTTTCCAGCAGGTTAAATATCCTAGAAAGATGTCAAGGTGTAGCATGTGACCAGACGGACCAATCCTCCCTTCTCACACTTCTCTTGGTCACAGAGGTGTCTGACATGGGAACAGAGCAAGTCCTTAGCCCGAGCCGACTCTTCTCTTCACCACCTCGCGATGTGCCAGTAGAAGAGGGGAATGGGCTCAGTTGACAGGGCCGTGCACGGTGCCGTGTGGTACCAGGCTGCCTTGCCTGGCTGTTCAGTTCACTGAACCCTCCTGGACAGATTAGAAGTGCACTTGGCCGTGTCTCCCTCTCCGTCTGGTTAATGCCGTGTGTGTGTGTGTGAGAGTGAGTGTGTGTGAGAGTGAGTGAGTGTGAGAGTGAGTGAGTGACTGTGTGTGTGTGAGAGTGTGTGTGTGTGTGCGTGTGTGCGAGTGTGTGAGAGTGTGTGTGTGCGTATGTGTGTGTGAAGGGAGTCCGGGGCACTATTGTGTGAAGGCCTGTTTTCCCTACAGGCAGCCCTGCAGCGCCGACAGCAATTGGAGCAAATACGTTTAGAAATTAAGACTGGAGAGAAGGGTTAGGGGGAATGGCCCGAGGTGTGTGTGTGTGGGAGGGGGGTGTATGGGTATGTATGTGTGTGTGTGTGTGTGTGTGTGGGGGGGGGGTGGGGGGTGGGGGGTGTATGCGTGTAGGACGTGTGCTGCTCTTTTGCAGTGCAGTGCCAGGCCCTGCAAGCTGCCCCAGGATGTGGCCTGTCACTTCACATAGCTGGTGATGAGAGACAGAGATGTCAGGAGAGGTGAGGACGGCAGCACCAGGGAGAGGGAGACTGGTGTGGGACTGACTTCAAAAAGGGGAAATGGCTCAGCAGAGTAGAGCAAGAACGAGCAAGAATCTTTCTTTCCCTCCCTCCCCAAAACCCAAGTCCTGGCTCTTCAGTAGGAATCAGAATGTGGTTTTGCCATTAAAAGGACTGATCCCATGGTTGGTTGTGATCTCATTTGGCAAAACACTAAAACACTGCCATATGTCTGCTATCAGTCACACTGTAGTGAATTCTAGGCTCGGAAACCAGCACAACACAGTACCTCACAGCACATAACAGCACCTCACAGTTCCTCACAGCACAACACAGTACCTCACAGCACAACACAGTACCTCACAGCACATAACAGCACCTCACAGCACATAACAGCACCTCACAGCACAACACAGTACCTCACAGCACATAACAGTACCTCACAGCACATAACAGTACCTCACAGCACATAACAGTACCTCACAGCACATAACAGCACCTCACAGTTCCTCACAGAACATCACAGTACCTCAAAGCACATCACAGTACCTCAAAGCACATCACAATATCTCACATCCCAGTACCACACAGCACATCACAGTTCCTCACAGAACATCACAGTACCTCACAATATCTCGCAGCACAACAAAGTACCTCACAGCACATCACAGTACATCACAGCAAACCAAAGAACCTCACAGCACATCACAGCACAGCACATCACAGAACCTCACAGTTCCTCACAGTTCCTTACAGCACATCACAGTTCCTTACAGAACATCACAGTTCCTTACAGTAGATCACAGTTCCTTACAGTAGATCACAGTTCCTTACAGTACCTCACAACAAATCACAGTACCTCACAGCACATAACAGTTCCTCAAAGCACATCACAGTAACTCACAGCACATCACAGCACTTCATAACACATCACAGTACCTCACAGCCCATCACAGCACTTCATAACACATCACAGTACCTCACAGCACATCACAGCACTTCATAACACATCACAGTACCTCACAGCCCATCATAGTACTTCAACGCACATCACAGTACAGTCCCAACACAGTGCTGTACAGCATATCCTTTGAGCGTATAAATAGACAGATCCATCCTATTGGTAAAACAACACCCTCCCGGACAGCCAAACTTCCCAGTCCTTGACACACAGTGATCAATTACATCATTTATGGCGCACATTTCTGTAGTACAGTGTTTATTTCTTTGTACTATCACACATAGTCTGCCTAGTCTTCCTTTTCTCCCCCGTTCCTCTCGTCTCCTCGCCGATCGACTAGTGAGCTGAACACAGTCAGCTGAACACAGTCAGCTGAACACAATGCTAAGTGACACGGCCCACACTGTAAGCAGCAGTGGAGCAGCCGTGTGCCTGTGGCAATACACGGATCCTTTCAATCGGGAGGTCAGAGATTGGTTTCACAACAGGCCTGCTAAGATAGGCTCCATATGCCAACATTCACTACTGGGAGAACTGTGCTCACTAACATGGATGGCTGACTGGCTGGCTGGATGGCTGACTGGCTGACAGACTGATGGGTCTGTTTCACAGACAGCCACTAGCCTTAACCTCAGTGTCCAACCCTAGTCCCTAAATCACTAAACTAGCCCACCCCAGGTAGTCCATTCTAGCCCCTAACGAACATAAATAGAAGTCTGGATCCATTTTTGTCCTGTAATCATGTTGACCTGTGAGGCTTCTAGCACATCTTTGTTAAGGGGGAACCATCAAGCCCTAAACCACAAAGGGTTAAAGAATGTCCCACACACTCAGGCTTCAAAGACCAGCCTTTAATTTGAACCTTGCGTGCCACGTAAAAGACCCAAGGACTCATTTAACTCTCTGGCAAAGAGCAGCCATCTTGAAATTCAAAGCGTAGAACGTGACCGCAGTGCTCCGTGCTTTGATCAGGGTGACACTGAGGGGGACGTGAGCTATTGGCCGATACGGCACAGAGAAAACAGACACACAGACACGTAAGCACAAACACATACACACGCTGAGGCTCTGAGTGGACAGAGCCTTCCCCAGGCGTGGTCGGCCTGCGTCATCAGACCATTGTGAGAGAGAGAGGGGGGGTGGGGGGGAGTGTGGGCTGGCAAGCTGTTTGGAAGACAATGCAATGGAGCTACTCTCTAATCTAAGCTAGCAGGATTTGGTGGGAACCTAGATTGTCAGTAGAGCCATATCCGTCTCCAGACCATATCCTCTTAATATTACCAGTGGATAGTTGTGGAATGAATCATTACTGAGGAGGATGGGGGCTCACCAATTTTCCCACACCACAATTGTATGAGGTTTGACTGTGATACTACACACACACACACACACACACACACACACACGCGCAAGCATGTCCACACACCAACAGACTGAGTGACTACGACTACATGAGAACCTCTAGGGACCAATGATGAATTCATATCACTTAAGAAGGATCTCTCACAGGATTATATACAATTGGACTACCGTAATTATGTAATGGCCTTGCTTTGTAAAGATATGACCTGGCTTTACTGTAACACAAAGGCAAACACACAAACGCACGCATACTTAGGCACACAAACACACAGACAGCACGTTTATTTTCCAAAAAACGTCCATTTAACCTACTGTCTCATACAGCAGTTATCTATCAAGTGAGTGTGCAGTGGTGAGCTGTATTTGTTATCATACTAAAGAATGTCACAGAGCCGCTGTGATCCTGATAATTCCATTAGGAACCCAGGGCTTCACATCAGTTCCTGCAAACCGAATGGCTGGTCAGAAGAGCTGCTCAGTTCATCATGGAAAGGATATTAGCATCCTACACTTCCAAATGAGCAGGACACGATGAAGAGTCAATCGATATCACTGAACGCCACTTCTTCACGTCATCATGTAGTTGAGGAGCACGGAGAACTATTTTCCTACATCATGTTGCAAAGGAACCTCTGCAATCTGGGTCTCAAATGGAGCCCTTATCCTTATGTAGTCCATGGTGCTCTGGGAAAACATACTGCAACATATGTTGAATATTCAGCGTTTCCCGAGGAACAGAGAGCGAGATATAGAACAGATGAGACAGAGAGTGATATAGAGAAAGTGTGAGAATGGCAGTTAAGTGTCACAGCTGATGAGTGTTTTAACGCTAATGATGATTAGCCACATGTCCCAATGAGCTGGCGGAAGAGATGCTACGCTACACCATGTTAGGCTAATGTTGTCTAGCTAGAGTGAGGATAGGATGAGTCACTGATTGGCTGGAGCCACATTAGTTAGACACTAGCCACACGTCTCAGTGAGTGAGTGGGGAAGATGCTAGTCTACGCTAAGCAATGCATGAGTGAGCAAGTGAGGAAGATGCTAGGCTACGCTAAGCTATGCATCAGTGAGCTGAGAGTGACAGATGTGAAGGAAGAAAGAGAGAGGAGAATCATTTACCTCCCTAGAAGTAATCACATCTGTTTGAATTATGTTGAGATGAAGCTGACAGGGTCACATCTTTCTTGGGACTGTGTATGTGTGTGTGTTTTGTGTGTTGTGTGTGTGTGTGTGAAGTGACATTTACCTAATGCACAAGTAAATCCTCTCCTCATTAGTAGAGTAATGACAGTGATGTGGGCTGACGAGAGCCCAGACCTGGACTCCTGAGCTGGATGTGTCCTGGGCTCTTGTCCAGACAGTTGGAGCTCACAGGCCTTTGTGTACATGCTCCAGTACACAGGTAGCTCTGATGGCTTCGCACCCCTGCCCTCTCCCACGCTAATGTCAAGTCACACCAGCTACTCTCGCCATCTCTTCTTACTCCTCTCACCATGCACCTCCGTCTCCCTCATTTCTCCGTCCACGTCTCTCTCTCTCACTCGTTCTCCAGCCCTCTCACCCTTTCCCCTTCTCGTCCTGCTTGTTATCAAATTTCTCTCTCAACCAGGAAGCTTTTTCTAGGACATACGCGCCGGAGGTGAACATGTTCATTGGTCAACAGCCACCCGACCTACGACACGCTTGAGTGGGACAAGCGATTGGACATCCATCCACCCCTGCTTTGGCTGAGCCAGTTTTTGCCATTCTCTGCTGTACCCCCAGGCACTGCCCATACGCTGTAACAGAAAACACCCAGTCACAATGCCACAATTGTACTCTTAGGCAGTGATTAAGACCACTGTGCTACTCGGGGGCCATTAATATATGTCCTTATGTATGAATTACATATGCTCCATTTGTCACCCACTGAAGAAGAGGCTATTATGTTACCGTTCTGTCAATCTGAAAAGTCAGCTGAAGTGTGTGTGTGTGTGTGTGGGGGGGGGGCGGGGGGGGGGGGGGTGTCAACCTTCCAACCCCATCGGCCTGTTGGTCCCTCCATTGTACCTGACCCACAGTAAGAGAGATTATTATTCTGTGACACAGTTCACAGAGAGCAGGAAGTCTTCAGCCTAAAGGTCAGACAGTAGGACGTATTTCCAAAAACAGACCTGGGGGTCTCCAACATTCTGACTTTCTGGAACAAAAACAGGACATTGAACGGAGGCCAATGCTCAACATTATCTATGGAAGAGTGGGGTTCTTTACAGTAATAACCACTGAGTGGGGGCCAGTCAACAACTAGCAGGGCAACTGAGCACAGATGAAATCCTGTGAGCGTGAGTTTTTAAGTGACTGAGCGTGTCTGAGCGTGTAGGCTAACTGGCTAATTGGTGTTCATTGTTAAAGACTGTTAACGAGTGTGAGCTGCAGAACACCCAAGGGGCAACATGCAAAGAATAAAACACACACATCATCCACCTACACGTATCCACACAACACCACCCAAGCCTTGTATCGTGTGAGGAGGCTGGCGTGGACGTAGGCTAATGTTGGCTGGCTAGTAAGTGGCCCACATACACACCTCCCAGTCCCACAGGCTGATGTCTTGGTACGTTGTGTGTTGGTTAATGATGTGACTCTTGCCATCCCGGCAGCTTAGCTGGTGGGGTGTAGACCAGAGACTCGGAGAGAGACTGGGAGGGGGAGGAGCCTGTGAAAGGTCTTCTGGGTCCGGGGGTGACATGGCCTCTAGACATCTGCTCTAATAGCAGCACTCAAGCCCCCCACAGCCAATGACACACATGTGCCTGCATGCACGTGTCTGGGTCAGTGTGTGTGGATATATACATGTCTGGATGTGTGTCTCACTTACCACCCAAGGAATAATGGACCCCGCCCCTCTCCTCTCGCCCCTCTCCTCTCGCCCCTCTCCTCTCGCCCCTCTCCCCTCGCCCCTCTCCTCCCGCCCCTCTCCCCTCGCCCCTCTCCTCTCGCCCCTCTCCCCTCGCCCCTCTCCTCTCGCCCCTCTCCTCCCGCCCCTCTCCTCTCGCCCCTCTCCCCTCGCCCCTCTCCCCTCGCCCCTCTCCCCTCGCCCCTCTCCTCCCGCCCCTCTCCTCCCGCCCCTCTCCTCTCGCCCCTCTCCTCTCGCCCCTCTCCCCTCGCCCCTCGCCCCTCTCCTCTCGCCCCTCTCCCCTCGCCCCTCTCCTCTCGCCCCTCTCCTCCCGCCCCTCTCCCCCCGCCCCTCTCCTCTCGCCCCTCTCCCCTCTCCTCTCGCCCCTCTCCCCTCTCCTCTCGCCCCTCTCCTCTCGCCCCTCTCCTCTCGCCCCTCTCCTCCCGCCCCTCTCCTCTCATGTGAGTGTGTGCTGGTGTTGTTTTTGACATCGTCATTTTGTCTGTGTTGTTCCATTGTGCCTTAATGGCACAGAGCAGGGCCGTACAGACTACTCCCCCCCCCCCCCCCCCGTCCCATGTAGATATTCAAACACTCCCTAAGACGCGTAAACGTTAGACAAGTGGACAGGCTGTTGAGGCACATTACCCATCTTTCCCTGCTCCGTGTCTCCGAATGACACCGAGTCACTTCGCCGCGGAGACGCAGCCGCCTGCACCCAGAGAGGTGTTTCACATAGCAGACAGACAGGGCCTAGGTTTCTCACATACATACTCACCCCACGCACCAACACCCCGCACCGAACCCCCCATAAAAACAACAAACGGCTAAAACCACAAAGCAACCAGGCAGCACCTTGCTTGAAACTAAGCCTGACTGACATTGCATTCACACTCAAAAGCCCTGGTCCCTTCAACACAAATACATCAGCATTAACCTGCCTCTGCTGGCTTTAACCTAGAACACCTAGTGGCGTGGGGGAGAGGGGGGAAGCCAGGAGACAAGGTGAGAGGAGAGTTGGCCAGTTATGTGGACAGATAGGCACACAGGGATGGCTTTCTGTTAAAACTGTGGCACAGTCAGTTCAGACCCAATGGAATATCTCTGACTCTATTCTCTTTCTGTCTGTCTCTCTCACCCACTCTGTCACTGCTTCTCTCCATCTGTCTCTGTTGTATATCTCTTCTCTGGCACTGTCTCTCTCTCTTCTCTGGCACTGTCTCTCTCTCTTCTCTGGCACTGTCTCTCTCTCTTCTCTGGCACTGTCTCTCTCTCTTCTCTGGCACTGTCTCTCTCTCTTCTCTAGCACTGTCTCTCTCTCTTCTCTGGCAATGTCTCTCTCTCTTCTCTGGCAATGTATCTCTCTCTTCTCTGGCACTGTCTCTCTCTCTTCTCTGGCAATGTCTCTCTCTCTTCTCTGGCAATGTCTCTCTCTCTTCTCTGGCAATGTCTCTCTCCTCTGATGCAGTATCTCTCTCTTCTCTGGCACTGTCTCTCTCTCTTCTCTGGCACTGTCTCTCTCTCTTCTCTGGCACTGTCTCTCTCTCTTCTCTGGCACTGTCTCTCTCTCTTCTCTGGCAGTGTCTCTCCTATGGTGCTGACTCTATTTTCTCTGTGTCTGCTCTTTGGGTTTCTTCTGTCTGTCACTTCTCTGTATCCTCCATGTCCTTTCCTTCTTTTTATCAAATGTTATACTGAAGGTAGAATATTGGCTTCATGTCCTTCTCACCCTATCACCCCTTTACCAATCTCTCTTTAAACTACATAATCCCTCCATCCACCACTCTCCTCCATCCACCACTCACCACCATAATCTCTATTGATCAGTCTTGCTCTAAACAACATCATCCCTCTAACCACTGCTGTCTTCATGAACCACATCATCCCTCTATCCACTGCTGTCTCCATGAACTACATCATCCCTCTATCCACTGCTGTCTCCATGAACAACATCATTCCTCTATCCACTGCTGTCTCCATGAACTACATCATCCCTCTATCCACTGCTGTCTCCATGAACCACATCATCCCTCTATCCACTGCTGTCTCCATGAACTACATCATCCCTCTATCCACTGCTGTCTCCATGAACCACATCATCCCTCTATCCACTGCTTTCTCCATGAACAACATCATCCCTCTATCCACTGCTGTCTCCATGAACTACATCATCCTTCTATCCACTGCGGTCTCCATGAACTACATCATCCTTTAATTTCCTGTCAGCTGGCCAGGACCATGGCGGCTGGGGGTGCTTAGTTTGTCTCAAAAACACACACACTTCCCCATCTACTAAGTCCTCCGAGAGCTGCCCCCAGAAGTGACTGAGGAAGTGTGTTAATGATTGCCAAACCTCCAGTGGGATCCGGCTTGCTCTGCCTCTAAACAGGAGTTTAGACCAGACAACATCAGCAATCATCACCTGACCACTCAGCATACCTCCAAGGAAATGACAAACACACACACACACGTGAGTGATGCTAGGTCTCCTCTAACACACACACGTGAGTGATGCTAGGTCTCCTCTAACACACACACGTGAGTGATGCTAGGTCTCCTCTAACACACACACGTGAGTGATGCTAGGTCTCCTCTAACACACACACACACACACGTGAGTGATGCTAGGTCTCATCTAACACACACACACGTGAGTGATGCTAGGTCTCATCTAACACACACACACACACACACACGTGAGTAATGCTAGGTCTCCTCTAACACACACACGTGCGTAATGCTAGGTCTCCTCTAACACACACACACACGTGAGTGATGCTAGGTCTCATCTAACACACACACACACACACTTTTACCAGATAATATAATCAGTGAAAGTGCAGGGGCTGTCGACTGCTAACATGCCTGTTTCCAGATGTCTGAAGGAGAGAGAGACGCCAATGAAAAAGAGGGGCCACATTTCCTCTAGGGGACTGTCAGAGTTCAGGGGCTGGAGAGAGTGTATACAAGACACAGACAGACAGACAGAGACACACACACAGACAGGCCGACACACAGAACACGTATGTACAGTACATCCAAACATGCATGTGACAGGACTGTAACTCAGGCCCAGCTGCCCAACAATTCAAAGCCAGGAGAGGACGAAGAAAAGAAAGATGACAAATTGCTTCTGCCTGCATCTGAAGATTGTGATTTGCCAACGAGCTGTTTAAAGAAAACAAAAGCCAAGTCATTCCTCTACATTCCCACGATTCCAATCCATCTCTCTCCCTCAGTTCCCTCCACCATCCGCCACTCAACCACCACCAGTTCTCTCCTCCATTCCTCCCTCCCTCTCTCGCTCTTCCTCCCTGTTACATTAAGTGTTCCAACACCTCTCTTCTCTCGGGAACAGATGAATAACAAAGGGGAGAAAACGGCAGCGCGCCACAGGTGCTCTACAGTATGACAATTTCCTGCAGTATTAGGAGAGGCCCTGACGGACACCATATTGAAAGGCGGCCTTTAATTATAAAAAAAATAAAATAAGACCAGGCAAGAGGCAAAAAAATAAATAAAAGATATTCAGTTAAAAAAATTAAATATGGGTAAAGCCAAGATTTAAAACAAATTGAGAGGAAAAATACCAAGCTGTCTCATCATCAGTCAAACAAATGTATCATGGTTATTTTTAAGTCAGTCTTAATAAAATATTTTACAACCTAATGTATAAGACCTTGTTTCCTTCCCCCAGTTAACTGCTTGTTTTAGGGCGCGCGTGTAACTCAGTCACACTGCTTTAACAGGTTCAAGGGAGCTTAATAAGAGTCTAGAAGGAAACGAGTCAATCTCAACCCAGTAGACCAGCCCGATGAGCTATCCCCTTATTTAAATGGTCTCACAGAACATCCCCAGACGTCTACGCTTTCCCTGTTTGCAACTTATGTCTCAGTCATTCAGGGTGGCTCGGGGTGGGGGGGGGGGGGACTTCAAATACCCCGGCTGACAGTTTTTTAGGAGGAAAAGAGGTTCATGTTACCTATCCGACCACATTAAAATGCCAGAGAGCGACTAGAAAGTAAATTTGCCCGAGACGCCAAAATAAAAGAATTAGTGGGGCACAGTGTTTACGTCAGAGGGTCGGGGCAGGGGGTCTGGCGTGTGTGTGTGTTTATATTATGTGTCTGCTCTTTCCCAGGGGTCACCAGAGACTAAACCTGACAGGGGAGCCTTCACATGTACCTGAATATTCTCCAAATACTTGACCCCTGCCAAATAGGAAGCTATAGTAGAGACATAGAGCTGAGCCATGCCAACAATGTAGCCAAGACAGACCACTAATAGTAATGACCGACAACACAGAACATCAATTACTGGTGCAGTTCAAGGTTACACAAATAATCGCTCATTTGACATAAGAGTGTGTATGTGTTACATAAACATTTTTCCGGATGTCATTTCGGGCATACCGAGGGGCTCCGCGGAGTCGAAGGTTCTAAGCAGAGCGGCCCAGGCCAGGAGGAGAAAGAGGAAATCGTTTAGGCCCCATAAGTGCCAAAATGTGGCCCGGTTTTCCCAGAGTTTTCCTGGTCTGGCTCAGGCTGTGTCTAAACACTAGACTCCATTCACACTGGAAGAAAGGGAAACCAACAAAATACTACGACGGGAGGAGAGGAAAGAGGACTCCAAATATAGAAGAACGGAGAGAACCGAAGAGAGATCACAGAAAGGAAAGGGGTTTACTGCGTAGGCTGGCTTCTCCTGCCCGTTTCCATGTACCGGAGAGGGTGCGTGTTTGTACGTGCCAGCGTGTGTGCGGCTCCATAAGAGGACAACATGTGTTCCTAATTTGTCTGAATGAGTTGAGATGCTTCATTAGGTACTCTGTGTTTGCTACACTGCTGCTCTGGGAATCTGTCCCGGGGTCAGTTTAACACAGACCGAAATCCCAACTCTCCGACAGGGATTGACTGTAACTAGTGTGTTCGTAACTGGGTTTAACTTGCGCCACGAAGAAAGGGACCATAGGGCGCCACTACACCAGGGTCAGCGCTGTGAGCCCCCTGCTATCAGGGCACTGGGTGTCGGTGTGTTGCTCATGTAGTCCGACAGGCCTGGTCAACGGGACTGGCTGGTTAGAGGCTCATCCGTCGTAAGGCCCAGCTCTCTGATGAAGCAGTGTGATAGCCTAGTGTTGGACAGAGCAGCGTCTTACTCGTGCTGGCATCCTGGGGGGTGTGGGGTGGGGGGGGGGGGGACGACTGGGGAGACACTCGGGTTCTGGGTGCTTGTTATCTCAGCACTCGGAGCGAAAATACGTGCACACGCATTGATCCTCACAGGAGACTATGGAGGGAAGCCCCAATTAGGAGGCGAGAGAGGAGACTTTCACCAGGCTAGTGGAAATGCCAGGAATAGCTGCCAGTGCAACAACACACACACACACACACACACACACGCACACACACACGCTCAATCTCCCTGTCATTTCTATAGACTCATTAAAGGAAACAGTATGTAGAGCGCTGTATAACAGGGTACATGACTTCATATGAGTTGACCGGGACTCACAGCCATACAGTCACAGCTACATTACTAACACATGTTCTTGGAAAGGTGTGCGTGTTTGTGCGTGTGTGAAAACATTTCCGCCCTCACGAGAAGGGAGTATATGCAGTGTGTGTGTGAATGTTGTGTGTATGAATGTTGTGTGTGTTTGTGTGTGTGGATTATTTGGGGGTATATTGAAGAGAGAGCCATGCTCTGGTGTACTTGGCCGTCAGCCCTGCAGCCCGGGGACAGCTGAACTTGTGAATTCATTTAGACGGTGTTACGCAGTGGGCTGTGTTTGTGTGTGTGTGTGTGTGTGTGTGTGAGAGACATACTGTGTGTGTGTTTATAGTGTATGGGGAAAAGGGGTTAAAGCAATACACACTCCACAAAATAAAACAGAGATAAATAAATGCATTGGCGCGCCCCCCCCGTCCCCTCCCCATGGAATAAGGTCGGCCTATTAACATGTGTTTGGCTCGATGTCTGCCAGCTCCACTGCTCTCCTGCCCCGTCATGCTCCTCCTGGACAATAAGGTCTAAATTAGAGTGATAAGGATCTGGGAAAGAGTTCAAATCCAAAGACGTTCACATCTGGTCCTGTTCTGCTGTTGTCAAATGAATGGATCTTATTTAAAGGAGCCATGTGTAGATGTTTTATCCATGTTTGGACTTCTGAATTAATGAAACGTTCCCAGGGATCCTTGAATTAATATAACTCACAAATGCTGCATGGGTTTAGATAAACTGCATGTGCGTGGCGTCCACTACCTCTAAACCCAAAATAAAACATAAAGGAACATGATATATCCTCAAAACATGATTAAAACAATAATAGTTATGCCTCAGTTGACTTCTAGATGTTTCCATAGACTTGCAAACGTCGCTCTAACACCAGAGAAGGGCAGGACAGATGGGTTAAGGTAGGATGTGGGGGGAGTGATGGGAGGGGGGGAGGTGGGGGAGGGATAAAACAGAGGAGGGGTTAAGGCAGGGAGAGATAAAGAGGTAAAGGAAGGGGGGCATTCAAGAGACAGTATTGGAAAGCACAAGCAGCAAAAACTACAGAGACAGCCAGGATACCTGCATAACCCTGCACTTTCGGCACTTTTATGAGCTTGTAAAACCTCATGACAAATCAGAAACACACTAAAACAACACCACTGCATATTACTACAAATTCGAGACAGCAAGAAAAGGACAAAGAAAATAGCTCAGTCTGAGAGAAGTGTCAGGTTGGTTTTGGGAGGCCACAGTGAAGACGTCACCGAGCCCCGTCCTGACAGAACCAGGGGACATCACATCAGGGAAGGGCACACATTCTGTCACTCCCCCTCTCTCCCCCACGCTCCCTCTGTTCCTCCATGTCTTCTGGTTTCCTACAGATGACGCCACTGCTGATCAGACTGACTGCTGAGGAGCGAGTCTTTTAGCTGTCTCTCGTCCCGTTGTCTCTCTCTCTCTCTCCCTGCTGTCTCTCTCTCTCTTCCCATGCTCTCTCTCTCTTCCCATGCTCTCTCTCTCTTCCCATGCTCTCTCTCTCTCTCTTCCCACGCTGTCTCACTCTTCCCACGCTGTCTCACTCTTCCCACGCTGTCTCACTCTTCCCACGCTGTCTCACTCTTCCCACGCTGTCTCATTCTTCCCACGCTGTCTCACTCTTCCCATGCTGTCTCACATTCCATGCTGTCTCTCTCTTCCCATGCTGTCTCTCTCTTCCCATGCTGTCTCTCTCTTCCCATGCTGTCTCTCTCTTCCCATGCTCTCTCTCTCTTCCCATGGTCTCTCTCTCCCTTTAGTCTATCTCCCCTCCCATGCTGTCTGTCTCTCCCTATGGTCTCTCTCTCTTACCATTCTGTCTCTCTCTCTCTTCCCCTGCTGTATCTCTTTTTTATTATTGCTCTCTCTCTGTTCTTCCCACACTCCACTAAGAGTCCACACACACCGGGTGGAATTCCCAAACGGACATTTTTCACGTGCCTCCGGTGATTGGAAACACACTCCAGTAAAACGACTGTGGGACTTAATTTGCAGGTGAGGAGAGAAAGGCTGCAACCTCTTCCTCTTACACACACGCAACGCAGAGAAATAACAGATGAACACACAATAAAGACACACACACACACACACACAATAGACACACACACAATAGACACACAATTCAGATGAACACACAATAAAGACACACACACAATAGACACACACACACTTGATTTTCTCTCTCCATCTGTTGGACACCCCCCCCCCTTCCTCCACCTGGCTGTTGTCACCTGTATCGGTTGGCAGTAAGGTCACATGGCTGGGGGTGGGTGTGTCAGTGCGTGTTGCCCACTACCATGAATACACAAAGACTGCCTCTGTGGCTAGGATGGACCAGGTGAGCAGATATCATCTAACACACACACATACACACACAGTAGCTCATCTGTAGAGGAAATGACCTGCAGAACCTCCACACCTGGACGCCGAGGCCTGGGGCAGGTCAACCAGGGAGGCAGTGTGGGACAAAGACGGGGGCACATTCACCTGACCACTATGACACCGTAACTTCCCCTATGCCATTAGAAACCATGGTAATGCCCTTTCAACCCCCCGGCCCGGCCAATCCCTCAACACCGACTCATTTCAACTCCACAAGCAAGGGCAAAACTGAATAATAACGACAAAACGAGCTTTGTGCTTCCTGCATTTTGTGAATACCGGTAGACGACAAATAGCAGGGATCCCCCTCCAGTTAGGTGGGGCAGTTTTCGCTCACATTCAAATGCTAAACTGACCACCAAATGTGAGATTTTACCTGAGAGAGATAGAGACAATGAGAGTGAGACCGAAAGACAGAGTGAGAAATAACATTTGCAACAAGCAGACCCACATTGGGAGGCATAAGTGAGTTCACCCCTCTCTCTCAATCCATCTCTCTCTTTCTCTCCTCCACTTCCTCGTGAGTGCTTTCTCATTTTCCATCCCCTATTCATTTTTAACCACTCTTGTCAGTGATTCGCACCACACTCTGCGGTAATGACTGGGAGTGTGTTGGAGAGCATTAGACATTAGTCGGTTCGGCTCTGCCCTCACTAGCAAGACACAGTAGGTGTAAAAAATACCATTACAGCAGCCGGCTGTTGGGCCGTCCGGATCGATCCATTATGGAGCGGAGAGGGCCAGCTGGGACCTACTTTATCACCCCGCCAGGTGGATTCTTCCATACCACACTGGAGACACTGTCAGAGCAGTTTAATGTCAATGAGATGGGCGGGGGGGTTGGGGCATATGCTAGAGAGAGAGGGAGGAATGAAGTGATAGGGATGGAGAGAAAGACAGAAGGAGAGAGTGTTGTCCCCAAAATTTGCCGGTTGTCAGCTAGAGTTTAATCTGAGTCAACTTCACAGTGTCACAGATGATCACAGGGACTCGTTCCCCTTTCCCACTCGTGTGGAGAGATGGAGGGCAGACAGAGGGCAGACGGAGGGAAGACGGAGGGCAGACGGAGGGCAGACGGAGGGCAGACGGTGGGCAGACGGTGGGCAGACGGTGGGCAGACGGAGGGAAGACGGTGGGCAGACGGTGGGCAGGCGGTGGGCAGGCGGAGGGAAGACGGAGGGCAGACGGAGGGCAGACGGTGGGAAGACGGAGGGCAGACGGTGGGCAGACGGTGGGCAGACGGTGGGCAGGCGGAGGGAAGACGGTGGGCAGGCGGAGGGAAGGCGGAGGGCAGACGGAGGGCAGGCGGAGGGAAGACGGAGGGCAGGCGGAGGGCAGGCGGTGGGAAGACGGTGGGAAGACGGTGGGAAGACGGTGGGAAGACGGAGGGCAGACGGAGGGCAGACGGAGGGCAGACGGAGGGCAGACGGAGGGCAGGCGGAGAGAAGACGGTGGGAAGATGGTGGGAAGACGGTGGGAAGACGGTGGGCAGACGGTGGGAAGACGGTGGGCAGACGGAGGGAAGACGAGCGATGCTGAGTGATGGAGTGACATTGTTCCAGTCTATAAACCAGGAGGAGCACAGGTAAAGGTTGGGACTATGCCAACTGTGTCAGCTGAAAAGGACTGATGATGTAAATGTTCCACTGCCCTAAACTGACGTTACCAATCTGAACACCCCCATACATAGGGTGGTGTATAGGTACCCCCAAA
This sequence comes from Esox lucius, assembly GCF_011004845.1. NCBI lineage: Eukaryota > Metazoa > Chordata > Actinopteri > Esociformes > Esocidae > Esox > Esox lucius. The sequence continues at coordinate 26,974,116 of NC_047569.1, forward strand.
CATACACCCCTCCTACACAGAAATACTAACACATACACCCCTCCTACACAGAAATACTAACACATACACCTCTCCTACACAGAAATACTAACACATACACCCCTCCTACACAGAAATACTAACACATACACCCCTCCTACACAGAAATACTAACACATACACCCCTCCTACACAGAAATACTAACACATACACCCCTCCTACACAGAAATACTAACACATACACCCCTCCTACACAGAAATACTAACACATACACCCCTCCTACACAGAAATACTAACACATACACCCCTCCTACACAGAAATACTAACACATACACCCCTCCTACACAGAAATACTAACACATACACCTCTCCTACACAGAAATACTAACACATACACCCCTCCTACACAGAAATACTAACACATACACCCCTCCTACACAGAAATACTAACACATACACCCCTCCTACACAGAAATACTAACACATACACCCCTCCTACACAGAAATACTAACACATACACCCCTCCTACACAGAAATACTAACACATACACCCCTCCTACACAGGAGTACTAACACATACACCCCTCCTACACAGAAATACTAACACATACACCCCTCCTACACAGAAATACTAACACATACACCCCTCCTACACAAAAACACATGTTGTTTTTTATGACAGCAAAGAGAGACACTTGTGAACTGAAGCCCAACACACTGAGAAACACACAACAGACATCAACACATTGAAAAACATAAAACAGACACCAACACACTGAGGAACACACAACAGACACCAACACACTGAGGAACACACAACAGACACCAACACACTGAGGAACACACAACAGACACCAACACACTGAGGAACACACAACAGACGCCAACACATTGGTGTCTGTTCAGCTGCTCTAAACAGCAAATGCTCAGTGTCCACTGCCCTTTGTCACACACGCGCACGCGCACGCACACACACACACACACACGCTTTTAACGATGTACATCACAAAGTACACTAACCACCACCAAAACACTCAGCATCAAAATATACACACACACTCTCAGCTTCCATTTCCCTCCATTTCATGCATGCACACAGTCCCCATAAATCGTTCCATGTGGCCAAACCATTTCCCCATCTCCCTAAAGTCTGAAAAGAACATTCAAAAACACACATACACACGCAATAAATCCATGCGGCTACTGAAACGTGCTGAACCCATTTACTGTCATCTCCCTTAAGAAAGAATAGAGAGAAGAAAAGAAGGACAGAAGGAGATAAGAGAGTGACAGAGAGAGAGAGAGCAGCAGAGACAGAAGTCAGAATATCTCTCTCTCTCTCTGTCTCTCTCTGTGTCTCTCTCTCTCTCTCTCTCTCTGTGTCTCTTGCGCCCGGTATCTCTTACTGGCTCTTTTCCTTTCTAATGTTGTGGCCAGTGTGCACACATTAGAGAGTTCTGGATGGCTTGGTCCGCTTACGGCACACTCTCAATAGCAAGGCCATGCTCACTGAATCTGTACAAGGTTCTTGACTGTGGGCCCGTTATCAGGCTCTGTGTGCTCTTTGTTTAGGGCAAGGTAGCATTTAAATTAGTCGATTCTTCACATTGGGTCAAATAGTGCGATTTTTATTTTCTAACTGTGTTTTGAACCTTCTCTTAAAACCCCCATCTCTAAACTCGTTCTCTTCATCTGTGTCTGTTTCTCTCTCTATCAGACAAAGCAGTGTGGTGATAAGAAAGGTATCTTTCACTGCCTGATTACAGGGGTGTGATGAGAAAACAGATGTCTCTGTGAGAACCAGTACCACCTCAGATTATTGTCCTGGCAACCCTTAGGTCACAGCAGGAAGTGGGACCCTTACAGAGAACAGGGGACAGGAGACAAGGACTCCATTGATGGGAGGAGAGAAAGAGGAGGGGGGGGTGGATGGAGGGGGGAAAGAGGAGGTAACAAGGAATGAAAGACAAAGATAGTTCCCCTTTTCCTTCAAGGAAGAGATAATATGGAATAATAGTAGAGTTGTCAATGAGCCCCCCCCCCCCCCCCCCCCCCCCCCCCACACACACACACACACACACACACACACACAGGGGTCCTTTAATGTCTGTGCAGGTAATTGTGGGGTGTAGGGTTAAGGATCAGTTACTGTGTGTGTAGGTGCCCGGTTTGCCTCCATGGGATTGTTCAACTTTGAAGGGACTCTCCATCCTCCTATTCCTTCATTCATCCTCATTCACCACAATACTGGGGAATCCCCCTTCAGCCCTGGGGCCTGTGGAACACTGATGGGTAACCACACAGTCACACTGGTTTTACTACACCTGGGAGAACATTCTAGGGACCAAAATCTATTCTTATTACATATTATAATCCCCTTAACCCTAATCAAAACCCCGAACTTAAAATCTAAATTAGGACAGGCACATTTTCCCTACATTACCCAATTTGCTGTGGGTTACTCATTTTTACTAGTACTGTTTATACTATACACAGACCTAGTCGAAGTTTGGACACACATACTCACTCAAGGGAATTTCTGTAGTTTTACTATTTTCCACATGTTGACTATATAAGCGAAGACATCAAAACAGGTAGCAACCAAAAACGTATCAAAATAAAAAAAATCTCAAAGTAGCCACTCTTCACCTTGATGAAAGCTTTGTACAGTTTTAGCATTCTGTCAACCAGCAGTCACTGGAATGTATTTCAATTAACAGGTGTGCCTTGTTAAAGGTACATTGGAGGAATTTCTTTCCTTCTTAATGGGTTTGGGGTGGGTATGACATGGTAGGGTGGGTATACAGAAGACCATCATTTATGCCTGTACATTAGTAGCCCATATTATGGCAAGAACAGCTCAAATAAGCAATGTCAAATTTTTGTTGTTCTTCAGTAGGGGTTTCTTTGGAGCAATTCAACCATAAAGGCCTGATTCACACCTTCATTGTATTTGCCTCTGAATAGTTTATGTTGAGATTTATGAAGCATTAATTTGGGCTGCAATCTGAGATGGAGTTAATTGCCGTTATTTCTGAGGCTGGTGACTCTAATGAACTTATCCTCTGCAGCAGAGGTAACTCTGGGTCTTCCTTTCCTGAGGCCGTCCTCATGAGAACCTGTTTCATCATAAAGCTTGATAGGTTAAAGTTTGTGACATTTTCCGTTATTGACTGACCTTCATGTCTGATAGTTAAAGCATTAACTGTCCATTATTATATTTCAACGGAGGTACAGTCTTTTTGCTTTTATTTCCTACAAATATTATGAATATATTTATTCATAGTTTGAACACCAATAATAAGAAGAGACTTGCTGAGGCAAAAAACACAAGAAATGGACATGATACCAGTGGAAATCTGTCCTTTGGCCTGATGAGACCAAATTTGAGATTTTTTGTTCCAAACGTCATTTCATTCTGAGACACAGAGTGGGTGAACAGATGATCTCCACTTGTGAAGCATGGAGGAGGTGTGATGTTGTGGGGTTGCTTTGCTGATGACACTGTCTCGGATTCTTTTAGAATTCAAGGCACACTCAAACAGCATGGCTAATATAGCATTCCGTAATGATCCACCATCAAATCTGGTTTGTTTTTAGTGGAAATATCATTGGTTTTTCAAAAGGAACATGACTCAAAACACACCTCCAGTTAATGGCTGCTTAACATTAGTGAGACACTTGAGACCAACCACCTCCATTTAATGGACCAAACACACAACCGCTGTGTAGCATCTAACAGCTACAGTGTCCACTAAGTGTCTTCGGTGTTGCGCTTCTCTTCTACCCACCAACTCCCAGAAACACATCGGTCATCACTACGTCCTGACATGCAGGCATCCTCTCTCTCCACTTCCTTCCATATGTTTTCAGGGACATTACACATTAATCAACATCTTCTAACAGGCCGGTTTTAGTCTCTGGCAAGTTCACCAATAAAAACAGATCCCCTGCATCCAATAAACCATGCCCACCTTCGCACGCATACACAGCCTAAACAAACACACACACACAGCCTGAACACACACACACAGCCAAAACACACATACAAACACACACACACACACACACACACACAAACAGCCAAAACACACAGCGTTGGCAGGAGGGACAACAACCAACAAAAACAACATGGCATGCGGCTAAAGAAGTTTCTGTCCAGAACAAGGAGCAGGGTGTTTTCTCCACTGAGTCATAATAAAGCAGTCATGCAGTTATCAGACCAGATTAAGAGCCTTTCTGTCTGTGTTCTCCAGCTTTGTTTCTTTCACCTACCGCACCACAAAATGCTACTGTGTAGTCTACCAGGGCACTCCCACAGTCTATGAAAGTACACACACATAAGCCAGGTAAACACGCACGCATATCTATATATCCACACAGACACATGAAATCCTCCCTCAGTGATTCTGTGTGTCTACATATTGATAATGGTGGCTGCACTTTGCATTGATTTTGTTGGGGGGGGGGGGGGGTGAGACTGTACAGCTTCTACTTTCCTTTACTTTCCACCCACCCCCAAAAATGTGCTGAGTCATGTGTCCAGTCAATATGCACCCTGTCATGTGGCTGCTGGGGACACAGCAATCACTACAGTAGACTGCAGATGACTCATCACCTCTGACTCCCAATGACAGAAAAGAGTCTCTACATTACCATCTGCCACTACGCATGCATGCTCTCACACACACACACACACACACACACACCCACACACGAGTGCGCGCTGCACTAATGCACAGTAAAGACATACATTTGTCCTTTTGAAGGTAAGACAAAAGTGATGTGTGTGATAAGATGAGGCGCCACGGCGGTGGCAGACCAGAGACCTGAGACTGATAAAAATCACTGCCCTCTTCTCATCTCTCCACCCCCTCCCCTCTCCCTTTCTCCGTTCTCCTCTCCACACAACAAGGAGAGAGGAAGGCAGAAAGCAAGACAGTCAGGGAAGAATGGGTGAGGGAGTCTTCCGATCCAACCCAGGTTAGAACATACCGCGTTGGTGATTTCGAATGCAGTGCTTCAGCTGAACAGTGGTAATAAAACAATGTCTCCTTCAAACAGGATGAGGCTCGTGTATATTCTCCATCAAATAACTTCACCATCTGCTCAATCCTAGAGTCACAATCATTCTGTAATGGTTAAAAGCTTGTATTTCTCCTATTTTGAATCTATAATAAGGCCGTGTGGTATATGCTTAAATATACCACGGCTTAGCGCTGTTCTTAAGCACGATTAGCAAGGTATCACAAACCCTCAAGATAACTTATTGCTTTTATAATCTAATTACCAAGAAAATTTGAACAGTAAAAAGTGATGTCATACTGTCATAAATCGCAACCAATCAGCATTCAGGATTTAAATCTCCAGATTTCTAAGGTTTATTATATGGATGTCTGAATTTGGAAATGTGTTTTTTCAGCAATCCCCCTCTCCCTGAGACACCCTAAAAAATCCAGAAGATCGGACATTATTGACAGCAATCCGCTAAAATACCGAAACATAAGATTCACATTGAATCTAATGGAGGCTTCCCAGTGACATAAAAACGCTTGCATTAAATCCAATTGTGATTATCACAAGATCAGTATAACAGTATTCTGGTCCTCTAGTAGTAAATGGAAAGCCTTCAGGTCTGGGTGGACACTACAGGAGAGATATCTCATGGAGAACAATACTGTACATCCAGCCTCTCACCTAAACATGATTGGATTAAACCCTAACATCATAACAGGAAGAAAAAAGACACTATCAAAATCCCTTTAAAGAAGATCCATTTAATCAAATAGACAGATCTAGGATGCCGACTTATCTGTTCATAATGTAAGGTTATGATCAGGGGTATGATGGTGGGCCATTTCTGTCTGTGGACTGTGAAAAGTCCCACTTGATGATCATAATGTGGCTGGTTTTACAGCTTGTGTGTCTGGTGATAACCACAAAGGTTGTAGTAGGCCCACAGCCACATTATTACATTGTTATGATACAGGTCAATGGGTTGTAGTATGTTTTAAACTCCAGTGTGTGTGTGTACACAGACTGGACACCTGTAGGCAGTCACATACCACTGATAGACATGCTTTCAGACAGACAGACAGACCTTTGACAGGTGCTGTACCTCCAGACAAACAGTAGAAAATAGGGGGAACGTGTTCCTACCAGATCCTGGGTCCATGAGTGTCCCTTGTCCTCTTCGGTCTGTCACCAGACGGGAGGAACCAGGCATGCTGACGGGTTCAGAACGCACCGGCTGGATCCTACACACGCCAGCATGGGTTATCAGAGACTGATCCACTAGGAGTGGACTTACCAGAAAGAATCAGAAAATGACATTGTACAACCCCGTTCCCAGAAACACTGTGTAAAAATCCAAACAAAAACAGAATGCAATGATGTGCAAAATCATTTATTCCAATATTTAACTGAAAATAGTACAAAGACAACTTATTGAATGCTGAAACTGAGTAATGTTATTGTTTTTGGAAAACTACATGCCTATTTAGAATTTGATGCAAGCATTACATTTAAAAAAGTTGTTTTAAAAAAAAAAAAGATGTTTACCACTGTGTTTTTTTATAATACTCTGTATGGCTGTAGTTTTTAAAGTTAAATGTATTAGTGTTCTTGCTTGCAATATGACTTTTGCTGCTCCACAGTTCAGGGTCACCTTTGACATATAATATAATGTGCCAAATATTGTCAATGGGTGACAGGTCTGGACTGGAGGCAGGCCAGTTTACCACCCAGACACTTTTACTATGGAGCCATGCTGTTGTGATAAGTACAGAATGTGGTTAGGCATTGTCTTGCTGAAATAAGTAAGGCCTTCCCTGAAAAAGACGTTGTCTGGATGGCAGAGTATGTTGCGCCAGAACCTGTATATATTGTTTGGCATTAATGCCTTCACAGATGTGCAAGTCACCCATCCCATGTGCACTAATCCACCTCATCACGGACGCTATCTTTTGAACTGTGTGCTGTTAACAAGCTGGATGGTCCCTCTCCTCTGTAGCCCAAAACTTATTCCCAAAAGGTTTTTGATTGCTCAGACCACAGGACAGTATTCCAATTCGCCTCAGTCTATCATAAATGAGTTTGCGCCCAGAGAAGGCAGGCAGCATTTCTGGATCTTGTTTATATATGGTTTCTTCTTTGCATGGTAGAGTTGCCCCAGCTTATTTGAAACGTGTAGCTGGCATAAAATTCAAAATGGGCCTGTATTATTCAAGAAACAATAGCATTTCTCAGTTTCAACATTAGACATGTTGTCTTTGTACCATTTTCTATGTAATATAGGGATTAAATGATTTGAACACCACTGCGTTATCTTTACATTTTACACAGCGTCCCAACGTTTTGGAAACGGGGTCGTACAACAGAGTCAAGAACCTGTGAAAGCGTGACTATCTGCCTACCTGAGACTGTGAAGGTCCAGGTCGTCAGTGTCAAAGTCCAACAGAGGCTGCTGAATGTGAGTGGGGCCCTGGGACTGCAGCACAGAGGACGACGAGGAGATCACTGTAGTCTGACCAGAGGGGTGGATGGTCTTGAACTGGAACTGAGGGCCCATCCACAGCCGACGATGAGGCCCAGTGTGGGTCACTATCTCCACCTGGTAAGAGCCGCACTGTATCAATTAGACTGCCGGCAACATTAAACCACCGTAATGGGCAGTCACTGTAGCTTTACTTCATTTGGGACAAACTAAATATGGGTCTTCAGTGATGGCAGACGCTAAAGGTCCAACAGTAACAGAGGTCCCTCAGTACCAGAGGTCCCACAGTACCAGAGGTCCCACAGTACCAGAGGTCCCACAGTACCAGAGGTCCCACAGTCATTTTACAAAACATGGATGTGGAGAGTAGGAAGAAAGGACAGAACAATTTTCACATTCTCTTTCTCCCCCCTCGGGCCTCTCCTATTCCCTCTCCTGTGCTCTTCTCTGTCTCACTGTAAAAACTCCAAGACAGTCAAGAGAGCTTAGGGTCCCATAATACTGCATGTTCGTAAAGTGTGTGTCTGTGTGTGTACTTCTGAATTAGGCCATGGATGAAGCTAGTGAGAAGGATGTGTGTGTCAGTAAACCATAGATTAAGATGTGTGGTCCAGCCCCATAGATTAACATGACATCTTTAGGACAAATGTTGGCCTCTCCTTTGCCCTCCTGTCTGTCTGCTTTGCCGATCCCAGCTCCCCTATTTTTACCACGGTCAGTGTAAGAGCTTAGGGATCTGATACAATGCTAAGCCATTGTATGATGCAGGAGGTAGGAACGGAGACACATATCTTCCATTCTCCAGAGGGTTGGTAGGTACTGCATTAACCCATAGCTGTCACCTGCCATGACTGTCAAAGCCATTCTTGATGAATTGATGCAGGGGTGAAGGCTGCTTCAGATCATCTTCTCAGCTGACGGCCCTGAGAGCCACTTACTCCACAAGGCACCAATGTTGTGTCCAAAATGGCACTCAACGTTGTGCACTACGTTTGTCTACAGCCATATGTGCCCTGGTCAAAAGTAGTACACTATAATGGGAATTCAGACACATTTGGGACTCACACAAAACATCCTCTCATTCTACAATACAGCACCCAGACGGACGGCACACACCAAAGGTCATAAAGTGGCATTAGAATCCATGCTGAAGGCTCCTTATAATCTAATGAAGGGATATGATATAATGAAATCCACAAGGCAGCGGTACTCTAACTCAATGTAGCCATTATCATCATACTTTACATGTTTGAGCATTTACCCTCCAGAGTATTGTACGGAACAAAAAGAAACTGACAGCGGGGCCTTAAAAGGTTCCTGTCTATAATTGATCAGGATAGTTCTACTGTCTTTTGTTGCGGTTTCAGAATAGAAGGTGAAAGGCGATGAGAAGCATGTGTTGGGATAAAACCAGAGGACAAGCGTGACCAACATGCTGAGGATTCCCATTCTGACTCAATACCAACATAACCTAAATATCTCTGCCATAGGGTTGTCAGTTTCCTTTGATGGCTTCAGTAGAGGCTGGGTTTGAGACAAGGCTGTTTAACTGCCAGCGTTGCAAAAAAAACGTCCTTTGGAAGTGGTGTATATTGGCCCAAAACCACCCTGGGAAGAAGGCATCCCCGGTAGGGATTTCCTTGTCCCTTTAGCAGGTTGGGCCTCTGAAAGTTTACTTAGGTTGAAAATAGAGAAAGGGTTTTCCTCTGAAATGTTGGCACAACTTCCTGGTTAAAGCAATAAAAGGCTGAATTGTCACATTGTGTGTGGGCCTCAAAACTAATGTCAGAGTTGAAAATCAGCCCTAGGTTTTACTGTGGTTGGAATCTAAATATAGGGAAAGCAAATGTTCAGTCAGATTATTTTTATACGGAGTGGCACTAATTACCAAAACCCTTGTTTTGTATTTTATTTTTTTTTGCAATATTTGTTGGCCATCCATGTACTTCTGTCAGTGTTACATTCAATCAAGGTGTATGTCAGGTAAAGATCATCAGGAGACACAGAGATGAAGTACAGTTGTGTTTCATCAGCATATCTCCAAAAATGAACATCATATTTTCAAATCAAGGTGCTGAAAGCATATTTAAAACAGTATAGGGCCCAAAATCCAACCTTGAGGCCCAACATGAAATCTCTGTTTTCTAGGTTTTTTGAGGTATGGTCACCCAGACCAACAAAGTAGTCTTAGTCACTCAGATTATGTCCTGAGCCGGTCCAGAACCTTACCTGAGAGGCAAAGTGCGTGCTTATTTGGGCATTTTCCTTTCAATCGACACCTAGACAACCAGGTGCATGGAATTCCAAACAAATCTGAAATCTTGGGTCAATCAAGCGCAACATTCCATAGAACAGGTTTGACAACTCTGACATAGTATCAAAGAATAACAGAGAGCTTTAAGAAATTGATCTATAATTGTTGTATTTTTCCCTAAGTCTGTTTTCAGGTGCAGCTGGAAATGTGGGAATAAATGGACACTAGCTTGTCCATTCAGTTAAATAAGATACAAATGTGGGGCGTGTAGAGAGCGCAGGACCTGATCATTAACGTCCCCAAGCCTGTTGGAAGGTGTTGAGATGATGAGATTGGACCGGTGGGGGCCGGGGGGGTATGCTTCACAGATAATTTAGGGTAGGTGCAACATGAGAATTAACCTAAGTGCTAGGTTACCCCACCAAAGTACCAAGCCGGGAAGGTGAAGGACTGAAGCACACATTGTGTTTTCTGTTTGAACACAGCCCTGCTTCCTCACCCCAATTATTTGTGTTGTTCATGCAATCCAAAAACTCCAATTAAAAATTCAATGTTACTAGGTTAGGATTCTACTAGCCACTTAGATGGTATGTTTGATGTACATTACTGTTCAAAGGTTTGGGGTCACATAGAAATTCCCCAAATGTTTGTTGATTAAAATAACATCAAATTGATCAGAAGCTCAGACATTATTAATGATTTAAATGAATCTTGAAGCTGGAAGCAGCTGATTTTTCATGTAATATTTACACAGGCCTACAGCGGCCATTAGCAACTACCACTCGTGTTCCAGTCGCACGTTGTTTTTGCTAATCCAAGTTCATCCTTTTGAAAGGCTAATGAAGGCTATTCCATGCAAGAAATTGCCAAGAAATGAAAGACCTCGTACAACAATGTGTACTACTTCCTTCACAGAACAGTGCAAACTGTCAGATTAGAAAGAGGACTGGGGTGCACAACTGAGCAAAAAGACAAATACTTTAGTGTCTAGTTTGAGAAACAGACATCTCACAGGTCCTCAACTGGCAGCTTCATTAAATAGGACCTGCAAAACACCAGTCTCAATGTCAACAGGGAAGAGGCAATTCCAGGATGCTGGCCTTCAAGGCAAAAAAAGGGATTTTCTTTCAAAAACAAGGGCATTTCTAAGTGAGCGCAAACTTTTGAACGGTAGCGTACATGGAATGTAATCATGAGTGCATTCAGGTGTTTTCTAATGCAAACCTTCTTCAGAATAAGACTAAAATAGCCTCATTCTGTTTAAGGCTGTGCACATTAAGAGAAGAATCCTTCAAAATGAGTTGTGCACTTCAACATGCCTACAAACTAAGACCTGAAAGAGATGGTATTAAAAGATTAATACGTGGAATACACAATCTCCACTTTCTTATACAAATTGGAGGAATTTAAACTGTTTTACTGAATTCCAGGAGATTTCACAGTATCTTCAGACGCCCAAGAAAATGGCGTCCCGGTCCCAGGTTATTGAGACCTTCCCTAGAGGCCTGGCTGCCCCCCTAAAACACCAAAGATGTCACTGACTAATAACAGCACAGGACAACCGTGAATACAGCCAAGTTTCACTACATTTGGTGCAGGAGATTAGAGAAAGGCGATAGATGGTTTGGATATTATAGTATATACTAACCACAGCAAGCCACAGCGTAAGTGGGACACATTTAGCCCAATCTATTATAAATGGCCAGAAATATGGTTCTGTGGTTCAAGCGGTGGAACATGACACGTGCAGTGGTAAAGGTGAGGGTTCAATCCCCGCTGGGACCACCCATATGTAAAAAGTATGCATGGATGAGTGTAAGTCAGTCATGTGCGACTTAAATGTGTCTCTTCAATGTCATACATTATTATTATTTAATAAATAATTGACACAAGAAATGGTTACCTGCACAGGCCAGGCATAAGGTAATGAACAGGGGCAACCAAGCTGAAGACAGAGGAGTCATATCAACATATCTGTAAGGTTATACATCCCAACGATACACCCCTCCAGTTCACATCTCAATACACCGGACAAATATGGACAAAAACAAGGATTAAAACATTCAAAGGCCATCTACTTCAAAAATGACCTCCCTACCAGCTAGTGCCTGTCTTTTAGGAGAGAAAAGAAAGTTAGCTGAGAGTCAAGTTAGGTTTTGAAAATGGAATACACAGTATGTCAACGCCTTGATGTTCCAATATATTGTGAGTATTTCTCAATCCATACCCACATTTTGGTTCTAGCCCAGCATGAACAGACGTTATCTAGTGGCAACTAACCATCCCTCCTTCAGATGACTTGATTCAGGTCAGTTTGTGCTGGTAGTTCATAACAGTCTCACAGTTTTTGGTGATTATGTGCCAGCTCGGCAGCGCCTGTCTCACCTGCGAGAGCCACTCCTCGTCCTCCTGCCCACTGTGGTCCGACGCCAAGCTGTCGTAAGACTCGTGGCGGGTGATGGCGCCAGGGCTTCCAGGGGGCACCACTAAAGACACACAATAAGGAAGACTGAGACTTTAATACAAGACTGAGAGAGAAAGAGACAGAGGAGAGAGAGACAGAGAGACAGAAACACATAGCTAAAAAGACAGACAGACAGACAGAGACACATATAGTTAAAATGTGTCCAACTGTTGTGTGTCCCTGAGAGTCTGGTGGAGAAGGGAGGGAAAACAGCAGAAGGGCATGTGGACATATGCGTGCCTGGGTGTGTGAAACAACGTGTGTGAGTGAGAGAGGCCGCGCGCGTGTCTGTGTGCGCGCGCGTGTCTGTGTGCGCGCGCGTGTAAGTGCATGCGAGCGCAGGCAGCCTCATGTGTGTATGTCCGTGCGTTGGCCCCGTCAGCGGTGCAGGCAGAGACACCCAGACAGATGGAGTCGTTGCAGGGTTGAATAAGCAGGCGTGGAGAATGAAGCCTAATGTGCAGAATCAGTCTTTCTCTTGGCACCTCAGGGCCCAGCCGTGCCCCCGTGCCTCAGTCCGTGGTGAATTTGTTTAATGCGGGAATGGCTAATAAAGTTGTCAAGTTCTCATCTGGAGTGCACAAGGCGCTCCTGTCTCTCCTGCCCCCTCTCCTTCAGTCTGTCTTTTTTTCCTCCCTCCCGCCCTTTTGCTTTTTTCTGTGGCTCTCTCGTGCGCAGAGCAGGTGTTGGGGGGCTTCTTAAGGAGGTGTGTTTGTCGGTTTGACACCAGACACACATCGCTGCTGTAACAAATACCTCGACTGACCCTTTCAGCGCTGAGAGGCTGCCCTCGTTGCCCTAAAAGCTGACAATCTCACCGCTCTAACCTGCTCTATCTGTGGAGACAGTTTGTGAGGGTGTGAGTTGGAGAGTATGAGTGTGTGAGGGGGTGTGTTGGTGAGTAAGGGTTTGTGATTGTGTGTGTTGGTGAGTATGAGTGTGTGAGGGGGTGTGTTGTTGAGTATGTATTTGTGATGGTGTGTGTTGGTGAGTATGTATTTGTGAGGGTGTGTGTTGGTGAGTATGTATTTGTGAGGGTGTGTGTTGATAAGTAATGGTTTGTGATGGTGTGTGTTGGTATGTATGTATTTGTGATGGTGTGTGTTGATAAGTAATGGTTTGTGATGGTGTATGTTGATAAGTAATGGTTTGTGATGGTGTATGTTGGTATGTATGTATTTGTGATGGTGTTTGTTGATAAGTAATGGTTTGTGATGGTGTGTGTTGAAAAGTAATGGTTTGTGATGGTGTGTGTTGATAAGTAATGGTTTGTGATGGTGTGTGTTGATAAGTAATGGTTTGTGAGGGTGTGTGTTGATAAGTAATGGTTTGTGAGGGTGTGTTTTGGGATGTATGGTTCTAAATCTTGTCATATCTCTAGCTGCTCTTTAACAACAGAAAAACAATAACTGTTTGTGTTACTTATTAAAGGAAATCCATCCTCCCTCCTACCTCCCACTCGCCTTCCTTCTTTGTTGTCTCCTTCTTTCCTCTCCCCTGCCTTCCTCCCTTCCTTCAACTCCCCCTCTTTCCTTGCCTCTCTCCCTCTTGAATCTTGCTCTTTGACCCTTGGGGGCAATAGCTGTTCCTTAATTAATTATTGATGCTCTGGAGCAGTTGCTGGCTGGCTGGGTCAAGTTACAGTGTGGGGGAGGCTGGGGGTTTCCATTGGCCAGAGAGATCTGGATGGACAGGTTCCTGAGTGGAGAGTCAGTAGTCATCCACAAGGGTCAAGCCCAGAAAGACCTGTATGTGTGTCCTGTATTAGTGCTGTGTGTCTGTGTGTGGGTGTTTTGTGTGTGTCTGAACATAAGGGAATGTTGGGACAGAGGTAAAATGACTTCACTACACAGTTATAGACATAATCTACCAGAGTGGCCAGACAGTATACTGTACACGCTGCTTATACTTGGGTTATTACGGAGTCTTAAGGCAAGGCGGATCAATGCCATTTGGCTAAAACGGATGTGGCGACATAGGGCAGATATTCCCTTTAATCGTTAATACAGTAGTTAGCAAACAGAACTCTAACCTAATGTGTTCAGGAAAGTGGAATACAATACATGAAAACACACAATGTGAAAACAGAGTGCAAATTATTTAACACAGGAAGGCATCCTCGCTTTATCAGTGGTTGACAGCAAGAATTATCTGGAAAAGATCAAGCGGTAATGACAAACCACTGTGTTATTGTGCAAGGCATCTTACGACTGTAAAATATAACACCTTCATGTGATTGCATTTGTCCCTACTCAAAAACACTTGAAAAAGTAGGATTTCTTTTTAGTATTAAAAAAAACCTAATTGTTAGTGTTTACAAAGCAAATCAAATTAGCGTTTGGAGAACGCCCACAAAAGAGATTGTGGAACCGTTCCTAAACAATCTTCAAGAGCCTGTGACTCCGAGTGCACCAGTAGTCTGGTTCTGCTGACCAAGGGAACGATCTGCCAGTAGCAGCTGGTAGCCTGAGTAGAACCAGAACAAAGCCAGGCCAGGTATTGATCAGGTGTGACAGGTCTAACGGTCTCATCTGTTCCGTACTGAGGAGGCTCATTGTCTACTTGTCTGGCCTGTCCCCTCCACTCTAACTCTTGCTCTCACATTTGGGCAGCCCGTCCAGAACTTTTGGACGGGCCTGTTGGGATGATGTCATCATTTGACAAGGCCTTGCTTCGACAGCCACACCTCCTTTCTGTTTCTCTTTACCAAACGGCCCCCGTGGTAAAGACCAGTTCCTGTCTGCCTTGGAAGCCTCTTACTCAGCCAATTAGTGGTTATTGACGGGGCGGCGGCGCGTCGTCATGGTGGAAGGCCCCGGAGACAGCCCGCCAGTCAGCCGCTACGGTTGCTACATTATGACAGGTAGTTAGAGGGCTGAGGGAGAGACTGGCACAGCCGCCATGGAGGTGCCCAGCCTGCTCTGAGAGCTCACAGGAGCCAGCCGGAAGAGCAGGGAGGTAAATTATTCACGCCGTGTTTGCCTCCGCAAAGTTCTGTGGCCTGGGAAGAGATGTCTGAACACACAAGGCAGCAGACAGCTCAGTAAATACAGCCCCCGCGCCTCAAACAACACCCGGACCAGAGTGAGAAAATATGCCCTGAATCTCAAGAATGAAGGGGGCAAATGAGGAAGGGGGGAAAAAGCCTCACATTCATCAACCGTGTGGTGGTGTTGTTCTAAGCCATGTGATCGCAGGTTTAAATCAACTCCGACACCTCAGGGCAACACATATTGGCCTCATTCATTTATTTTGGTTTCTTCAGAGTGAAAAGGGGTCCTGTTCCTTCTAACTGGCTAATTGAGCGGTCCACACCACAGTGGACATTCCCTGACCCATCAAACTTGGGCGGAGGCAGCATTTCTGTTTTGTACCGCAAGCTGTTAATATTTGACATTTCAATTTTCTTCATGTCTATCTTTATCATTAGTTCCAGGCTGTATTGTGGACAGTGTTTTTTTACTCAGTGTTTTTTTCTTTTTTATCTTTCCCATCTCCTATTCATATCTCTGTCTCCGTGTCTCGTGTTTGTGTGTGTCCATGTCTCTCTCTCTTATCATCCACAGCAGTGTGATGGAGCTGTGGTTTATCCGGCTGTGGCCCGGAGCGGAGCGGAGCGGGCACAGAGCGCAGCTAGTCGGCTGGGCAGATGGACAGGTGGAGATAGTGACCATGAAGTGGCGCCACTGCTGCTTTTATCAGCAGCCCGCGAGGCTCCTTTCTCAGGCTGGGCTGACCCTGAGCTTCTTCCCTCCCTCTGCAGCAACATGCATTTTTAATCACAAGGGTCATACAATATAGAGAGAGCCGGCGCTGGCAATCACAAAGCATCTAAGCCAAACGTGACCCAGACACTGGAAGGTTCTGCAAACTAGCTAGGCCCAGGATCTATGTACTGTTCACACTTATTAACAGATCTAAAGGTGCTTTGTCATACCCCCCCTCATCTTTGTTTTTCTTCCTTTCTTTTCTTCCATTCAGCGGAGTCATTTATTGCACACACTTTTATCCAGAGTGACATACAGGTGCATTCACCTTCAGATAGCTGGGTGGGACAACCACACCCAACCACACAACCCAATAATAGAGAGCCCACCTAACTCAAAGAACCACACCAAAAACGGCAAGCTTCAGTCCTTTGTTTATTCTTCTTCCTTTCACTCTCTTTCTCTTTCTCCAATTCTTCATCTTTGCAGCTTTGTCTCCTCCATTTCTCACTCTGTTCCTGGCTTCCCCCTCCCGTCACTCTCTTCTTCTGGTTGTTGACATTGAGGCTAGTATCTTCTATGTGAACTAGACCCTGATAGCCTAGCTGGTATTGACGAAGGGTGGAGAGCAGCGGCTCCTCCCACCATAGGCCCTGATCTTTACGCCCCGGTGGACAGGCCGACACACCCAACACACCCAACGGACCCCGCGGACCCTGCCTGGGTGCCTGTGCGTTTGGCCGTGGTCCGCGGTAGTGTAGCGTAGCATAACGCCTCCCTGGGACACATGGACCCCCTGGATCACTTCCTCTCTGCCCAGCCATCCCCCTGGAGAGGACAGCGGACGCTCGGTGTCGTGGAACAGAACGTTCAGCCCGCCGCTCGGCTGCAAAGCAGGAGGGAGCGGAGGAATGGAAGGTGGCACTCTGAGTCAACGCAGGACACACCCGGAGGGCAGAGCGGAGCGAGGCCATGGGTGGAAACAAATACGAGATGTCTTGTTTAGAGAGCAGACAAATTATGTGCATACTGTATTGACCTGGGTGCGTTAGGGTCCGCGCCGCGGGGAGAAACGGGGGCGAAGGAAGGGCAGGCGAGGTGAGGCGAGCGGACAATGATATTTTGCCAACACTAATTGGAGCTCGATGTGAGACAGCACTGAGACTAAATCATTATGCCTCTGTCTCGTCCATTATGCCCCCTCGCAGCAAAGAAGCACAACGAAGCTAGCACTGATGCCCGCTGAACAACCCGTCACTGCAATTTGACTTCATCGCTCTGACACCATAAATTACTATTAGGATCTAATTTGAGAAAATATCCAACCCGCTTAGCCCTGAGCACAGCAGGAATCTCTGCTTCGCAAAAGGCCCCCTCTTCCCCATAAAGGACATTACTTTAGCAGACAGAACCTTGGAAACAGGCACCACAGGGCGGGGAATATGGTGCCATTTGGTAACCAGACAATATAGCGTAGAAGAAAACCAAACACAGAAAGCAGAGAAACAATAAAAAAAGATAGAGGAAAAGAAGAAGACAAAGTAATAAAAGAAAAGAAAGGACTAAGATGAGAAGGAAGAAGGGTGTGGAAGAAAAAGACAGAGAAAGAAGGAGAAGAGAGCGGACGTGGGTGCATGGTGGGGGGGGGGTGGGGGGGGCATGACACCTCAGGAGATAATTACAAGTATGTGATTATGCAGCTGATGCAACAACGGCCATGTTTCTAAGGAACAATTGACGTGTCCATCCGTGTGCACCCCACAACCCCGCCCCAACCCTCCCACCAACCCCCCCCAAGCATCCCCCACCCCCAACCCCCACCGCATCCGCACCAACCCCTACCCCCCGGTCCCAACCCTCCCCGATGTGGCCCTCATCTGCAGCACAGCCTTTTACTTTCATGTCAACCTAAAGTGCTCTTTGTACTTCTTATTGAATTAGGAGGGGTTAAGAGCCCGGCTAATTGGCTTCATTTGAATGAGTTGAGTTGGTCGAGCTGTTAGCGCGGTCATGCTAACATGTCCGGAGGAGGAAGACCGTGCCAAAAATGTGCGGAGAGGAAAAAGATGAAAAGCGTCGTGATAAGAGATCCGATGCCTGATATCCACGGAGGGTTTTAAGAGGGAACAGAGAAGTAATGCAGAAACACAGGAAGGGTCCAACCCTCAGCGTGTAGCAGCAGTATGTAAGACCAGACCATTTGTTCAGCGTAGGAATCAGCACTGGCCTAATGGATGTCGGGTACACACACGTGCAAAGACAACGCGCATACCTCCACAGGAAAACACACAAGAGTCCGGCACTTACATCCAGCCAGGAGGTACTGGTAGTACTGGACCAAATCAGAGGCCAGTACCAGAGGGTGATTGGACAGGAAAGGAGGCTGGAGCTCATTCCACTGCGGTGTCCTAATTCAAACAAAAACCAGAAAAGAGAAACACAGTAATCAATGAGATGGCCCCCTGTTCCCTATGCAGAGCACTACATGTGACCTACTTTTGACCAATCAGTGATCCCCTACAACTACACAGTGATTTGGTCCCAAGGAGTGCATTCAGGACGCGGTCTGGAGGACAGCTGGAAAGAGCAGTCGCCCTGCTGGGTGGACACTGACCGTGTCCCCTGGAGCCTGGCAGTACAACGGCACACAACACCACGTGTCGGGGGTATCCTACTACAGTAGTTCCTGACAGTGAGGTGGTACTGTCCTACAGTTACCTGTTAGTCATTTGGCAGAGGCACTTATCCAGAGCCACTTACAGTAAGTGCATACATTCTGAAAGAGCTACGTGGCTGTAGTCAGATGACAGGAAACCGGGCTATAGCAGCAACACTCTCGGGTTCCCGCTATTCATATGACATGGAGGGATGAACGTACGGGATTCAACACAAAGGGGTTTTACTATCCAATAACTTTTTATTACCAGGCTACTATTAATACATTGGAATGAAACAAGGAACACTGTGACCTTGTGAGGACAGTCCGCTGGTACCTATAAGGTAAAACGCTACTTCTTGGATATATTTATGCTGAAAGCTACAATTGTAGGTTAGAATTTGTGTTAGGAGTTAGGTTTATCAGTCAAAGATCAAGTTATGTTTTCAGGGTTACAGTGAAGGTAAGGGATACAATGATATGTACAGGAATAATGTCAGGACCTCATAAGAAGAGTAGCGTGTGTAAAGTGTGTTCAGAAGGGTGGGTTACCTGGCCAGGTTCCAACAGGCCCGTGGACTTGTGTTAAGCTCCAGGGGCGTGTCATCACTGATCTTCTGAGCAGTGCTGATTGGTCTAGGTTCCAGAACGTGTTCCACAAGCGTGCCATAGCAACTTAGGATGTAGAGGGACTCGACCACTGACCGACTGGACTGGTCTGAAGAACAGGACGGGTCAGACAAGAGGTGTTATACATGTCGTTGTGATTTAGCTAAATGTTTTACTAGACTCACCGTCTCACTGGTCCTTAATGTTCTAAATCCCCAGGAGGCTCAGAGAGATTACCACCCACAGCCAAGTTTCCCCACGGATGCTATGAACCATTCCTCCACTGCTTTTAAACTTTAACCCGGCCAAATCGCATGTAGTGATAGTGACTTTCGGGGAAACGGCTCAGATACTAAAGCCAGAAAGCCTTTAGAAGCTCTCCTCACCTTTCTCCCTCTTCATGTTGGGGTTGGTCATGTACCAGGCACGTGAAGGAGCAAAGACAGCTGCCACACAGAACTCTCCTCCACTGGACTTACTGGGGGACATCTGAGGAGGGGGCTTGGTTTTGCTGGAGGGAGAGATGGAGAGAGACAGAGAGAGAAAGGGAGAGATTGAACGATGAGTGCGAGTCTCCCAACCGTGGTAAACTGTTAGTGGGACATGGGCACTGGGTTCTCCCCTTCATGAGGACAGATCAATTATCAAGAGGGGCTGGCAAGGGCAGTCATATGTTTAATCTATTAAAATGATTCCGATGTCAATAGTCTGAAAGGTCTAGAACCTTACTGTGATAGTTAAGATAATCAACTCCCCAGTGTTTCAATAGGTAAGACCAAAAGACACCAAACCAGCCAGAATGGTGGAATAAGTGAACTGAATACATTGTCTTTACGCAACATGACACATGGCCAAATGAAGTCTCAGGAGGTCACTGAGCTGGTGTCGTTAGGCAACCGTTATGCTCAAACTCCCCAGGAGATTCTTGAAATGGCACAGTAAGTGACATGATATAGGTGATACAGTAAGTGGCATGATATAGGTGATACAGCAAGTGGCATGATATAGGTGATACAGTAAGTGACGTGATATAGGTGATACAGTAAGTGGCATGATGTAGGTGATACAGTAAGCGGCATAACATGATATAAGTGGAGATGGGGAACAAAGAAGGTTGCTTGAAGCTTGTTGCACACGAGGTCTTACAACACAGCAGGTAATGTGAAAACAGAGAGGATAAATTAGGTTTAAATACGGTGGCGATCGTGATTACGACGATAGAGTACAGGTGTGGAGTATAATTAGAAAAGACTAGCAGCTGTTACTTGTAAGGATGCGCTCAAGGCAGCTCTGTGGTAAGTCATGCCTAAGCACATGTGCTTCAGAAAAAGAAAATCTGACAGGATACCCGTTCTTACAGCCCTGTAAAATCAGATGGATATTTCCACATCATTATACATGGGGCTCAAAATCAGTCAAACAAATCCACGTATCATATAATTAGTCACACCTATCCATTCTTTTGTGTGAAATTGTGAAAGCTCAAAACTAACATGGCATTTTCCACTCCGCTCATGAAGGCTAAAGCACTGCACACTAACTGGAAGGGACCACTTACTGGAAGGGGCCACTGGAGGGGATTCAGTTCTAAAGTCAAAACATTTTAATCACTACTGCAAAAATACTAGTGGAATCAAGCCCAACAACTTAACTATAAATAGTGTGTTCAATTTTGGTTTGATGAAGTGTCCACTGTATAGAATAAGAGAGAATAAGAGTAGGATGCATCAAATGATGTCCAATCTACACTGGACAAAATTATAAATGCAACACTTTTGTTTTTGCCCCCATTTATCATGAGTTGAACTCAAAGATCTAAGACTTTCTCTATGTACACAAAAGGCGTATTTCTCTCAAATATTGTTCACAAATCTGTCTATATCGGTGTTAGTGAGCACTTCCACTTGGCAGAGATAATCCATCCACCTCACAGGTGTGGCATATCAAGATGCTGATTAGACAGCATGATTATTGCACAGGTGTGCCTTAGGCTGGCCACAATAAAAGGCCACTCTAAAAAGTGCAGTTTCACTGTATTGGGAGGGTCCGGGGGGGTCCAAAAACCAGTCAGTATCTGATGTGACCACCATTTGCCTCAAGCAATGCAACACATCTCCTTCACAAAGAGTTGATCAGGTTGTTGATTGTGGCCTGTGGAATGTTGGTCCACTCCTCTTCAATGGCTGTGCGAAGTTGCTGGATATTGGCAGGACCTGGAACACGCTGTCGTATATCCCAAACATGCTCAATGGGTGACATGTCCGGTAGGTACGCTGGCCATGCAAGAACTGGGATGTTTTCAGCTTCCAGGAATTGTGTACAGATCCTTGCAACATGGGACTGTGCATTATCATGCTCCAACATGAGGTGATGGTCCTGGATGAATGGCACAACAATGGGTCCTCAGGATCTCATCACGGTATCTTTGTGCATTCAAAATGCCATCAATAAAATGCACCTGTGTTCATTGTCCATAACACACGCCTGCCCATACCATAACCCCACCACCACCATGGGCCACTTGATCCACAACGTTGACATCAGCAAACCGCTCACCCACACAAAGCCATACATGCTGTCTGCCATCTGCCCTGTACAGTGAAAACCGGGATTCATTCGTGAAGAGAACACCTCTCCAAAGTGCCAGACGCCATCAAATGTGATCATTTGCCCACTCAAGTCGGTTACGACGACGAACTGCAGTCGGGTCAAGATCCCGATGAGGACGACCAAAATGCAGATGAGCTTCCCTGAGACGGTTTCTGACAGTTTGTGCAGAAATTCTTTGGTTATGCAAACCGATTGTTGCAGCAGCTGTCCAGGTGGCTGGTCTCAGACAATCTTGGAGGTGAAGATGCTGGATTTGGAGGTCCTGGGCTGGTGTGGTTACACATGGTCTGCGGTTGTGAGGTCGGTTGGATGTACTGCCAAATTCTCTGAAACATCTTTGGAGACGGCTTATGGCAGAGAAATGAACATTCAATTCACGAGCAACAACTCTGGTGGACATTCCTACAGTCAGCATGCCAGTTGCACGCTCCCTCAAAACTTGCGACCTCTGTGGCACTGTGCTGTGTGATGGAACTGCACATTTTAGAGTGGCCTTTTATTGTGGCCAGCCTAAGGCAAACCTGTGCAATAATCATGCTGTCTAATCAGCATTTTGATAAGCCACACCTGTGAGGTGGATGGATTATCTCGGCAAATGAGAAATGCTCACTAAAACAGCTTTAGACAGATTTGTGAAAAATATTTGAGAGAAATAGGCCTTTTGTGTACATAGAGAAAGTCTTAGACCTTTGAGTTAAGCTCATGATAAATGGGGGCAAAAACAAAAGTGTTGCGTTTATAATTTTGTTCAGTCTAGTATCACAGAGTTATACTGAACACAGCCACATCTGCAGACAAACTATGAGTACGCAAATAGAACATTTGTAACATAAACATGAGGCATGAATAAGCATAAATACAGTACATTGGCAGCAAAAAGAGACAAATAAGTCTAGACAAATGATTAATGAAAGGAAGTCAGCAATGTGTTGCTGCAGCGTCAATGAGATCAGGTGTGGGTATTACCAATGTGCTGCTAGTTGCTAACATTCCGTTATTTCCACATGAAGCATGCCATGTACACATAAACCAACCCATGATGACAGCGCAATGAGCTGTAATAGTGTGTCCCACTCACCCACCCACACACACACACACCCACCCACACACACACCCACCCACACACCCACCCACACACCCAACCCCCCACCCACCCACACACCCACACACCCACACACTTTTAGCTAATATTTGAGAATGCCATAGTGGTTATCATTTGTTTTAACATGCCTCAGACGCTGCTAATGATCCAGCTGCTCCCCCTGCTCTCACATTGAGTTAGCCATTTGAGAGAATTTATTAAGAGTTATTGGATTATTCAGACATGTCAGGACCACTTGGATGAAAGAGAACACAGAAAAGGTTCAGTGCAACGATAGGGCTGCATATGGTAGTGATCAGATGTATCTTTGTCCAGCCTTATAAACCTGACTGGAACAGCTGGGCCCAGAGAGAGAGCGCTTAAGACGGACGGACGGGGTGTGGAGGTGGGGGTTGCCTATTCAGACTGAAATGTTCTGCTGCACTATGACTTTAGATTTCAGCTTGGGACTGAGACAGGAGTGGTGTAGAGGCCGTCAAAGTGAAGGGATTAAATAAGAAGCATAAGTCAGCAGCGCGTGGATCCTCATTTAACATTCAGAGCAGCAAAGCCATTTCTAAAGGCAGCTTGACCCATGTGTCTTCTGGCCCAACCCACAGGGTTCAGAGACCAATCAGACTGTTGCATTTTTGCCATCCAGAAATGGCTTAAGAGATCCTTAAATTCAGACTCCCTGTGGAGAAGAAACAAATGCCTGTTGGAAGCCAGACGAGGAGGCTGAGGGGCACAGGCGACAGTCTGACACAGATAACACAGTCTAAGATAACATAGTAACACAGCCTGACACAGATAACAGTCTAAGATAACATATAATAACACAGTCCAAGATAACAAACTGACACAGATAACACAGCCTGACACAGATACCACTGACTGACACATATCAGAGTCTGACATAGATACCATAGTTTGACACAGATACCATAATCTGACACAGATACCATAGTCTGACACAGATACCATAATCTGACACAGATACCATATTCTGACACAGATACCATATTCTGACACAGATACCATATTCTGACACACCTTGACACAATAACACAGTCTGGCAAAGTCTGACACATAAGACAGTCTGAAACAGTTTGAAACAGGTAGACACAGAACTCTGAGCACACAAGATTTACCCAAACGATCTGTAATGAAATAATAAACAATTAACTTCCAAACATCTAATTCTGATCAATGTTCCTAACTGTTTGAACGCCATCTACCCAGAGCCGTTGTGCTGAATCCAGTGTGCCGACATCCTGTTGTACCAATCCAGTAGTTAAACTCTCCCTGGCCTGGCTGCCTCTGCCTGACACTATAATAGGTGTTGAATGACCTGTTGCGGGCCTCAACTCTCCCTCCTCCTCTTCCCTTCAAACTGTCAGCAGCTCATAAATTACTCCCTGGACACGGGGAGATGCTGATGTCTTTGTTTAGCAGACAGAAAGCGTGTGAAGGATTTTTCAGGGTGGAACTTGGGTAGAACGTGGGTAGGGGAAAAGGCAGACAGCGTCAGTATATTTCTCAGGCTCCACAGTAAGCCGTGCTAGCAGAGAAGAGATGGAGCGATAAACGGGAACATGTCAGGATATTACCTTGGCTAACTCTACGGACCTCTCTCTTCTTCTCCTACTCGGATCTGTCTGTCAGCGTGTCCAGGAGATACTGAGCAATGAAAACACTCAGAGCCTCGGCCGGATGGCCAGGGGTCAGCCAACACAGAACACTGCTTCCTGCTCAATCCACCTCTCATCTCTCTCCTTCCCTCCCTAACACAACATCTGCATATCGAACAATGCCATGGTAATACAGGACACTAAACTGATGTGGTTCCAATGCTCCGGATTTCTCTTTAGCAAATTAAGGATACTTTCACTTCATTTTCACTTGTGTGAGCTTGGGAGTCAGGTTCAGGTTCTTCTTTAGTGAAGGGTTTCATCTCTCACGTTCTGCTTTCTCTCACTGTCTCACTCACTCAGTGGAAAACATTTGAAATCCTCAAAGCCTTGCGGTCAACCGGTTTCAATATCCTTAGGAAACACAAATCCAATTCCAGAGTGGCTTGACTTCGGTTTTGGGGTGAAATCTCGGGCTGACGTGTTTGCCACACAGCACTGTGTGCGGTGTGAAGGAAGATATTTTATCGCCCTGCTATTCACTGTTGTCTTTGGATGAAGGGCAAGCTTGAATAATAAATGTAGGAATAACATTGTTTAAAAAGGACATGTTTTCATGAATCGAGGGAAAGGTTCAATGACAAATTAGAGTGTAAAAGGCTCTTATGGCATTGTGGCTGAAGGGAGAGGAAAATGAGTTACCCTGCTGGTCTAGCCTGGGTACAAACCCACAGAGAGGGAGGCACGCACCATAGACACACACACCACTGACTGTGATAAGCTGTCCTTGTGGTGTCTCCATACCGATCAGCTAGACCAACTACTCTCTTTGAAGAGTCCTTGGTTACCACTGTCTGCCAGTGGGAGTGGGATCACAGCTTGGTTCTTCGAGTAGAAATGACCGTAAACGTTTATTCATCTGCGATTTAAATCATCTTTTCACTCTCGGTCTCACTTGAAGTGGCTTGAAAGTGTTGAGGTTTCCACAGAGGCCAGACAGACAGGCCTTTACTCTGGACTCTATATGGTTCATAGGAACCGCTCTGGAAAGACAGAAATACATTTGGCAAAGGAGAGTAACTTACGAAAAATGTAACCCAATATCAATAAATTATAGAAACCTAAATGTACGGTGTGGGATGGTAGAGACGGATGTCAGTAAACAGAAGCCAAATCCCTTTTTTCTTTCTCCTTCTCTCTCCCCACAAGATGTTATTTTGTGCCATTGCCTCTTAACGGGGAAGAGACTTCCATTTTCCCTGCAACTTTAATTCACTGAAAAGGCAACTCGCATGTCATTTCCACTTTTAATTTAACAAATGAAGACTCTTGACTGAGCTAATAGCTTTCCCTCAAGGGCATAATTCAATCTGCAACATCCACCATCAAAGTCCTTTCGGATTACAGAACAGAGGGCAAACATGAGGCGCCATCGAGAGGTCGGGAGAGGGCTGAGAGGGGATGAGGGGAGGGCCAAGCGGAGGGGGGCAGGGGTTGAGAAGGGATGGGGGGAGGGCTGTGGGAGGGGGGAAGGGGCTGAGCAGTGGCCAGCAGCCTTCATTTATTTTCAGGGCAATCGCCATAAACAAATATGAGAGAGAATCACTGCTGTTGGTTGGTCCAGGAACAAAGAGCAGCGCAGTTGGGAGCATATTTTCAATGCACAGTGTAGCGTTGGATGGGGATGTGAGGTCGAGGTAAAGCCCAGATTGACATGGTAATATGTATCAGTGACTGGGGCGGACTGACAAACACAGGGAGACACAGAGACACAGACAGAGAGGCACAGAGACACAGAGAGGCACAGAGACAGTGAGAGGCACAGAGACAGTGAGAGGCACAGAGCGCAGAGATAGAGAGAGGCACAGAGAGACACAGAGAGAGACACAGAGAGGCATGGCCAGACAGACAAACAGAGAGACAGAGGGCTTTGGGCAGCCATGTGGAGGACACATCCCTCAACGTCACAGTTATTATTTTACAGCAGCCTTCCAAAACACAGGCGGCCTTGGGGAAGGAGGCCAGAACTACAGAAAGTCAGCTGTAATGATGAGGCCATTTGGAAGCTGAGCGGAATGAGTGGACTGATTGACTAAATAAAGGCTGTTAGAGCATCCCAGGCTAGGAATCGGAGGCTGTCAAGTACCCTATACAGAGAACCGAGACTCAGACTTTAACCTGCCTGATGTTCCTCCTCATCATATTAGTTGTGAGAAAGGGATGTATTGTAGCATGACTGTAGCCCCCGTCCGCTCGCCACACCCCAGAAGAGGCCTAGATGGAGGCTCCATGTCGTGTTAGCGCTAACACTATATTTAACAGCCAATCTAGTGTGAGTTTCATGTTATTGGATGGTGGTCAGAGAGGTTTCTCGCCGCACTTTTCTATTCTGAGCCGGTAAAAAGGAAGGAGGAAGACATTTGACTTCATGTGTCAGCGGACAAGCCAGAATTGGAACCATCCTGGCTATTTTAAATAATGTAGTATAATTACTAATATAAGGCAGGGATGTAGTCTGGCCTAGGGTGATCCAGCTTGTCCGGTGCACTGCTGCAGCCTGGGCTTAAATCCAGCCACTCCGGCCAAAGGTTTGGGGGTTAGTAGTCGAAAAATTGTTGCTTTTCCTTGTTGCGCTCTAGTGACAGCTTATTGGTAGCTTGGGTGTCTGTGCACTCAATAAAGGTTACAGAGCATAGACTGCATTTTCTTTGGAGCGTAAACATACTGTCAAGACTTAGAGGTTTAGCGAGTAGCATGATAAGAAACAGAACGGCATTGGATGTGCTTCAGAGGACACATACTTCAACATCAACTCTCCAGTTTGCTGGGAGTTCAAGGAGTGAGGAAAGGCCCCTAAACATTAGATATAACAAAATTGGGGTGAAAAACTAAATACAAAAATAAATAACACGGAACCTACCTATCACGGACTTAAACAATATTTACAACTAGATTGAACGTATGCATAACAGATAATGGAAACATATGTACTGTTTTAAACTGTCCCTTTTCTGGCCCACAAATGATTTCAGAAAAACATATTCGAAATGGCAAAAATCCGGCCAAGAAGTTTGCCCACCCCTGATGTAGGGGATCGGAGGTCCCATTTCGAGTGCAGCAATTATGGGAGAGGTCCAGGGAAATATGCCGTTACAGAAACCATACAGTTTTAACTAGGTAGCTTGAGGTGGAGCAGTGGCTGAGCAAAAGGCAGACAGTTTGTGTTACTGCGGTGGGGTATATCATGCTAATGATCACGGCTGTACCTTTGAAAAGCATACTGCTCTCTGAAATCACTAAGGGCCTAGGTTAGCTGGGGCGGAAGAGAGTGAGGGAATGAGCAAAGCGAGGAGAAAGGGGGGAAAAAAAACTTCAATTAAAAAGTCTGAGTGAGTGACTGGCCACAACAAAAGAGGAAACCCAAGACCTGGAGAAGGCACCACACGCTATTCATTTCCTGAAGTGAACGGAGGGAGCCGGCAGTCAGAGAGGGAAGAGAGACGAGTCAAAATGAGTTGTCTGAGGAGGAAAGGTTCAGTGCACTGCCGTTGAGCCAATCAATCATCTGCCCATGAGGAACTCGGTCAGAATGAGACTTCCATTTAAAAGCTTGTAAGCATCTGATTTCACAAGACGCCGTTGAAAGAGAGAGACGGGACTTTCTGCCCTCGCGAGCTGCACTGTCGGGAAACACATCGCTAACATCACCGAAATGTGACGACTCTGTTGCTGTAGATATGGGTCCCAGCGAAAGAGGATGGTTGTAAACCTTAAACATACAGGCCTGCATGTTCCATGAAGAAGGAATGCATTATAGGAGCCCACAAGATTCAATTACATCATCATACCTTTGGTTTTGTCAGTTCACCACTCCCCCCAAAACTATGTAATTTCCGCAATACAAACCACAACACCAATGGCATTTGAAGTTGATGCGGTCTTTTATTGTTGTAATGTGTGTCAGATGTAGGCATACACACAAGACAATCACCTTACGCAACAAGTCACACAGAGTGTAAATGAAAATCGGAGCGAGACGGGTATCAAACATAAGAAAGGGTAAAAGTAAAGAGAAGCACTTTCAGGGTGTTTTCCTCAGAGACGACGACTTAACATACAACATTCACAGAATACATATTACACTAATGAGACAAATGAAACAATGTTATGGATGCAGACATTGTGTGTCCCCTATGGCACCTTATTCTCCATTTAAAAAGTAGTCCACTATACAGGGAATAGGGTGCCAGGACATATCAACAGAGCATGCTGGCTGGTCGGCTGAGTGGGTTCAGGGGGGATGGAAGAGAAGAGGACAGGGGTAGGAGATTGGGTATGTGGGTGGGCAGATACTTAGCTAGGTAGGTGGGTTGGAAGGTATTTAGGTAGGTAGGAATGTAGGTAGATGGGTGTGTGGGCTTTTAAGTAAGTAGGTGGGTTGGTTTATAGGTAGACGGGATGGTGGGTATGTATTTAGGTAGGTAGGTAGATGGGTGGGTATTTAGGTAGGTAGGTAGATGGGTGGGTATTTAGGTAGGTAGGTAGATGGATGGGTATTTAGGTAGGTAGGTTGATGGGTGGGTATTTAGGTAGGTAGGTTGATGGGTGGGTATTTAGGTAGGTAGATGGGTGGGTATTTAGGTAGGTAGGTTGATGGGTGGGTATTTAAGTAGGTAGGTTGATGGGTGGGTATTTAGGTAGGTAGGTTGATGGGTGGGTATTTAGGTAGGTAGGTTGATGGGTGGGTATTTAAGTAGGTAGGTTGATGGGTGGGTATTTAGGTAGGTAGGTTGATGGGTGGGTATTTAGGTAGGTAGGTTGATGGGTGGGTATTTAGGTAGGTAGGTAGATGGATGGGTATTTAGGTAGGTAGGTTGATGGGTGGGTATTTAGGTAGGTAGGTTGATGGGTGGGTATTTAGGTAGGTAGGTAGGTAGGTAGGTAGGTAGGTAGGTAGGTAGGTAGGTAGATGGGTGGGTATTTAGGTAGGTAGGTTGATGGGTGGGTATTTAGGTAGGTAGGTTGATGGGTGGGTATTTAGGTAGGTAGGTAGGTAGATGGGTGGGTATTTAGGTAGGTAGGTTGATGGGTGGGTATTTAGGTAGGTAGGTAGATGGGTGGGTATTTAGGTAGGTAGGTTGATGGGTGGGTATTTAAGTAGGTAGGTTGATGGGTGGGTATTTAGGTAGGTAGGTTGATGGGTGGGTATTTAGGTAGGTAGGTAGATGGGTGGGTATTTAGGTAGGTAGGTTGATGGGTGGGTATTTAGGTAGGTAGGTTGATGGGTGGGTATTTAGGTAGGTAGGTTGATGGGTGGGTATTTAGGTAGGTAGGTAGATGGGTGGGTATTTAGGTAGGTAGGTAGATGGGTGGGTATTTAGGTAGGTAGATGGGTCGGTAGGTAGTGAGAAGGGAAAACTCACCATGGAGTTTTAATGGCAAAACATCCTGCCCCAAAGAGGTAAGGTCTTCATGGGGGGAGGGAGAGATACACAAAGAAGAGATAGATGGAAAAACCATTATTAGCCAATCAGTCAGATTTTGGACAGAGACAATATTCATCGTACATTGTACCTGTCTGTGGAAGCCTACAAGACACATTCAACATGAAGGAAACTGTCATTGTTACTATCTGACTACCTGAATCAATCAACTCAGCACATTCTGTAAACAAGTCTGTGTGTGTGTGTGTGTGCGTGTGTGCGTGTGTATGTGTGTGAGACCATATTTTTGGCAAAGAATGAGTATATTTTCCTTTTTGTCATCCAATAAAAATACATTTAAAAAATCTATGATGAATCATGGCATGTATTTTTCAGGCACTGCAAATGATCTATACAAACAATAAATCACTTGTGTGAGTGAGTGTGTGTGAGTGTGTGTGTGTGTGTGTGTGTGTGTGTGTGTGTATACATTTATTTTGAAATAGAAAGGGATGAACTTTGCCAAACTTGTTTAGGGTTTTACCAAGGGATCAGATGTGCCCTACAGAATAAATGTCATATGAAGTTTCATGCAATTTTGGTATCTCACATGATGTACCATTAATGACAACGACACAATAGAAGGTAATGTCTAAGTTACACTATAGTAGAACGACTGTTTGAGACCATCATGTGTCTGTGTGTGTCTTTGTCTCTGGGTTCGTGTGTGTGTCTTTATCTCTGGGTTATTGTGTGTCTTTCTCTCTGGGTTAATGTGTGTATCTTTGTCTCTGGGTTAGTGTGTGTCTTTGTCTCTGGGTTAGTGTGTGTGTCTTTGTCTCTGGGTTAATGTGTGTGTTGTTCTCTCTGGGTTAATGTGTATGTTGTTCTCTCTGGGTTATTGTGTGTCTCTTTGTCTCTGGGTTAGTGTGTGTCTTTGTCTCTGGGTTAGTGTGTGTGTCTTTGTCTCTCGGTTATTGTGTGTGTCTTTGTCTCTGTGTTACTGTGTGTGTCTTTGTCTCTGGGTTAGTGTGTGTGTGTGTGTGTGTGTGTGTATTTGTCTCTGGGTTAGTGTGTGTGTGTCTTTGTCTTTGGGATGGTGTGTGTGTCTTTGTTTCTGGGTTAGTGTGTGTCTTTGTCTCTGGCTTAGTGTATGTGTGTCTTTGTCTCTGGGTTAGTGTGTGTGTCTTTGTCTCTGGATTAGTGTGTGTGTCTTTGACTCTGGGTTAGTGTGTGTCTTTATCTCTGGGTTAGTGTGTGTGTGGATGTTTCTGGGGTTAGTGTGCATGTCTTTCTTTCTGGGTTAGTGTGTGCCTATGTCTTTTGGTTAGTGTGTGTCTTTGTCTCTGGGTTAGTGTGTGTATCTTTGTCTCTGGGTTAGTGTGTGTGTGTGTGTGTGTCTGTCTCTGGGTTAGTGTGTGTATCTTTGTCTCTCGGTTAGTGTTTGTGTGTGTCTTTGTCTCTGGGTTAGTGTGTGTATCTTTGTCTCTGGGTTAGTGTGTGTGTCTTTGTCTCTGGGTTAGTGTGTGTATCTTTGTCTCTGGGTTAGTGTGTGTATCTTTGTCTCTGGGTTAGTGTGTGTATCTTTGTCTCTGGGTTAGTGTATGTGTTCGGGTTCATTGTCTTTGTAATTATCTGGGTGTGTTTAAAAGCCTCTGAGGGTGTGGGCAAGTGTGCGTCCTGTTCTTTGTGATTCTGACGGTGTGTATGGTATTTTTGAGTGTGTGTACATATCTCTGTGTGTCGCTCAGTGTGTGTGTGTTCCTCGGGTCAGTGTTTACAAGCCATTAGGAGTGGGAGTGTGTTCCTGTGTTTACCCTGTATGTTCAGAGATAGTGACAGAGCTCTGTAAACAGTTTACAGTAAACAGCCTTTTCCCAACAGTAATAATGGCCAGATGAGACTGAACCCTGTCCCTGAACACAGCAGACCACATCAGTACGGCAGGAACAACAAGGCAGGACTTCCAAACGACACCCTATTCCCTTTACAGTGCCAAATGTTTTACCAAAGCTCTACATGCCCTGGTCAAAAGAAGTGCATTATAAAAGGGAAAGGGGGCCATTTGGGAAGCAGAAAAGGCCCATGGCCAATGAAAGCATGGCACGCCACTTCTTTATTTTATCTGCTGAGCCGCGGAGGGATGGAGCATCCGTCTAAATCCCTACAGACTGGCATTGTGTCACTGTGTGTGTAGACTAGAAACGCACTCTTGTATCTGTTTAGGAGGGACATGAAGAAACAAGGGACATGTGGGTATGATGAGGGACAAAAATAATATTACCAAAACTGTTTACAGTGAAGTAAAACGTTGGATGCTGAATAAACATCATCCAACTCAATAGCAGCAAGACAAAGGCAAAGATTATAGGCACCGCAAAGCAAATCACTAACTCCTACAGTATCTGCCCTGCCATTGACAGCCACAACATCCCTCACTCCTCAATCATCACCAATCTGAAAATAATATTTGACCCTACTCTTTCGTTTAAGGCCTACATTAGACATGTCTGTAAAACACCTTAAGAACATTTCCTGCCTGAGACCTCTCACCTTCTCTGATGCAGAAAAGGTCATCCATTAAATAATTCTATATTCTGTGAATATATACAGCTCCGGAAAAAATTTGGAGACCGCTGCACCTTTTTCTTTTCTTTCCAAAAAAGTTGAAAAGGAAAGTTTGAGTGTTGAGTGAGGAACAGAAGACTTCAATTTGTAGTGGTCTCTAAATTTTAACCCTTCTCTTCCTCACTCAAAACCTTCCTTTTCAACTTTTTTGGAAAGGAAAGAAAAAGGTGCAGTGGTGTCTTACATTTTTCCAGAACTATATACAGAAAGAATTAAGCGATCACTGCAAAATTATCAGTTTCTCTGGTTTTACTATTCATTGGTATGTGTTTGAGTAAAATGAAAATGTTTCTACAAACTACTGATTTTATATTTATTTGTAGAGTATTTATTTGTAGAAAACAACAACTGGTCAAAATAACCAAAAAAATATGCATTGTTTTCAAATGGTGTAATAACGCAGATTTTTTATCACAGCTTTCATGCGTCTTGGCATGCTCTCAACCAGTCTTTCACATTGCTGTTGGGTGACTTTATGCCACTCCTGGCACAAAAATTCAAGTAGCTTGGCTTTGTTTGATGGCTTGTGACCATCCATCTTCCTCTTGATCAAATTCCAGAGGTTTTCAATGGGGTTCAGGTCTGGAGATTGGGCTGGCCATGACAGGGTCTTGATCTGGTGGTCCTCCATCCACACCTTGATTAGCCTGGCTGTGTGGCATGGAGCATAGTCCTGCTGAACTGTGGCGTGTATGCCTCTCCAGGTCTCTGTCTAACCATTAGACTACCAGGTGTTGGGCAAAGCTGAAAATGTGACTGGTCAGAGAACATGACCTTACTCCAATCCTTTTCATCTTTTGCAAACTTCAGCCTTGCTCTTCTTTGCTTCTCATTGATGAAGGGCTTTTTTCTCAGCTTTGCATGACTTCAGCCCTGCCCCTAGGAACCTGTTTCGAACCATCCTCGCTGTGCACCCCAGCTGCTGATTGTCATTCTTTTTGTAGGGCACTTTATGTCATCCTACTGTTGTTGAGTGACATTCGAATGAGTTGACTGTCATCTCGGTCAGTGGACAGTTGTTTTCACCATCTACCAGTCTGTAGCTTTGTTGTCCCCAATGTCTGTTGCTTGACCTTGTTCTTATGAACCGCCGTCTTGGAAATTTTCAGGATGGACACAGCCTGACGCTCACTGAATCCCTCTGCCAGTAAAGCCAGAATTGAAAACTTATTTTCCTCACTCAGAGCTTTTCTTTTCAACTCTATTATCATGCTGAATAGTTATTTTTTAACAAAAATACAGGTGCATACAATTTGAATATCATCAAAAAGTTGATTTATTTCAGTAATTCCATTCAAAAAGTGAAACTTGTATATAATATTCATTCATTACACACATAATGATATATTTCAAATGTTTATTTATTTTAATTGTGATGATTATAAATGACAACTAATGAAAATCCCAAATTCAGTATGTCCGAAAATTAGAATATTACTTAAGACCAATACAAAAAAAATATTTTTAGAAATGTTGGCCAACTGAAAAGTATGAACATGAAAAGTATGAGCATGTACAGCACTCAATACTTAGTTGGGGCTCCTTTTGCCTGAATTACTGCAGCAACGCGGTGTGGCATGGAGTCGATCAGTCTGTGGCACTGCTCAGGTGTTATGAGAGCCCAGGTTGCTCTGATAGTGGCCTTCAGCTCTTCTGCATTGTTGGGTCTGGCATATCGCATCTTCCTCTTCAGAATACCCCATAGATCTTCTATAGGGTTAAGGCGAGGCGGGTTTGCTGGCAAATTTAGAACAGGGATACCATGGTCCTTAAACCAGGTACTGGTTTGGCACTGTGTGCAGGTGCCAAGTCCTGTAGGAAAATTAAATCTGCATGAAATCTGCAACTTCCTGGTAGACGGCTGCATTGACCTTGGACCTCAGAAAACACAGTGGACCAACACCAGCAGATGACATGGCAACCCAAACCATCACTGACTTTGGAAACTTTAAACTGGACTTCAAGCAATGTGGATTCTATGCCTCTCCTCTCTTCCTCCAGACTCTAGACTCTGGGACATTGATTTCCAAAGGAAATTCAAAATTTACTTTAATCAGAGAACATAACTCAGCAGCAGTCCAGTCCTTTTTGTCTTTAGCCCAGGCGAGACGCTTCTGACGCTGTGTCTTGTTCAAGAGTGGCTTGACACAAGGAATGCGACAGCTGAAACCCATGTCTTGCATAAGTCTGTGCGCGGTGGTTCTTGAAGCACTGACTCCAGCTGCAGTCCACTCTTTGTGAATCTCCCTCACATTTCTGAACAGGTTTTATTTCACAATCCTCTCCAAGGTGCGGTTATCCCTATTGCTTGTACACTTTTTTCTACCACACATTTTCCTTCCCTTCGCCTCTCTATTAATGTGCTTGGACACAGAGCTCTGTGAAAAGCCAGCCTCTTTAGCTATGACCTTTTGTGTCTTGCCCTCCTTGTGCAAGGTGTCAATGGTCGTCTTTTGGACAGCTGTCAAGTCAGCAGTCTTCCCCATGATTGTGTTGCCTACCGAACTAGGCTGAGAGACCATTTAAAGGCCTTTGCAGGTTTTATGGGTTAATTAGCTGATTAGAGTGTGGCACCAGGTGTCTTCAATATTGAACCTTTTCAAAATATTCTAATTTTCTGAGATACTGAATTTGGGGCTTTCATTAGTTGTCAGTAATAATCATCAAAATTAAAAGAAATAAACACTTGAAATACATCAGTCTGTGTGGAATGAATATATACATTATACACTCACGAAAAGATTATTAGGAACACCATACTAATACTGTGTTTGACCCCCTTTCACCTTCAGAACTGCCTTAATTCTATGTGGCATTGATTCAACAAGGTGCTGAAAGCATTCTTTAGAAATGTTGGCCCATATTGATAGGATAGCATCTTGCAGTTGATGGAGATTTGTGGGATGCACAATCCAGGGAACGAAGCTCCCGTTCCACCACATCCCAAAGATGCTCTATTGGGTTGAGATCTGGTGACTGTGGGGGCCATTTCAGTACAGTGAACTCATTGTCATGTTCAAGAAACCAATTTGAAATTATTCGAGCTTTGTGACATGGTGCATTATCCTGCTGGAAGTAGCCATCAGAGGATGGGTACAGGGTGGTCATAAACGGATGGACATGGTCAGAAACAATGCTCAGGTAGGCCGTGGCATTTAAACGAAAAAAGGGGCCTAAAGTGTGCCAAGAAAACATCCCCCACACCATTACACCACCACCACCAGCCTGCACAGTGGTAACAAGGCATGATGGATCCATGTTCTCATTCTGTTTACGCCAAATTCTGACTCTACCATCTGAATGTCTCAACAGAAATCGAGACTCATCAGACCAGGCAACATTCTTCCAGTCTTCAACTGTCCAATTTTGGTGAGCTTGTGCAAATTGTAGCCTCTTTTTCCTTTTTGTAGTGGAGATGAGTGGTACCCAGTGGGGTCTTCTGCTGTTGTAGCCCATCCGCCTCAAGATTGTGTGTGTTGTGGCTTCACAAATGCTTTGCTGCATAGCTTGGTTGTAACGAGTGGTTATTTCAGTCAAAGTTGCTCTTCTATCAGCTTGAATCAGTCGGCCCATTCTCCTCTGACCTCTACCATCAACAAAGCATTTTCGCCCACAGGACTGCCGCATACTGGATGTTTTTCCCTTTTCACACCATTCTTTGTAAACCCTAGAAATGGTTGTGCGTGGAAATCCCAGTAACTGAGCAGATTGTGAAATACTCAGACCGCCCCTTCTGGCACCAACAACCATGCCACGCTCAAAATTGCTTAAATCACCTTTCTTTCCCATTCTGACATTCAGTTTGGAGTTCAGGAGATTGTCTTGACCAGGACCACACCCATAAATGCATTGAAGCAACTGCCATGTGATTGGTTGATTAGATAATTGCATTAATGAGAAATTGAACAGGTGTTCCTAATAATCGTTTAGGTGAGTGTACAAGTTTCACTTTTTGAATGGAATTACTGAAATACATCAACTTTTTGATGATATTCAAATTTTATGACCAGCACCTGTACCTTTGAGGTACGACTTGCACTGTTTTTGCCATCCAGCTTTTTGCCTTCCTTTTGCAAGAGGATAGTGATGACCACAGCAGTGGTTTTTATACTTTTCCACGTTAAATTAGATTTGGTTCAGGTAATCACCTAATCAGTACCTCATTAAGTAAAATGAGGTGTGCCTGTGTTGGAATTTAACAGACAGTGGAATGGAATGGCTGCCATACATGTAGAGATGCTGATTTAAGAAAAATTAGGAGTGGTGTCCATATTTATTTTATTTATTGAATATTATTTTCTTATTTTTTCATGCACTTTGAGATAATTCCTCTATAATGAAAAGCACTTTACAAATGCAATAAATTATTATTATCCTGATGATTCTAAAGAGAGGACATCTTGGTTTGTATGATGAGCTTGATTTGAGCAGTGTAATGGAGTAGTTTGTTTATACATGATGATCCAAAGCAAATGAGGAAGGGGGTCTGACAGTACTCCAGTAATACGCCTAACAGCAGGACAGCGTAACATTCTGAACAGGACCAGTGGTCAAGCATCCACAGACTGCTCCTGTTATGTTTGTTTCAACACATTAGTAAATAGCTAGACAAATAACATGTTCCAGGGGTTCAGACAGCCCTCTAATACTTCGTGGCTTGCCATGCATAGGTAGGGGGTTAGCAAGTAGCTAACATACAAGCATTGGCAGGGGGTCATCCAGTTGAAAACAAAAACAAGCTAACCAGCATGGTCATTTTAACAAGACCATCGGGCCTTCCCTGACACTGGGAGGGGGCATCGCTGGTGTACTTTACCCTCCCGTGAGGTACTTAACCCTTGGACCCCTGCTAGCCTCCTGCTGGGTAAATGGATGGAGGCTGATAGGATACAGACAGGAAGTGTACTGTAATAGCTCTCCATGGAACAAGC
The DNA here is from genome assembly GCF_011004845.1 of Esox lucius. Taxonomy (NCBI): domain Eukaryota; kingdom Metazoa; phylum Chordata; class Actinopteri; order Esociformes; family Esocidae; genus Esox; species Esox lucius. Next base: position 27,011,588 of record NC_047569.1, read on the forward strand.
TGGTACTGGGTCTTGGGTTAAGATAAAGCTTCTGTGCCGTTTCTTATTTCAGTTTAGGGAGGCACACTGAAAGACTAACAGATGTTGAAAATGGTAAGCCACGCACACTTGCAGACCATTTTAATAGCAACGGTAATTAATATGTACTTTTAATAAAAAGGTAGAAACAAACATAGACAAAACCTAGCTTGATGAAAAACAGACAGAAGTAGTTAGGAAGTTTCCAAACATGCTAACTAGACAATCAACAATATAGGTCCTACTTACCGGTATGTACAAAACAACGTACGAAATGTTTGAAATATACAGTTGTGCTCGTAAGTTTGCATACCCTGGCAGAAATTGTGAAATTTTGGCATTGATTTTGACAATATGACTGATCAAATATGACTGATAAAAAAATTGGGAAAAACACTGGGGACATAATATTTCGGTTTAACTGTTGGTTGGCCAGACAATAAAAAAGAGCTGGAATGAGAAAAGAAAAGCATTTTTTACCACCCCCTTTTGAAAAGAGTAATGGAGGCAGCAGCATTGAAAGCTTTTGGGATTACAGATTTTCTAATGAGAGGTTTAACAGGCAGGTGATAATCTCAGAAAAAAAGTCCTGATAATTGAGCCTAGCTGATTTGTAAGGGCCTAGATTAAGCAACATTCACCAGTTTTGGATAAAATGTGAAACAGGGGCTGCTCTGAGAGAGAACTCTAGTGAATAGGGCTAGCAGAGCTGGCAGCCGGAGTAGGTCAGGCAGAATCAAATGCATGGCTAGCCCTGACAAAGTGACTGTTGAAGCTCTCAACAATTTTATTTTTATCAGTATACTGTACATATGTTCTCAAATTGCTGAAGCTAGCTGGGATGAGTAATCTTCCATATCCATGTATTTTACAGTATTCCAAAATGTTTTAGGATCTTCTACTAGCAAGAAGATTTCAAATCCTGCCTTTGCTATCTTGATTGCCTGAGTGAACTGATACCTTGACTTCCTAAAGAGTTGCCTATCAGAGGGGCTTTTAGTGGCTAGATAACAGGTGTTAACAATGGAACAGCTTTGACAATTTAGAGATAAAAAAAGTGCTGTAATGGCTTTTAGTACAGATTTTAATTAAAGGCACATTAATTAAAACATATAAAGAAAGAGTATTTAAAGTAGGACCAGGCCTCTATAACCAAGGACATTAGGCCAAATGTGGGCAGGTTTACAGATTCATGGTCATGTAAGAAGCACTGCTCAGCTAAGGGTTTTAAGTTTTACTTAAGTGGAGGGTGTTAACTTTAGTGGTGTACTGTGTAGGTACTGTTTATTAGGATTGATAATATATATTAGAGTTCATTTGTCAAAAACAATCAGGGTTGAATTGGGTGCGGGTCCAAATTAGATGCCTCAAAATCTGGAGAGATTTGAAGCATCTATTTTGAATTGCCGAGATTTTGGTTGGTTGAGCTTATCCCATTTGAGGTTGTCAAGTCACACAAACTCTGAGGAGAGATAAGGAGAAATAAGTTAACACCGAACTAAAACAGTTTTATTGAGATAATTTAGATTTAAACTAGATTTGCATTGGATACACTTATTTTTGTAAATGGGTTCAAAAGTTTAGGGTTACTTAGAAATGTCCTTGTTTTCCATGAAAATATCCATGAAATTACTTTGATTAGGAAATATAGCAAAATGAAAAGTAAATATAGCAATTGACAAGGTTAGAAATATTTTTTTTAATGAAACTTTGCTTTCATCAAAGGATCCTCCATTTGTAGAAAAACAGCCTTGCAGACCTTTGCCATCTGAAGAGATTACCAATCCACAAATTGGATTGTTTGATGGGCACTCCTTACATACCATACGGTCAAGCTGCTCTCACAACAGCTCAATAGGGTTGAATTCCGGTGACTGTGCTGGCCACTCCCTTACAGACAGAATCCTAGCTGACTGATTCTTCCCTAAATAGTTACTGCATAGATTGGAGCTGTGCTTTAGGTTATTGTCCTGCTGTTGGAGTAAATTGGCTCCAATCAATTGCCATCCACTGCAAAAAAAGGAGTGATAGCCTTCGTTATTCATGATCCCTTTTACCCTGCACAAATCACCCACTTTACCACCACCAAAGCACCCCCAATCCATCACATTGCCGCCACCATGCTTGACAGATCATCAAGCACTAACTCCAGCATCTTTTCATTTGGTCTCACGAATATTCTTGTTTCTGATCCAAACACCTCAAACTTTGATTTGCCTATCCATAACACTTTACTCCAATCTTCCTCTGTCCAGTGTCTGTGTGGTTTTGCCCATCTTCATCTTTTCTTTTTATTGGCCATTCTGAGATATGGCTTTTTAATTGCAACTCTGCCTACAAGGCCAGCATCTCGGAGTCACCTCTTCACTGCTGAAATTGAGACTGGTGTTTTGCAGGTACTATTTAATGATGCTGCCAGTTGAGGACCTGTTAGGTGTCTGTTTCTCAAACTAGACACTGTAATGTATTTGTCCTCTTGCTCAGTTGTGCATCGGGGCCTCACAAGCCTCTTTCCAATTCTGGTTAGAGACAGTTTGTGCTGTTCTGTGAAGGGAGTGGTACACATTGTTGTATGAGATCATCAGTTTTATAGCAATTTCCCACATGGATTAGCATTCATTTCTCAGAACAAGACTAGACTGACAACCTTCAAAAGAAAGATCTTTATTCATGGCCATTTTGAGCCTGTAATTGAACCCACAATTGCTGATGCTCCAGATACTCAACTAGTCTAAAGAAGGCCAGTTGTGATTCTTTAATCAGCACAGGCTTTCAGCTGTGGTAACATGATTCAAAAGGGTCTTGTAATGATCAATATGTCTTTTAAAATGATAAACTTGGATTAGCAAACAAAACATGGCATTGGAACACTGGAGGGATAGTTGCTGATAATGTGTCTCTATATGAATATGTAGATATTCCATTAAAAGTCAGCCATATCGAAATACAATAGTTATTTCCAACATTAATAGTACAGTCTACACTGTATTTCTGATCAATTTGATGTTATTTTGAGGGACAATGTTTTTTCTTTTCTTTCAAAAGCAAGGACATTTCCAAGTGACCCAAAACTTCTGAATGGTAGAGTCACTTCTCGCCCGTCACCTTCCAAGGTAGGGTAGGATAGGGTAGGTCAAAACATATATGAATATTAGAAATTTTCTTTTGTTGACAATATAGTAAGGGGAGGCCAAAATGAATTGTTTCATAAAATTATAATCACGCTCCCCCAAAATGAATACATATCAGCCTGGTTGACCGTCAGCACGTTTTCTTAACCACTTAATTGAAGTTAGGTAACTCAGCCACAGCTAGTTAGCTACAGTGGGGAGAACAAGTATTTGATACACTGCTGATTTTGCAGGTTTTCCCACTTTTAGAAGTAATTTTTATCATAGGTACTCTTCAACTGTGAGTGATGGAATCTAAAACAAAAATCCAGAAAATCCCATTGTATGATTTTTAAGTAATTAATTTGCATTTTATTGCATGACATAAGTATGCTTTGTAAGTAGGAAAATTGGCAGTGTATCAAATACTTGTTCTCCCCCCTGTATATAGCTTTTGCCATAACATAGTGAACATTATGTGCTGCACTTGAACATAACTTGACAATTGTTCATGCAGCACTGGTTATCCCCAACTCCATTTCATTCAATATTAAGTTGGATTGTTGAAATTGTTATTATGCATTTATGTCCAACAAAAAAAATAAAACACAAATCCACAAAACCTTGCAGGTACGGAACGCTGTTTCGTTTGTGTTTTCCCACAGTAACACCATTAGACATGCCAAATACGCATTTCATTTTATGTGATGAATGAAAAAAATATATCATAGAATGTTGTGTCTCTTCATAGGTGGGATATGTTGCGTTTTGGGTGCGCTTGGTAGCAGCCTGAAAACAATAAAAGTGCAGTCAAATTCAATATTGTGACTATAGTCAGTTGTTCTATTGAAATCAAACTATAGTTCATGAAAATAACTAAGTATATAATTAACTAAACAAGGAAGTTAGCCAACTAACTAAACCTAAACCCCTTTAAAGTAAAATATCATATTTTATCAGGAAAAGGAGCAGGGTGCACGTGTTTTCAACTTATCAACAAGCTTTGTGAGCGTCACACTTTCACATTATAAGGGTGAATTCAAAATTGTATTGATATAATGTGCACATTTTATTTAAATGAAAGTGTTGCCACAATAATTGTTGTAGTATCAATATAGCCAAAGTCCCCAGCCAGAACACAGAGAGGTTTATAACAGACTGCCACAGAGAGAGATGGATATTAACAAGCAACGGTTCCAACTGTTTCGGTAGAGATTTTGATAAAATGACAAAGCACTGCAGATTCACCCTAACAAAGACAAGCAGCCCTACTCCCTTGGAGGACCTATCCTAATGGAATAAATTATAACCAGGAATGAGTTCCTCTGAGTTTGAAACTTTTCTGAGCTTGTTGGATTTAGGGAATATACTCCGGACGTTCATATGCATAAATCGTAGGCTTTTGTGATTGCAGAAGTCAGAAAAGAGGTCATGGCTGTTACTGTCTTAGAGAACTGTTAACAGAGAAACCACTGGGGCCTGGATTTAAATGTGCATTACTAGAGTCCAGTAACAGGATAAGAACATACATGACTGTAAACTCTATATGCAGAGCACACAAGAGATGGTTAAAATTACAGGGTTAATGACCAGGGTTCGATAAAATGTTTAATGCCAAAAAAGTCAGCAAAGGAGTAGGACAGGATTCAGTTCCCAACATTCACTAAAAAAAGGAGCAGATAAAGAGTGTTTTGTTCACAAACTAGCCTTAGCGACTAAATTATGATTGAAACTCAGGTCATAACTGCATTTTGTACGTTGCCACACGTTACATATTAGCATTTGGTCCATGTAACTAAAAACTGAACGCCAGTCATTGAGAAAGACAGTCAACCCCTGTTGCTCCTGTAAATAATAAAACAAAATGGAAAGTTTTCAGACAAAGGCCAAAACGCCATTGACGTTTTTTCTTTCTGTGATTGCATTAATAATGTTCTCACATGCACCGACTGTTCTCACATGCACCGACTGCTCTCACATGCACCGACTGCTCTCACATGCACCGACTGCTCTCACATGCACCGACTGCTCTCACATGCACCGACTGCTCTCACATGCACCGACTGCTCTCACATGCACCGACTGCTAGTCACAGGACAAGTTTCCCTGCTATGGCTCTTAAAACCAGAATGCGTCTCGAAAAGAAACTCCAAGCCCCAAACGTGGTTGGTTTGGGAGGAAGAAAGGATGGAGTAAGAGAAATACAGAGGCACACAGAGAGACAGAAAAAGAAACAAAAGAGAAAGATAAATCGAACGGGGAGGTTGGCGACCCCACTCCCATAGAGTAATCGTTCACACATTCAACTCTTAACCCGACGGCCTTAATGCTGCTCCGCCTGGGCCATTAAAGGGGAGAGGGTGATTTGTGAAAATGGTTTAGCGTGTGACATGTTCCATATGTGTGTGTGTGTGTGTGTGTGTGTGTGCGTGCCCATGCATGTGCTGGATGCCTGGTGCGGCAGAAGCTCAATGGCTACAGTACTAAACCGGAGCTGTATGTGTGGGTTATTATTAAAGCCCATCTCCTCACAGTGCTTTTCTCATTAGAACTCAATGAGACAATGGCCTGGCGGGCTGCTGCTGTTCTGCCTCATCCACACGTATTATAATAATCTGTGGAAGGTCAGGAGGGCCAACTCTCACTCTGTCTCCATCTTTCGCTCTCCACATCTCCCCACGCTCTCACAATCTGTGCCTGCATTAGCACAAAATGCCCATAAGTCGGATTCACTCCAGGTCATATATTCCCTTATTTTCATTTTCATCCGTATCTCTAATTTGTTGTTGTTTTCAACACGTGTTGAACGTTTTCAGCTTTTTCATATATGTTTGTCTCAGAACAATACAAGCTACCTCTAAAAACCAACAAAAAAACAAAAAACCACTTGAAGGCATGCAAGGACAGTCCTCATATTTCACTGCTTGTAATCTGTTGTGGGGGTCTGGTGAGGTAATCTGCGTTTGAGGCCCTAGTATGTATTTAAGGTTTCTTTGTAAAATGTTGGAATGGAACTCCTTTCACTTGGAATGTGCTACTGAATACTATGGACATATTACCAGCTGGTTTCTGTCCTGAAATTCTGTCATCTTCCCACAACAGACGGCTTGCGACTCACCAGACTACAAGTAGGACAATAAATTGTAATCTACAGCAGCATATGCTACCTTATTAAAGAAGCTGAATTGTGAAGAAATGTTGTGGGGACAGTCATTTTTTTATTAGCTTAAATACGTTATTGAAAGAAACAGATGCCTATTCATATGCCCTCTATGTTACCTACCTCTATAAGCACAAGTTCAACGAGAATACTGTGAACTTTGTTTTCAGTGTGTAATGGGGATTCTGTACCCTTTACCTACTCCCCACTTTCTTTCACACCCTGTCCCTAACCCAGCGACAGTCTTCTGCCAAATATGGCCGACAGGAAACCAGGAGGTGTGTGAGGGTCATTTTAAATCTTCTCTTAATTCAGCCTTTCAAATACCTCAACCATACTTACCCGAGCTTTCCTTGTGCAACTGATCTAATGAAAAAGTCACAGAACTCGAAAATGCCCATCTGGCTCTCAGAGTACTCAACCAAACACTGAGAAAATAAAACAGTATGTCTGTTGAAGGCAGGGAGGACAGAGCCCACAGCCATGTAGTGATGTTGAAGAGTCCCAGAGTTTTGGCTCCAACTCGGTCTCTGTGCTCCCTTAACCCCACAACTTTGCCAGTGTCTGCTGGAGGTTATCCGAGCGGGATGCTTTGTATCACAAGACTGTGATACATCCCATCCCCTCAATCACAGACAACAAAATCTCCTCTATAACTAATTGTGTCGAAACGACCATGTTTGTCCCGTTCATGAGAACACGGAGCAAGATGGAATAGAGCAGGAGGACAGCCTAAGACTGGTAGACTGGTGCCGTGTGTGAAACAGAGACAGTGGTGGCTTTCTGGGGGCCAATAGTGTGTGTGTGTGTGTGTGTGTTGCGCTGTAGTGCCGTGCAAACAGACGTGCCTTCAGAGAATGTAGGTTAACCAGCTGGTGGGTTCCTCTGCCACTTTGCCAGCGGGTATCTGCTCACACAGGTGTAAATACAGCTGTAGGATTCTCAGCTCTCACACACACACACACACACATACACACACACAAACAAAACACACACGGCTGGCTGCGCCGACAAACAGATGGTGCCTGGTCACTCCTGGGCGTGCGTGAAGGCATATGATATCACAGGCCCAACCTGACACATGCAGGGTTCTGGGACAGGAGCGGGATGCACAGCTGGCCATCCGGCTACATTAGCCCTGACCGACGCCCTCTCCTGAAGTGGAAGGACGGACAAGCCAATGGAAAGACGGGACTCAAGACAGAAGTCTAGGATAGGACATGACCTATGATGTTGACGTGACAACACTGTGACAAATAACGAGGTCCTTTTGTTTTAAATTGATGTAGTACTTAAAGAGTGAAGAATGTAAGAACTGAGACGGATAAGGTGTCCTCAGTAATGATGATATGCCAATAATTGTCTCATATCTTTTCGTCAGTGACTGTGTTGTGCAACAGGTCATTATAAAGCAAAAGAGAATTAGCATTTCATATTAGAAAGGCCCTTGTAATGATCGTGCAGATGAATCAAACTAAGGATCCTGTATTTCCAACCAGCAGGGTCAGATTTCTATTATCATTATACAGAGCTTAAGTGATCAAATATAATTCAAAAGAAAATCCAGCTGCTTACTGTATATCATTACAACATTTCCAATTCAAACATGACAGGAAAATAACATTTAAATGAAGATATTAAAATGCAGCCATAATTCTGATGCCACCTGTATGTAAATGCAGTTTGCAAGGTGCAGACTGTCAGTCCTCTTAAAACTCCAGACTTGCAAAGCGTGACAGAGAGAGATACTGACATGCCAGAGAAACATATATACACTACACAGCAGTACAGAGACAAACATATCTAAAGTACTAAAGTAGCCTGGTTTTAACAAAATGTGGATATGCCCTGCAAATCCAAAGCAGAAGAGGCACACATGGATGGCGAAAAGATAATTGTCTTTGGTTGTGGATTAAAAGAGCCAGACTGACAGAAACCAGCAATGGAGTTAAAAAGGTTACACTAGGTCAATAGTAGCCTAGTTTACAACCTAGGTTCACAACCTGTCTTTAACTGTGAAAGACAGTGAAGGAAAATACAATTATGGAATTAATGGTAATGACCTCTCTTTTGATCTGAATTGAAAATCATCCTTTTTTTTGCTACACAGCCCTTTTGCATTAAATTGTTTATTCTGTTTATTTAATAGTATTATTCAAAGTTTGCATAGTTACTTACTCATGGACTTATTTGTAAGTACCGCTTTAAGAAGCCTGGGAATCCAAAATGTAGCTCTGGTAAAATAGGTATTTTGTTTTTAACTGTTCGAGGTAGAGACAAGCGGTTTTCTCCATTGTAAAGGCACAACCACAAACACAAAGCTATACTCTGGTTTCTGTTTTCTATGACAGCGGTTGCGGTTTAGCAAAGTCCTAACAGACTTGTGCCTGTGCTAATGATTCTCACAGGCAAAGTTAAATGAGAAAAATGGTGGACATGGGGGAAGGAAAAAAAAAATACCAATGTAGTCTCATCAGGAAACCAAGCTTCCCAAACACAGGAATGGGAGTGTGAAAACGTGAGGTTAACCAAACTAAGTCTGGTTAATCCAGATGTATGTGTGTACCATGAATGTATAAAAAATAAAATCTGCATTTCAGTGGTGTACATGCATACAGTAAGTAAGCAAGTAAGCAAATTATCTAGAGATGAAGAGTTTGAAAATTCCTGGAGGCACACCACTGGTGAAGGAAACCATTGGCCTGGTGAATGCGGAACTTAGTGGACAGAGTGTGAAGGGACTGGGCGAGATGTTAACGTATGCAGGGTGGGGCCACTCACCCGGAGCGCTTGGTCATAGTGCCCAGGGTCATGGGTTGTTTTATCTGGGCCAGGGGTAACACCATGGTGAGGCTGGGCAGAGGGGACAGGCGAGGATTCCCCATGTTGCTGTTGGTGAAGTTGTTGTATGACTCCTGGCTGCTGAGTTTAGCTACACATGGAGAGAGAGAGAGAGAGAGAGAGAGAGAGAATATTTCATTTAATGCAAGTCATATTAGACCAGATCCAATACTCTGAAGTGAAAGTCCTATGTTTCATTAATGTATGTCTGATTGGATGGCTTACAGAGAAAAAAAACAACACAGTCCTCCCAATTTAGAGGCACACACACCTGGGGTCCAATCCTCGTAGGAGCCTCGGCCCTGATTGGAGGTAACCAGCTCAAGATGCGGCATTCAGAGCCACTATTACCCAGAAGTCAGGTAATCAGACATAATCAACTGCCCACCCCCCACCCCTCTCTCTCCCTCATACACACACACAAACACACACACACACACACATCTCATCTCATCTGAGTGAGGCCCAAGCTAAACTCAATCAGGCCATGTCAAAGGGCACCACATCCAATGGCCTTACAGAGGTACATCAGAGAGGAACCATGTTGAAGCATGGCATAAGCACACGCACACGCACACGTACACGCACACACGCACGCGCAATGCTTTTGTGTTTCATGATGCTTTAGTACAGGCTTTCAAGAAGGTATCCTCTATTCTAACTTGTCACATGTGCAATAGCAGCAGTAAGACTAACTCTGGACACTTCTAGCAGTTCAACAACTCCTGTTCTGCATATGAGACGTGTTTCCACTAGAGCCAAGGTCTCAGGCACGTTGTCAGTATGAGTGTTGGCCCAGACCATCTCAAGGATCTAATGTCTGCTGTGTCACATCCGACCTCTGCCTCTGGGTTATAGCGGTTTTATACTACTTCATGATCTGTGGATTATGCACATAATCAACATATACAGTGGATATAAAAAGTCTACACACACCTGTTAAAATGCACATTTTCTGTGATGTAAAAGAATGAGACAAAGATTAATTATCTCATAACTTTTTCATAACCTATAATGTGAAAAATTAAATTGAAGAAAAAACTTAAATCTTCAAGGGTGAAAAATGAAAAATAAAAACCTTACAATAACCTAGCTGCATAAGTGTGCACACCCTCTTATAACTGGGGATGTGGCTGTGTTCAGAATTAACCAATCACATCCAAACTCATGTTAAATAGAAGTCATACAACACCTGCCATCATTTAAAGTGACTGATTAATCACAAATAAAGTTCAGCTGTTCTTAGTTGCATCTCAGAGCAAAAGCCAATAGTCAACAGAGAGCTTCCAAAGAATCAGAGGGATCTCATTGTTGAAAGATATCAGTCAGGAGAAGGTTACAAAAGAATTTCCAAACTATTAGATATACCATGGAACATAGTGAAGGACAGTCATCATCAATTGGAGAAAATATGGCACAACATTACCAAGAACTGGACGTCCCTCCAAAATTTATAAAAAGACGAGAAGAAAACTGGTCAGGGAGGCTTCCAAGAGGCCTACAACAACATTAATGGAACTACAGGAATTTCTGGCTGTTTGCTACATGTGACAACAATCTCACGTATTCTTCATATGAATGGGCTATGGGGGATGGTGGCAAAACGGAAGCCTTTTCTTACAAAGAAAACCTTCCAGGCCCAGCTGAAGTTTGCAAAAACAAACATCAAGTCTGCCAAAAGCACTTGGGAAAATGTCTTATGGTCTGATGAAACCAATGTTGAACTTTTTGGCCATAATTTCAAAAGGTAAGTTTGGCGTAAAAACAACACTGCACATCACCCGAAGAACACCACAACCCACAGTGAAGCATGCTGGTGGCAGCATCATGCATTGGGGCTGTTTTTCTTCAGCTGGAACCGGGGGCTTAGTCAGGGTGGAGGGAAATATGAACAGTTCCAAATACCAGGTAATTCTGGCAAAAAACTTTCAGGCATCCATTAGAAAGATGAAGATGAAGTTCACATTTCAGAACAACAACGACTCAAAGCACACATGCAGATCCACAAAAGCAGGGCTTCACCAGAAGAAGATTAACATTTTGGAATGGCCCAGCCAAAGCCCAGACCTGAATCCAATTGAACATCTGTGGGGTTATCTGAAGAGGGCTGTGCACAAGAGATGTCCTCGCAGTCTGACCGATTTGGAGCTTTTGCCAAGAAGAGTGGGCAAATATTGCCACGTCAAGACGTGCCATGCTAATAGACTCCTACTGTAATAAAATTAAAAGGAGCTTCAACAAAGTATTAGTTCAAAGGTATGCTTACTTATGCAACCAGGTTGTGAGTTTTTTATATTTCCCCCTCAAATATTTCAGTTTGTTCACGTTATAGGTCACATTAAAGGTGGAAAAATTATTATTTATCTTTATTTAATTTTTTTTAAATCACAAGAACCTGGCATTTTAACAGGGGTGTGTAGACTTTTTATATCCACTGTAGCTTCCAAGTTCCTTTGAAGTAGTATAGCAAATTCTATGTAAACACATTTTATATAAAGACACAATTGTATTTCACATTTAGATATTCAGAGCAGAATGCTGACAGCTGTGTTTTGCTTGTTAGACAGTCTGATGATCATAACCTTCCACAATAATTCCATACAACTCTTAATTACGTTAACCTGTTCAGTAGAAAACATGAACATTCAATAAATCTAGGGGTTTACCAGACACTCTCTCAATTATACAATCTCAAGCATGACACAATAACCTTCAACACAGAATGTAGTATCAGTTAGTATGATCTACAATACAAACCCTTTCAAGACTCAAGTTCAACTGTCTTCAGCGAAAAACAGCATGACCTTGAGGACCAAAACTCTCTCACTCTGAATATTTTCCTTTCTCCATTGTTGTGTTTCAAAGACGGCGGTCATCAAGTTTAAAAGAGTAAAAAGAGGGAAAACTCTGGGACAAAGATACAAAAGAAAAGAAGTTTGAAAAAGCAGACAATGAAAGAGAGAGGGTTGTGATTATGAATTAAAGCAGTGCTGGGGAGAGGAGGAGGTTCTGGAGGTGGTTTAGATCATTAACCTGCTGCTCTGTGTTCTCCTCTCTGTCCTCAATGTTGTCTTTGTGTTAAACCAAAGAGAGAGCATTTAGAAGTGGAGGCCCATCCATACAGCAGGCCTTTCAGAGACCAGAGAACCACCTTATATAAACCTAGCCTGCATCCCAAATGGAAGCCTAGTTCCTATAGGACACGCTACCTTCTGACCCCTTTTAAAACAAGTTCACCAAATAGGGAAGAGGGTGTCACTTGGGACACATACTTCTTTCTGCGTGGCCTCTGAGCCTCTCCATCTCCAAACCAACACAGACACACTGGGGCCCTGGGCTTAAGGGTCCTTCACATTTCTGAAGCACTACACCCCCACCTTTTGTGTAGAAGAGCAGGAGAAAAGAAAAGGAATCTGAACAGGAAGCAGACTGAAAATCCATAATGGAGCTTCAGCTGGCCTAATCGGAAGAGAAGAGGAAGAAAAATCTTAATGAATTTAGCATCCTTCCAAAAGGACACTTCAACTCAGCGCTCTTCCCCCTCCCTCCATCCCTCCCTCCCTCCCTTCCCGTCTCTTTATTTCTCTCTCTCCCCCTGAATGGCATTAACCCTTTCAAACTTGACAACCCGGTTGATCCAAGGGGAACAGGTGTAGTTGACTTTGGTGGCGCTGCTGTGCCCGTTGGGCTGTTGACTGGACCACTGCAGCCCCCCTCTGTTATTCAATCCAAGGATCCAAGGAGTCCAACTCTTCAGAGAGCAGTCAGTCAGTCAGTGAGGAGAGGACAGGGATGAATGGAAAGTGGTGAAAACCATGCGCGGGCAGAAGACGATATCTAAAAGACATCCTGGATTTCTGCTTGTCTGAGGGGGGGAGAGGGGAGATGGATAGAAGTAGAAATGGTGGGAGCGGAGAAGAAGAGTGTCTGGCAGAGAGATAGCTAGCCTAGCGAGGGAGCGAGACGGGGCCATGATTTGATTAATGACTGAGGCGTGATGTGCCTGAGCACTGATACATGACAGGCCCATGGAAAGAAGATCCATCAATGCAAATCCACCCAGTCCAGCCAAGGCTCCTGCCAAAGGTCAGCATGTCACCTGACCCGGCCTGCCCACTCCATCCCTTCCTCCATCTCTCCCTCCTTCTGTCCTTCCTTCTCCTCCCTCCATCCCTCCATGTCTCCCTCCCATCTCTTCCTCTTCATCCATCCCATCTTTCACCCGCTCGTTCAATCTGCCTCACCTTCCCTCTCTCCGTCTCGCTCCCTCTCCCTGAACCAATTTGCATTCTCCTCTAAACACCGCGCATCCCCGTCTCTCGGACCTGTCACGGATATCTCGCTTTTGCTGCCCGATTTGCATCTGATCCACACAAGAAATGAGCTCAAGCGTTTCCGGGAAGAAAAAAAAAGATCCTCGACTTTGCAGCTGTTGACAAATATTTTCATGTCGAATTTGAATTGTGTTTTGTATGCAGGCGGACGGGACTTGGCTGTGAGCATGTAGGGTGAAGAGGATCAGCCTGGGAGGGGGGGGGGGCGGGGGGGGGGGGGGCGCACAGACACAGGTTGAAAGGTTCTGTAGTTGAGTGATGGCTGGGGAGCGGAGACCTTGAGACAGTGGAGGATAGAGCAGCTGCCAGAGACCAGGAAGAACAGAAAAGGAGCAAGGGGGGGGGGGGGGGAGATTAAGCAGTAGATGCACAGCTAGGGAATACTTCAATATATACTGTTTCATCCATTCATGCCTTTCTTGGTTGTCCAAGTTTCTCAGGCATGTAATGGTGAAGAGTGAAGGATGAAGGGACAGATGCAGGGATGGGGGCACAAGAGGCAGGACAATGGTAGCGGCACCGAGCTGAGGGAAAGCCCGGCCATCTCAAACCAGCCCTGCAATCGCAATTCCCCAAACTATCGTTATTAACATCCTCACGTCCAGGGAGCGAGGGAAGGCTAGAAAGTGACGGGCAGAAAGGGGATCCCAGTGGACACTGTGAAAACAAATGAAAAGAACCCTTATAAAACACAGATGCTGCAAAGAAAACAAGCTTCACACGATTTACGGTTTTCCCAAGGCATCAGAGGACATTCGTGGAAAAGCCATCAGAGCGGTTCTCAGGTAAAGACAAAGCGCAGGAGGGGCCAAGGCCTCCGCCGTCACCACTATCCTCTCCTCTGGTCCCGGGCATTTACACTCTCAGCCCGCCTGCCTGTCTTCTATACTCAAGCTGCTGGCAGAGGAGAGGTCAAGCCAGCCTGTGTGAAAATGGCACCCTGCCAGGCCTTTTCCCTCCAAACCACCAGAGAATGAGCAGTCCAATTCAGTAGATGTCATCTGGAACATTCAAAGGGGCAGCCGTACGAAATTAAGTCATTAGGACACAATCTATTGACATTTTGTAAGTGTTGGAATGTAAAAGCACCATATTTACTGTATGCATCAAAGACCACAACATCATCATGTACATATAAGCACCCAGATGGTGATTGTACAGATCAACCCAAACAACACTCTGACAAGACAGGTCCTCTCACACAGCCAGGCACACTGTACTGAACAAGCGGCAGCATAGCAATCAGCCCCCAGAGCTTGCAGTCGTATATCTCAACATGTTGTCAGCATTTACAATGTCCTATCAGAAGACAGAGAGAAAAAAGAGGTGGATCAGACATCTTCAGAGGATCGCATTACACAGATACACAAACCATATGTGTGTGTGTGAGAGGGAGAGAGAGAGAGAGAGAGAGATGTCTTTCTCTTTGGCTGTGTAGTAGTACTACTGAACCAGAGCAAGGCTAAGGGGTTGATGAGGTGGGGTTGGGAAAAGGTCATCTTTCTATTATTTTTTTGCTTTGTTTTTAAGAGAGAACATTACACAGAAACACATCCCCAATACAGACACATCTAAACAGAGACACATCTAAACAGAGAGACGTCTAAACAGAGACAAATCTAGACAGAGACACAGTCAGACACAGACACAGTCAGACACAGTCAGACACATCTAGACAGAGATACATCTAGACAGAGACACAGTCAGACACAGACACAGTCAGACACATCTAGACAGAGACACAGTCAGACACAGACACAGTCAGACACATCTAGACAGAGACACAGTCAGACACAGACACAGTCAGACACATCTAGACAGAGACACAGTCAGACACAGACACAGTCAGACAGAGACACATCTAGACAGAGACACATCTAGACAGAAACACAGTCAGAAAGAGACACAGTCAGAAAGAGACACAGTCAGAAAGAGACACAGTCAGAAAGAGACACATCTAGATGTTCAACAAAAAGACAGCTCAACAGAAAAAAAAGCTTGATAAAGCTGAAAAAAACAAAGGTAGCTCAACACAGAGACAGGTTGGTGTTGTTAGAAGGTCTGGATGTGAATGGCTATGTGCAAGGCTGATTCATGGGCCTGAGCCATCTACAGCACAGTTCGGTGATGAGATGGGCCACAGGTAGAAATGTGATCATGTCCATGCAGTTCAGGGAAAAGCAGAGGGTCTAAAGAACTAAGCATTAACAAGAACCCATCAAAGACCCAGCTTACACCTCACCAAGCTACTAACAGCATTCTCTAGCACTGCTAACGGGGGAACTAATAAAGCTAAAGAGTTTGTGTGTGTGAGTGTGTGTGTGTAAACAGTGCGCCGAGTGGTGGTACACCCCCCGGATGCTCCTCAGACGGAGGGAAGAACCCTCCCCGGAAAAGAACAGGGTGGGTCGGCCTGGCAGACGCTCCCCCATGACCCCCAGCCCCAGCCAGCAGGAGGAAACAGCCAGGCCAGACAGACAGAGAGGAGGAGACAGGATAAAAAGGGAGAGAGACAGACAGGAGGTAGTCAGAGAGAAAGTGATGTTACCCCAACACCTCACTAATGCAGAGATCTCATAGATGTACAATACTGTGGGAGTTTCGTTTTCATGGACTACAGGAGCGGGGTTGGTGAGCAACCCCCCCCACCGCACTGCCTAAGTCACTATAGAGAAGGTCAAAGATTGTACATCACAGAGGACCTGAAATGGTCCAGACACACAAAACCTGTGGTAAAGAAAATGCAATAGTGCCCGTTCACCTTCTAAAACTTCTACAGGTGCACCATCGACAGAATACAATTAACGACAACTGCACCACCCGCACAAACATGACGGGACCTTCCTCTCCACATGGTGCCGTAGGACGATCACCATGAATATCCCCCACCCAATCTACAGGCGACTCTGCCTGATCTCAGACCTGCACACCGCATACACTCAAGATCATTCATGACTAATAACTTCCAACAACAACACTCGATGTGAAGACACACACACATACACACTCACTCAAGAATACACCCATTATTTCCACCCTGCTGTCCAATCTACATTGTGAATACCGGTCACTTTCTATTTGTTCATCTGGATTTTTTCCTGTTTTATGAATTCGTAGATTTGTTTGGTTTGTTTTATATTAGATTCACTTTTTTTTAACAAACATTGTTCGGGAACTGATACACAGGCCTTTAGATACACTTGAGAGCATGTGCTGTTATGTTTATGTGACCAAAGGTCAAGACTCTTTTTATGGTGATCATTTCATTTAAATAGACTCATCTGTTTGTTCAGGTAACTGTAAAACCCCATAACCAACTCCATCTCCACCTAAACAGCCCACTATGTCTTTCTCTCTCTCCCCCTGAATGGAAAAAAACACACAACTGACAACACCACAATCCTTTAATCAAAGTTACCACTTTTCAGACCACATGTTCTACAGCTAACTAATAGGCCCACAGCACTGTTCAACCTCATAGTAAATACTGGTATTTTTGTAATTACATATAAATGTATTTCGTAAATCAGTCAAGTCTTTAAAATATCATGGATGACAATGGAGAAGGGTAACTTTATGTTTATCATCCAAAATCAATGGTGGTTACATTTAAATAACTGGTAGCAACCTCAACCTCAACTTTGATCTACACTTAATATTCATCAGTATCTCAAATCAAGACAATGTCAAAATCTCTAAATGATTACACAGTAACGAAATACAATTTATATTTAAAATATAATTAACAAACACAATATAATTTACACACACTTTATAGTTCTGTGTTAAAATGAACACTTTTTCAAAATATATCATGTCCTACAAAAAATAAAAAGCATAATCCCTAAACATGTACCTTTGTTTACCACAAAATATTTAAAAAAGCAGCCGTCTAAATCCTTGTCATCACATGAATACAAAAATTCACATCATAACTAACTAATCATCATTTCATCTGAAAGAGTTTTAAAAAGTCCACATAGGGTGATAGGTTCTTGCGGCCTTGGGAGCCTGTGTTTCGGTGAAACGCGACGGTTGCAGGGCTTCTTGGCTGTCTGTTGGCGCTCTGACAGGCCAGCGACTCAGGTCATGAGAAGTGTCACTAATTCATTTCCTCACCATGGGAAAATAATATGGACGCCGACGCGTCTCAGCCAAGCCCTGAGCCCACGCTGCCCTGTACGGAGACGTCAGATGTTCCTAGTGGAGGGAGTACAACTCTGGACACAGGGGGCTTCCCGACAGTAAGTCACAACGCAGAGCTTAGACCAACATTTGTCTCAAAGGCAGAGTGGGAAAACACAGAGGTTTGGTAACCAGGGACTCAGGGGGCACTGCCACTACGGGTTGACATGCATCACTTCTCTCTGACCATGTAGAAAGGTGATGCAGAGTTTTCACTGACTTTACCTCAACGGTCTAATTTTGAAAATCAAATAAGCAGTGAAATCCCAGTGATAAGGGGTTTAGTGGTGAGAGATTGAGCTATTAGGAGTCACATAAAGGATGAGTCAACCAAGCTCTGCCACAAATACATATTCCTTTACCTGGCATATTTCTGGTTCCTGACCAATCAGAAAGTATAGAGAGCACTAATTGTTGGAGTAAATTGCTTTATTGGGTTGCTTTGTGCTTTACTCCCTGATCACCATTATTCACACAAGCCGAGGTAGGCAGCTGGGTCGGAATGAGGCACAGAACAGACCTGGCCTGACGCCTGACACATATACTATTTAATTCTACAAGCTTAAAATATATATTTAATAGAACTGATTTAGAAAATTGTCATCCTTTACTTTATGTGGTGAATACCTATGTTGTAAGGTTACTGGTTTCTAAAGTATTGGATTTGCAATTTGAGTGGGAAAACTCCAACTGTTATATCTCCCAAACTAATAAACAAAACTCACTTGAGAAACAGGAAAAGATATTACCAAAATGTTCAATGCTTCCTATTTTTATATCAGAAGCATAGCTTTCACTCTCAGTGAGACAACAGAAAAAGACAAGAACCCTTACTGTGAATGTATTCAGACACACTAGGGAACTAGGGGAACTATGGACATTTATGGTAACAAGACATAAATCTCCCTTAAGGGCCTCTTCAGTTCCACACAGTACATTACCAGTACATTTGAGACAAAAAAATTATAAAGGAAAAATAAAAACTACTCTCAATGTATTTTCTTTTTTTTCTTTTAACATATCAACTTAATGTGGCACATTCACTTTGGGATAAACCCCAAAAAATCCACACATATGTCAATCTTGTAAATTGGAGCTGGTGAGGACAATGTGATTATTATTATTTTTTTCTTCAATAGAACGACAGTGACCATTCATAAAAAGGAAGGCAGAAGGAATTACAGAGCCGTCCCAGCCCTTTCTGTTTCTGTTCGGGTAGATTCCTATCAAGGCAAAACTATGCATCATCAGTCAATCTTTACACGCCTTTTCCTCTCTTTCTTTCGCTCTCACTCCAGAGTTGAATAGGCTTCACCGGCCCTAGAGCATGGTCAGCTCTCTGCCAAGAGGAACTCTGAGAACACAGTGCCACAGAGAGGACACCAACAGTACTACAATCTGGGGCGGACGATTGCTGTCACCGGTCTGTCTTGTGTATTGGGTATGTGCAACATTACAGGATCAAACAAGTAAAAAGTTAAGACTTCAATAATGATTACAGATTGGTCAGATATCAAAACTATACTGCCAAGAGAAGAATTGATTAGATATCAAAAACATACTGCCTTTGCTTTCTAGTCAAGGACAAAGTAATTGTACAACAGGAGAATAAAAAGAAATGCACAGACAGTAACAGAAACTGTATGACCTCTGTTACTGTGATGTAAAGCAAATATTCCTTCATAACACCTTACAACTAAAATATCACTATCGCTGAGGAGACTAATACTCCTACCTAGTGTGTGCGCCTGCCTTCCTGTGTGAGTGAGTCTTCAAGAGGTCAAAAAGGCCACTGGAGAACACACAGCAAGCAAACAGCATTAAGCTTCATGTTTTATGAATAGTGACAAAATCAGTGTGTCCTGCACTTCAAAGTCAGCATGTAAAAAGCCCTATTTTTAGAACCTCTCGGACAAGCCCTGGGTCAGAGGGTCAAGTCGTAAACTCGTGTCATGCCTCGCTAGCGTGACGTTGGTTAGTTACCAACGACTCTGAGGGAATGTGGGCGCCCCAAATGGTTCCCTTTACCCTTTACTGGACTACTTTTTCACCAGGACTCTCATACCTCTGGTCAGAAGTAAAGCACTAAATAGGGAACAGGGGGACATTTGGGAAGCATCCAAGTGGTGTTTTGGCCAGAGGATGATGACTGACAGAAAAGGGCGTTCTGAAGGATTAAGGGAGCCCTGAAAACCCAAACAAGCTCTGTGTTGGCTTCTAATGGCAAAGAGGAAGCATCCTTTTATCAACAGTGAATTAACAGTTTCCCCTTGCACCTTGTTTTGCACTGCGCTACCTTCTTTTGCACTGCGCTGCCTTGTTTTGCACTGCGCTGCCTTGTTTTGCACTGCGCTGCCTGCAGCAACTGAACCTCGGGCCAGAAACCAGATGGCTGGATGACTGCTGGATCCGCAATGAACCACCAAGCCTTCTGAGGCCGGACCGGGAGAAATCTACACTCACTAAAACACCAACAGTTAAGTGTTGATG
This sequence comes from Esox lucius, assembly GCF_011004845.1. NCBI lineage: Eukaryota > Metazoa > Chordata > Actinopteri > Esociformes > Esocidae > Esox > Esox lucius. The sequence goes on from NC_047569.1 coordinate 27,031,726, forward strand.
TTTCTTGGTTTGACTTGGACTGTTTAAAACCAGCTGCAAGCACGTACACAGTGTGTACACAGACACACCACAGACAAGACTTGGACTCCTTGTTGACCTCTATTTTGTCTTTTCTTTCGGCATTTTGCTCCTGTTGACAAGGAAGAGTAGTGGAGTCAGGACAGCAGAACATGCCTCCTCCAACCACAGGAGCGTTTGGTTTGAAGTGAGACAGTGAGAGAGGCCCAACGGATTTTAGCCAGCCCAGTCTTATTCACAGTTACTGACCCCAAATCAGTACTTAACGGCCAGATGCAACAACCACAGATGACTAATCTACTAAAAAAATAAACATACCAGTTTAAAGAACATACACTGCCCTCCATAATTATTAGGATAGTGATGCAAAAACGTAAGAGGTTAATGTTTAGATATTTAGTTTACGTTTGAGGGAATTTTTGTATACTGGTTTCAACATTCAGAAATGACAACACCATTGTGGAACAATCAGTCCAAATACTGCAGGGCACCAAAAGTTCATCTAGACAACCACTAGATTTAAATCATAGCTTTAATTTTTTGATGTGACTTAAAGGTAACATCTGTAAAATGTTTAGTAACAGCATAAATGAATAGAAGACATCTGCAGTTCATGTATTAAGTTAATGTTTCAAATGTGTTTTTCTACAAAATTGTACCATGTGCCAAAAATATCCTCTATTTTAACTTTCTCGCCAGACCACATATCAGTTTGCATTGACATTGTAGTCTCCTCATACTCACTTTAGACACTCGCATCTCCTCGACACTAAACTAGCTAATATTATTCCAGTCTAGGTCCGTAAGGGAAGAGGAGGAGACAAGTTGTGTTATTGTTTAAATTCAGTCTTGGAAATGTTTCAGGCAGGATTATACATAGTGCCCCTTTAAGGAAAAATACCTCAAAGCAAACCACCACCAAAGATGTGTTCAGTGTGGGCATGGCAAATAATCACCAATGACCATACCCATAGTATGTTGGGTTCAATCATTTGCAGACTTCATTCAGTTATTGCAGGCAAAAGATACAGTGGGGAGAACAAGTATTTGATACACTGCCGATTTTGCAGGTTTTCCTACTTACAAAGCATGTAGAGATCTGTCATTTTTATCATAGGTACACTTCAACTGAGAGACGGAATCAAAAAAAAAAAAAAATCCAGAAAATCACATTCTATGATTTTAAAATGTGTTGCAATTACAGAGATCATACGTTTTTCCTGAAGTTTTTGACCAGGTTTGCACACACTGCAGCAAGAATTCATATCTCAATCAAAGAATAAGAAACCCAGTGAACTCAAATGCGACCAACACAGGCTTCTGGACCGGTCATGCTCTTGCTGGGTAAGTTCTGTTTATATAGTTATAACAGAACTCTTATTAGCAACATCATCCCTACCGACTTCAGCCGAAAGTCACCCGTTAAAGTTAAGCCTAAAAGTGCCCCAATGTAACAAGCTAATATTAGCGGTAGCTAGCTAACGTAGTAGTAGCAAGTAAGTCGTATGGTCACGTTTGGGCGAGGGGTTTTGCCAAATGTCCATTCTCTGGGCAAATGCGGTTTATATATGGGTGCAGTTATTATTTGGATTTGAAAACACACAAAGCTATACAATTCGTGGTACAGTTTATACACGACGGGGGTTATAAACGGGGAATTACAGTAATGAAAATGCTTTTTTTGGGCATCATTTTAAGCTGTCCCAAAAATGTTGCTGCTCTGAAATAAGGGGATTATAAAAACAGAGTCTACATGTGTGAACTTCATAGTAATTGCCTGATTTTAAACCCAAACTCGGCGAGTATAGTGCCAAAAAACGAAAATAATGATTGTACTGTCCCAGTACTAAAGTACTGAAAATGCACTTATGTTAATCGTTTCATGTTAATAATCAGATAATTAATGTTATTAATCAGATATTACAAATAGGTAACAAGCACCCTGGTGAAATCCATTTGTCATCCATCATCATGGGTAAAGGTGAAATAATTAACAAAAGAGAACAGAGAAATAGTTGTGGACCTCCATAAAGGCAACAGGTAAAAAAAAAAAATGAAAATGCACCAATCAGCAACATAAGGGGAATAATTAGGAAACTTCTAACCATTTGAACGGTGGTCAATTTCACTGGCAGAAGATAGGTTTATCTTGGCACTCAGAAAAGAAGCTTTGAAATGCAAAAACAAATCCAAGGGTCACAGCACTGAATATTTGATGTTTCAAGGCGATTTTACCTCAGCTGGTACTAGGTCAATTCACAAACATCATGAACTCTGCCAATACTAACCCACAAAATGTGGATCTTCCAGAATGAAAATTACAAGTATAAGTTTAAACTAATATATAAAGTCTATCATAGTGTTACATTTACATTATTAGGAACATTGGGACAACTAAATAGTGTTTTAAATGATAGAATACAACTGACATCTGGTCATTCATATCTTTGAGAATCCATTGGTGAAGGTCAAAGGCTGAATGTTAAACCAGGATCGAGGAGAATGAATAGCAGGACTCCATATTAAAATAGAATGAGAGAAAAATAGCCCAAATGTAGCTTTCTATTTTAAAAGCAGGCTGGCTGCTCAGAAGGATGTATACTTTTCCTAGTTCCTTCCCCAAAATCAATGTGTTGTCGCATGCAACAATCAGAGGAGAGCAGCTGTTGTGGCTAGTGAGCCTCGCCTGCAACCCATTCATCAGCCCAGTTTCTGACGTTCACACCCACAAACAGCCTTTTCACAAAGCAGAGGAAAATAAATCACAAAGCAAATTGTGACAAACTTTTTGGAGCCTATTGGGGGCAGCCCCCAAGCAAAACTGGAGAAATTGTCAAACATCTTTGTTCAGAAACTAATTATTAAAATAAATTAAAATGAAAACGAACCTCACTATGAAAATAACACAACCCACACATCACACTAGAAAACGGTTTAGCTACTGTATCGATAGATGCAGAAAAAAGAAAAAGTCAGAAGCATGTCACATGTTCAGGGATCAGTTTTGGTCAGATCCCATTTGGATAGAAACATTGCAATGGATACATGTTGAAACCAGCCTACAGCACACTACAAAAAGGCCCACAAAGCTTAAACAGTAAACTCTTATATCAATCCAGAAGTGTTGCACTGGAGATGTTGCTTTTGTGCCACACAAACAGTTCACATGGTTTATATTAACATCTGAAGAAATACTCTTGTCTGGGTGAGAAACCTGTGAATATCTAAACCAACGACATGTTGAATAAGGGGACGGACACAACAGCTAACAACACAGCGAGAAAGACTTCCACAAAATCCAGCTTCCAGACCACTGCTTAGTCCATTCCCAGCCTCCCAAGGGCCATAAAAATGAATACATAAGTTGTAAATAACAAAGCCCTGGACATATTGGCTCTGTCCCTTTCTCAGACTGTAGTATTTTAGTAAATCTTCACATTGTAACATTTATTTAGCAGTAATGCAAGCACACGCACTTACACACACAAGCATAGTTACCAATAGCTTAATTGTTGGCAGGTGGCTGTAATGCCCTCCTTAGAAAAAAAGTATGATTTATGAGTCTCTCTATTCTGTCCCTCACCCTCTTCTGAAACACCGGTGTAGGTATATGTACAGTACCAGTCAACAGTTTGGACACCTATTCATTCAAAAACATTTCATTATTTTGACTATTCTCCACATTTTGTAGAATAGCATTACAGAATAATATAGAATAATTTAATAAGAAGACATCAATACTATGAAATGGCATATATGGATTCAAATGGTGACTAAAAACATGTTAAACAAATCAAAATAAATGTATATTTTAGATTCTTCAAAGTAGCCATTCTTTGCCTTGATGACAGCTTCGTACACTCCTGGAATTCTCTCAACCAGCTCCATGAAGTAGTCTCTTACTATATATTTATGGTCTCTTTTATTCTTCGTTTTGTACTCATTCACTTCCTATGTCTCATCTTAACTCAGACTTTCTCTCTCCCTGTCCAACTAGTTCTCACCTCTTTTTTTCTCTTCAGAAACAAGACACGAGACAAGCCCTAGCGGCGGGACATTCCTCAGGCTTGACGTCACCCAGGGCCAGGCAGGAATGCCCCACTAACATTGCTGTAACCGTGGGGACAGTGGTCATGACACAGAGCCAGGAGGAGACATACTGTATTGGGCCTGGAGCAAAGGACCAAAGAGTGAGGGGGGGTGGGGTCTGGGGCAGACAGGCAAGGAAGGGAGGGGGGAAGTCTGGGCGCCATGGCTGAAGAGTCTGGGAGAGAGGGAAGTCTCTGCGGGCTTGACAGGGAGAGAAGGAGGGAGACAGAAGGAGGTTGGGAGAGAGGCAGGCTTTGGTTGGTTGGTTGGGTGGATGGGTGTCTGGTTTAGTGATTCTGTAGGACAAACCAAGACCCTGAACTGTGATTTTTCTCTGTCAACTTGGCGATGAGTATGTCAACAGGTGTGTGTTTGGGTAGTGGGTGAATGTGCCTACGCGTGGGTGTCAGTGTGTATAGTGTGAGTTCCAGTCAGGCCAGGTGTATCTTGGGGTGTTTGACCAACAGGACCAAGGCTGTGACAGACAGGTCATAGCACCCAAAAGAACAAGGTCTAGTCAGGCGGTTGTTGTGTTACAGGAGCTGTCGTTTCTGTCTGAGGAGACACAGTACGTTGTAGCTATCAACGTACTGCATGTTGTTCCAATGCAACAGACTAAGGTTGAGTGAGGTCCCAGGTGTGTTTGTGTAAGTGTGTTTTGGTGTGTGTGTGTGTGTGTTTGTGTGCGTGTACACATCCTCCATTCTCACCATGTAGCGGGGACCCGGAGGGGCTGCTGGACAGCCCGGGGATAGGGCTGCACCTCCCTCCTCCAGCCTGCTTGCTGGTCAGTTCATTCTCTATCTCCTCCAGCCCAGCACTCTTCTGGAAGCGGGACATACGGTTGACCACGCGGGGGGACATGTGGGTTCGGGCGCAAGGCACGCCACCATACGGGTTGATGGGAAACACATGAGAGGTGCCTCGCAGTGTGCTGATCACCACCCAGCGACTGTCCTGGCTGAAACAGATGTCCTGGACCTGGGGAGAAAGAGGGGGCTTTTAAATGAAGAAAGACGAAAGGGGCAAGAGTGTTTTACACAGAGATACCTGGTCTTAAGTTAGTTGAAAATCTCAACATTATCTTAGAAACCAAGACTTCAGGGAGCCCTGACAATTCATACTCTTAATAAAAAAGAGGTAATCTGAGTTGAGGCCTTCAAAGAGTAATAGTTTGGTTGACATATGTCCTGTAGATTTTGTGGTTTAATTAAAATATGAGTCCTTGGAGAGATGGCGGCCTCTACATGGAACATGCACAAAAGGACACATGACTCGGCCTGTTTTCCTGTTTTCCTTTTTACAAACAACAGTATTTCTGTCCAGGATTGCAAGTGACAGTTAATATCGTTTGTCCCCGTGAAACGCCTTATAAAGGAAATCGGTATCACTTCCTTGATATAGACAGATTCATGTTAACATAATTAATTTATTAGACATTCTCATCCAGATCGACGTACAGTAAGTAAATAGATATTTAGGATTTTTTTGGTTTTCCCCTAAGGGAAATAAAACCACAACCGTTGTCTTGTGAGCACCATGCCTCACTAAGACATATTTGATTAATGTTAAAGTTTTTGCAGTAGAGATTTTAGTCAAATAATTTCACATCTATCAAGGTGTTTTCATATGTCTCCAATTTGCGCATTTTGTGTTACCTCTTCACAGCAACTTGCAAAGAGATTGAAGTTGGGTGTCCTTGGCAAAGTTGTTCTGCTTCTAATCACACTGCTTCTCAATGAGAAAGTACTTGCCAGTATTTACATGCTTGGAGGAAAAACACATTCACCAGCCAAGATCAATGATTGAGCTTCTAGGAATCCAACATAGAACGAAGAGTCACTAAGACGCAACAGGGCAGCGCAACCTTTCTCTGACACCAACCAACCCAGGAAGGTGCTGAGATTTACAATATTGCAGTTATCATTTAACAAGTACGAACCAAGAACTCAGAGATTAGTCAAAAACTATCACACAAGATACGAAAATGAGGCAGAGCTTGGGTAAAGTTCAAGTGACAAAATTTTTAGGTGTGTGGTTATCTGGCTGTGGTGTGTGGTTATCTGTGACTTAATATTAACAAAGACACAATTCTAGTCAAGTGAAAGCAGACAGATGTTGTAGACAGGATACACAGTGGAGGTGGTCACACAGGCAGAGAAGTGTTCAAAGGGTCTCTGTCTTTATCACTAACACTGATTAGCTAGATTAGACATTCTGTTCACTTTGCAGGAACATCAAAGGAATGACGGGGCTCCTGAAAGAAGGAAAGGCAAAAGAGATGCAAATCAGAATGCAGAGAAAGCAAGTGATGGAATGAACAGAGAAGATGACAAAAGAAATACAGAGAAGGGAATCAGACTAACAGCAAACAAAAATAGACAAACAGCAAACACACTGACCTATTTGGTCAGTGTACTCCCGTTTAAAGCCTCGTTTCAAATAACCCAGGGGCCCGATTACTAAGAAACCATCCTGTTGCTATCAGAGCTCAGGTCTGTTTACTGGGACTGACCCTGAGATTGTGCATGTGTGCGTGTTTGGAGTGTGTTTGGTGAGACGGACTGAGTCCAGCTCAGTCGGTCAACCCAGCCAGATAAGAGCGGTGTCCGTCAACCTTTCTACAGTACCATTATCTCGGCCTTGTTTGCTGTGTAGTTGATAACCTCTAGGGCCTGCGGCCGGCTCTCTCTCCCTTGCTGCTGTAGTCTCTACACTGTTTACAACAGCAGGATCAAAGCCAGCAGCACACCGCCAGGCAGCATGGACCTGCCATTACCAGTCACACATTAACCAGCCAAATATACTCATCCAGACGCCAAATCAGTTGGTGTATGTATGTACGCGTGCATACATGGGTGGTGGGGTTTGTGTGTGTTTGTGTGTGTGTGCGTGCGTGCGTGCGCGCGTGTAAGTTTGAAGCAAAGCCTAGATCGGTATTCTCGTCCAAACATGACACCAGCACGATGTGCCACCAGGGTCCAAGCTCTCCACAGTTAAATATTAGTTTTGTTAAAGCAAATAGAACCTCAATAGTTGCCACACTAAAAAGTATATTTTGGCTAAACTAAACAAATATCAGTACATAAATCCGAAAACATTGACTTTGTCAGCTCAGGGAATCTAGCCGACAACCTTTTGGTTATTGGACCAATGCTCTAACAACTAAGACACCTGCTGCCCCAGTGGGAGCAGTGGGGTGTCAGGCTGAAGTCAGGCTCTTGACTTGAGCTTCCCAATCTTGCAACGAGTTGCTGCCATGAGGCAAGTGGATACAGACAAAGCTGGGTAGAACTACCACTACCTGCCTCCATGAATAAGTGATGAGAACCTGTGTTGGGCAGGTAATAGGGGCATAGGCAGACATTGGGCTGAGCTGAAAACAGCTGCTGCAGAGGATAGGATCATTAGAGTAACCAGCCTCAGAAATCAGCAATTAACAGCTCCTCAGATTGCAGCCCAAATAAATGCTTCACAGAGTCCAAGTAACAGATAAATCTCAACATCAATGGTTTAGAGGAGAGTGTAAATCAGGTCTTCATGATCGAACTGCTGCAAATAAACAATAACTCACAGTAATAAGAAGGGACTTCCTTGGGGCAAGGAACACAAGAAATGGACTTTAGACCGGTGGAAATCTGTCCTTTGGTCTGATGAGCCCAACTTGGAGACTTTTGGATATAACCACAGTGTCTTGTGAGATGGGGAAGACGAATTCTCTCTACTTTAGGGCTGGGTAAAAATAATAAATACTCCAATTAAAATCTATCTTTGTTTGAGTGATCTGATATCGATACATAAAATCTCGAAATCAATCTTTTAATATGCTTGAAGCTTTAACAAGATCTTGTTGATCGCGCTAGGCTAAGCAGAGCAACGACTGAAGGCACCGCCAGGCCTAAAGGCAGATGTTTGAATTTAAAAACTATGAAGACAGTGAAGAACGGGAAAAAGCAAAGCCATATGTAGGACCCTATAATTTCCACACTGCAGAGATCATGGATGGAATCGAGGAATCCAGACATTAATTCAGACAAACAAAGGAATTGAAAGAATTCTATATTTTTTTGTTTTATTTTTGTTTTACATTTTGATGATGAATTGTGATGCGCCGCCATAGAAAAACTGAATATTTTTATGAAAAACGATTTTGTTTTACCAAGCTGAGTACAGTTTACATTCACGCAGTTTACTATCACACGAGTGTCAGAGCAGAGCACCATCCTGCACCTGACGTTCAAAGTATCAAACTAGGGAGTGAGGTCAGAGAAACCTAACTAGCTATGTCAGTGCACGTACACGTTGGTGTTGAACTGTCAGTAAGTGGCTGTCATATTGATATGAAGAAGGTAGCCTACCCATTGCCTGAGCCACAATAAACCAAAGGTGGAGTGATGGTAAAAATTATGTGATCCCCTGCTGATTTTGTACGTTTGCCCACTGAAAAAGAAATTATCATTCTATAATTTTAATGGTAGGTTTATTTGAACAGTGAGAGACAGAATAACAACAAAGAAATCCAGAAAAACGCATGTCAAAAATTGTATACATTTATTTGCATTTTAAAGAGTGAAAAAAGTATTTGACCCCTCTCAATCAGAAAGATTTATGGCTCCCAGGACTTTTATACAGGTAACGAGCTGACATGTCTAAAGAATGTATTTCTTTTATACATTTTTTGTTGTTTGTGTATAAAACTGAATCACAGAAAAATTTAATGGAATTGGACAAAAAATAAAGCCAATTTTATAGGACCCTACACATGTAAGATATGCAAAATGGGGGTGAAATATTGTGGAAATACCACAAATCTACAAAACCATTTTATAAGACACCACGCAGATAGGCCTACACAGTCTGCAAAAATGGCAGATCCGAAGTCATCTGTCAATGACTGTCATGTTAGTCATGTTAAGTAAAAAGTACTTTAATGTAACTTTTTCAGGGTCAATTCTTAATGTTAACATTAAATTGGTGCATCATAAAAAATATTTGAGGGTGGCTTCTTGTACAATTTGCAGCATAAGTTCTCTAAGAATCTCTTACATCCAAGCAAAATTGGTATTCTAACTGCAATATCCCTAACCTAATTTATATCAAATAAAATCAGAAATGTAATCAAATCGGGAGCTTGTGAATCGGAATTGAATCAATTTAGGAAATCTGTGGCAATACCTACTCCTACTCAACATGTGTGGTACCCACCTTGAAGCATGGATGAGGAGGTGTGATGATCTGGGGGTACTTTGCTGGTGACACTGTCAAGTCACACTCATAGCAACCACAATATTTTAACCAGCATAGCAAACACAATATTTTACATCGATCCCATCTGTTTTGCGCTTAGTTGTACTATCAAATGTTTTTAACACAACACTGACTGAAAACACAACAAGGAGAGTGATGGTGCTGCAACTGATGTAGGCCTCCACAATCATCCAACTTCAACCCAAATGAGATGGTTTGGGATGAGTTGGACCGCAGAGTGAAAGAAAAGCAGCCAAAATGTCCTCAGCATATATACAAACGCCTTCAAGACTGTGGGAAAAGCATTCCATTCCATCTCATGAAGCTGGCTGAGCAAACTCTAAGAGTGTGCAAAGTTGTCATCTAGGCAAATAATCTACAATATGAAATCTGTTTAACACCTTTTTGGTAACTACATGATATTTCATAGTTTTGTTTTCTGCACTATTATTATACAAGGTGGAATACAGTAAAAATAAATAAATAACCTTGAATAAAAACATCTATTATTTGGTGAAGAAAAGTGATTTAAAATGTTGATAAATCAATTGGTCGATAGTGCAGTTGACAAATAGTTTTTCTACAGGGACAGGCCTACTGCAGAGACCTAAAAATCCACAAGTTAATCTGAATCTGGAGACGAAGATAAAGGGATGTATCCATTAAATGGTGGTCATCCTTTAAAGGACACTACTCAACCTCAGAATGTGATTAGGTGGGGGGAGGAGGGGGTCATGTCTAAGAAGGTCATCCCTTCTACTAACATCTCACATATTAGATTTTTTTCTCACAAGAGTCAGAGAGAGAGGGTGAAATTGAGAAGAGAAAGAGAGATCTGGCGACAGGCATTGCAAGAGAGATTTGTTATCTAGGGGAAAAAAGAAAACATGCAACAGCCTTTTATTGAATGAGCCACAGTGAATGTTGTTTGAAACTCGCCATGCCCTATTTGTCTTACAAATTGTCTCAGCTTTTGAAAATGTGTTTGCTTTGGATGGCCATGAATTGATTTGCTAGAAGGCTGTGATTCCACAGCTGTGAGGAATCTGGTGCTGCAGTTAAGTGAGAGGCAATGAGGCCTTGCTTGTTTCTAAATCATCCTTCACATCAATTACAGTGCTCCGTGGGTCACACCCCGCCCTGTTTGAGTACTTAACCACTCAAACACACACATATATGCACATGCGCGCGCATACGTGCACGCGCCCAACGAGATGAACACACACTCGACTCTAATCATTCAGCCTAATAGTGTTTTACCCTTCCTAACAATGTAATGAGGAAATGAAATTTTAGCTTTAGTGGTTGCCTTCTGGTCACACAGGGACACCATACCACTCATGCACTACTAGAAGCAGTTGGTCTAAGTGTCTGATGGGAGCTGTGCAGTCTGATGAAGCCCAGTCATCTATCCGACAGTGTTTAGACACAACACAGTCAGACATACAGTATCAAACAGACGATCAAAGGCTTGGTTTAGATGCGGCAGGAGCTTTTATGATGCAGACACATTCCGTAAACAGCACTGGGTGGCCGGTTCAGAACACACCAGGGCTGAGTAACTAAAATGTTCCTAATTTCCAGGGGATATGTAGGTTTTGTCAAATGATTTCCGAGGTGTCAGTGAGTGTATGTTTTGTGTGTGTGTGTGTTACCTTGGCTTCAGTCTCTCCGCGGTGCAGGGTATAGAGGTGGTGGACAGCAGACTGGTTGGAGGCCCACGGGTGAGTTAGGACCTGGAACACATGGAAGTCATGGCCCAGAGCGTCTGCAGTCACTAACAGCATTCCTGGAAGGAGGGAAGCACAAGAGACAGAGATATAGAGAGGCAGGCAGATGGAGAGACAGACAGATGGAGATATAGAGAGAGATGGAGAGACAGACAGATGGAGAGACAGAGAGAGGGAGATATAGCGAGACAGATGGAGAGAGAGATAGATGGAGACAGACAGATGGAGAGACAGACAGAAAGAGACATGAATATTAAAATACACACACTGGTGTCCCTATTGTTGATATTAGAGTAATTCAGGACTGAGATTTGACCAAAACTGCTTCATTTTCAACTGACCGTCATAAATGCAAATTCCAAACCCAATAATTAGGTTTTTAGCATGTTAAACCTAATTTTACACATACTTTTAGTGCTGAAGCACCATTCAGACGCTGCATTTCGTCATTGTGGATAAACAACACTGAGCGCACCACAACTGCAAAAGCTAGTCCGTATTCTTCAAATGCACCTAGTGATGTAATTTAGTGAACACATTTTTCAAAAGGCATTCCAAAAACAATTTCAACATTTATTTGTGAACATTGTTCAGAACATGTAATAGTCCGGCCACTGGCTCGTGAACACAAGTAGAAAAAGGCCAAATAAATCACAGAAATTGAACTTTCACCAAAACAACTGTCTGGATGATGCTTCGCCACTAAACTTGGTGAAAGAGAAAAATTAGGCCGGACATGCTAAAAAAATGTAATAACTTTAAAAAAAAATTTAAATTTAAATTTGAATACAAACTGGAAAAAAGAACAATCATATTCATACAGAAACGCCCCTCAACAATTGGGCAGATTTACAATGAGATGTAAACAATTATAATTTTTTTAAGTGTAAAAAAAAAAGAGTGTGACAACTTCTACAAAGAATTGCATATTAGCACCACCACACTTTAACACAAACAAACCAGCCTATTAACACAGGCCAGCAATCATTTGTCACTACCATAAAAAGCTTGCTTATACATCTTCTAGGAAATGAGAGGAGTGTGTGGAGGTGTGTGTGTGTGTTCTTGTCAGTGTACGCGCGTGTCCTTACACATAACCACAGCACAGCTTGTGTAACCTCAGATCACAGACCCATTCATTTCTAGCAGTTTTGTTTGAATCTCGTTAAACTGCAGAAAGTGTAGGCCTTTACTGTAAACAACACACTAGAACAACCCCAGATATAAACCCAGATTGCAGGCAGTCCAAAACGAAGCCCTGAAACAGGGTCACACACACTCCTACACACCCCCTTTTTCACATTTGGTCATCTCAGTGCCTCAGAAGACATTTGCCTAGATATCAAGTAGCCAATCCATTGTAGTTTTCACCATGTGCTTCAGCTTGTAGTCACTCTAAAAGGTCAACTTCCATCCCAGTTTCTTGCAAAGGGCAGCAGGTACTCCTTAAAGCCCTACACAGTCCCTGGTGATGACAAACCTCACCATTACATGATGCTATCACCACAATGACTGCTTTTGATTCTATAAGGTGCTCTTGCAAAGTCACACCTGAAAACCTCTGTTCATAAAATAAAATGAGTATGGCAACAAAAGCTCACAAAAATATTCACCCTTGGACTACTCCTCATTTTGTGTTACAACATGAAATAAAATGCATAAGAGATTTTACCACTGATCAACACAAGAAAAATCCAGAAAATGTCAAAGTAAAATATGAAATCAACAAATTGTTCTAAAATAATTACAAATACAACAGAAAACAATTGATAGCATAAGTTATTCCCCCTTAAGTCATTATTTGGCACCTTTCATGTTGTGACAATAAAATGTGGAAATGTCCAAGGGAAGGACTAATTCAGAGCCACAGTATGTAGGGAGAGATGAATGTGAATGTTGGGTGGGTCATATCATGCGTGTAGCTAGCTGTGTTTAAGTGATCACCAACTGATTTACACTGACAATTCACCCCCTGTACACAAACGCTCAACGCAAGTTCCCCAGGCCTAAGAGGTTTATTTGTCAAATGCACTGAACAACACAGCATCATCCTGTACAATGCAATTCTGGTGACATGGCACTCGACAAACTACGTAGTTAGACCATTTGAATTTAAATGAAAAGGACGTTTTTTTGTTTTGTCAGACCACAATACTTCAAATGGGATTCAAGATACAAAGATAAATCATGTCAGAACTTTTTCCACCTTTAATGTGACCAATATAACGTGAACAATTCAACTGAAAAACAAACTGAAATCTTTGAGAAAAAAAATGTAACCTGGTTGCATAAGTATGCACACCCTTAAACTAATACTTTGTTGAAGCACCTTTTGACTTTATTACAGCACTCAGTCTTTTTTGGAAGAAATCTATTAGCATGGCACATCTTGACAGCAATATTTGCCCACTCTTCTTTGCAAAAGCACTCCAAATCTGTCAGACTGCGAGGACATCTCCTGTGCACAGCCCTCTTCAGATCACCCCACAGTTGTTCAATTGGATTCAGGTCTAGGCTCTGGCTGGGCCATTCCAAAACGTTAATCTTCTTCTGGTGAAGCCATGCTTTTGTGGATTTGGATGTGTGCTTTGGGTCATTGTTGTGCGGAAAGTTTAACTTCCTCTTCATCTGCTTTCTAACGGACACCTGAAGGTTTTGTGCCAAAATTGCCAGGTATTTGAAACTGTTCATAATTCCCTCCACCCTGACTAAGGCCCCGGTTCCAGCTGAAGAAAAACAGCCCCAAAGCATGATGCTGCCACCACTATGCTTCACTGTGGGTATGGTGTCCTTTGGGTGATGTGCAGTGTTTTTGCGCCAAACATACCTTATGGAATTACACATTTTCCCACATGCTTTTGGGAGACTTGATGTTTGTTTTTGCAAACTTCAGCTGGGCTTGGATGTTGTTCTTTGTAAGAAAAGGCTTCCGGCTTGCCACCCTACCCCATTCATATAAGAATACGGGAGATTGTTGTCAAATGTAGCACACAGCCAGTACTTGCCAGAAATTCCTGCAGTTCCTTTAATGTCACTGTAGGCCTATTGGAAGCCTCCCTGACCAGTTTCCTTCTCGTCTTTTCATACATTTTGGAGGGACGTCCAATTCTTGGTAATGTCTCTGTTGTGCCATATTTTCTCCACTTGATGATGACAGTCTTCACTGTGTTCCATGGTATATCTAATGCTTATTTATTATTTTGTACCCATCTCCTGACTGACATGATTTATCTTTTGTCTCATTCTTTTCCATCACAAGAACCTTTCATTTTAACAGGGGTGTGTAGACTTTTTATATCCACTGTACTTCAAATGGGATACAAGATTGGCTTTCTCCTTGTACCCCTACCATTTAGGTCAGATTTGTTGAGCATTCAAGGAATTGCTGCCACCTCTAGCGCTGTCTGAAGTCGCTATTCACCTCTTGGTAGCCTCTCAGATCGGTCTCCTACTTGATCAGTCATCCAGTTTGGATGAGATTTAGGCAGAGTCTTGGTGATGCCACACACCTTATTTTTAATGGTCTTGACTGTATTCCAAGAGATATTCAAGGCCTTTAAAATACGTTTATAACCATCCACCCATAATTCTAAACATTAGTCCCATAACCTCAAACCGAAACTATTGAATTCTGAGAAATTATGCATATAGCATCTAAACCCCAAGCCTCACTGCCATTATTTGACATGAGAACCATTTATGATATTACTTTCTTGGATATTTTCTGAGGATGTTGCAGTACATTTGCAAGCAGTTAGCTGCCTTTATTGGGTGCCATGTCAAATGTAAAAAAGAAGGATGGAATAGAACAAAATTAAAAGAATCCTACAACACATGAAAGAGGGATGAAGGAGAAAAAAAAAGACAGCCCCCCCCCCAAAAAAAAGTTGGCTAAAAGAATGTTGGCTAGCACAGCTTTCAGACCTCACAGATTGTTTCCCAAATGACATCATATTCCCTGTATAGTACACTACTTTTGAACAAGGCCCATATATAGAGAAAGGGGTGCCATTCAGGCCACCATAGTGTACACCTTTTTAAAAGCAGCAATGTAAAAGTGTGAGGTAAAGAAGTAAGACAAACAGGGAACCTGCAGTAAGAGTAACGAGGGAGAAAGGGGGTCACAGAAGGGGACGTAGAAAGGAAAGGAAAAAAATGAAAACAGAGCAGGCAAGGCCAAGCCAGGCATTAGACAGCGGTTTAGCTATTCATGCTCTATCAGAACATAACACCAAACCAACGCTGGAAGCTCAGAGCCCTGGCCATAAACTAAACCCACGCCCCAAATGAGGTGCCAAGCCACAAGAAGCATTTGCGTCAACTGGGAATACATGGAAAAGAAGGGTCCTTCTAATTATAGAGTCTGGAAACGGAAGCGCGGGGTGATTAGGAGTTTAGGCACTGCATTCTGTTTATCTGGGAGCTTCCTCTCTCCCTCACCCAGCCACCCTGTCCTCCCTCTCCACCCTCCCCAACTCCCTCCCTCGCACTTTCTTTCTTCTGGTCGCTCTGCGGCCCAGGCCGCCTAGCTCGCCCCCATCCCTCTCTCCCTCCCACCCTGGCTGGCTCACCACGGGCTTTGACAGATGAGGCTTGGCTAGGTTGGCCAGGACATGACTTCTTGCTGATGGTACACTCTGTACTCCAAAAGGCACCCGGCCGGACTGGAAGCACCCAGGGTTGGGGCTTTTGTGGCCTTGTTGAAATACAGGCCCTTGCCGAGAGGCGTCAGTGGGTTAGGCCGCTGGAAGCCCAAATTAAAAAGCAGCATTTCTGGTCGGCGGTGTGCGAGCCGCCTGCTGCCGCTGGAAACCTGAAGCCGCTGGTGCTCCGTTTGACACTATTTATAACACCTCAAACCTCCCCAGGGCACCAGGATGAAAACGGCTATATGTTCGGACACACACACGCACACAGACACAGGTCAGAGTGAGTCCCTCGAATTTTCTATTCGCAAGACGTGCGTCCGCATGGAAGGCCACTGTTTGGCTGAGAACGAGGGAGCGGGTGATCAAGTCATTTCCATAAATATTGACTCCCTCTCTCTCTCTCAATCGCTTTGCTGAAAAGAAGGCATGTGCCCCAAAACTTCCATTGTTTTGTTTTGGTGCAGCCTGCCCTTTCTGTCACGTCTCAAAACACATAAACAGAAAACATCTGTTCAATCCCATTAATAGTGCAAGGATATTTCATTTCCTGGACAAAAGCAGATGAGAGAAAGGAGAGGAGGGAGACGAAGAAAAGGCAGTCAGTGATGAGGTCTCCCACTTGGCAGCACAAAGGGCCGCAACAAAACTAGTCCCCTTTCTAATTAACAACACTTGGCTCCAGAACCCTTGAAAACAGGGAAATCTGAAATTATAACCATGTGGTGTGAGAAAAAAGAGCGAGGACACTGGGGAATGGGGTCTGGTCGGCTCTGGTGTAAGAGACGCATAGACTTCTGAAGCAAATGAGAGAGTATCCATCTTACGGAGGATTTGTCTTCAGGGCTGGCGGTGGGGCTGGCAGCTGGAGGCGGCCAGGCAGGGCGTGTGCGTGTGTGTACAGCGTGTGCATCTGTGTGACCAAGTGCGTGTACAGTCTGCACGCGGCGCGTGTGCACTGCGTGCCTGTGCGTGTGGGGTTCTCTCCCGGCTGCGTCGGCCCCGGCTTATCAAGGTGTTTATGATAGCAGTGGAAAACACACAGGGGCGCAGTAAAACCTAAAGTGGGGCCCGGCCTGACTTCAAAGCTGCCCACTCAGACCAGAGCAGCCTGCGAGCCGTGTCCTGAGGCCACCCTCTCTGTATCCAACCCTACCGCCCTCCATCCGTCCGTCCGCCCAGCCAGCCATCCATGTATTTCTCTCCCTCTGTAGCGTTCCCACTGCTTCCGTCCCTCCCTCACTGCCCCACATCAAGATAACCAGGATGGGGGGGGGGGGGGGGGTTGGAGGGAGGTGGGGGGCTGGAGGCTAACACACAATGGGTCATCATGCGGTCAACAAGTTGTTAATGTTTTACAGGGCAAAAGTGAAATCTTCTGAAGCTTAACCTGTTCAATTCCATCATAAAGTCAAGCAGGCCTTTTTTTAATTAACCATTCCACTGAGGCTGTTGTTGTTTCGTGTAGTGAGCGGCACAAGGCCTAGCATCGTGACTGTGCTATGAGTCACACTAAAGCCAGATGAGGGGATAGTGGGAAAGGAGGGATGGAGGAATTAGCTGAGTGTGTCTCCAAATGAAACAATGTCCATGCCCTCGATAACCAGGGCAGATTCCATCAGGCTGATGGGTAGGGAGGATGGAACAGGAACGTACCACAACTTAGCCCTGACGCTGATCAACACCACCATTGGCGATACCTCACACGTTTATGCGGTCAGGTAAGATCTGTGTTAGGTACCAGGAAAGCGCATGGGATGTGTCCCAAGGAAGAGAACACTACTACCCTGCTGTGGCCAGTCTGGTTTGTACTGGTCCCTCCAACGCACTTAACTCCATAAACCACATCCACAATTCAACCGAGGGGCAAAGGAGGGAGGGATGGAGCGATAGATGGATGGAGGGGGGAAGGAGGAAAAAAGGTGCTTACGGTTCATTTAATCTACAGTGGAGTGAAACAGAGGAGTGTGTTTTTCTATGTATTTCACAGCCAGACCACCAGTGAGCTGAGCAGCTCTCTCTCTCTCTCCCTGATATTAATAGAATGAAAGGGTGGACTAACCATCGCCAAGAGGCTGCAATTAGTTTATTTATTAAGATGGTTGACTCTTTCTTTTTGTTCTTTACAAGGTGAAATCTGACGCTTTCCAGTCACGCCGACTCCTTCAGAGGGCGGAGCATGCTGCCGGCAGGCAGGTTCATGAAGCGTGTCCAGGGCCGGAGTGAGACTCTGGGATGGCCGTGTCCCAAACTTAATGGGCATCGCCTATATATTGTGTAGCTGTTCACCAGGGCCCACAGAACACTGAGAAGAAGTCAGGCACTTTTTAGGATACGGTGCCAATGGAGTTGTACTTCAATTCATCCACGGCCCCTTTTATGAGACGCTCACATATTTCACACTTTCTGGGGAACAACATGCTGAATGTGCTGTGAATCCAAAGACGGTAGATCCCTTGTCAGCATATGGAACATTTAGATATTTATACTCCCCTCACTACTTCCCTTTCCTGGCCCAAATGAAGTGAAGTTAGGGCCGCAAACACAGAGTATTCCTAAATCCATCATGACTGAACCTCACTTCATGGTGCATTGATTACCCTATGGGCCCTGGAGAACACTAGTGCACTATATAGGGGACAGGGGGACCATTTGGGACTCTGCCCTGGTCTTTTATTCCTGCTTCTCTCTGGGTTTCCGTCATAACAGACTGAAAAACACATTCTCCCAGCAGCTTAGAGGCCAGGCTATAACACCAGCCTTTTGTTGCCCTGTTTAAAAGCTCCAAAACAAATTGGTCAGAACACAATCTGCAGATAAAGATAGGGACTATGGAGGGAGGGACAGACAAAAAAAAGACTGATGAAAAGCTGTAATCCGTTTCTCTGCAAATCTCTAACTTCCATTTAAATGCTGTCCTTTATTTCTGTGAGTGTGTCTGTTAACTAATGAATCCCCTCAAACATTTGCCGCCCCAGATTAGATTTCACGCTTCTCTGGGGTGCCTACTGGTCAATCTGGATGGGATTTTGAAAAAGGGTTAGGAAATAGGAAAAGAGTGAAAGAGGCTCTTTGACCAATTTGTGTGTAGGTGTGTCTGTATATGTTTGTCTGTAATGAATTTAGTGAACACTAAGAAAGAACTCAAGTAAAGAGGTCGGACATGGTAACAAATACAGTATGTCTACACAAAGTGGACCACAATATTGTGAAAAGTAAGGCCCCAAATCAAAATTAGAGGAAGGAATCAAAACACCCCCGCACACACCATGAAGTGTTATGTTTGTGGATGAGTCAAGAGCAGAGCCTGAGGAGTACATGCTGGACGTGTTGCGGTCTGGTTTGGGCTGAAGTTTCCACCGAGACCTTCAGCGTGGTTGGTCGGTTGTTCTCTACGCTAGCCAGCCTCCCTCCCTCTGATCTCTTCCTGGTTTTACAGCCGGAGTCTGAGGCCCTGACTTCCCAAGATGCTGCTGCCGCTGCTTTTGACCACCTACCATGGAAACACTGTAAAGTAGAGCCACGGTGCTGAGGCAAGGACACAGTGGAGGTTTTACAGCATCTTGGACAAAGAGCAGGAGAGCTTTAACCAGACCCACATCCACACAGACAACTGCACTCTAGGAAGGCCTAATCTAGGACTGTTGTCTCAGCAAATACACCAGCAGACAGACTTGACACACTGTCCACACTAAAACACCCTACACAAAACACTAATGTAGAGAACCACTAGCGGTTACAACTATGAAGTGGTTTTCATTAGATCCTGTCACTAACGGGGGGCAGAGTAGTTCCTCAGAAACGACAACGTTTTACATCTACTATATGAGACCTTAATAACAGAAAAGAAAATCATTACATTGGTAGAATTTAACAGTTCAAAACAGAAGAGTAGACAGAGTGAGAGAGAACGAAAGCGACAAAGAGAAAGAGAGAGTGACAAAAAAAAGGGAGAGCATTACAAAGATTACAACAAAGCTCGCTGGGGAAAGATGTATAGATCATCAGCTTTGTCTCATGCCATTATGACATGTAGCTCATGTAGTGGGGGGGAGGGCACTTTGCTAAAGCCGTGAATCCCTGGGCGTGGATTGAGCATTTGTGTGTGTGTGTGTGTGTGTGTCTGAGTGTGTACATACACTAACAGGAGGGTGTGCGCAGGAATTGCTGGGGGTTTAATCCTCTCTGACTGGTCCATGGTGGACACACAGCCATATTACTGGTCACTCTGAAACACAAACCCAGATATGGTTGGGCCATTTGTGTCACACATGCATCACACGACTCCCAGCTGCGTATCTTGCCTAATGAGAGTGGTTTAAAAAGACGACTGAAAATAAAAACCAAACGCACCAGTTCACACAGCACACATAAATCACTAACCATGAAGATGCAGCCACAAGTGAAGTGCTAATTGCTAGCAGTGTTAAGACACAGCCCATTGCCGGCCAAATTAGTGGTCTGGGAGGTTGTCTGTCTCTGGTACTTCCCTGGTGTTCAGCACGCGGGGTACGAGTGAACACGTCACTTGTTTGAAAGAGGTTAAGACGCCACACTGACTCGTCTTCATCCTGACACACAGCGGCTTGGCCCTTCCACTGTTTCCATCAACTCAACAGGCTGGGCAATAAGCTGCTGTGTCAGGGATCATGGGCTGGGCTGCACTCGCCTATGGCTATGTGTTGGGAGATTACTTCTCGCCTTGTTTACCAATGCTCTGTAGGCTCTGAGCGAGCAATATGGTTTGTATAACTGTCTGTTAAGGAATATGGTTTGTGTAATAGTAACATCATTTGTTATTAATAATGCATTCTGTTCAGGGGACGCCTTTCCCCAAGGAAGCTGACTTGCGCGTCCATACACTTAAGTGCGGGTGGTCCTGGGAATCTATCACGCTAGCCTGACATTGAAAGATTCAGAGGAGCACAAGACAAGTAGCTTGTATGTGTTTGTCACTGTTAGGGCTGTTGTAAGGTTGGAATGCTGTAAATGAGCACTGGACATATCTGCCATGGAGAAACAGATTCCTTGATTGTTATCAGTGGTGTGATTGAGAGGAAAGAGAGAGATTCTCTGAGAGCGTCTTTCCTGTCCAACAATCTTATCATACACAACACACAGCCTTACTGTCGCCATGTAACCACCCTCTGTACAAACTGTTTCACCGCCCCTGCCGTTTAAACAGGAATGTCGTGTTGACCTTGAACATTTCAGCTAATAATCATGTCAACATTATGTCAAGTGTGAGCGGTAATAGGAGCCTGAAAGGGAAGGACGCTTCAGTGAAAGTGTGAAGGTGACTTTAGCAAAAGACAAAAACTTTAGCGAAGAGTGAAGAAGATTGGTGAAAGATAGAAGACGACTAGTAAAAGGATGAAGGAGACTTTAACAAAGAGGAAAAGTGGACTTTACTGATAATGTAAAGGAGACAACAGTGAAGGGTGACAGGGACTTCGGTGAGGAGTCCCTGTCACCCTTCAATTATAATTATATTGGGGCTCTCTGGGTTTTTTGTGTTCAGCTTCAGCTTTCTGACAGATGGCCTCACATTCTAATCAAGAACAATCTGGTACAATATCGAATTCAATGTTGACTCAATGACAGCCTTTTGGCCAGGGCTTGAGGGAGCAAAGCAGCCCCAAACCATGATGCCATCACATCCATGCTTTAAAGTAGGTATGAGGTTCTTCTGTTCAAATGTGTGTTTTGTTTAGCCAAACATGGGGTCTGGCAATGCAGCAATTCCAGTAGTTTTGGTTTTTACCCAGGCGTTTTCTGGCAAGCATCAGTCGTGTTTTTAATTAGTTTTTTTTGCAATTAGTTAAATCAAGCTACCTTTATCATTTAACTAAAATATCCACATGTCCATATATGTTTAACAAAACAACTGCATTTACTTTTTCACATGACTGTTAGTGAAAGGGCAAATAGGAATCTTGTAAAGAGGTGAAGGAGATTTTAGTGAAAGCGTGAGGAGGACTTGAATGAAAAAAGCAGGAGGTGAATAAAACATAGCATTCAGCTGCTAAAGCGAGTGCATGTCAGTTTGTGTGTGTTGCTTCACAACTGCCTTCAGCTGAACAGCATCCTATCCTGTAATTAGATCACTAGGAATAGAAGGCCTGAACACCACACGGCCAGGCAAGGCAGCCAGACCAGCCACCCCATAACCACTTTGCCGTCTCTATAGTCACTCCAACATACACAAGCAATTCTATGGGGTTTCATATGCAATGTTTCTTGGGTAGGACTCGCTGGGCTTTCCAGGACCGGCCACTAAGCTGTGGAGTCATAGCATTATTTCATGCTGGGTCTGGTGTTTCATAGGGTGGTTGGGTTAGCTGACTTGACCACACTGTAAGAAGTCTTATTGCCGTAGGCCATGGGTAGTGAGAGATTTTCCTTCCTTCTATCCCTTCCTCTTTCTCTGTTTTTTCTCTCCGCACTTTAGGATTGCAGGCCAATCAAGACCAAGGGTCTCCGGTCTCTCTGAAAGCCGACGTCACAGATGTTTTGATCATAAGGCTTAACGATGAAAGCCTTCTAAATTACAGCATAGAAGTGAGGAGAACTACATGGCTACTACACTCAGCTAGCTAGTTCACACACACACACACATCCTGACCCCATTAAGGGGAAAAAAATGGAAAGAAACGTGGTTCTTGTTTGTGTTTTTGGGGGTACTACAATGTCATAATTCTAAATTCTTATTAGGGTCTGTCAGATTTGGGTCGGCGTAAATGAGGTGCTAACGCACCCATGTGGTGATTTAGGACTACAACTGACAGGTGGAGGACGGGGGGGTTTAGTTTGAGGTCAACAGCTCCCTGCTAGTCTAAAAGAAACAATGGGGGGACATACAATGGATGAGAACCAGAGGCCCATTGGCACCGTAAAGTCAGACACCAACTGGTAGCCTAAGGAATGACAGGACAGTAGGGGAAGCTCTACAGTATGGTTGGGAATATGAAGGGTGGTCATGGTTTATGGTGACACCTCTGCTTTATTTCGTGGTCAACGCACACATGCATGCAAACACACAAACTCACACTTAGGAGTATAAAGGTCAACTCCAGGAGGGAAAATGAACCAAGGGCGCCCCCTACAGACAGCCACGGTCAGACTACACAACGGCTTCAGAAAGTATTCAGACCCCTTAACTCCATACAAATGTTTTGGTGACTGACTCTTGAATTGATTTGAAAATGTTGCCATCAAACTACACAAAAGCAATCATAATGACAAAGCAAAAACTTGAGAAGAATTTATCAACATATATTTGGTAGAGTTGTTTTAGTTTAGTATTTATGGTCACAGGCGTGCATGGGTTACTGTGTGAGGTGATAAAAAAAGAGAATGATTGAAAGTGTGCATCTTTACCAAGTTATACATTTAGCGATCACATAAAGGTGGTGAATGTGATTTCTAAATCAGCCTATTGCCTGGGAGGTGCCTACGCTGAAGTCTTAAGCAGAGGACAGAGGAATGTGAACGATTTCTCCTAGGGACTGGAGGTCACACTGAGCACCATCTCTCAGCAGCTCCTTTATTAGCTGTTCTTTACACACACACACACACACACACACACACACACACACACAATGCAGCACCATGCATAAAGTAGAAAACAATTTGGAACAGAGTGAGGTCAGGAAAGCAGCTATGGTATTCTGGCAAAATGGAATTATGGTGGCGCACACAAGACACAAACACTCCCACTCTCCCTGCCTCGTTCTCCATGGAGTCTAAAAAAGGGAACGGCTGAGACCTTGTTGTGACACGGATGACTGTGTTTCAGATAAACGATGGGCCATGACCTCAGCGACAACAGACCCTCCAAACTCACCAAGGCCTGTTAACCACTCTGCTACTGTGAGGAACTCAACACCTCACACACCGAAGGCTGTATACCAGGTGTCGGGCCGAGTGTGTGTGTGAGATACTACACATCACCACTGTACGGTTGTCGTCACACTCCACAGTGGGATGAAGTGCCATGTTACTGCCTGATGCGGCCTCATCCATTGTGTGTTGACTGTAGGGCCCCCCCAGGGCCTGGCCTCTACTGACTGACTGGCATTGTTCTAGCACAGACACACGTCCATACGTCCCCACGGCGCCACACCCTAGAGCGCCACAGAGGAGGTTAGTGTGGGGACAGCCAGCTTGTGTGTCCCCTTCATGTGGGTTAACACTCCTCATCCCTCAACTTTCTTCACAGCGGAGAACTGCAAACACAGGCTGTCCAATTCCTCTTTGCAGGGCTCGGATTAACGTTCTTTACATCCAAAATAAATACTTTTTGTGTAGATTTGTGTGTGTGTGTTCCAGTGAGCTGTCTCCTTACCACTGGGGTTGAATGCCATGCAGGATATGGGTTTGTCATGGGCTGGGAAGTGGGCCACCACTCCCTCTCCATCAGAGTCCTCACTCACCAGGACCTGAAATCAACGCACACACACACACACACACACACACACACACACGCACGCACGCACGCACGCGCACACAGAGACAGAGAGTCATTCACCACAGAAACTACACCGAATGGGAATTTCCAGCGAATGTGTTATTCTCCGATTGGGAAAGAGCATTGCCCCCTTGTGGAGGTAATTAGTGATTATCTCAGTTAAAACGGTACAGACATTTAGGAAGACAAGATGTAAAGCAGCAAAAAGTGAAGAAAATGTATTTATGTATGTATTCATTTAGTGTTCATGACTATTAGCAGCATTAGCCACTGGCTTTGGGTATCCATCATATTCCATAGCTAGAAGTGTTGAAATGATATGACAGTCCTTTAATTAGTGATAAACTTAATTCTGCCTAATGGTAACGCTGGAACGCTGATTGACTCACTGATTTTACGAATCAGCACTTAGCAAACAACCTCTGTCAAATTTAGTCAAAATGTCAGTTTTGGAATGCGTTGTTAATACCCCTTAGGAATGCATTGTTCATTTCCCAGAGAATGGGTCTACAAAAGGATACATTTTCCAAAATCTAACTGAACGAATTGTCAAAATACATGCTTACGGTAGGGCTATTGTAATGTTGTTTTTCATCTCATTCCCAAAACCCAAAAGTTATTTTAAAAAGTGACAACTCTGGCACAAAGGAGACTACAGAAAAGGCTTAGTTGACTTTCCCAGCAGTAAATAAACAGTATCGATCAGCAGCAATGGCCAGCCCGGAAGATATGATCACTAGGAGAAACCCAGAGTGATGCTACGTTTAGACTTATACCTACACAAAATATACACAACAAATCGAGCTACCAAACAATAGGTTTACGCAATATATTGAAGTAACCAACAAATGGAGATATAGCCCTAGAAACACACAAGCAAATGTTTCAATAACATATAATAATAAAAACCTAGGGCCACTGGAACATTCTGCATTATTGCCTATCTCATGAACTGACAAAGAAGGGAAAAGGAAAGGAGACCGAGAGGCAGCTATTCAAGCATTATTTTTTTAATGGTCCGAAACAAAAACCTTTCATGTAATTGTATGTGATATAAATGAATGTGGATATTACCAGGACATGCTGGCCAAACCAGGAATAATTAGATGTAGGGAACAATATGAATAGGAAGCTTTAGCATCAATCATCAAGGTTGTAATTTTCACTTATATTTATATCCTTGGTGTTATTATGTAACTTTTTGGTTCCAAAAGTTATTGTGGCATATTAGTTTCTCAATATAATCACAGTGGTACATGATCTTACACTTGACAGACCTAGCAACACACCCCAATATTTAGCAAATGGTCTTAAGTAATACAGAAAATACCAGAGTTTTTCACAATAATTTTAACTCTGGGTCACCCTAAAGAGGCTGGTATCAGACCAGTATGTTAAAAACTGTGTGTGAAAAAAGGCCAGGGGCTCTGTGTATGTGTGTGTGTAAAATTCTCTGGTCATGAATACAGATTATAACTAAGCCCAGACATGAGGCTTGAGGTAGAGAGACAGAAGACGGGAGGAGAGCTGTTTTGTAGTGGGGGTCAATGCAGTTTACCCAGTGTTTATATTTTGCTTGACAGTTTACCAAACTTTTGGAAAAATGCACTGAACAAGTATGGCACTTTTTTTTTTTTTACACCCTGACAGAGAAAGACAGAGGAAAGGAGACAGAAAAAGAGAAAGGAGAGAAGGAGCAGAAAGAAATACAGAGGCAGAGAGAAAGAGATGAAGAGACAAAAAGAAAAGCAAGAGCAAAACTGGGAAAGGAAATGAAAGAGAAAAAATTGTGTCTGTCAGTCTATGTAGCATTAAGTCTGGTCTAGGGTTAGGTTAAAAAAATAGAGCAAGTCAGTTTTGTACTTTTAAATCTGGTCTAGGCTCAGTCTTGAAGTGTTAAATCCAATCTAGGGTCGCATTATGGGGCTGTACTGCTTTGGCGCTAGTCCAAACACAAAACAACCTCCGAATGAGCTCAACTGAGCCATTTAGACTGGACAGAGCAGGAGACAGAGGGGGGTAGACAGAGACTGGGGGGAGGCAGAGTGAGGAGACAGAGATAGGTGAGAGAGGAAAGAGAGAAATTAGAGAGGTGGGAGGGCGAAAGAGACATAGAGAGAAAAAAAGAAAGGAACAAAGACAAGGGGTGACATAAGCCAGACCTTTTTTTATTACGTCTGAGGCAGACAATGTTGTTCTGTGAGGGAATCTAGCTGATGCCCTTTGAAAATGAGAATTAGTGTGGCGGGCTACCTCTGATGCTTGCATTTAAAGAGGGGTCAGCACTTTCAGTAAAGCCACCAACAAACTAATAGCTTGATCCTAGTGAAGTGGCAAGGCAGCAATGCCCACACAACTGGTGCAGCACAAAGCTACGGGCTGAAGTCCGACAGAAATCCCCCTTCTTGCCCTCCCACGCCCTGTCTCTCCCTCCCCTCTCTCCCGTGTTCCCCGAGCTGTATTTATAAGCAGTGTAGGGTTACTGTAAGATGGCTGGCGACACAGTGCAGGCCTGCATCTGAGGGCTTTAGCCCCGGTCTGGAGAAGCCCTCGGGAGACTGGGATAGAAAAAGAAAAAAAAACACACACACACACACACACACACACATACGCTCAAACATGCTCAAATGCAGACACATGCGCATACGCAGACACGCATAGCCAGCATGGTATTCATTTATAGCGGATCTATGCCCCTTACACACAGACAGTAGAGGGAACAATATGGTGAGCGTTTAACAGACACTTTCAATACCTCTAAGGAGGGAGCCAGAAACAGGGGATGTGTGCAGGTTACTTGCTGATGATGAGCAGGGCATTCATTCAGCCTCCCACCAACGGGTTCAAACAGCTGCCGCTGCGGGGAAGGCCGAGCTGTGAAAGTGTGTGTAAGCAAGCAAAAGAAATCCCACCGCAGGGTCTTAGGTGCCGGGAGGTGCGTGTGGGGGGTCGGATATGGCAGTTCCTCTGTTTTCTTTGGCAGTGGATAAAAAAGTTCAACCTGGAAGGTTTCACCCAACAGCATGACCAAAAACAAACCAAAGGTGCGTTTACTGAGGTCAGACATGACAAGAAGACAGACAGAGGAAATTAAAGACAGAAAAGTACAAGAGTATAGATAATGTGTTCTGATTCAAACGGCATGTTTAAGAGGGCCTTAATAGAGATATGTAAACATGTAGGGCCAGGGCTCTACAGTGCGACCATTATACTCGCAAGTGCTACTAAAAATAAATGCGAGTGAACGGCAAATTTCAAGTAGGCGCATATTTACGAACTAGCTATTTACAGGAAATAAAATTCATACTGTCATAGTTGTAGTTATTCTGCTATTGTGTTTCATTGTTGTCAAATCAACGAAGAACTACAAAATCATAATGCAACACGCAGCTCATTAAACCAATCGAAGCCTACTTTAGAGAATGACTGGAATTCCCTCAGCGGAGTGGGTGAGACTTGTAATATGTACGGCGCTAAAGACGATATACAATGTTGAAAGATTAAGACAATAAAATAGTATTTTATAGGGAAAGATGAACAGAAACTAGATCAGTCTGCCAGTGATGTCGACGTGGATATGATCGAGGCTGTCACAGTAGAGTTGGCAACAACAACACAAGAGGGTGCAATCGCTAGCACCTTAGACGCTGTTGCTCCGTTACCCATTTGTATTCCTACAGCTAACAGCGCAAAGTACAAAGTAGAATGGGAAAAATCTTTCCCTTGGTTACAGTTTCGGTCTGAAACAAAGCTTATGTTTTGCAAATACTGCAAAGCCAGGACCAAACCTGTAGACACACGTACACGTTTTGTAGTGGGGAATCCTAAAATAAAAAAGACTCAGTTGTTAGTTGTCAGTCAGCCATGAGGAAGCTGGTGGATATTTCAAGTGGTGAGAAGACAACTCAAAATAAAAACCATAGCCTACTTCATTGCTAAAGAAGCTAGAGGCTAGTCAATTATAATTTTATCTCAACTACTTTTCCTTGTGTGCCTACAATTTCTTTGCGTGCCCCAATGTTTTTTTGTGTGCTCACATTTTTAAACTTAGGAGCACATGTTGTCCTGGTAAAAAAAAAAAAAGCCAGCATAGAGCCCTGTTTTGGGCTGAAGCTCAATAAATGTGACCCTCTATTAAATATCTGGTACAAGGAGACACCTGGGAACAGTTTCTGCTTACCCACGATGCATTGGGAAAAGCTTCTCACTCTGATGAGGGACTGACTACAGAGTACAGTTTGGAGAAAACAAAGAACAGCTGAGCTGAGACAAAGAGTGGATGAATGTAACTGAAATAGAGAATTTGTGGTTTTTCAGTTTGTGGTAAAATATCAAATTTCTGTGATCTGGCCTTCACCTAGAACCTGTGCCAACCCCAGGAAGAGCCTTGTTGCCATGATGTCAGAGGCAATCTTCTGCTCTGGGTTGATGCTGTATGTAATGTAATGGTATACGTTATTATCAGGTACATTTACATTTTAGTAATTTAGCAGATGCTTTTATCCAGAGTGACTTACAGGAAAATAATAATAATTCTGTACGTATGTATGTATGTATGTATGTATGTGTGTGTGTGTGTGTGTGTGTGTGTTGAAAAGGAAGGTTTAGAGTGAGGAACTGAAGCGTTCAATTTGCAGTGGTCTCTTAATTTTAACCCTTCTGCTCCCTCACTCAAAACCTTCCTTTTTGACTTTTTTGGAAAGGAAAGAAAAAGGTGCAGTGGTCTCTTATTTTTTTCTGGAGCTGTATATAAGCTGCTCCTGTTGTGGGAGCAGCTTGTCCGAATAGTACGTAAAAAGCAAAATTTGAAGGACACAATTATTATTTCAATAAAAAATATTTTGTTCTAACTTTGTCAATGACTATATTTCCTTTTCATTTAGCTATATTTCCTATTCAAAGTCATTTCATGGATGTTTTTATGGAAAACAAGGACACTTCTAAGTGACCCCAAAGTTTTGAACGGTAGTTAACATTATTATTATCAGATAATCTACTCCAGGTAATCTACTCCAGGTAATCTACTCCAGGTAATCTACTCCAGGTAATCTACTCTGCTCTAAGTTGATGAAATATGTAGTCATGACATATATTATTGCTCTAGGTTGATTTTGCAATGTAAAGTTCTGACATATATTATTGCTCTAGGTTGATTCAATATGTAGTCATGACATACATTACTGCTGTAGGTTGATTCTGTACATAACAAAATACAATATGATTAGGTGAAAATATAGTAGTTTTACAAGAACAGAACAAAAGTTGTAGCAAAGGTGTATGCTTTGTTTTTTAATCCTTCCCAGCATCACTTCAAAACATGATTTAAGACTTTTGGGAGCCATGGTCCATATCCCAAAGGGTAAGACACAGTTACACACGCGGTAAACAGATCAGTGGAACTCACAGAGCATGGGAAAAGATTAAGGATGGTGTCATCTGTACATATCCAAGAAATCTGTTATGAGTCCTGTGTTCAAACAGGCCAGCAATGCATTTACTGAAACCCAATTTAGATACACACATTTGGCAGTTTTTTCACAGATTCTGAGGGTTATTAGTGGTTTGCATCTTGTGGTGTACACTCTGAAGTCCTGCTGATATACTCTTCTGCATATGGTAGTCTTTGACACATATTTCCCTGCCTCCTGGAGAATGTTCCTAATCGGTTTCTTCGTAGCTATTAAGTATTCTTCTGTCATCCACTACAGCGGTCTCCTGTGCTCTACCGGGTCACTTGTCATTGATGAGCTCACCAGTGCTTCCATTATTCTAAATATACCAAAAAGTTGATACACCTAATGTTTTGGATGTCTCTGATCAGTATTTGGATCTATCTGCTTCTCGATGGTCAACCTGACATCTACTAGCATTTATTTCGTCCTCATGATGTCAGACACACAAAATGCAAAGGCCAAGTCTATAATCAAGACCAGTCATTAGCAGGTCTTTTGTGCAGTAACTATGCAAACTTGTCCAATAAAAAACACCTGTGAAGCAAGAAATATTGGGACTACGCATAAAATGTTCGATAATTCCAAATGGTTCATCCGATATAGATGACGATAATCCTTCAAATAAAGCTGACAGTTGGCTGTTAACACCATAGTAATCCTTTCAGATCCAAAGTGCTTGAATACGGCCAAAAACATTTTTACTGTCCAAATTAGGGATGTCACGATACTAGAAACTTTGTAGTCGAGACCAACACCAACGAAATTCCACGATTCTCGATACCCAATTTGATACCACAGTAAAAAAGTAAAACAAAACAATAAATCCCATGTACTTAAGAAAACAGGCTACACACAAATACACACACCTCTACTCAGAGTGTAAGCAGTAGTTTAAATTTACTGACATGGTGACAGACCATTAGTCTGGAAATATTTATTTAAAAAGCTAATGTTATGTTTTGATGACAGATGACACAGACTGAACGTTAAGGATGGTAACCTACTAGTACGAGGTATGGTTACATTACGGAAGCCTTTAGCCACTGCTAGTCTCGCGAGACCCCAACCTCAAATCTCGCCTGGCCTCCTGACGACATTCTAGGCCTGGTGTAAGAGGTTAAGCCAGTGCAAAAGTCGTATGGAACATAGTTGGCTAAACTACACAGCAATGCCAGCTGTCTCAAACAAAACATTTTTTTACTGTGTATTTCAGGATAAGGATATAACAAGGATAACACTTAGGATATGTTGTTAATGTAACGTGAATTGAAACTCACCTTGAATTCTTTAAATAAATCTGCATTTCTGTCTTTGAGGTGCTTCTTTAAAGTTGAACGTTTCCTCCTTTAGTCTCAAAAGTTTGAAGGCACCGTTTGCATAGTGTTTTTTTGCGAATTTATTACTCCCTGATAATCCGCCTTGAACACAAACTTCTTGACTCTTATGGTTTTTCTTTTCGATGTGACGGAGCTGCACTTCTCCGGTACCAAATGTACTGTACAAAAACCAGTACTGTCATGTTTTTTAGAATTTTGGCATCGACTTGGTACCGAAGTATCCATTCTCGTGACATCCCTAGTGCAAATCCCTTGTATGTATGTTTTAAGGTGTCTAACAAAAAATAAAATGAATTCATTAATTTAATGAATTCAGACACTTGTTTTCCTTACATTTGGTCAGGCCGGAGTGAGTTCCCTTGTGAAAAGCTTTTACTAATTTTATCAGTAAAGTTAATACCTAAAACAGCACCTCTACCCTGCAGATGAGGAAACATTTAGAACAGCTGTGGCCTGGAGAAATTGGTAAGAAAAAAGATAATTTAGGTGAGCTAGACCAAGAGAAACCATAGCTACTGTATTGAGCACTGCCACTGGAACTGTAGCACTGTTGCAGGTCCTAAGTGCACGCTAAATACATGTATTTTATTGTCATTTTGACATCTGGACAAAAATGTACTTTTAATAATCAGTATTTCAACCCCATTAAATCGGAAACAATTATGTATGTAAAATATATGGGTGTTTATATAGGGGTGTTTTGCGGTTGTCCATGCTCGGTAAAGTGGGCTGGTGCCAGGACTGAATTTATATCCCAGTCCGCCCCAGCATGTATGCTATGTTATCAGTGGAATTCGTACATATGTTCC
The DNA here is from genome assembly GCF_011004845.1 of Esox lucius. Taxonomy (NCBI): domain Eukaryota; kingdom Metazoa; phylum Chordata; class Actinopteri; order Esociformes; family Esocidae; genus Esox; species Esox lucius. The sequence goes on from NC_047569.1 coordinate 27,063,525, forward strand.
AAATTAGTTATGCTTAAGATCCTAGAGTGGACCTTTAAAAGGGTCATTTGACAGTGGGAGTGTACCCACTTTTAGTCTGTGGGTTAGTGTACACACGTACCTGTCCCTCTCCGACGTTGTGTGTGTCAATGATGGTGATGACTCCAGGGGAGGGGGGGCTCCGGCGGATGGTGCTGTGAGGGGTAACGCCCTCTTCGTCTGGGGGGCCAGCGGGCAAAGTCCCAGCTAGCTGGGTCACCACCTTCCCCACCATGGTGAGGCCCGTCTTCAGCGTCTACCAAGAACATTGGGGGGGGGGGGGGGGGGGGTCATCAGATTGGGCTCATAATCATAAACTGACTACAGACCCCCCTGATAAAGAAGCAACCAAGTGTGTCTGTGTTACAGGAGCTGGAAAGAGAGTGCTGGTCAGTGTAGAGGTCGGAGTAAAGTCTACCCATGTGTGTAAGACAGAGACAGGAAGACCAGCTGATGACGATGATGAGGAATGCTGAAACAGCAGGACCCCAGAGTCTGCCAGCAACCCCCCCACCACCACCCCACTCAGCTCCACACAGATCAATGCCTTCTGTTTGGACTAGCACTAAAACCTCACACTGCAGTGATTAGAAAACACATTAGTGTTGATCAATTAGGAGTAAAACGCAATGTTACATTATTGATGGGGCCCTGAGCAATTTACACACACCAGCCTGTTAGTGGGCTAGGTGGAGTCGCCAAGTGAGGGGGAGAGGGAGGAAGGGCAGTGTGTGTCTGTGTGATGCATAGACCCAACAAACGCAAGGCGCCACACGGTATTGACAGGGCTGCCTGGCCTGAATGCCTGATTAGGTTCTCTGGGGCCCCTTTGCCTTGACACACACACAGACACACACAGTACATGGACTCCATTATCTCAGGACAGTGTAGTTAGGAGATAGACTCCGGCAGGACTCTCCATTTCCCCGAGCCTGGCCTGCCAGGGACCACAGAAGTGTGTTTCAGTCAGAAACCCTGGCCAGGCCTGGAGAGGACATGGACCAGCCTCTCCACTGACACCGCGGATCAGACAGTCAAACAATGCACAGGTTAGATTCATTTTTGTAATTACCGCGTATAGTACAAGTTGTAGCAATACCATTAGGAGTATGTAGTGTAATAGAATGTTATTAAGCTTAAGAAACAGTACCCCCCTAATATTCACTTGCTTAATGCTCTCCCCGCCTCCCCAACCCCCCGCCCTCTATAAGTCTCTTGACAGTAGCACTCAGTCTGTGTGTCGTGTCGAAGACCGGAGGTGGGGTTCAGGGTGAAAATGTTGAGATTATGATGTATGGTTGTAAACAGTGGATAGCTGTGGCTGCAGACAATCTGTCTGCATATCGAGACCCCCTTAACCCTGTTAACTCTTTCCGCTAGCCAGGCTAATCCTTTAGCGCTGCCGCTTTTCTTTTTGATCTATACCACCATTAGAAGCTAATGGGACTTCTCTCACGCTAGCCGTTAACGCTCATTAAGGAAAAAGGAGGGAGAAAAAGAGAGAGGGAGGGGGAGAGAGCCGAGGGAATAGCTTCGACCCGAGGGGTCATCATAAATCAATTTGGGTTCCCCTTTGGGGCTTGGATAAGACAGGAGACTGGAACCATATGAGAAGTGTATGAGTTGCGCTGCTGTGCTAGGCTAACATGGTGGATGGGGTATAAATTCAGACTGGTGTGAAATGGGTTAGCCATTAGCGTAGCAGAGCCTGGAGTTGCACTCCACCTGAGACGTAGATGGTTTTATTACAGATGTAGATGGTTTTATTACAGATGTAAATGGTTTTATCACAAATGTGGACGGTTTTATTACAAATGTAGATGGTTTGTGTACAGATGCAGATGGTTTTAGTACAGATGCTGAGGTGAAAGTTGTGTGTACATTCATGAGACAGTGTGAGGTTGACTCACTTTAGCAGCGCTGATGACTGTAGCGGTGTAAGACTGGGCATTGTCCCCGCAAGCGCCGCCACGAGATTGGTGACATCGGATCAACTATTGAGAAAGACACACAGAGACACACAGAGACACAGATATGCAGAGACACACAGAGACAGAGACACACAGAGACACAGATATGCAGAGACACACAGAGACAGAGACACACAGAGACACAGATATGCAGAGACACACAGAGACACAGATATGCAGAGACACACAGAGACACAGATATGCAGAGACACACAGAGACACAGATATGCAGAGACACACAGAGACAGAGACACACAGAGACACAGATATGCAGAGACACACAGATATGCAGAGACACACAGAGACACAGATATGCAGAGACACACAGAGACAGAGACACACAGAGACACAGATATGCAGAGACACACAGAGACAGAGACACATAGAGACACACAGAGACAGAGACACACAGAGACATATAATGAAGAAATGCATACTGGAGGATTGTAAATACATTGTGTGATATGGTGTGTGTATGTGTGTGGGGGGGTCAAACCTTATTGTCAGCGTAGGCTAGCCAGCGGCCTCCCAGGGCTATGGGGTTTAGGTTGGGGCCAGGACAGGGGAAGCAGGCTGGAGACACACAGGAGGAAATCAAAACAAGCTTAGTTTAGTTTTGGTTGGGTGTTGTGTTCACAGGTCCACACATTGCCTCAGGTATCTATAGGCTTCCCCAAAATGTATAGTGGAAACAAGGACAGTGTTCCTTTAAATGGCCAGCCTATTCCCTAATAATACACCCATATGGAGACAGAACAGCCAATACCCTGATAAAGATGCATAAGGCTGTTATGGAGGAGGTCCTAAAATCAGAGTGTTCAGATAATGGAGATCCCATTTCCAAGACAGTTCTCCCCCCTAGAGACAGCCTCTGGTTCTCTTTAATGAGCAGGATTCTGTTTGATAGGGTACAGTCAATCACTGTGAGTGTGTGTGCGCGCATGCGTGTGTGTGTGCGCGCTACTTGTTCCCATTGGGATCAATGTGTCTACCAGTCAATCTAGACAGGAGCTGTCCCCACTTTATTGGGTGCCACAGACTCCATTAGGTCATGATGGGACTCAAAAAAAAGAAACACATGCAGTCGTCTTCTGGCACACATAAACACAATACACACAAACACGGATGGGTACAAACAGCCCATAAATTCACAAGGAGATGAGCTATCAGTATAAACTATAACTAATGTTTCCACCCACTCGAGCAGATGTTGATGTAAACTGTCATGGTACAGTGTACCTTATCCTACTGAACTAAACAGAGCCACACAGCACAAGATCTGGGTTCAATAACCATCTGAAATCATTTTCAAAATGTTACCAGTGCTTGATACAACTTGCCGTCTGCCGTGGCCAGTATATTAGCTGTATACCCGGTCCATTTGGTCCAACAGGTAGGCTAAATCAAACACCCAGGGGATCCAAAAGCTACCTCCAAATGTATTTGAACCCAGTTCAGCACAGCACATTCAGCATGCCACAGAACTCACCACTACACACAAACAAATGTGTAAACAGGGAGGGAGAGACGTGATGGATAATGCCACATTGCCGTGAGCAACTAGGACAAATAAGCTGGTTCACACACACACACACACACACACATTAACTGACAGCTGCACACACACAAAATCCCATATGCTGACAAGTAAACACGCACACCACCAATGAGGTCATGTGGGTGCACAGAGAGAGGTTTGGCTGAAATGAACGCAGCACGCAGGATGACATGGAGTCAGATAGTCATGTAGTGAGCAGCAGGGTCGGAGCTAGGAGTCCAGGGGGCCTGGGGTGAACAGGACCTGAGGTAAGCCGCAAGGCCCTGGAACGCAACATCCTCTCCAAAGCCAGGGGAACACAACCCACTCAGCCCAGCGACTGACATTACAAGTGTCTGACCGCGGAGAGACTGGGGGGAGAGGAGAGAGAGGAAACGAGGAAAACATGAAGAAAAGAAAGGAGACAAGGGCAAAACTGATGAGAACGGAGGAAGAGAGAAAAAGCAAAGGACTGAACTTGAAGTAGAAGGGAAAAAAAAAAAGATGAATCGCCCAACCCAAATGTACACCCCCTCAGAGGCCTGACTAATATCTCTACTCACCAGGCCACACCCTTCTGTGACTAATAAAAAGGGACTACTAAAAACAACCCGCAAGGATGCCTGTGTTATTCCTTTATCAACCCCAATGACACACATAGATACTGCAAGGACCTGGGAATATTTGGAGTGATTAACAGTAATGAAGGATAATCACGGTCCAGTGAACCCAGCTGTCCAGACATGGATAGGGACGTCAGGCAGGCCAGTCAACACATTAATTAGATCCTTCCCTCCTAACAGAAGTTTGTTTACCGTCCACAGGCAGCGATGGTCTTGTTATATTATACTGTTTTACGTCTTCCTGCACAGTCCCAGAGGTTACCGGGCACAACTGACTAAGAATACTTGGAAACCGAACACCCCAATGGATAGACAAGTTGAAATAGTACCACCGTTTTTATTTCAATTTGTCTCCATTGCACGGCATCTCAACATGACCTAGGTGTGTTGTGTTAATTATATGATGTTAACGTTACAGCCAGGAAGGAAGTGTCATCAAAAAACAGGTGGTTGGAAGATGTTCCAAAGTAGTGTGTGTGGGACATGAATAAATCTTCATCTTTTGTTGAATCTCCTCTCCCCTCCTTGAGGAGGCTTGTTGTTTTAGGTATCACAGGATAAAATGGTCCCCAAGCACAATTCCCATTGCATACAGAATTTGGTAACACGGCTTAAAAGTAGAACGGAGTGGAGTTTAAAATGGATGTGGTAGTGAGAAAGTGGGTATGTCTGGGAAAGTTATTTTAGACTTCTGGAAAGATCTGTGACAATACATTCGGGAAATCCAACTGATTCTTAGTTCAGAAATATAACGTCGAGCAGCGGTTCTTAACAGGGGGGTCTAGGCCTTAGGGAGATGAAACGATTCCCTCATATTAAACGATTCCCTCATATTATTACATGTGGTATACTGATATGTTGTTCTGTTAGTTTTAAAACACTGAAACTGAAACTCACTTATTTTAAGGTGAGATTGGTTTTATGCTGCGACATATTCAAATAAAAAATACAACTGAAACATGTTGCTGGTTTTCAGCCCCACATGGTTGGTCTTGAGGAATGGGGAGTGTATTATTAGGTTTCGAGCCATACATAGTCTTTTGAGTCTGCCAATAATCTTGGTCTCATCTAACCTGCATCTTTTTTCATGCTTTCTGGCAAACTGCAAACGCGCTTTCAGATTGTAATTTTTGAGTAACGGCTTCTTCCTTGCCACTCTCCCATACAGGCCAGGGTTATATAGAGCTGTTGATATGGTTGAGTGGTCCGCTATTATTTCATTCCCATCCACTGAACTCTCCCTGGCTTCTCTCACAAGTCTCCTTGATTGAGCCCTGAGTTTTGAGGGACAGCCTTTTCTTGGCAGTGACTGGGTGAGTGCTGGAGTTCCCACTTCCTGATTATTTATCCAACTGGGCTCACGGGGAGATCCAAACACTTGGATATTATTTCTCTAATCCAAATGACTGAAAAATAACAAAATGTCAATGTAGAATTTTGAATTTAGTAATATGAGAGAACTGTTCAAGATATCAAGTTTTAGAAATATAATTTCACTGAAATGTTCCAAATAAGGTAGCTTCTGCCTTGCAATTCTCATCAGAACATTTACTTTCTCTGCCCAGTGTTGCCTACTAACGTTTTTGCTCTTGGATAAAAACGTTTTGGCAAGTAAAATGAAAAGAGAGCCCCAAAAACTAAATGCAGGGTCAGACCATCCCTTCAGGATGGCATGCGTGTTACCCTGTCAAAGATTCTCTCCACCGTTGACCAGATTATTTTCAGAAGCAGCAAAAGTTCTCACATTGAGCGAGAAACATTTGCAATTACAGTCGGACATTCTGTATTTAACAATGTTATTTTTGAAGGCAATTATTTATTTTATGTATAATCAAGCAATGTGGGCTAAGGGCACTGGCAATAAGCAATTTCATTTTAATAAACACAATGAAAACATGCACTTTTGTAACACAAAGCAGAAAATATCATGAAATATTTTTTATTTCTTCTCACGCAATTAGGGAGAAGAGTTATGCTAGATGGTGAATAAGAGATCAGCCAATTAATTCCAACAGTTCCTTTGTCCACTCCTGCCATAGCCTTCCTTTCAAGTTCCTTTCTGAGTCACTGTGAAACCAGTTAGTTGGCCACAGGAAGCCAGCCAGTGGACGAGATGAATCACAGGGTAACACTGCCAGTATCTGTCTTTAGTTAGATGTTTGTTTGGGTTGGGAGATGCCAGCGTGACACAGACACGCTGGTCTTTTGGTGCTGAGATGTTTGTGTGGAATATGCTGATGTGTTAAGTGAATGAACTGGGCTGGCTCTGGCTCTGTGTTTGTGTTGCTGGCTATCACACACCATGCTTTTGGCGATCTTACAGACAAACACAAAAAGACACAGCAAAGATAGAGCATCTGTTCTATGCTGATATGTCAATTGATCTCAATGAAAAGTAGATTAAATTGTTAGTACAGATCTCTGTATCCACTGTTCAAGTCTGGGCTTGTGTGCGTGCAGAGAGCAGCGTGAAAAGAATAAAGCAAAGCCACAAGGGAAAAGAAGCCCATAAGTGTCATCAGGCTCAACATGAACACAGAAACCAAAGTTTTATCATCAACATTTACCAAATTCCACAGCTGCGTACTAAACATCTCCCTTTACCTTAGTATGCTACTTTTGTCCATGCTCCATAGGGCTCTGGTCAAAAGTAGTGGACTATACGTGGAGTAGGATGCTTTTTGGGAAGCAGTGAAATCACAGCGTCTTACTTGTAACAAAGAACTTTTTGGTGAATGTGCAGCTGTCAAATGCAGCAATCTTCTCTTGCAGGGTCACAACTAGAATCCTGTAAGAATCAGGAACATGTCAATTAGGGAGATGACAAACTCTCCACGGCAAGCGTGCAAATGAACAAACAACGCACGACTCAAAACATTGTTTCTTGGAAGTGAAGACGCTGTACGTACTCCTTGTTGCAGTGGAGGTCATAGATGGCCGTCTTGAACTGAATGGACTTAACCATGTCCCCTGATCTCAGAGAGTAGAGGTCCACACAGCAGTATGGAGGACTGGTCCTGGGCACAGAAACACAAGAAGTGCATCGTTTGTTTAAACTGTTTTCTGGATAGGAGGCACATTGTCAGTCCTACAGATACTTAGACATATTATGAATCCTTAGCAACAGATTTGAATCATCACACACACAGACACACCAGAGCAGGGTAATCAGAGACAACACTCAACAGCTGTAAGTGAAGATCAAATGCCAGTAGAGCCCAGACTCAGGCCACTGGCAGTCACTAAATCACACATTTAAAAGGCAAAGTGGAGAGAGGCTGGCGGAACCACGGACTAGACTCTCCAACCATCTCTTCGTTGTTTCTCTTTTTCACCCCAAGAGGATTTACACAAGATTTGTTTCCACTCTCCCTCTCTGTCTTTTTGGCAAGTCTCTATTGTGACCCAACAATGAAGGCGAGGGGAAAGGGGTTTTGAGGGAAATGGTTTGTCATGTAACACACATTTACTGGAGGCCTTCTATCATCACAAGAAAAGGAAGAGGCCAACACCAGCCAGTGGCTGCTGGCAATGTAAAACAAGGACATAAATCTTCATCAATGGTTCAATCATACTCTCTTCCCTTACCCGTCTCTCAGTCCCCCCCCATCTCCCCCCTCCCTCTCCCCTTTACTCTAATCCCCTCTCCCTGTCTCTCCTCTCCCACCTCCCTCTCTAACTTCTCTCTCCTCTTGATCTTTCCCCTTGTTCTGCTCTCACTCTCCACACTGGCAAACCTGTTGTTGCCACATTCATCGGCTCGCCGAAGAGCGATGTGTTGGTTTTGTTTCAAGAACCATTGAGGTTGTTTGCTTTCAGCAGGCTATTTACTCTGGTGTATATTTTTCAAAATCCTCTTCTCATGAAAAAACCCTGAAAATGAAGTCTGTTTGTATTTAAAAAGCTATGTTCAGTGTCACTGTACAATTTCAGAGGAGATGCACAAGCTTGCACCATAATTTAGACAACCCCCATTTCGACTTAGCCTAGAAACACGAAAGGTTATTAATATGAAAGTCAGATCCCATCTCCTGGAGCACTAGCCCAACTTCCACTCCAATGAACAGCATTGGACAAAACACCATTATAAGGCTGAAATGTCCGTCTGCATTCCCAATCACTGAAAGCGTCTGACAGGCCGTCCGACCGACTGGCCGCTCCCTTCTCTTCTTTATGGTGGAAAAGATCTGCTTCTTCCATCGAGGACTCTCTCTGACAGTTGCAAACAGTGGATGACATACTGCGGCCGAGCCGTTGAGAAAATTACCCTGTTTCAAAATATGCACATATCAGGGCATCGCAAGTGGCCAAGACATCTTAAACTGGCCGCAAAGCGCAGGGAACATGGAAACACTTAGGGGAGAGTTGAATGGTAAAAAGCTGCGGGAACTCTTCTCCATGTGCTACTCGATAGCCCTGAGTGGCAGCCATGGAGAACCAGAGTGGGTTCATTTCTCATCATTCTTCCAATGAAGCCGATGACAGAGAAGACAGGCGGCCTGCACCCCTTCCTTTTGCCCTCTCCTGGTTCACTCTTTCTTCTCTACATTGTTCTTCCTTGCCTTCGTTCATGCTCTCGTTTTATCAAGTTCTTTTCTTTTTCTCACTCTCTTCCTTACGGTTTACCCTCTTCTTTCTTGGTCAGCAGACATTGCCCTTGTTTAACTGCATTTGGATAGTGTCGGTCGTGTGTGGACTGGCTGTACAGAGTCTTGTCGATGGAGCAAGATGCCAAACAGTGTTTGTGAAGTCAGGCTCTGATGTTATGGCTCCATGTCTGCCTGGGTATTGAGAAGGGCCGGATTAGTAGTCTAGCAGTTAGTGTTGAGCCAATGACCCAAAAGGTTGCTGGATCGAATCGCTGAGGCGTTACGATGATCTGATAATCGGCCCTTGATTAAAGGCGCTTACTTGCTCCAGGGTCATAGTGAATAATGACCCCTGCCTGTGACCCCACTGACAGTGTCATAAGGGATGTGTAAGAAACACATTTCACCACATTTGTATTTAGAGGAGAAATATAAACCCCCTCTTTAGTCCTGCTGCAGACCCACTGTTAGGACAGACAGAAACAGCCTATTCCTCCAGGACATGCTTTATTGGCCCCAGTCTGAGAGGAGAGTATTTAATAATATCATCAATATTCTTCTTCATCATCATCATCATTATTACTCCCCATATAAAGTTCCTTCCTAAAGGATCTGCTCTTTGCTTGATCTAGGGCTGCAGTTCCAGCCAGTCTCTCCGTTGTTCTGTCTGTGTATGCACGTGTCTATGTGGCCAGCAGGGTGTGTGTGTGGGTGTGTGTGAGGGTGTGTGTGTGTGTGTGTGTATGTGTGTGTGTGTGTAAGCGGCACTGCTCCCCAGAGCCGGCTGGAGCAGACACGAACACGGCTCCACACACCCACTGACACAGCCAGCCGCATCACCCAACACCCAGCACACACACACCCAGCGCGCACACACACACCCAGCGCGCACACACACACACACACACACTGTTGAATCCATTTTCCCAAGCCCGTGGCTGGATACTCAGCAGCAGCTCCGGCGCCACGGGAGCCCTCAGATCTCCCTGCCCAGCCAGAGACATAAAACATTGTCTCACATTTTGTGTGTGTGTGTGTGTGTGTGTGTATACATGTGCTTGCATGCCTGACACTGTGTCTGCACGTTCGTGTGCACGCACGTCTGTCTGGGCGTGTGTGCCAGTCGAAATGTCTGATGTTCAGCATGCATGTCTCTGTGTGTGTGTGTGTGTGTGTGTGTGCGTGTGCATTCTTCACTTCATTCCCTGTAATAGGTAGGGGTAAATTATTCTTGTTGACCTCCATTCACTTCTACAGCAGCCAGACTTAATTCTGATCTGCTGGCCTCACACGGAGAGATCCGGGCGTATGACGATGATCCTCAGTGACACATCGATCATTGCCAATCACAGAGATTCATCCAAAAAGACAACTTTTCCTAACTTGTCTTTCTGGCGGCTCCTCTATCGATTTCGACATTATCACTGAGGTCAGCTCGATTTCAACATTATCACCGAGGTCAGCTCAATCTAATCCAAATGCTTTCTGCGAAATAACAGGCGCCCAGATTGATTCACTCATGGGGACAATGATGATATGCCCATCCGTCCCCGTGTTACAGAATCAAAATGGCACACACGGGCTGAACTGTTTTGGCCCGGGCAGAATTTTAACTAATGGCTGTGTTCTAATGGAGCCAGGGCAGGGTCACTGGTAATGTGATTTCCTGGTGCTGGGGCGCGGAGGCGTGGGTTGAAAGCCATGCTAAATCATCATTACCGTTATGGATCAGGGCTGGATGTCGGTCCAGCAACATGTTAAGGTGACACTGAGTGCCCTCCTCAGTCTCAGCAGAAGGACTGTTAAGGCGGCCTGTTAGATCAATGTGTCAATTACTATTTACCGGGATTGGCCTTTTGGGTCTGAATTGATGCAAACAACAGGGAGTTTGAAGAGAAGGGGTGGAGGGGTGAGAGGGACACCGAAGGATTTGGTAAAGAGAAAGACAGTGTAGGAGATGGATAAGAGGTTGAGACTGTCTCACACACACACACACACACACACACACACAGGTACACCATCCACACACACACACACAGATGGAAAGAGGTTCAGATACAAGGCAACGGCCTTGACCTCAGGACGACAGTCTAATCCCGCTGGAGTGGAAAGGGTTAGTTCACATGGCTTCTGACACGGAGGGGTTCCCTCATATAACAGTGATCCTAAATGACTCAGCTAATTACTGGCTAGAAGGTTGTAAAGCAGCCAGAGACACACCTGTTACATTCATCTCTCTCCCCCTCACAACGTCCACTGGGCCGGGCCAGGAATACAGACATATGTCCTGGATGAAACCCTATTCCCAATACAGCACAAGCCCCATCTCAAATGGCCGGCACCCATATTTCCGGGCCTCTGCGTCGTCCAGCACAGAACATCTCAGTGCTGCCTGGCCTGCTGTAGACTGGCTACTAAACCAAACTGGAAAGTATTTCCTAAACAGGACGGTTGTGACTTTTACAACCGGGGTAGAGGAGTAATTGTAGCAACACGTCAGTTTACAAGGGTTATTATGTACATTATCTAAGACATGCCATTTGATCAGTGGAGGTTTTTTTCTGTGTGAAAGACATTTTTGACATCTGTTATTTTAGCTACAGCGAGACGGTGCTGCGAGCTGGGCTTGCACTTATTCCCCGGGAATGACTTCTGGTCGATGGGACCGGGGAGGTTTTTAATCCATACGTTTTTATGAACTTGAGTGGAACCGATGGACAGAAACCACACACTTCATGTGGTGGGCTGCGGATGGCTGGAGCGCAGGGGATCTAGGGAAGTCTTAAAGCGGAATGAAAAAAGACAGGCAAATAAATTAATTTACAAGGAGGGGACGTCACCACGTTTCCAACTGCAGCGCAGCGCCAGCTCTTTACGAGCTCCCTGAATACGAACAGACTATTTAAAATTGCATGCTGTGAAAATCCAAAACAAATACAAACTTATCTGCAGTTCCAGATGGCAGAGCGGCTGAAAGAGTGGACAGGCCACCGAAATGACTGGCTGGGCTAACAGAGGGGACTGAGGTATAAGACCGGGGACGTCCCCTTTGACTGCCTAGATAAACATTGTGGGCTGGCACAATTACTGTACACCTGTGCAACAGACGGTCACGAAGGCTTCCGCGAAAATGAAACAAGTTGGACCTTCTTCCAAGTGCAGAGCCGACACCCCCATCTTGGGCGTGTCACGGTCGATTATGACAGTGAGCGCCAGTGGGCGGTGCACAATTACCCTCACATCATCCATTGTCCCGCAGGGCACTCCTCGTCTCATCTGCCCTAGTGACTGTTGTGGCGTGTCGGATGGCAAAAGAATGGCTCAATTCAAACAGCTTTAACGGGTTCGGTGGTAACTTGACTGTTCAGTCACCGTCACTGACACACTGTGGCCTGACAAGCAGTGGAGATCAGTGCCAAGAACCAAATGGCAGCAATGACCAATATTTTTACATTTAAAACCACTAGCCAGCAGCAGGGCACACTGAATCCCACTGCTGGCTGGCCTTTGAAGCTAAGCAGGGTAGGTGCTGGCCAGTAAGGGGCACTGCTCCCACAATTATCTACAGATTTTTTTTAAATCCCAGGGCAATGAAGGGGACACAGTGCAGTCTTTTAGATTGGACCTTAATCGGGTGTCTTGACTCTCTGTGGTCACTGAAGTTCCCATGGATCTGACCGTAAGAGTAGGGATGTTAACCCTGGCGTCACGGGTCAAATGTCCAATCTGGCCCGCATACCAACATGGCTACCTAATCATCAGCCAGTTTCCAATTCACTCATTCATCCCCTGTAAATATTGTACAGGTCATTGCTGTAAATTACAATATACTCTCAGTCAATTGATCTGGTAAAATAACAAATATAAAATATAGACAGTATGGGTAAAAATCCCAGGAGTTCAATAGGTTGAACGCAGACAGAAGAGAAACAGGTCAGTCAAATGTATTATTGGAAAGAAATAATACACAATAAAGATGTATCAAGGCCTTTCCCTTAACAGAAGAGGCATGCTATTTGAAACGAGCTCACATTGTGGTGTTTTAAGAAATGTGTTACACATAAAGCCTGGACAAATTTGTAGAACTAATAATTGGACAGAGATCAGACGCATGAGGCTGGGTCGTACATTTATGACAGATATTTCTGCAAACACGCACATGAAAACTATCACTCTGTTTTCATAGGCACCAGTTGAGATGGGTGGTACTGGAAGAAAAGAGACTCAAATTCTGTCACAATATTCAAGTTCAAGTTTCCTTCTGTCTCCCCCTCCCCATCTCCCCACCTCCTCCATGGAACCCTCAACACACAACAAACGCTTGCCACATCAGAGGCAGCTCAGGGGCCTGGGGGGGGGGGCGGGGCGGGAGGGGGCCGGTGATTCCGGCATGCCGCGGGCATTAGCGGGAAAGTAATTAGGGTAAAAAGTTCAACCACAGCTCCATGTCTGCTGCACTGCCAGAAATACATTTCCTCCTCATTCAGTACCGTACCTTCACCACCAACAGGCATATTGGAAACACATTGCCCTCGTCGGGGTGTGTGTGTGTGTGTAAATCCCTTGGTCACCTACGGTCTTGGAGTGTTTCAAAAGGCTTCCCCTATGAAGGATCTGAATTTAGATGTTGGAGGAGAATTTCTCTACAACATAGCCAGTGTCAGAATGTGTAGTCGATCTTTGGTATAAAATAATCTAGTAGTGTCATAACGTAACAAATGATAAACCCAGAAACACGGCCTTTATGATCTGCTTGAGCAGTTCCATCCAGGTAGACCTGTGTCCAGGTATCTTGGGGTGATTATAATCCTCATAATAATTCACATGTCCTGTTGCTTCACAATTATTTTCCTCCTGTGAGAAATTGGCTCAAATGGAGATCCTACGTCTTTACAAAGTCACCTACGTCTTAAAGTCATCTACATCATTACAAAGTCATCTACATCATTACAAAGTCATGCAACAAACACACTTCATAAGATTAGTCAGAAAATGTTAAGCCAGATTTACTCAGGCCCAAACAAATGTTAGTGGTATCAGAGTAGCCACCTACCAAAACAACAATAACAGCAGTGACTTCATATGGATCTACTGCCAACATTGACTAGAAGAGTTAAACCTCCTCAATATAACATTGACAGCAGCGGAGTGGACATGAATATGTATCACAGAAAACACATGGCTTGTATTTAATGCACTTCTTGTCAGTTCATTGTTTATTCGCCAATTTTCTGTCTAAGTTAAGTGGAAACATGCAAAGAACAGCATCTGGTCAAGTGTGACTTCTCTCCAACATTTCAGCTTTCACACATAGAAACAATGTGGTGTTAAAGAGTCTAGAGTCAAAAATAATTAAAATAGTAGTTTATTATAAATGTCCATGTTCAGACAATGAATGTATTCATAGCTGGCTACATGCAAACAACATTTTAAATTTTAAACAAATTAAAAATTCTTACAAATCTGAAAGAGTTTCAAATGCAAGTTAAAACAAGTATGTAACTAATATGCTACGCTGTCTGATAATAATGTGTATTCATAAAAAAAAAATATATATATAACTCCAGAATATGCTATAAATATATATAACTCCAGAATATGCTATTAAGCTTTAATATCCTACCCTAAATTAGATTTTTTACGGAACATCTACTGAACACTTGGATTAAGAGGAAACCATGTCATTAACTTAGAATTTAGCTTATTTTCGTGACGTGATGTGGCTAGTGATGTGTATATTGATGACTCAAGCCAATTGTAAAAATTGTCTTCTTCGTAATGAAAACTTCATAGATTTTTTATTTTCTTCTTCATAGATTTTTAAGTCATCTTTTCAAAGGGGCCATGGTAACGAAAGCATATAGCTGACAACAAAACAACTGTAAGCCTACATTCAGTGTCGATTAGATAATCGAATAGTTAAAACAGAATTGAATAAGCTGCACAAAGAGTATTGGCTGCTGAAAGGTTCACCAGTCGCACATGTTGAAAGTTCAAAAGCAACGGTGAAGGAGGCCTGATCAGGGAATGTGTGTATTCCAAGTGGCACCATTTAAACAAATACCTGCTCGCACCTTCACAGGCTTTGTATCCATCTGCCAGGCTGTTGTCCTTCAGGACCGCAAGAACTCCAAAATCCTTGTAAATCAGTGCAGCACCTGTTTCCATGGCGGGGTATTCCACTATCATTACCCTTATTTATTACTCCTGTTTCGTTAGCCAGTTTTGCGAGAGCTAGGATTCAGGGAAAATAAGCTTTGTACGTGAACAAATTTGAAATGTTTCAGCACCATGGAAATTCTGGACAGTTCCATGGCCCATTCTCCAGCTGCGTGTGGCTGGATGTCTTAAGGCATGGGGCACCCTACTGGGTCTGGCTTTTCCTGTGGATATCAATCGACATGACTCTACCGGGAGTACACGTTGTAAATAACACAGTTGTTCGATAATTAACAACTATTGGCCTATTACTGTACTACAAACAAAAGAATTAAAACCAATTAGTTACTGTACATAGAAATCAACAAGCCACATTAATTAACAAGGCAGATATAGATAGGCTAACTGTTCTGTAGCAGTGTGCAGAAGAGAATACGGAAAACAGCTTTCGACTCTTCAAAAGGCATTTGACCTATCCTTGGGGACCTTGAGTTATAGGATTGTCCCGGTCTGCAGAGAACTCAGAGGACAGACGGCCAAGATCTGAGCTGTAGCTAGCTGCACCTGAACTGTCCCTCAGAGGAATAGTCAGGAGGGAAGAAAGAACTGAGGAATTTATAAAAGGATGAGAGAACGGGTTGGTTCCAAAGGGCACTCTATTCCTTGCATAATCCACTACATCTGACTAGGGCCCATTGGACTAAATCCAAAAGCAGTGCACTAAATCAGGAGAAAATTGTGTGATTTGGGACTTGTCGAAGGTAGGCTAAATGGCAATAGCGTTCCCCTGATCCATTTATCTCTCATGCACCATAACAGTTTCCTGGTAGAGAGAATGTGTTGTTAAATAGAGGCCACCTAGTTCAAATCCCTAGTGGACTGCTGTACACTGCTGTTTTCTTTACAAGACCAGGTCCTCAATCTGGTTTATATCCATTTACTGTATGTCATGCACACACACGCACACGCACAGACAGACAATTACTATTGAAAAATGAATATGTGATAACAATTATGGGGCCTAATAATATTAGCTGAAATGTACTTTCAGTACGTTCAGTATCACAACACTGAAATTCTGCTATTACAATTTTACATTAAATTGCAATTGTACAGCACAAAACGTAGAACGAGCCATGGCCTGAAAAGTCATTATGCCTCATTGTGACTGTAAAATATGTTTATGTCTACCACTTCCACTACATTAAACTCACTTCCTATTTGAAGGGGAAAATTGGCGAGGCAGAACATATATTTTAGCCGACAGAAAACAGACGAGGAAGTCAAAATAAACGCTTCAAAATGAAGCCTGGGGCTGCCCTCCTTAAGCACCGAGTGTGTGTGAATGTGTCTGTGTGTGAGAGAGAGTGTGAGTTTAAATGTAAGAATATGGGCTAAAATATAAAGTATGTTAAGACTGAACAAAATATTTTTCAATGGTGTCATCATAACCTTTTAAAGAACCTGACATTCCCACTCATAAACTGAAAATATATAAAAGTCAGTGAAAAAAACCCCACTATCTTTAAATTCTGTGGACAGCTGGATGGCAAGAGACATCACTTTCACTGCGCACACGCACGCATGCCCACCCACACACCCACACACACCCCCACCCCCCCCACCCCACACCCCCCCCCCCCCCACACACACACACACACACACACACACACACGGTCTTCCATGGTGTGACTAAAAGAACAGCCCAACGAATTCACGCTGGTATAAAAAGCATCACTTCACCAAATCCCCATAATCTGGTGCCTTTTCTAATACAAACGCCCTGAGATTTTCCATTTAATACACTTTAGAGAAAGATACCTCACATTTACCATGGCTAAACCTGTAATAAAAATAGCAATGAAAAGCACAGCTTAGTACCACAATAGGCTTTCTCTAAATCTCTTTGAAAATGTTTGGTGGAATGAGTGGGGTTTTCCCTGCAGCACTGTAATTAATATCAAGGCATTAGGTGACAACAGGACTTAGTGGATAAAGCTTTGGGATAAAGACAAATTATGAACATGACAATCCCTCCCTTGTACGATCAATCCGTCTTTGTTACTGACAGGTGTCATTTCATATTACACATAGCGTTCAACTTCCTGCATTAGACTGAAAGCGAGCGGATAGGGTGTGTGTAATAACTACTGAGATACAGTACAAAACACCAGCCTCGTTCTGGAGGTGTGAAAATCCTCCCTGAAAACACATGAGATTTAAGGGACACGTCTATGGGAGGTTCCCAGGGGCCAGATGGGGAGCCATGGCCAGGTGCCCGAAACCTGCATCTATTGAGAAATCCCCAGCAGCCAAAACAAAGAGGCAGGCGATGTGCAGTCATGACTGAGGTAAAGTTAAAAGTGAGAAACAAGAAAAGCACCCTATGCAGTTCACCCTTTACTCCTTCACTGGTGCAGAGCAATTACGCTCCTGGTATTCTCCATGGTAACACGAGACATGATTACATCCTCTGTGCATCAGGACTTTGGGTGTGAGGCTGTGGGAGTGGCAGCGGGGATTAGTAAATGTCAGGGGCCCTGGGGACAAGGGCCTGCCAGAGACTCTGTCCCTACAGTTCCTAAACTCAACTTCCTTCCCTGGTGCACCACCTCATGGGCCCAGGTCAAAAGCAGTGGACAATATAGGTAACATAGGGAATATAGTGTCCCATTTTAGACTCAGTTTTAACAAACTGTTCTTTTGAGCTGAACTTGTACCCTGTGAGTGCAGAGAAACACTGACAAACAGTTGAAATGGCTTCACCCTTCACCATCCACCCTACAGCCGCTGCCATCCACCCTTCAACACTGACAAACAGTTAAAATGGCTTCACCCTCCAAACTCCGCCCACTGCCATCCACCCTCCAACACTGACAAACAGTTAAAATGGCTTCACCCTCCAAACTCCGCCCACTGACCTCCACCCTCCAACACTGACAAACAGTTAAAATGGCTTCACCCTCCAAACTCCGCCCGCTGACCTCCACCCTCCAACACTGACAAACAGTTAAAATGGCTTCACCCTCCAACCTCCGCCCACTGCCATCCACCCTCCACCACTGACAAAGAACAGTCAAATGTTAATACCTGCAGACCAAATGAAAAGGGACAGCAGCAGGCGGGGCTGGAAACACAGATCCTTTCCAGACACGTGTGAGGAGAGGAGTTCCTACAACATGGTACACATTCTTCACTAACTCCAACCTCACTGGCCTAGCAGAGCGTGAAGGGATGCATATGTACTCCACAGTCAGGAAAATCACTAGATCCATACATTGTTTGGACTTAGTTAACGCATAATCCTTTCCATTGATAAAATTAAGTTGAGTGCGCCTGGCTAGAAGCTTTTTCCCTTTCTGGTTTTCCTTTAATTTGCAAATCTTGTAATCTAAGCCTAGAGCTGACTGAACCAACTTCTAAACCAGCTCTGCTCTCGCGGCCAAGACTCCAATCTGTTTTCCATTTAAGTGTCAAGACGGCATCCTTTTTTGTGGTTGACCAAAGCTGTTATTTCAAAATGATTATATGCTAAAAATTGTGTGAGGACCTTAGTAAATTTATGAAAAGGCCGAATGGAAAAACTGTGCTGCACCCAAAGGGATGTTTTGCTCTTCTTTTAATGTAGTGTTATTTACCAAACACTTCTGTATGTCGGGGGGACAGCCTGGTACGGCTGGGCCATTCAGCCAGGGGTCAGGTTTTGGGCTTTTCAGCACCAAGCATGTTTTCAGCATGAGTACCGCACATCAGCCACTGAGCCAGAATCCTGTCTGTCAGTCAATCTGTGTCAATCAATCAAGGTAGAGGCACACAAAGACGAGGGGGGGGGGGGGGTGGAGTCAAAGACAGGGGGGAGGTGGAGTCAAAAACGGGGGGGGGGGGGGGGATCAAAGACAGAGGGGAGGTGGAGTCAAGGACAGAGGGGAGGTGGGGTCAAAGACGGGGGGAGGTAGAGTCAAAGATGTGGGAGAGGTAGAGTCAAAGATGGGGGAGAGGTAGAGTCAAAGACAGGGGGGAGGTAGAGTCAGGAGGAGGCAGTGTTCTTTTGAAAATACGGGGGAGGGTGGTCCCCATCAAATGCCAGCCGAAGACAGACTTCCTTATTTCATTTCCCGGGGAAATATCAAGTTAAATGTTTTTGCTGTTCTGGAAGCAGGGCAGGGACAAGGGGAGAATGAGGAGAGAGGGAGGTCCTGGCAGCATTCTAGGGAATGGATAGAACAGAGCAGAGCAGTTGCCTGGGGTTCTCTCTTCTCCTTAACAGGTCAGGACATCTTGTGCCCATTCCCCACTCCTCCCTAGGGTACACGCGTCTGCTAAATATCCTCTCTCTTTCATTACCTCCATCATTCTCTCCCCCATTCGCTCTCAATCTCACTCCCTCTGGCTTTGGGTCTTCAGACCACAGGCCTAGCTGGGCCGGTCAGTCAGTGATCCCAGGACTCTGGCCCTACCCCAGCTCGACATTCCCTCCCTGCTGTGGTCCCTGGCCATTATTAAGCATGTGAAATTATAGGCTTCCAAATGTACTTAGGATTTGTACCTCGTAATGTCTGAATGTCACGGTACAACCATGTTTTCCCCCTTCCTTTCCCTTTTCACATGTTTTAAAAGGGAAAATGTCATAAAGATAGACACTGGTGACATTCCATTAGTTCA
Source organism: Esox lucius (assembly GCF_011004845.1). NCBI lineage: Eukaryota > Metazoa > Chordata > Actinopteri > Esociformes > Esocidae > Esox > Esox lucius. The sequence continues at coordinate 27,083,083 of NC_047569.1, forward strand.
TCAGGTTCACCTCAGTTCTCTTATTCTATTATATGACACTTGTAACTATTCTCCTCTTTAACACGTCTCTTCTCCTCACTACTGTCCTCCCATTAGTCAAGTCTCCTCTCCTCACAACACTCCTGTTAGACAAGTCTCAACTCCTTATCTCCTCCTGAACAAGCCTCTTCCCCTCAGCAGAAATCATCACCATTAGGAAACAAATAACTGACTCCTCCTTTGTAATGGTCCTCACAATCTCAGTTGTCCTGAGAATGTCCTGAACCTCCCTGACCAGGTGTCAATGGGGACACTTGAATTTTTTGATACCGTATCGCTCGACACATTTACTAAATTTGTAATGAGTTCTAAACCCACGAACTCTCAGCTAGACCCGATTCCAACAAAATTACTTAAGGAGCTATTTCCTGTGCTAGGTCAGCCAATGTTGAACATAATAAATTGCTCCCTTTCCTCCGGATGTGTACCAAACTCACTAAAAATAGCGGAAATTAAGCCTCTTCTAAAAAAAATTAATCTGGATCCCAACATATTAAACAATTATAGGCCAACATCGAACCTCCCGTTCCTCTCAGAAATTGTAGAAAAATGTGTTTCCCAACAACTGAATGCCTTCCTGCAGACAAAGAACATTTATGGAAGGCTCCAGTCCGGTTTCAGATCCCATCATAGTACTGAGACTGCACTCGTGAAAGGTAACAAATGACCTTCTAATGGCCTCATACAAAGACTCTGCATCCGTCCTGTTGCTTCTTGATCTTAGTGGTGCTTTTGACACTATTGATCACTCCCTTCTCTTAGAGAGACTGGAAACCCATATTGGGCTACGTGGACATGTTCTAGCCTGGTTTAAATCTTATTTATCTGAAAGATATCAGTTTGTTAGTGTGGATGGCATATCCTCTGACAAGTCAAAGAGGTATGCTTTGGTGTTCCTCAAGCCTCGGTTCTGGGCCCATTATTGTTCTCACTATAAATGCTGCCTCTGGGCAACGTAATCCAAAATCACAATGTAAACTTTCACTGTTATGTTGATGACACACAGTTATATATTTCAATGATGCATGGAGAAGCCCCAAAATTAGCTACGTTGGAAGCATGCGTTTCAGATATTAGGAAGTGGATGACAGAGAACTTGTTGCTCTTAAACTCAAAGAAACCAGAAATGCTCGTTTTAGGACCCAAGAAACAAAGAGCGTTGTTAGCAGATCTCACTGTGAACCTCGACGGCTGCATGGTCGTATCCCATAAAACTGTAAAAAACCTCTGCGTTACCCTTGACCCTGACCTCTCCTTTGATGAACATATAAAATATGTCTCAATAGTTGTTTATTTTCATCTTCGAAACATTGCAAAAATCTGAAACTTTTTATCAAAAACTGATGCAGAAAAACTAATCCATGCTTTTGCTACTTCTAGATAAGATTACTACAATGCTCTTCTTTCCAGTTACCCTGACAAATCAATAAATAAACTTCAATTAGTGCTGCACACAGCCACTGAATCTTCACTAGAACCAAAAAAAATTTACACATTCCTCCTGTCCTAGCGTCCTTAGACTGGCTGCCTGTTAGGGTTAGGGCTGATTTTAAGGTTTTACTCTTAACCTATAAATCAATACTTACCTTGCTGAAATGATCCAGCCATACATACCTACACGTAACCTTAGATCGCAAGATGCAGGCCTTTTAATTGTACCTAGAATTTCTAAACAAACAGCTGGAGGCTGGGCCTTCTCTCATAGAGCTCCACTACTGTGGAATGATTTGCCAATTAAGGTTAGAAATGCAAACTCAGTGCAAACTTTCAAGTGTCTACTAAAAACTCATCTCTACAGCACGGTTTATGATTAAGTGTAGCCTAGCCCGGGGGCATGAAGGTGACCAGTAGGCTTGATACTGTCCACCCTTGCTGTCTTGCCAGGTGGGCTCTCGTCGCCACTGGGATGCCCTCCCTTCAATGCCTCTTGGGGGCGGAGTCACTGGCTTGTTGTTATCTCTCTGTTGTGCACTTGTGCAATTGGGCTGTGCTCTGCTGGCAATACTGGGCCCTCATTCAGGGTGGTTGCAGTTGGTGGGTGTCCCTTTGGTTGATGCTTGGCAATGTGGGTGGATTGATTTCCTGCCTGTTGGGCCCTGTCCGGGGCCTCCCCCAGATAGGGCCACAGTGTCGCCGGACCCCCCCGTCTCAGTCCCAAAGTCTTATGCTGCTATACTTTTGTGCTGGGGGATTGGGTCAGTTCTCCTTCCCCACCAAGTTCTCCTTCTCCACTATAAATCCTTGTTGATATGAGGAATGCATTTTCAGAATTTTCCCAGTCTCCTCCCGTTTTAAACTTTAGGAGGACATGAGGTCCTGGTCCACACCTGCGGAGTACCTGGTTTGGGGGGCCCGTTGCTGTCCCAGTCCTTGTCCCTCTGGTCATACTTCTTACCTAGTCTAAATTTAAATAGACTCTGGATTTAGCCCACATACATTTATTAATTATTCCAATTGGACTCTTAATATCTCACCAGGCACAGCCAGAAGAGGACTGGTCACCCCTCTGAGCCTAGGTCCTCTCTCGGTGTCTTCCTAAATTTCGGCCTTCTTAGGGAGGTTTTCCTAGCCACTGAAATTCAACACTACTGTTGTTTGCCCCTTGGGGTTTAAGGCCGGGTGTTTCTGTAAAAGCACTTTGTGACAACTGCTGTTGTAAAAAGGGCTTTATAAATACATTTGATTGATTGATTGATTGATCAAGGTAAAGTCAAAAACGCTAATGCGGAACCACGCGTCTGTACCGTCTTTGCTAGCTCTTGCCAACCATCAAGATGATCTGGGATAAAAGTTCAAAACAACTAATGGAGCGGTGTATCGTAATGAAGGCGTGACGGCGGGATCGGGGAGGATCTGCAGACACGCCGGCGTGCTGTGCAGTCTGGTGGTTCCACCATGGGTCTGACAGCGAAGGAGGCCAGGAAATACAATGACTACAGCAGACATGAACCTATCATTGTACATTCGCCAACTTCAGAGACGCATTGAAAACGGGGTGCCCAATAAAAAAACGGAAAAAGCACGAATTGACGCCAACTGACGCACATCACTCCTACCAGCAGCCATAGTTACCAGTGGCCACGGTTAGCACATGTGGGGAAGTGTATTACAAGTTTGTGGCGTAGTTTAACTTTGACCCATACCGAGAAAGGTTATTTGGCTTTGCAGAGAACGGACTGTAACTGTATTTAACGACGTCATCACATCAGGACCCACAGCTCCTCCAACACATTAAAGCCCATTAATAAGTGTGGTGAGAATCAGGTCGTTGTGATGTCAGAGCCCAGTATATCTCCCAACTTTCCCCAGCTTCCTGTAGACACAGGAAGTGATGTCAGGCCAGCAGTGCGCACTGTACTCACCCTGAAGACCCAGTGCTCTTGCACACTCCCAGGAGAGGTCTCTTGTCTGCGAAACTGTCCGTCTTCACAGGACCTAGAAGAGGGAAACAGGAGGACATGATGAGGATCTGACAGAGAGAGCAGGGAAAGAACCACTGACCGACACAAAGAGGAACATTGAACATTCATCATCGGGGGGCCTGTGCATGAGAGACAGGCCTGTTGTGTGCCCAGTCTGCCACAGCCGCCCACTCCATTTAACTAGCGCTACCACAGCAGGATGCGTGTTGATTACATTACAACAGCAGCTCTCTAATCAAATTACACCCCAGAAAAAGGCCAGAAGAGGAAATGGAGAAAAAAAATATAGAGAACAGAACAAAAACAACAACAAAAAAGAAAGAGAGTGGACCCTCTCATTCCTGTCAGTTTGGAGAGGACTCATCCTCACCAACCACAGAATAATGCCCGGGTTCGCATGAAGACTTGTGGGGATCAAATAGATTAAAATACCAGCGTGCAAGACATTAGGAGAGTTGGAGAGGAGGGAAACAGAGGAACAGAAACAGTCCTCTGTGGAACATATTGGTGGAACACAGTATGGAGGGAGACACACACACACACACACACACACACACACACACACACACACACACACACACACACACACACACACACACACACACACACACACACACACACACACACACACACACACACACACACACACACACACACACACACACACACACACACACACACACACACACACACACAGACAGACAGACAGACAGGAGACAGACAGACACACCCAGGCAGAGAGAGACACAAAAAGCGAGAGAGTGCAAGAGAGAGATACAGGGAGCCAGAGAGAGTGAGTGAACCCTTCAAAGCCAAGGAAGGTTGTCCGTCTTTGTAATTAGAGTATTGTAAAAGTCCAGTGGGCCTTTTCAGCGTGCGTCCCAAATGGCACCTTATTCCCCATGTACAGCACTACCTCTGAAACACTCAACCACATAGAGGATATGGCGCCATTTGGGACGGACCCCGAGGGAGGAGTAGAAAGCCTGCTGCATTAAGTCTAATGATTCCACATTCACCCTAATTGTCCCATCCGTGGAGACGGCAGGAGAGGGCGGGAGTGAGGGGATGTGGTGTTTGTGCCTCCGTGTGTAGTGGTGGTCCAGTCTGAAGATGATGTTAGGTCTGTGGACGGGTGCAGTTCAGCCCTGACAGTAATCAGTGGGAGCTCCTGTGGTGTGGCCAGGCCGTGTGGGAGAGCCAACATGCCTTCCTCCAGGCCTTCACAGAACACAGCCACTCACGTTCCTGTCATCCAACATCTTAACCTGTCAACGTATGGAGCTGGAGGCGAACACGGTTGCCATAAAAACCCAAGGGGTTCCATTGGCACATCGCGCTGAGGAACATAAACTATCAGTAAATAAAGTCAGTCTGTGTGTTAATCAAATGTGGACGCAAGCGAGGCCAACATGTTGGCTAGAATAAATGACGTGTTGTTTCAGTGGTTACGGCCTTTACATGGACAAAGGGCCTCTAGGTCATCTGAGTTTAGGTCGAAAACATTGGAACAGAACACACACACAATCGTAGTTGTGTTGTGTTTAGGTGTATTACTGTTTTCAGAAACAATAGGGATTACTGCCCACCTGTATATAATGACCCGCTGGTCATCTGAACACTCAAATCACATTCATATGCATTACTATTATAGCTTCATCTCAGAGTCTGGCTCCTCTCTAGGTTTCAACCCGACCAGGATGTTTTTCCTAGCATAAATGCTTTTGTTGTCACTTGCTCTTTTGGATTTTAGTCTGTGTATATGGCACTTTCTACTGAGCTATGACGTTACTACATAATTACAAAATTTTACATATGGAACACTTCAAATCAAATAATGTTGAAAAGGTGTACTATCCCCACTGATAGAACTCAACAAAATGTTAGGAGTTAAATGATTTGTGTTTCTGGGGGGGTGGATTACCTTTATAAGACAATCATTAAGTCATTTAATTTATTTTCTTAAATGTTACAGGACAATATAATATTTATTTGTATTCACTTTAATGCAATATTCTCTCAGCTCCACTTCGTTGAATATTATTTTCTGATTTTTGTTTAATGATTTTGTCTCATTTTTTTTCCCTTTCATTTGAATTACTATGCGCTTGAAACGTAACCTATGGTAAAAATATTCTCTTTAGACAATGTTTTATTTGATTACTGACATCCATTCTACCACTGAAGAGATCATCTGAGGACTCATAAATATGATGATCACGTCATCATCAATGCTCGTCTATTGTATTCTAGGGTAAGTGTATGAAGGGCCTTTATTCCGAACAGCGAGGACGGAAACAAAAGAGCATAGGTTACAAACTCCAGGATGCTGGACGAATAAACCAATTGCTCCCTTCGGAAAACCGCCACTTCCTCCTCCTCTATTCCGGGAAGAGGCCTTTTGCCTTATTAGAACCGACACCTATTTTCAGGACTTTCCAAGCACGCCCACCCAGGATCCTGACCGAAACAATTGGTCTTTTAACAGCTTGCCACAGAGCAACACTGTTTGTGCCGGCTGGGTTTAACAGATTGCAATCAGTGTCTCTCTTGCTGTCTTTCTCTCTCCCCCGCTAGTACAATTCATTTTTATTTAAGCAGACAGAGAATTGCTCCCCTCATGTGTTGGGTATCTGCTGCTTCTTATTACTGTCGGTGGCTTTCATCCCCATCCAGGGCCTTTTCAATGCTGTCATTGTGCATTGTTGAAATTTGCCAAAGGACCGGAACACAGAGCGAGAACAAAAAGCTGATTTTCTCACCAGAAAGCCACATGCTAGCATTTTGCTCTTTTCACTTAATTTCTGAATTATACCTGCAGTGACAGCAAATTCCAACTTCATGCCTAGAGAATAACTAATTGCCAGAACACGGGAAATCAATTCTATATAGGCTTTAGAGGATGTGAATGTGTATGCTTTTATATTAGATAGAACTGTGTGTGTGTGTGTGTGTGTGGTCCATAAAGTAAATGTGATACCTCTGATCTACTTTGAAGTCTCTGACTTAAAATGACTTAATCAAAACACTGGACGTTTTTGATTGGACTACTTTTCTACCTCACCTAGCCATGTTAAAATCCAAGCTTACAAATCAGGAAGGTCTGGTTAAGTGTATGGCAGAAAGTAGCTAAAAAGGGTTGGAGACGACCCAGTCTAAATCAGTGACTACTCTCAACAAGTCGAAACAATCAAATGCCTTGCTTTGGTGGTTTACGTGGTCAACACATAACACCAATGAAATATGATCAAACACATCAAATCAATTAAATACCTTGTTTGAGCGGAGCCTAACACAGTCAAAAATTCATATTGCTAAACCTTTTCAGCTTTTCTGCAACAAAATGCACACATTTCTGTTTATTTATTATTATTATTATTATTATACCATTAAGTCACATTTTAGAAATCCTATTTATTTTTTTCAAACTCAAATACATTTCTGTAGTATAGACTATTTCTCATAATAAACATACATTAAGTGGACTGTACGGTTGGTGTCGCCAACTTTTAGTTTATTGTCCCAGTTCTATGCTGAGCACATGCGAAGGGAGGGTTCTTGAAATGTAATGTCAAATAAAGAAAACAACAGCTGAAAGTCAGCAGACCATTCAAACAATTTAATCTAATACAAAAGTCTCTTAAGGAGGTGTGACACATTTTTGGAGGGAAGGATAAGCGAGAATCTTCTTCACATAACCTTTATAAATACAAATACCCCTGTAATACAATGTGGCCAATTAATGATTAGATATGACACTCCGAGAGAGACAGCAGGAGGACAGAAAGAGAGCAAAAGGAAAATACAGATGGGAGATGAGGAGAAAGTGAGATTGAATAAGAGAGAGAAAAACTGAAAAATGTGGGGGTTTTCACCAGAGCGCTGGCACTGAGGAACTCCTCACTCCGTTCTGAGTCGTCTGAGCCAGTTGAAGCCAAGCCAACAGTAATCTTACAGGACTGCCTTTAATATTAGGATGGGAACTGGAATAGAGAGAGCTCTGGCATGGGGCTTCTGACTATTATGGGGATTCTGACTAGTCTTTAATTCACCCATGATATATCACAGCAAACACACCCACACACACACCCACTCACGCACCCTTAAATGGCACACATTTGATTTTAGAGGAGATTCGTTGCCATGTTGAAACGCATGTCATAGGAGAAACAAGACCAATGTGTTTCACATTTCATGAATTCTTAATGATGAGCTCCCATTTCCATGTAAAGAGGTAAATGGAGCGGGGTCAACATAAGGGGCTTTCCTTTGAATTAACTTTTTTTTATTTATTTTTTTAATGTTCATAAATAAAAATGAGTAAGATAAGTTTTATAAGTGTTCAACAATGGGCTGGATAAAGACTGCCATTAAAGATTTAATGCGGTAGGTTGGTGAAAGAATCAAGAGAACTTGAGGACGCATTGGTAAAATATAGGAGCTAGTCCTCTATTTTTCTCACTCAACTGAAGCCTCATGTGATGCCTTTGACAGTTGCCTATCTGCTGGCCTTTAAGAACTTTACATCACACTAGCGAAATAATCAATAGTGCTATCACTAAACTAAACTCTAAAATTGCAGACACCACCACGAAATCTGCATGCATAACCAATTTACAATTTAACTCAAAAGGACTGGTGAATACACTTCAGCTGGAGTAGATACATCTGAGAAAAGTTTTGAATCTGGAGGGAGACAACATTATGCTAATGGCTAAATCCTGGGCCTGGAGGACCATTACCTTAGAGCGGACCGAAATCCTTGGAGACAGTCTCTCGCTAAAATTTTAATTTTCCCTACTCTCTTTGTGAAGGTAAGAAGGAATGGAGTCCATTTTTACCTCCACTTTTGGACATGTAGTTCCAATAGTCTGAGTTAAGAGACCTGAACCCTTCATCAACTGCTTCCACGATCACCAAACAAAGGAGCCTCAGGGTTGCGCGTTCAGGAGGTCCCTGAATATTCACTTAAAAAACTGTGCAGTTCATCAAATCTTATTGATTTGTGTGTGTTGGAGAATTACATAAGTGGCAAAATCAGGAGCTTAGCAACATAATCAGTGATGAGGAATATTTATTGGAACATTTTTGCTATTCAAGAATCCCTAAAAACTGCAAACAGGCCGAAAGCAGGTTTTTTACAAGTGCTAAGAAAAGATGCATTTATAACCCTGTTTCAAAATAAAGATGGGACGCTGCGTAAAATGTAAATTAAAAAAGAATGCAATGCAACCCTACATTCAAAAGACAATAGTACAAAGACGACAAACCAAATGTTGAAACTGAGACATTTTATTGTTTCTTGAAAAATGGATGCCCACTTTGAATTTGATACCAGCAACACATATCAAAACATTTGTGACTGAGGCAACAAGACAGGAAAAGTGGTCTAATGCTAAAACATCAAAGCCTGGTGGAATATCACACAACTAATTAGGTCAATTGGCAACAGGACTGTAACATGATTGGGTATAAAAAGATCATTCCGGAAAGAATGACTCTGTCAGAAGAGAGGATGGGGAGGAATTCACCACTCTGTGAAAGACTACGAGGGCAAATAGTGCAACAAATTAGGAATAACAAAAAATTGCAAAGACTTTGGGGATATCATCATCTACGGTACATAATACCATTAAAAAATTCTGGGAATCCAGAGAAATCTCTGTATGCAAGGAACCAGGCCGAAAATCAATATTGGACGGACGTGATCTTTGGAGCCCTAAGGTGGCACTGCATTAAAAACAGACACGATTCTGTAGTGGAAATCACAGCATGGGCTCAGGAACCCTTCCGAAAACCATTGTCTGTGAACACAGTTTGTCGCTGCATCCACAAACGCAAGTTAAAACTCTACCATGCAAAGAAGAAACCAGATAAAAACACCGCCGCCTTCTCTGGGCCCGAGCTCATTCAAGATTTAAGACTGAGGCAAAGGGAAAACTGTCCTATCGTCTGATAAATCAAAATTTGCTATAATGTTTGAGAATCATGGACGCCACGTCCTCCGGACTAAAGAGGAGAGGGACCATCCAGCGCACAGTTCAAAAGCCAGCATCGGTAATGGTGTGGGGGTGAATTAATGCACATGGCATTTATGACTTGTACATCTGTGAAGGCCCCATTAATGCTGAGCAATATATACAGGTTATGGAGCAACATATGCTGCCATCCAGACAACGTCTTTTCAAGGGAAGGTTGCTAAAACCGGCCTGCCTGTTTTGGCACCCTTCCCTTGAAGTTTGGGTGCTAAACCGGCCTGCCTGCAGTCCAGACCTGTGCCCCATTGAAAACATTTGGCACATTATGAAATGAAAAATATGACTCAGAAGACCCCAAACTGATGAGCAGCTGAAATCAATCAAGAATGATAAAACATTTCATTTTCAAAACTAGTCTCCTCAGTTCACAGACGGTTACAGAGTATTGTTAAAAGAGATGCAACAAAGTGGTAAAATGCCCTTGTCCACGTTTCAACTGTTGCGGGCTTCAAATTCCAAATGGGCATGTATTTTTCCAAAAACAATTACATTTCTCAGTTTCAACATTTGATATGTTGTCTTTGTACGATTTTCAATTAAATACATGGATAAATGATTTGCACATCATTGCATTCTGTTTTTATTCGCATTTTATACAGTGTGCAAACATTTTTGGAAACTAGTTTGTGTAATAAAGACCACAAAATTTATATCATACAAAATAATACGCTAGCTAAACTTTCTTTATAAAACTTTTATAAATAAAATAAAAATATTTCAAATTAAAAAATTGTACTCTTACTACTTATTTTTACTGGCAAGAAGAGCCACACCATTGTTTAAAAAAACATTGGCTTTGTTCCCCTCTCTTTCTGTTTAAGATTTATAAACAGAAACTTATTTTAAATATGAGTTAACAAAATCCTTTATTAGGCTAATATTCTCGGCCGATTTGTTTTCATCAGGTAAGCTGATATAATTCATGCATATACACTGCTCCAAAAAACAGCCGGCCCTCAATAGAACATGTTGCCACCTCAAGATTCGAACCCAGGTCGCACACGTGAAAGGCTGTGTCATTAACCCCCGACACCACGGAGCCATACGTTTGCTGGGTGTCAGTATAGCCTCTTGTCTCTATACTGAACAAATCCTTTTTTGCCACTGGCCGTTTTAATAGCTAATTGGCCATTTGAGAATGACATTGATACAGTTAAACTGACTAACGTTTCTTACTAACTTTTCCTCCACCACAAACAGCGGCTATGTATTGCATTTGCCACTGGCCATTTTAACAGCATCTTAGCCAGTAATAAGATTTACCAGTATCTACTAATTTAATGGAATAGTCATAAGAATTGAGCAATTGCTAGAGAGTCTGCCAAAGCCATTCCATTTCATGGCAAATAGTGAATTTTTTTCTTCCATGGCAAAACAAAATACTTTTTTTCTTTCATTTGTGAGTGACATTTATACAGTAACTATCAATAATGGCGACGATAACTAACTTTTTCATCAAGTGACAAGACGAGAGAAGCGTGGAATCTACCAGAAATAATTAATAAATTTTGTTGCTCTCAAAAGATTCAAACTTAGGTCTTCCACATGAGAGGCACTGTCATTAACCACGACGCCATGACATTACAAGATTCAGCAGTTGCTAGACTCCTTTGAGGTGTTAAACTGACTAACGTTTCTTATTAAGTTTACCACCACCCCAAACAGCGTCTCTGAACTGTATTGTTTTTGCCATTTATTAGCCAGTAATAGGCTTACTAGTATCTACTAACGTCCTAGGAATAATCATAAGAATTGAGCAATTGCTAGCGAGACTGAAGATGAACTATTCCATGCCAGAAACAGTCGAAATATAACCTTATACAGTTTCAGGTTTCGGTTTTACCCAGCGAAGTTTTCGTCAATACTTAATAATTCACAAATTGACTTAACGGTCAATGGAAACCAAAAATCACCAACCAACTGAGGGCTGTATTCAAACTCACACCAAATTTCCAATTAAACAACTGAAATCACAGGCTGTTCTAACTTGCATTAATTTCTTCATGGCAACTCATAATGTGACTCAGTACTGTGGATGGCCCCCACGTCTGTATGCACTCCTTACAACATCTGGACATGCTCCTGACGAAACGGCGGATGGTGTCCTGGGGGATCCCCTCCCAGACCTGGATCAGGGCATCAGTGAGCTCCTGGACAGTCTGTGGCGCTACTTGGCGGCGTCGCATGCACTGATGTATAATGTCCCAGAGGTTCTCAACTGGATTCAGGTCTGGGGAACCTGAGGGCCAGTCAATGGCATCAATGCCTTCGTCATCCAGGAACTGCCTATACACTCTGGCCTCATGTGGACGGATATTGTCATGTACCAGGAGGAACCCAGGGCCCACTGTACCAGTGTAAGGTCTGATCATGGGTCTAAAGATTTCATCCCAGTACCTAACAGCAGTCAGGGTACTGTTGGCTAGCACGTTGAGGTCTGTGCGACACTCTGAGGATATGCCTCCACAGACCATCACTGATCGGATTTTGCGGGCAGCACAACGTTCACCACGGCGTCTCCAGATGCTGTCACATGTGCTCAGTGTGAACCGGCTCTCATCTTTGAAGAGAACAGGGCACCAACGGCGGAGCTGCCAATTCTGGTGTTCTCGGGTGAATGCCAATCGAGCTGCACGGTGCTGGGCTGTGAGCATAGCTCCCACTAGAGGACGGCGGGCCCTCACACCCCACTCATGGAGTCACTAAAACCCATGACATTGATTCACAGTCGCTTCCTAACTGGACAGACATCCCTGAAGTTCAATTGACTTGGTGTTACACTGTGATGATTAAGTGTTCCCTTCATTTTTTTGAGCAGTGTATATGAGAATACAATACCCTGCCTAAGCTATCTACATTTTTATTTGACAAAATTAATGTTTTGTTTTAAGTTTTAGTATGCAATGATTAAAAAATACATATGCATACTTTTACAGCTTTCTTAAAAAGTTAATGTGTTAATACATTGCCTTATTCCTGCCAATTCCCCCCTCCATGCACACACGCCCCTCCCATGGATTCAAACCAATCTAGCCCTAGAGGCATGTACTCACTGATATGGGGAGCAGGCAAGATGCGGGCAGCTCTAACAGGTCCGTGGCGTACAGAAAAAAGCTCTTGGGCCTCCCCACCCAGCTAAGGAAAAAGAGGAAAAGCACAAGTTCAATACCATTGCATCAACAATTAAATATACAATGTTAAAGGCACAACACAAGTTTAGGCACATTAGCAATGTTTCCAAACACGGTTCACTTTACTTGAGGGCCCTGCGCTGTGTCCAGGCCTCAATCCCATAGAGAATCTTGGAGATTAGTCGGAACAGGCTGTTCTCAACAAGTTCGTTCTGCTTATGCCATCACTTCAGCGCGGAGCAAACACATTGTAGAATCCGAGCTCCAAAGAATTCGGACAGATCTAAATGGAAAGGTGCCTGGCACTGTACTAGATGGGTGAAACTAATAAGCTAGCTACTGAGTCAATACCGATTTTTCTGTAACAAGGGTTGGGTAAAAGACCTAGGCAGTGGTCCCATCCTGCATATACAAGGGTGAGACACACTGGATATGAAATGGTCAACAGTTTGTCCTAGTCTATAACGGTTTCTTCTGATGATCCGTGAAGCTGATCTAATCCAAGACTGACAGATTTAGACTGAATATGTCACCCCCATTACTCTACATTCATCTCATCTTACCAGAAGAAATGACACTATTGAACTCAGCTATGCCAATGCAAAGAAATGCATAATTATAAACTAAAAACAATGATGCCAGCCTATGGGATCAAACTACAGCAGGAAGGTGTAGTTAGTGATCAGAAAAAGGGACAATGTGATCCTACAGGCCAAAGTAGCATCACTAAATTATTACAGAAGATGACTGTTCCTTCCAAATCTGGGAAGTTATTTTCTAACAACAAACCCCTGATCACAAAGTATCTGAAATCAGAAATAATTGTACTGACTGCTCACACAAAAGCTGAGGGAGGTTAATTCAATCAAAATGAAATAAGCAGACGAAACAGATGATGGTGATGATAGAAAAGGTGATGATAGAAAAGCCCTTTCAGGAGGGTAAACCCACAGATTCTTGGAGGGGTGTGAAAACACTGGCAGGCCTGTTGTAGCTTACTTATAATTATGTGTTTTTAAGCACCATTCTCCACCACACATGACGTTTCCTCCAAGAAAATAAAAGCTATTTGAATTCAAATTGAATTTATACAGTGTAATGCTGAATTATGCGTTAATGTCCTGAGGGGCAAAGTTAACTCCAGAAAACCACAGTAGTTCAGTTTGGAGAAAGTGCTGAGAGGCTAAGAAGGCAGCAGGGTAAATTCAAGAGACAATGTGGGTGCCCACGGTTGTAACAAAGACAGATTTGTTCACACTGTAAGAAAAATTATCCATTCCAACTGAGTAAAAAGGGGAAGGGAGAGGTGGTTGAAGTGCCAACTTTGTTACCACAGAAAAGAAAAAAAAAAGCACATAATAATAAAGGTCCCCAAAGCACTGCCATGCAAATCAGCAGCCTACTCTTACTGTCCCTGAGCCAATAGGACATTGCATCCCTTTGATATTTCTAAAGAAACTGTGCACAAACATTACATTTTAAAAGCCCGTAATATAATAAGTGCCTTTTTAATTATAACAGCAGTAATAGATAAATAAAGGCAGTTGGACATGTTACTTATACTTTTCCATCTTATAGAAAGACATGAACACATGAAAACACAAGATTCACTAATCTTTTTTTATATGAAATGTTACTTGTGTTGTGTTTAAGTGTTCATTCCCTTGACTGAAAAATGAATGTCACTGAGTAGTTAGAAACTATCTTTTGCAAAATAAAACTATTTGTGTTCAACCAGCTTTCTGCACATCATGCTCATCATCATGTTCCAGTTCTTAAATAGTATGTACTGTGGAGCTACAATGCGGTCATTCTGAGAAGCTACAGTAGGTAAAGATCCAGAATATGTCTAAGGTAAGTTACTTTCTGGCTATAATGTTGTGTTAGACGCAATGAGAACTGTTAATATAAATGGCAGCAGTGTGCCTGCTCTATACTCCAGAAACGCAAGGTCAACCCCCTACTTTAGAGAGAGGATTGGATAGTTGGTCAGGTCAGACCAACTGTGTGTTCCATGGTGGCTCTGACACGTGTAACGGTACATTGTTTTAAGCATTAAGCCCCACTTTGTGATTTTTTGTGTTAAATTACAGTGAAACGTACATTATCACATTACGGTTGCCCTAATCCTTGTGTCTTAAGTAGATAAGTACATCCGAGGATGATCGCTCTTCTGCGCAATTAGTTGCCTCTTTTCAAAGCGGTGGATTGGGGCTGTTGGTTTTATTAAAAGTGCAGCTCGACCCAGCGGTGGAAGAGAGATTAAATTAGAGCGTCATGAACAACTAGCAGGTGAAAGAGATACAGAATTCTGGCACAGAAGGCCTCCATCTACTTTTCCACCATGAGATGAACTTATAGATACCATTGTCATGTTTGAAGGAAGAGCATCCAGCATTACCCTTGAATATGGTTAGCATGGGCTTGTGAAGCTTCCTTCATACTAGATGCAGAGATTCCTAACTTTCCCTTTTCAAAATCATCCGACTGGTGTTGTGGAAGAGAATTTTGTCTCTGTACTTCCTCCTTTAAGAGTTCTGATCGATGAAACTGCCATCACACTGGGTGAGTAGGGCAGGGCTTCACTGTCAAATTCCTAAACTGCCCTTGTAAAGGAGCACAGGACAGGGAATAAGTGAGACTATGGTGGGAAAACAGAGAGTGTGTGGAAGGGAATTTGCCAGATTGTGTGTGGTGGAGAGTGGGGGATTATTGGGGGGGGAATAGAAGGATAATGATAATGCGCCAGGCATTGTGCATTACCCAACAGCTCATCCTCGCTTTCCACGGCTTTGTGTGACATGACAACATACAGCTCTGCATTCCGCCATTACATTAGCAGACTGCCCACACAGCTGCAATATGCCAAATTGCTTCTTGATGTGTGCGTCTGTTAAGCAAAAAAAAAGTACTTTTATAAAGTATTTTATTCATTTCAATTGTGCGCCTTTATGATAAGTTTTTTGCCGTCGTGGGAACTTGTGTACACTGTGTTCTAATCTGTAATACCATAATTGTGACTCCCAATATCTGGGCCATATTCACAAGTGAACACAGAGACATGTTGGTGGGGGATGAATATGAGAGGTTTGTGAATAAATACTCGGAAACAAACCAAAGTGCTCTTTCCATCTTACCAAATGTTATGCGTGTCCCATTTTGCGTGTGAAAAGCACACATGTGGAGTCTGTTTTCACTGCGGAGCTACAAACAAGCCAGCAGACTAGTGGTGATAACTGAATCCCATGACGGCTGACTCAGAGTGTTTCTGGCCGTCCTCACACAGGCCAGGTTTAATGACAACAGGGCACACCCAGACACGTCTCTGCAAAATGTGCCATTTCCCCCAACACCTCTTCAGACCAACAAGAAGCCAACACTAGTCTCTATCTGTCTGGGGCCAGACGGCCCACACCTCTCCAGTGAAAGAACCCTCACTTTCTGAGGGGGCCAGCAATGCCTGTACGCATACACACAGCTGGGCAAGTTCTACACCTACACACTGCCTCTGTCGGGCCAGTCTGGTGAGGAGTGTGCTTGCATGCGTGCTATTACAGAGGGTGTGGGCTTAGCAACTGTCACAAACACTTTACAGCCACTTAGGGTCTGAGACCAAGACACTTTTATCACTTACTAAGAAAAAAGTTTTACCCTGGAAACATGCCATACAGTCCACTGCCAAAACTAGAGAAGAGGGGAACGAACTGGAGGTAAAGAGGAGCAACATGGTAACATAATTGACTATATTGCAGGGCCAGGGTCAATTCCTAGTCCAACCAGAGACAATACATATTTAAGAGCTCAACCCAACTCCAGAATGGTACTAGCATATGTAGCACTATAGCGAGCACACACTCGCACATCTTTTCCAGGTGTGTTTTTTCCATAACCATATCACACCCGTCACACAGACAGTCAGTCTGTCAGACAGACAGCCTATCACCAGACAGACAGCCCACCATCAGACAGACAGCCCACCATCAGACAGACAGCCCACCATCAGACAGACAGCCCACCATCAGACAGACAGCCCTCCATCAGACAGACAGCCTTCCATCAGACAGACAGCCTTCCATCAGACAGACAGCCTTCCATCAGACAGACAGCCTACCATCAGACAGACAGCCTACCATCAGACAGACAGCCTACCATCAGACAGACAGCCTACCATCAGACAGACAGCCTCTCTGCGTGTCAGTGTGTGGAGCACAAGAGTGTGGCGTTTCCCTTGTGGCCTGTGGATGTTTAGAAAGAATTGATTAAGGCCTTAGTCTGTTTAGATCTCACAGGGTGCATGTTGAGCTTGCGTGTTTCTGTGACAGTGTGCACGTGAAACCCAATAGTCCTAAAGAGAGGTATTTGCAGACTTGCGGGTTATTCGTTAAGTTGTAGAGCTGGCAAAATCCTCTAATGAATTTCCAAGAGAATTACTCCTATCCAATATTCTTATAAACATCTTTACTGTGGTTAAACATTTGTCAAAAGTTCAGATCATTTAATTCAACAATACTTTCCTACTAGTTTTGTATGTATGTATGTATGTATGTATGTGTGTGTGTGTGTGTGTGTGTGTGTGTGTGTGTGTGTGTGTGTGTGTGTGTGTGTGTGTGTGTGTGTGTGTGTGTGTGTGTGTGTGTGTGTGTGTGTGTGTGTGTGTGTGTGTGTGTGTGGGGAATGTGACAAATATAAGCACTCACAGCATTTCTATTGAAAAAGTCATTTGGCGTTGTCTATATGATCTCACACGATCGCAGATATCACCAGCAAAGACAAAACCAATCAAACTGAGGTTTAGGCATGGCACTGACTGTCGAGGGAGGGGTTGTATGGCTCTCTGTTTCAATAGGCTAAAATCAGTTGTCCATCTTATTTTGTTTTCTTAACCAATGACTCAATTGCTATTTGGAACTTCTTACAAGAAAGGAGATTTCAGGTAGATGGTCATGTGATAGATGTGGACTTTAAAGAAAGTAGCTGTAACACCCTAGTCTATCCTGACATCTAGTGGAAGACAATGGTAATGCAACAGCAGTCAACAATTAAGATGTCAATAACAAAAATCCTAATGACACAGTCTGAACGGGCAACAACTTATGAAGAATTTGAATTGTTCTTTTCAAATGTCTTATTAATGTATTTAAATTGCCATTGCAATCCTTTTTAGAAATTTGTTGTTTACCTATACCAAAAATAACTAAAACACATTTCTAAATATACAACTACAGTGGTGTGGAAATATTATAGGATCATGTTCATGGAAACATTCTAAGTTATAATCAACCTACGATGTGAAATGATATGGGAATGTGACATTCACTTTTTATAAAAGACTTGACAAACTAAATAAACCTCGCCACCAAAAAAGTTGAGACGTTTGTAAAGATGTATGAAAAATATACTCAATATAAAATAGTACAAAGACAACATTTGAAATGTTGAAACTGAGAAATGTTATTGTTCCTTGAAAAAAATATGCCCACTTTGAATTTGATGCCAGCAACATGTTTCACAAAACCTGGGATGGGCAACAAAAGACTGGGAAAGTTGTGTAATACAAAAAAAAATAAACCTGCTGCTACATCTCACAACTAATTAGGTTAATTAGCAACAGGTCCGCAACATGACGAAGTATAAAAAGAGCATCCCAGAGAGGATGAATCTTTCAGTGCCACAACTCTAGAACAACGTATCACAATGTAAAATTGCAAAGGGTTTGGGGATCTCATCATCTAGGGTACACAATATCATTAAACATTCAGAGCATCCGGAAGAATCGCTGTACACAAAAAGGGCTGAAGAACAATATTGGATGGCCTTCATCTTTGGGCCCTCAGGCGGCACTGCATTAAAAACAGACATGATTCTGTATTGGAAATCACAGCATGGGCTCAGGAACACTACAGAAAACCACTGTCTGTGAAAACCGTACATCCCCGCATCCACAAATGCAAGTTAAAACTCTACCATGCAAAGATTTAAAAAAACATCCAGAAACACAGGTGCCTTCTCTGGGCCCGAGCTCATTTTAGATGTACTGAGGCAAAGGGGAAAACAGTCCTGTAAGGGGGCTGAAAGACTACTGTGTATGCCTTGAATCTAAAGTCCCAGGTTAAAGAGGAGAAGGACCATCTGGCTTTTAATTAGAGCACATTTCATAAGCCAGCAATCTGTGATGGTATCGGGGTGCATTAGTGCACGTGGTGACTTGCACATCTGTGAAGGCACCATAGATGCTGAACAATATACACCGACCAGCCATAACATTATGACCAGTGACAGGTGAAGTGAATAACGCTGATAATCTCATTATCATGGCACCTGTCAGTGGGTGGGATATATTAGGCAGCAAGTGAACATGCTGTCCCCAAAGAGAAATGGGCAAGCGTAAGGATCTGAGCCACTATAACAAGGGCAAATGGTGATGATTAGACGACTGAGTCGGAGCATCTCTCCGAAATTGCAGCCCTTGTAGGGTGTTCCCAGTCTGCAGTGGTCAGTACCTATCAAAAGTGGTCCAAGGAAGGAAAA
Source organism: Esox lucius (assembly GCF_011004845.1). Taxonomy (NCBI): domain Eukaryota; kingdom Metazoa; phylum Chordata; class Actinopteri; order Esociformes; family Esocidae; genus Esox; species Esox lucius. Next base: position 27,102,241 of record NC_047569.1, read on the forward strand.
GCTGTGAACCGGCGACAGGGTTATGGGCGGTCAAGGCTCATTGATGCAAGTGGGGAGCGAAGGCTGGCCCGTGTGGTCTGATACAACAGACGAGCCACTGTAGCTCAAATCGTTGAAAAAGTTAATGCTGGTACTGATAGAAAAGGTGTCAGAATACACAGTGCTCCGCAGACCAGTCAGGGTGCCCATGCTGACCCCTGTCCACTGCCGAAAGCGCCTACAATAGATACATGAGCATTTGAACTGGACCCCAGAGCAATGAAAAAAGGTGGCCTGGTTTGATAAATCACGTTTCCTTTTACATCACGTGGATGGCCAAGTGCATGTGTGTCGCTTATCTGGAGAACCCATGGCACCAGGATGCACTATGGGAAGGAGGCAAACCGGCAGAGGCAGTGTGATGCTTTGGGCAATGTTCTGCTGGGAAACCGTGGGTCCTGCCATTCATGTGGATGTTACTTTGACACGTACCACCTACTTAAGCATTGTTGCAGACCATGTGCACCCTTTCATGGCAACGATATTCCCTGATGGCATTGGCCTCTTTCAGCAGGATAATGCGTCCTGCTAGAACGCAAAATGGTTCAGGAATGGTTTGAGGAATACAAGTTCTAGGTGTTGACTTGGCCTCCAAATTCCTCAGATCTCAATCCAATCGAGCATCTGTGGGATGTGCTGGACCAACAAATCCAATTCATGGAGGCCCCACCACGCAATTTACAGGACTTAAAGGTTATGCTACAAACGTCTTGGTGCCAGATACCACAGCACACCTTCAGAGGTCTAGTGGAGTCCATGCCTCGACAGGTCAGGGCTGTTTTGGCGGCAATAGGGGGACCTACACAATATTAGGCACATGATAAAACGACAAATACTGCAAAGGAGACCCCAAACTGTTGAGCAGCTACAACCCTATATCAAGCAAGAATGGGAATACATTCCACTTTAAAAACTACACAGTTCCCAAACACAGTGTGTTGTTAAAAGAAGAGGTGATGCAACACAGTGGTAAACATGTCCCTGTCCCAACTTTTTTGAAACGTGTTGCTGGCATCAAAATGGGCACATATTTTCAAATGTTTCAACATTTGCTATGTTGTCTTTGTACTATTGTCTATTCAATATCGGGATTAAATGATTTGCATATCATTGCATTCTGTTTTTATTTACATTTTACGCAGCATCCCAACTTCTTTGGAAAAAGGGTTGTAGAATTTCACTTCTACTAATTCAATTCAATACAATTCAAGCAATATCCACTGTCATAGTACAGATACACCCGGTTCTGAAATGCAAAGCTAAATGAAGCTGACAAGTTGTGGAAGACCCTGAGAAGGTCTCGCTCATTTTGAAGTTAAGTGTCCAAATGTGTTGTGTACTCACCGATATGCTCCAGATCTGCATCCCGTCAGCGTAGCCAATCATGAGGCAGAGGGGAGGGTCACTGCTTCCACTGTGCATTTCCAGAAACTCTGGGGAGCGGGCTGTATCTGGAACACACGGAAACAAAGAGGAAAGACATTTTGGATATGATTTAGATTAATTTGCTGAATACAACGTACTAAATAAATGACAAATTGAAATGTACCACATCTATAATCTCAGGCAGGGAGGAGACAAGGCTGGGACGTCTCATCCCCCACAAACAGACTATTCTAAATCACTCTATTAGCAACACATGAATCCAAAACCTTCAATGGCCTGTAGGATTCAATTGACCTGAAAGGTGGCCTCGGGCCACTGCTTAGCTTTGAAGATAATAATAAACGTTCAAGTATTCCAGACAATTACTTTGAATATAACTTCATACATTCTGCTTTGTAGTTTACATTGGGCATGCAAAGACGCAGGGCTGGAACAGCAAAGCCTGGAAGCCAAACGGAAGTCCTCTTCAAAGGTTAGCGTATATAACGTTTTGGTGCAATGTTTCAGAAGCACAGCCAAGGATGCCTTGTGTAATCAACACAGGGGCTGTCAGAGTAGACTGACAGGGACACGTCTGACTCACATACGGGTGGGCAGACACGCGCGCGCACACGCACGCACACGCACGCACACGCACGCACACGCACACGCACGCACACGCACGCACACTCTCACGCACACATGCACACAGGTGCCACTGAAACACACCAGACCTGTCACTCATCCTCCCACACAGACACGAACCATCAAATGGTTCACAAACATTGTCTGTCTGCCAAAGGAACGATTCATGTCATGTTTAAATTGTCTTCTTCCCATGACGGGCAAGAAGGCCCTTTCGCCACACTTTATTTCAATCCAGATATTCTAAAACATGTTTATACAGCTTGTGAGGGTGTTAAATCCTAGAGAATACCGGGCCAGTTGCCACTGTCATTAAACTGTGTGTCTTTACCATAACACATTTGCGAGGGGAAGATCATTTTTGAAACAGTTTCTAAACTTACCATTGATGTCAGCCTTCTCAAATCGGACCCAAACTATCTTCTCTTTCTCATCAGTTGGAGGGGCACCTGTGTATGCCTTGAATATGGACCAAAGACAAGGGCTAGATGAGTACTACTCAGCTGAAATTATTTATTCTGTTCATAAATGAGTGACTTACTTAATACCACTATCCAACTTTTTGTCCCAGGGCCTATACGAAATATCCCTTGAGTCTGTGTAAACCAGTACATCTCAATTAAAAAGAAAACGCGCATGTGTAAGAAACGTTAAATGTAAATGTGTGATCCTGTAGAAAAGGCGACAATGAAAAGTTGCACTTATACCTGTGGGACCACATCTTGGAGAAAAGTCACAACACTCTCCATATAAGACTGCTCACTGTAACAACATAAGAGACAACATACAGAATGTCTAAGTGTTAGAATTATGGCCATGGCCGTATTATACATCAGATTCCTTTAACTTGGCTGAAATAGTTCCACATCCTCATAAGGTACATCATTTAAATGAAAACCCATCGCTTTAGAAACATATTGATCCAGGTCTTTTTTTTTTCCCTCCAAAAATTATAATCAGTTAGCAGGTGTGAAAAGACAATAACAAACATTACACAGGTCACTGTTAGTCAATGCTGCATGTTTAATGTGCAACAGCTGAAGACATTGTGATTTTGTGTGTCCTTACGTGGCTGCTTGAGCACGCACCACCACCCCTCCAGCACAGCGGCTTGGTCTGCGCGGGGAGTCTGACGCCATTCTGATTCAAAGTCTTAATCCTAAACGAAAAGGAACAAGTTAATCATCTCATAGATGTTTTTATAAGGGTTAAATCTCACTGGGTCAGACCTCCACATAGGGCTTTATTTACACTATTGTAGTGAAGTAATATGCTCTTAAATAAAATATAAACAAATATTTCCCATCATATTATTGCTATCAGGTACACTAGTAGTTCATAGCACATTTTCTGTGCATTATCCCAGAAAACCACACTGAACAGACCTGCCATCATTAAAAGATAATACGGAAAACAAAGACAAATACTGAAAACGTCATTTGCAACTTCCAAAGAATATATATATATTAAGTATGTTTATTTAAATCTAAAAGTGTAACTGAGGAATAATCAAAGTTGACAATTGTATTATATATTCTCCCTGTAGGACCATCGCAAGACAATCCTCACAGCATAGAGATCTATGTCATTGCAATTTTATATGGACTTTGGGGACAAAAGACAAAGACTCACAAAAATGACGAGTTATCCACCACTTACATCACTATGAGTCAGTTTGGAGGAAATAGATTAAGCCTAGTCCTAAACTAAAAAGAAAATCAAGCTCACAGGACATCTACCATTGAGCTTGATATTTTAGTCTAGGACTGGGCTTAATCCGTGTCCGTAAAACAGGCCCTACATAAACTGTTTACACCAAAAGAAAACACACAGGTAAAATTACAAGACATGAAATACATACCCACCAGCAAAATAAAAATATAAAACCACTCAATTGGATTTGCTTATACAAAGTCCTCAAGAACAAAAGTTAAAGAACGTTTTATTCTTAATGCTATTGATAATAATTGAATAAAATATTGTTTAAATTAAAATCAGAAATATTAGATTAGTTCAGAATTAAGAATTGGCTTATCAATAGAAAAACAGTAAGATAGAAATGCACATTTACTTGATATTTTCATGCTGATAGAGTTACATTGACAGCCTTTATTTTATGCATAATCTGAAAATGCACCTCCTTCTAACACATCAACCAGTTTATTTTCTGATATAATGTAATGACAAAAGACCCATGTATAACTACTTCAACGTGGTTCAATCAATGGTTAATGTGATTAATGTACAGTAGGGAGAACAAGTATTTGAAGTTTTCCCACTTAGAAAGCATGTAGAAGTCTGTAATTTTTATCATAGGTACTCTTCCACTGTGAGTGACGGAATCTAGAACAAAAATTCAGAAAATCACATTGTACGATTTTTAAGTAATTAATTAGCATTTTATTGCATGACATAAGTATTTGATACGTCAGAAAAGCAGAACTTAATATTTGGTACAGAAACCTTTGTTTGCAATTACAGAGATCATACGTTTCCTGTAGTTCTTGACCAGGTTTGCAAACACTGCAGCAGGGATTTTGGCCCACTCCTCCATACAGACCTTCTCCAGATCCTTCAGGTTTCAGGGCTGTCGCTGGGCAATATGGACTTTCAGCTCCCTCCAAAGACTTTCTATCGTGGTTCAGGTCTGGAGACTGGCTAGGCCACTCCAGGACCTTGAGATGCTTCTCACGGAGCCACTCCTTAGTTGCCCTGGCTGTGTGTTTCGGGTCGTTGTCATGCTGGAAGACCCAGCATCTTCGATGCTCTTACTGAAGGAAGGAGGTTGTTGGCCAAGATCTCGCGATACATGGCCCCATCCATCCTCCCCTCAATACGGTGCAGTCGTCCTGTCCCCTTTGCAGAAAAGCATCCCCAAAGAATTATGTTTCCATCTTCATGCTAAACAGTTGGGATGGTGTTCTTGGGGTTGTACTCTTCCTTCTTCTTCCTCCAAACACAGCGAGTGGAGTTTAGACCAAAAAGCTCTTTTTGTCCCATCAGACCACATGACCCTCTCCTATTCCTCCTCTGGATCATCCAGATGGTCATTGGCAAACTTCAGAAGGGCCTGGACATGCGCTGGCTTGAGCAGGGGGACCTTGCTTGCGCTGCAGGATTTTAATGCATGACGGCATAGTGTGTTACTAATGGTTTTCTTTGAGACTGTGGTCCCAGCTCTCTTCAGGTCATTGACCATGTCCTGCCGTGTAGTTCTGGGCTGATCCCTCACCTTCCTCATGATCACTGATGCCCTGCGAGGTGAGATCTTGCATGGAGCCCCAGACCGAGGGAGATTGACCATCATCTTGAACTTCTTCCATTTTCTAATAATTGCACCAACACTTGTTGCCTTCTCACCAAGCTGCTTGCCTATTGTCCTGTAGCCCATCCTAGCCTTGTGCAGGTCTACAATTTTATCCCTGATGTCCTTACACAGCTCTCTGGTCTTGGCCATTGTGGAGAGGTTAAAGTGTGTTTGATTGAATGTGTGGACAGGTGTCTTTTATACAGGTAACAAGTTCAAACAGGTGCAGTTCACACAGGGAATGAGTGGAGAAAAGGAGGGCTTCTTAAAGAAAAACTAACAGGTCTGTGAGAGCCGGAATTCTTACTGGTTGGTAGGTGCTCAAATACTTATGTCATGCAATAAATGCTAATTAATTATTTAAAAATCATACAATGTGATTTTCTGGATTTTTTTTTAGATTCCATCTCTCACTGTTGACGTGAACCTATGATAAAAATTACAGACCTCTACATGCTTTGTAAGTAGGAAAACCTGCAAAATCATCAGTGTATCAAATTCTTGTTCTCCCCACTGTATTTGTTACAACAAGATTTCTCCATCAGTCAAGTAGACCACTGGGGATGCTTTGATCTGATTGTGTTATAAACTCTGTTTAAAATTAAATAGTAACCCTGTTGTCAAATACATCAACAATGTAAATATTGTCTTCATGCTAGCTAGGGTAGAATAACGGGAATACTTAAAGGCAAAATCCACTACTAGACACAATTGCAGGGGTATGCAACACTGGACCTTGAAAGCAGTTACACTCCATTTTTTCATTGCAACACTAATCAGGGTTTTATTTAGCTCTGGGACACTATTGTTTCAGACATAATTATGCACCATAGCAGTACATTTAACATGTTGTGCTGGGAAAGAGCAACCTCATTGGTTTAACAGGCCTACTATATGATCTAGTCATGTTTTTAGATATTCTGAAAAGCTCAATACCTAATAGCTAACCTTATTGAGACTGGGAAACAGTCGCTGCTTCCAATGATTCCTCATTGTAGGAAGAGCTGGACATTGCTATGAATTCTGCATATTGTTGTTTGCTTACAACCAGAAACCAGTGAAATGCAGAAAAAACTCATTAATGGACATATAAATGTAAATACAGCAGCATGAATTCACCCATTAGTAAACACACGGTTTGAAATGAAATAACCCCAGTATTCTCTGTTGATCAACATTTTCAATCAATTGACCATAAACATGATGCCAAAGTCTAATCCTTCCAGACTGCATTTTGGCTCTTACTTGAAATAATATTTTTTTTCTGTGGATTATCTCAGCAAAGGAGAAGTGGTCACTAACACAGATTTAGACATATTTGTGAACAATACCAGCCCAGGACCTCCACATCCATTTTCTAATCTATGTATTAGTAGCTTTTTTATCCTTAACTTCTGTAAAACGATCTTTGGCCTTTATTTTTCTTCAAAGTCACAGTCTGACCAATTACTTTTAATGGGATCTCAAGTAAATGGGTCCCATCTTGGTGGTTCTCTTTCCCTTCCTTGCTTGAGCTAATGGCTTTTTGTTGTCCATGCCACTTACTAGCTAGTAGGACTGGGTGATATGGCCAAAACATTATGATGACAATACATTCCCACCAAAAAACAATACAAAAATACACTCCAATAAGCTTTTGGGGCCAATCAAGTGAAATGTCTAAGAATCAGATGTTGGTTTAGAGTAATATGAAGAGTTCATATCATTCTGAAAATATTTTCTATTGACAAAATAAATAAATAAATAAATGGGTGTTGTAAGTCCATAAATCATATTATGAGGTCTAGAATAAGTAGAAATAAATAATTTAGCATGAAGATGTCCTTTATAAATGCTAAATTAACCGTTTTGGTCAGTGTTTTTGCAAACTATGAATATATAGAACCTGTAATAATGGAATGAGTGTTTCACTGTATCACGGACCCACCAGTGTTGTGATTGGCATGATATTAGCGAAAGGTTTATTGTGTGCAAAAACAATCTGGGCAAGGAAACATTACTTTTATGAAGCATACACCTTTTTTTGCAATTCACTTACAGTTCTAGGCCACTTTAATAGGTACACCTGCACGTTATCGCAAATAGCCAAGCAGCACAAGTCGAAACACGAAGTGCATGGAGGCAAAAGAATGTCCTACCCAATATAAAACACATAATTAAGTGGCCAGTGTGAGTGTCTTCCAGATTAGGGGCAAATGCCATGTGTAGCACCTATAATTCAAATGTGCACCAGCAAGAGACTTGTTCAGTTAGCAAAATATCTGTACAGTTTGCTAAAAAAGGTCTGCACTGGATTGATGATCAGGACACCATTCTCAAAGGTAGGCATTGGCATCTTTGTAGTTAACATTTAATCACAATTAAAAGCATACATTTTATCATAATATAATTTTTTTTTTAAATCTATAATCATTTGTTTTATCTCCAAGCCTTAGCTATCCTGTTTACCCACCTCTATACAATTTTGCAATTTCGTTTGCAGCCCATTCAGCTTGACAAAGCACACTCCAAACTTGCCATATTTTGCTTAGATTATAGTTTGCCTCTTTACATTCACAGTGTATATACTGGACGGTTAACCACCTGAAGTGGTCTAACCACGAATGAGAAATCCACCTCTCACAGCAACACCATCATGACACCCTCTTTCTTACTGCAATTGTTAAAGGATGATGAAGACTACCACATGTGCAATAAACACCTGCAATGTCCGGACAGGGGAGGATAGTTAGATAATTTCCCAGTGGGGTACAGTACTGTGGTGTAGATGTGTATACATTATTTCAAAGTGTCTTTCTTGCTGACAATAAAATTAATTTATTAAATAAAAACGTTTTGTAAACCATTTCGCCAGCAATAGTATTTGTAGTTCTAGGCAAAATCTGTCGAAAAACGAAAAACTCTACAGTACAGGGCAGAGAGCGTTTATTATGTAGCCTAATAATATGAGCGAACAAAATAGCCAGCCAGCTAACTAGCTAGTTGCCTCATTCACTTCTTATTGAACAGCATTAAATCACCAACTAAGATATCTACAGAAGCGAGCTAAATGGCTGATATGTATACATGGATACTTAGGGAAAACAGTGTCAATAGTGTGGATAAATGTACTGAAGCTACGCTGATAGCTAACTTAGTTACTAGCTAGTACAGTATAGTACAGACAGTAGCTGACATAGATTGGAATAGCTAAACTAGATGTCAGCAAGAGCTAGCTATATTAGGTGCTAAGCTAGCAAACGAAACAAGTTATGTAGCCTAGGTACTTTTAAAAAAAAAATAATTCGTGTACATGGCATACCATACGTACCCAATATGTTGTCTTCTAGTCAGCTGCTTTGGTTAAACGCAGGTCCTCTTGCCACAAACAATAACAGTGAAGAAAGCAGCGGAACTGTTGGACAAACCAATAAACCTGTACGTTCGTTAAGCCAATCAGTGTGCGATAAAGGCGGGCCTTGCTGTCCCTCGACCAATCATAAACAGCAATATTACGTTTTGTCCGAGAATCGTTTTTGAGGAATTTCGATGGATATTCTAGGATGGTTACGGGTATTATGAAATGTGCGGGAGGCAATGTTATTTATACCACCTTTAACACGCTTTCTTTGATAACCGTGGTCTTCGGTTAAAGCCAGTTTACCAATCTTATGTGGAAACATTCATACACAGAATAAGATGCATAACGGTCAGTCAGCGTGATCTGTTTTAATAATGTCATGAGGGAACTGGCAAGTTAACTTTGTTTCCTTAGTTAGGTTGTGTATCCTGTTTCTATGATAATTCAAAATGTATTGTTCACTTTGTCTTGATATTTTACAGGTGCTGGTCATATAATTAGAATATCATCAAAAAGTTGATTTATTTCAGTAATTCCATTCAAAAAGGGAAACTTGAATAATGCATACATTCATTCCACACAGACTGATATATTTAAAGTGTTTTTCTTTTAATTTTAATTTTATTTTACATGCTCATACTTTTCATGTTCATACTTTTCAGTTGGCCAACATTTCTAAAAATCCTCTTTTTTTTATTGGTCTTAAGTAATATTAAAATTTTCGGAGATACTGAATTTGGGATTTTCTTTAGTTGTCAATTATAATCATCACAATTAAAAGAAAAAACACTTGAAAAATATCAGTCTGTGTGGAATGAATGTAAACATTGGAATTACTGAAATAAATCAACTTTTTGATGATATTCTAATTATATGACCAGCACCTGTATTTTAAAACACTGAAACTCGATACCAATTATGTTGTGACATTGATTTTATGTGGGGAAAGATTGATAAGATACATTTTATAAAACTAAATATATTCCTTGCATAAGTATTCAACCCCTACACATTCATGTTTATAATAATACCTGTAAATCCTTTGGAAAGTCTGTACCTGCTTTGAACACAGTGTCGGGGGGATTTTGGCCCTTTCTTTTTACAGATTTGCTGCAGAATGTTCAGGTTGGTTGGATAACACGGTTTGTTTGCTGTGCTTCAGTTTGTGGGTCGACTCCCCTTTTTTGTTGTTTGTTTGATTTGCGATAAAGGAAATTAAAAGGATGTATTCCGGCTCCTTGCCTCATGTCCTGCCTCTCAACTGTGACATTATTCCATATGAATCTTTCCCAAAAGATGGGGAAAAACTTTTACCATCTTGGGTTCACAATAGGAAAATATATAAATAATTAAACAAAACATAAAATGTTTCCAAAATCAGGGTACATTTTGTAGAATCTGCTTTATGCACACTAACACCAAACACACTCATTGCCATATTAAATACTGCCCCTTATTTTTTAGGGAAAGCTATGCAAAATTCATCTTTATGTAGTCCACCTCACTTTGACCTGCCGCGCTCCCCCTTGTCAGAACTAGCTAGCATCCTTTTGAGCTGGAATTAGAAGTGCAATCGTCAAATGGTTTAATTTTGACCACCCTTGGAACTTGAGGTGGTTTTGTAAACAACATAAAGTCTGAAATCCCGTTTCAGCAGAGTGAAATATTAGCATGTTGTAGGTCTCTGTGGTGCAATTGGTTAGCGCGTTAGACTTAATCTAAAGGTTGGTGGTTCGGACCCACCCAGGGAAGACTGTTTGTGCTGCTCATTAATGTGAAACAACTTTGTCAGGCAAGTGCCAAGTTACCCCCGATTTGGGCTTGCTACTTTAAAACGATTGCATTCATTAACTTGGCGCTCAAAGAATTTAGTGCCTTGGACCTGTGCATATTGGATATTCTGCAGAATGTTCTTTGGTCTTCATTTTCCTTCAGATTCACAGCCTAACCAATGATCCTTCAACAGTTGGGTTTCAATCCAGAAAATATGACAGCATCTTTAATAATTCACAGATGGAGGTCAGTGGTAAGATAGCTGTGTCTTCGATACAGAAATGTATTTCATCTTTGTAAACTGGGAGCTTCCACAGCACAGGGGGTGAATAATTACGTAAGCAAGGCAATGTTATGGAGAGATTTCCTGTATGAGTGTGGGAACACCCCCAGTAAATTGCTAGGCCGTCTTCACCACATGCTGGAGGGCCCTGCAGGCATGTGCAGTTCCCATGCAGCCGCTCAGGATGTTCTCGCAGATGCAGTGATAGTATTAGAATAGGACCCAGGGTGGCATGGCAAATTTCCTAAGTTGCCTCAGGTTTGCTGATGCACCCCTCTTGACAACACTAGTAATGTTGATGGTCCATGATAGGTCCTTGGCTAAGTGGACTCTTAAACCCTTTTTACTATTTTTACTACTTTTGATTATTTTTACTGCATCTTCTGCTCACTCCACCCAGGTTTTCTGAGTGTTGCTACTTGATGTAGAGTTTGTGTGTTGCTAAGCCGATAAAGCTGAATAGTGGGTTTGATTCCCACCGTGGGGGAGTATGAAAACGTGTGGACTCACTACTGTCTGCCACTCTGGTAATAGAGGACCTGAGGGCATGAAGGGGCAATTTGGCAGACAACGACCCTTTCTGCAGACCGTATAATGTGTTGCAGTTTTCCCCTCTCAGTAGGCGATAGAGAAGGTGAGGATGGAATCAATTGATTTGTTTAGCCAGACCGGAACTTTCAATATGACCAAGGTGAGGGATACAGGTCTGTACTTACTGAGTCAGGACATCAATATTGAAACAATGGTGTAGGATAAAAATAAAACATCAGGAACAGTGCAATCCCCTAATAAAATGTTTGTTAAAACAGTAGCAAACTGCTCAGCACAGAGACCCTGTGGGGGAGGGGATGACAACTATTGTGTGGCCTTTGTGTGTGACATGTGCAATACACCTAGTTTAGGTCATTCAGCAGAGAGGGTTCATCTGCAGCCAAGGGAGCCTTTAGTTTGTAGTTTGTAATCCGCCTGATGCCTTTCCAGACAAGTGAGCAGTCACTGTTAGAGAACAGCTGTTTCAGCCTGAATTAAAATTAGCTTTTTGCTTATCTTGGCCAATCTATGGTAAGCAGGCAGCCAACAAATTATTGAGTAAAGTAGTATGATGCAGTACCAGCTGCGATTTCAAAATGTGGTTGTGCATCAGCAGAAATTCTCTTGATACGTCAGTCGCCGACAGACAGTAAATTAGCCAATGTCAGTAAACATTTTAAGAATGAAAGTTAGTCTAGCCAGCTATCTAAACATGAAGTAATCATGGCAGAATACTAAACAGGCATGCAATGATATCATATAAACATGTCAAATCATAGACAAATCTCTATAATTGCAGGAAGCTTGATTTGAAACAACAACATTTATCTCCTCCTATGACAAAATAGGCAGACTTGCATGAAATTGACAGAAATAGTATCTCTGGCCAATGGAAGAAAATGTTAGACTTGTATAATGTTTTAATAATGTAAAATGTAACAGACTTCCAAGGGGCCACATTTGGGCAACCTATTTAACAAAGAAAACAAGACGAAAAACTCAAATGCTCTTTAATTTTCATGGTGGGAAAACAGTCATATCGTCATATGTTGTATTTGCTTTAGGCCTGTTGTTAGTGACACTGATATCTAAAGGATATTAGGCAGGCTCAAATCCTCAATGGTCTTGAAAGGTGTGATTATAGAAGTGTTCAGAGAAAGACACAGTGCATCCCTTTGGGGCACCAGGACCAGGATTGGTAAACACTAGCATAAGAACTGATTATTGTTTCCATCCTAGATTAAGCAGCCTTAGACAGTCATGAAGATAAATGTACCTGCTTTTTTTAACTTGCCGTTCTGGACCTCAATGTGACTGGCTAAGACAAGGTGAGGATGAGGTCTTGCCAGTAGAGAGGACTGGCCATTCCCCCACCTTTCACAGAACACAACAGCCAAGAGAATATCATTGTGAAATTATAAAATTTGCACTGCATCGTCCAGTCAAGCAAAACAACATCTCTATAATTAACCCTGAGATCTCATCATTGAGAGTGAGTCAACAGTATAATCCAAATGTATTGTAAGTTAGAGATAGGCCTCTCAACAGAAGCAGGATATTCTTTATTAAATGTTCTTTTTCTGCTAGTAAGGTGCAACTTCCTCATTAATCCCACATGTCTAGATCTTCCTCATTTACCCCACGTAACTGGATCTTCCTAATTTCTCCCACATAACTGGAGCTTCCTCATTTATCCCACATAACTAGACCTTCCTCATTTATCCCACATAACTGGATCCTTCTCATTTATTCCACATAACTTGATCTTCCTTATTTATCCCACATAACTGGATCTACCTCATTTATCCCACTTAACTGGATCTATCTCATTGATCCCGCATAACTAGATTTTCCTTATTTATCCCACATAACTGGATCTACCTCATTTATCCCACATAACTAGATCTTCCTCATTTACCCCACATAACTGGATCTTCTGTCAAGTGGTCAGGAACAACTCTGCTGGAATAAATGTCACTGAAAAACAATTAAACACCCTCCAATATCACAAAGGGAGATTGGAGACGGACTCTGGCAGACAGAGAAATCAGTTTTTCCTCTCTCCTTAGGTTCCCTTTAAAACAGTTTTACTGATCTAGAATCAGCACACATAGTCAGTTATAGGATCATAAAGCCTCAGTATATTGCAACTGAAACTTGAAACGGACATTGTAATTGATACCAAACAATATATTTAATATTATCCTTGAGCTAAACCTGATATCTAGGGTATGGAACTCTGCCTACCTTCTACCTTGTTAAAGGGAGAACCCTCTATTCTAAACAATTATAATGTCAATTAAAATCTTAGACACCCTAGGCCCTAATGATCTGAAGCAGGTTTTAGGAACTTTGCTGCAGTGAAAGAGCAAGGAAACATTGCTCTTTCACTGCAGCCATCAAAGTTTTTTTTGTTTTAAGGAGAGTGAACATTTTTGACAATGATTCATACAATTAATTTGACAGACTTGCAAGGAGTATCTCTTGGAGGTCCTGGAGGTTCTGCTAGACCCAGACCTGCTGCTACAGTATGAGGTCTCTGAGAGTCTGGGCAGATTGACCAAGGCCCAACAACTAGTCTATAGTCCCATTTTGGAAAAAGATTTAGATTCCCTCGACCACATTATGGGTTAGCTAATTGGCAAACACCCTACATTTATAAAGAATATTATGTATTCTGAGAGAAGACAAATGCTCCGAGACCACCAAAAGTCACACCCTTGATTTAGTTGAGGAATAAAGGTAACATATATGTAAAAACTATTGGTCATTTATCACAACAGTGAAGGCAAAAGAACTCAGAAATAAACAGAAAAACATGGTTTTTGATCTTTATGAATCAAGCAAGTTGACCTTGACAGAATGTAGTTGCATCTTGGGGTTACAAAGATAACATTTGAAAAGATTACCAAAAAGAAACATTTGTGTCATTGGATGGTCTAAACACATGTTCTAAAAATCATTGGTTGCTGGGGCCTCTTCTCAGCAGTGGAACACCTGCCAAACTTTACACTGGGGTGTAGAAGTGGCGTTTGCACAAACGGATTTGGTACAGTGACGCTTGAGGAGACGCTCCCAAAGACGCTGTACAAAAGTGACTTGAAACAGAAAACAAACAGAAACAAAATAAACACTATGAGAAAACAACAAAGATTGAGAGTGTGGGATTTGGCATGGCTATGGGTAGGTGATTTTAAACAGATGAGTCTTGAGGTGTTGCTGGAAGATGGGGATAGTCTCAGAGTCACGGATGGTTTTGGGGAGAGAGTCCCAGAGAAGAGGAGCAACCCTTGAGAATGCCCTGTCACCAAAGCCTTTGAGCAGGGGCAGTATTGTTTAGTGCTTTATATGTCAATAGGAGGATCTTGTAGTCGATGCTTTGGGAGATAGGAAGCCAGTGTAACTCACAGAGGATAGGGGTGATATGCTGCCGGGACTTGGTGTGAGTGAGTAGTCTGGCCGCAGAGTTCTGAACTGTTTGGAGCTTATGGAGGGATGTAGATTTGATGCCGGTAAGTAGGGAGTTGCAGTAGTCAAGACGGGAGGTTATGAATGCATGTATTAGGGTTTCAGCAGCAGGACGGGTGAGGAAATGTCTGAGTTTGGTCTTGTTGCGAAGATAGAAGAATGTTGATTTTACAGTCTGTTTAACGTGCTGATCAAAGGAGAGTGTAGAGTCCAGAATGATGCCTAGGTTACGTGCGTGGGGGGATGGAGAAACAATGGTGTCATCGATGCTGAGATTGAAAGTGCCAGTTTTGGAAAGGGTGGATTTGGTTCCAATGAGTAGAAGTTCTGTTTTGTCACTTTAGTTTGAGGAAGTTGTCCTTCATCCATGCTTTTATTGGAGTCAGACAGGATTCAATATGGGTCAGAGGTGGGTTGGTGAGAGACTTGGTGGCTGGATATATTTGTGTATCATCAGCATAGCAGTGGAAATTGAGGTTGATGTGGCGGAGGATTTGACCAAAGGGAAGGATGTAGATGGTGAAGAGCCCTGAGCCCTAGGGGACACATTGAGTGACTGTAGCTGAGTCAGTGTTTAAGCCTTTGAGTGAGATGAAATGGATTTGGTTAGTGAGAAAGGAATTGAGCCAGGCGAGTGCAGTTCCCCCAACACCCAGCCTCTCGAGCTTGGTGAGCAGAATATGGTGGTTAACATTGTCAAAGGCAGCACTCAGGTCGAGGAGAATCTGGATGTTGTTGGAACCGGCATCAGCAGAGTGGAGAAGGTCATTGACAACTTTGAGAAGTGCAGTTTCTGTGCTATGGATTGGCCGGAAACCAGACTGAAGAGGCTTATATAGATTATGAGGAGAACAGGTATGGAGGCTTTAAGCAGGACTGTGGGAAGAGGATCGAGAGAACAGGTAGTATTTTTGGATGTCATTATGAGTTTTGTGATGTAAGGGGAATCAACCGGACTGAATGAGGAGAGGTGAGAGTCCTGGGGAGCAGGTGGACAAATATGGAGTTTAACAGTGGGGGGGGGGGGGGGGGGGGGGGGCTGTGGTAGATGGTGAGTTTATTGTTGATATTTTATCTTAACAAAAATACAAAAAAA
Source organism: Esox lucius (assembly GCF_011004845.1). Taxonomy (NCBI): domain Eukaryota; kingdom Metazoa; phylum Chordata; class Actinopteri; order Esociformes; family Esocidae; genus Esox; species Esox lucius. Next base: position 27,118,088 of record NC_047569.1, read on the forward strand.
AGTTGGCAAGTTTAGTCGAGGGGCTAGAGAATGAGTCATTGCAGGGCTGAAGTAGTTTGCTGACAGTAGAGAAGAGGGTCCGGGAGTTCATACAGGAGCTGTTGAGTTTGTTTGAGATGTAGGAGGACATAGCAGCACTGAGGGCATCTCTGTAAGCTGAAAGGTGGTGTTTGTAGGCTTCAGTGTGGACAGTAAGCCCCGATTTTCTCACCCGGTGTTTAAGGCGACAACCAACTTGCTTCATGGTTCAGAGCACAGATGTAAACCAGGGGGAAAGAAACATGTCTAGTTTTAGTGGTGCCAGAGTGTTGAGGGAGACATACATAGCAGTGTTGAGATGGTTAGCTTGTTCTTCAGGTGATTTGAGGGTGGAATCAATCGGAAGAGCAGAGCAGATGGCGTCTGATAGTTGGAGAGGGTCAACAGCTTTGATGTTACGAAAGGAGATTATGTGCTTGTCAGTGTTGTGTGGTACGTTTGAAGAAAATTTGAAATTAATTATTTTGTGGTCAGACAAAATAAATTAAGATGGATCTATATGGTTATGGTAAGGAAATGAAGATGGAGTTATATGGGTAATGGTAAGGCTGATGGGCCAACGGAGCAGAAGAGATCAAGTATGTGTCCTTTGATATGGGTGGGAAAATGTAAATTAACATACAGTAAAAACAGTCCAGGACAGCAATGAAATCAGAGGTAAGTTTGGAGTTAGGTGAGTCAAAGTGAATATTCAGGTCGCCAACCAGGATAAGGTGAGGGGAGAGTGATGCAGCAATGGTGAGTAGTTCAGCTAAGTCAGTGAGGAATGAGTCATTTGCTTTTGGAGGACGATAAATAATGAAGATGTTCAGGGAGTTTGTTGATTTACAGGCAATATATTCAAATGAGGTGAAGGATGGAAGAGACAACTCAGTGATTTTAAAATGGGATTTGTATAGTACAGCAAGAACACCACCACGACCTGTTAGGCGGAGGGGGGACAGATAGCTAAAACCATTGCTAGTGGCTTGATTTAATATGAAAAAATCTCTGGGTCTTTGCCATGTTTCAGTTAGGAAAAGAAAGTCCAGCTTATTGTCCAGTAATAATTCATAGAGCAGGGGGCTTTATAAGTCATGGAGCGTGTGTTTAGGAGAGCAAGATTAGTAATGCGAAATGTAGCAGCAGAGTTGTAGATTGTGGTAGGTTGAACAACATATGTTGTTAATATGTGCATTATATATAAATAGAATCATTGCCACACCTCAATTAACCATTATATTCCAATGGCAAAAAATACTGGAATGCATCTTTAAGACACTGGCACAGTATGGCACAATTAAAAACTTGGGACAGGTCGTTTTACTTGTCAATCTGATTTGCCAAACCCTGGACTGATCTGACACAATGCATTACCTGAAACATCCTAATGTAGCACCTATGGGTTTGTAATCTTTAACATGGCCTGTTTGCCACAATAGGCATTAAACCTCCTCTATTGATGCAAACTTCTGACAGCGGTGGCTGAAACTTGAACCGACTTGAACCCTTGAACCTTGAATGTTTTCCATAGACAGCAAAGATCGTTACAGAGCGAGACAGACTTTAGCCAGTGAGATGTCTCTCTCCTCTCTCTAGCGTACTCTTTGGGGCGGGGATCAAAATCATTGACTTAAGAATCATTGGTCGTTCCTACTGGTTCTTACCGGTTCTTATTCGGCGATCTTCATTCGTGACCTTTGTAGCTCAAACATCCTGTTCAAGTAATATAACTTCCGGTTTTCATCCGGGAACTTCGCATCTTACGTTTGCGCATATTCTTGCGTAAGCCCATTGAATGATATCATCTAACAACGTACGAGGGGTTCATGAATTCAAGGGAAGTGCGCGCAACGTGAGTTGTCGTTTGGACTGCGTGCTCCCTTGGACAGGAAGGAAAATTAACACAATAGTGAAAAGCGGGGAAAAGTTATTTGGGTTTTTACTAAGAAATGTTGTGGTAATCGCGTGAAAACCCAGGCAAATTCCAATATAAAGCAGTTGCCGTGGACGAGGTATGTTTTGCTAGCCTTTGTGTGCTTCTAGTCGGTAATCTGGTAGTACTAGCTAGCTGTAGCTATTTTGCTAGTTACTTAACGCATTTCTTCTGGGCCTACGTAGGCCAACGTTGTTGCCCTGCTAAGAACAATCACTGTTTGACTATCTAACTCAAATATCTTAAGTCTGTTTTATTAGTATGTTGGTGAACTTGTTTATCCTCTTGCGAATGTGCTAGTTTGTTTTCTAGATAACGTTGCTGTTCCTACAAAGCGTTTGCACATTGCCGGCTAACTCTAGTTAGCAGCTTTCCAGACTTTACACGGACCCATTTCATCCAACGTTAGCTAGCGTGCCTTTCTCCATGCTGGAAAACTCTAAAATGTTGTATCTAACAGAATTATATACCGCATTTAATTCTAAGTATCAGCCGTTATTAACTTAATTGTACCTTACAACGCGTTGGTAAATCGAAAAATTTCAGGGATGAACTTGGTTGGAACACAAGCAGTTATTTAACATTACTTGACACGAATTTACTATCTTATTCGCTGCAAGACAATTATACGTGATATACTTATTTTTTTCTCTTCTAGTTGTGAGCCGTCATGGCCGCTGCCTTCCCTTATAGAGGGGTACCTGGAGGAATGCCCCCAGGTATCCCCCCACCTGCCCAGGTCCCAGACTACATGTCTGAGGAAAAACTACAAGAGAAAGGTGGGTTCAGATCTCATGTAACTGCAGTTAGTAGTACCTGCACTGGCCGGATGTATTGTTGATAACCTGTAGAATGTTACCATTCTACAGGGGACCAGCTACATGAGAGCCTAATTTCATGGTATTTTTCTTTGACTATAGCCAGAAAATGGCAGCAGTTGCAGGCAAAGCGCTACTCTGAAAAAAGGAAGTTCGGATTTGTGGATGCTCAGAAGGAGGACATGCCGCCTGAACATGTTCGTAAAATCATCAGGGACCATGGTGACATGACCAACAGGAAGTTCCGTCACGACAAGAGGGTCTACCTGGGGTAAGATCTTATCCCCAAATCATACCTTCACCTCTACCCGTTTGTATGATTTGTGGATGAAAAACCTCTCCTCTAGGACACAATTATGCATTTCATGTTCCACTTCTAAGCAATAAAATTACTGCCCTCATGCGCCACCATTTTAACTTTATTTACAAACCTACAGCATTTAAACCAGCCAAGGACCTTATACAAACAGGCTTTTAGATGGACTTGCAAGGAAAAACATGGTATGTTATTGGAATCCTGCAATCCTATGCCTGGTTAAAAAAGGCTTTGGATTGTAATAACTTAGATTATAATCAAAATGTAGGTAATATTAATTTTGTATTTCAACGAGTAACTCCCCTCTGGTTTTATGAAATATACATACACACACACATCAACCGTTACAAAGGTTAATATTCTTTGTATATCAGGTTGCAATTAGAACATATTTAGGAGTTTCAGCACCAAGAAATACTGAGCTCCGAAAATGACAATTGTGTGCCTAGTCTGTGTATTCTACATAGTCTAAAACAAAATTGTAATCTACAGTGAAGAATTAATATTTTGTTCACGCTTCTCAACCTCTTTTGCCCACCCACCACAACCATGCTGCTTCCTCGTTGTTTCACTTCCATTCCCATCTCACCTGTATGCTATCTTTCATTTAGAGCTCTGAAGTACATGCCCCATGCTGTGCTGAAACTGTTGGAGAACATGCCCATGCCCTGGGAACAGATCAGAGATGTGCCTGTCCTCTACCACATCACTGGAGCAATCTCCTTCGTCAATGAAATCCCCTGGGTCATAGAGCCTGTCTATATTGCCCAGTGGGGGTAAGACCTGCTAATATGTTGTTAATGCATGTTTTCATTCCTGTTTAAAGTGAAGGAACAAGTATAATCCGTTTTTTTTTATTGGACTGTTAGCCAGATTGTGTTTTAATTGGAATGTCACCCCTGTTCATAGTGCTATGTGGATCATGATGCGTCGCGAGAAGAGGGACCGTCGGCACTTCAAGCGAATGCGTTTCCCCCCCTTCGATGACGAGGAGCCGCCGCTGGACTATGCTGATAACATCCTTGACGTGGAGCCGCTGGAGGCCATTCAGATGGAGCTGGACCCAGATGAGGACTCCTCTGTTGTGGACTGGCTCTACGAGCACCAGCCCCTAAAGGATACTACCAAGTGAGTGACCTCTGGGCTGACTTGATGCGGACGGAACAAAGGCTCACAGTTTTGCTGTAATTCTGACTGAGGTTAAACTTTGCCCGATGCTCATCGGGACATTTCTGTACACCGTATCACAGGAGTTTCACCATAATCTCTCCGAACCCGGTGTTGTCATCCACCTTCTTGACCTTGTGTAAAGCTGCCTTCTTTACCTTCTAACTCTAGATATGTGAATGGGACCACGTACCGACGCTGGCAGTTCACCCTGCCGATGATGTCCACCCTGTACCGCCTGGCCAACCAGCTTCTGACAGACCTGGTGGACTGCAACTACTTCTACCTGTTTGACCTCAAGGCCTTCTTCACCTCCAAGGCCCTCAACATGGCCATCCCTGGGGGACCCAAGTTTGAACCTCTTGTCAGGGACATCAATCTCCAGTAAGAGTCTTAGATATTGGTGCAGTTTCATTCACATAGTGGGTACTCTTTTGCTGTCTAACTTGTAATCTCTTTTAAAACACTTAATTTGGTTATGTGGCATCTTGGTGGGGCTTTGGAATATTACATTGTTGGAGAAACTGTTCCTTCTCTCTCCCCACTCTCTACTCTTTCTCACAATTCTCTTATTCCTTATCGTAGGGATGAAGACTGGAACGAGTTTAACGACATCAACAAGATCATCATCAGACAGCCCATCAGGACTGAGTACAAGATTGCCTTCCCGTATCTGTACAACAACCTGCCGCACCACGTTCACCTCACCTGGTGAGAAACATGCCCTCTGTTCAACCGTCTGTTCGTCTCATGCAGACCCCAGAACAACCTTCGAACACTCCAGAAATGGACACCTTCCTTTGCCACACGTGTTCAGGTTGATGCGCTTACCAATGCCAACATGTTTCTGCAGGTACCACACGCCCAACGTGGTGTTCATCAAGACTGAGGATCCAGACCTTCCAGCCTTCTACTTTGACCCCCTGATCAATCCCATTTCCCACAGACACTCTGTTAAGGTACGCGCCTTTTCTGTGTATGAGAGGCAACTTCTGGAGCGTAGAGTGGCAACTAGGAAGTGTCAGGTCTTGTCATCGTCTGGTGTTATTATAATAGTAAAAGTAATGACAATTGACAACACTTAAAATGGCAAGACCTTTGTCTTGGACAACCTTACTACAGTGTTATCTATCTGGCCTGTAGTCCTCCATCCCTTTCCTTGGTGTTGCAATCGAACGAACAGGGAAATCGAATGGTGGGTTACTACCTGTGCTGCGCTCTGTGCATCAGCATTCAAACACTTATTTTAAGATTGGGCTGCTGTAGAAAGTGTAAGATTTAGTTCTTCTAGTTTCTTTCCCCTCAAGTTTTCTTCCCAACCTCTTTCACACACAGAGTCAGGAGCCACTGCCCGAGGATGACGAGGAGTTTGAGCTGCCAGAGTACGTGGAGCCCTTCCTGAAGGACACGCCCCTCTACACAGACAACACAGCCAATGGGATTGCTCTGCTCTGGGCGCCACGTCCCTTCAACTTACGTTCTGGGAGGACCAGGCGGGCCATCGACATCCCACTCATCAAGAACTGGTGAGGAAATACTGGAATAACGTTGTTTGGTAAAGTGTGTGTAGTGCTGGAATTTATATTGTCAAATGTATTTCCTCTATTTGAGTTGGTTTGTAGTTAAATTAAAACTAACAAATGGTATTATGTGAATACATAGACCAGTGTCGATTTAAAGGTGACTTGTGAACTCTTATCTCTGCTGGATCAAAAACTCAGTCAAAAAGGCCTATTTCTACTGAATTTAAATGTAACTAGTGTCTCTGCCGGACTGTCTCCCCTGCCAGGTACCGTGAACACTGCCCGGCCGGCCAGCCAGTGAAGGTCCGTGTGTCCTACCAGAAACTGCTCAAGTACTACGTTCTGAACGCTCTCAAACACAGACCACCCAAGGCTCAGAAGAAGAGGTAAGCGTCTACAGGACACTTGCTTTTGTTTCTGCCTGTTGGACACGCACACCTGCGGCTCTGCTTTCAACATCATACGTGCACCTGACGGCGCGCACCTGACCTGACTAGTCTCCGCTGTACTTGTCTTGCAGGTACTTGTTCCGTTCCTTCAAAGCCACCAAGTTCTTCCAGTCCACTAAGCTGGACTGGGTGGAGGTAGGCCTGCAGGTGTGCAGGCAGGGCTACAACATGCTCAACCTGCTCATCCACCGCAAGAACCTCAACTACCTGCATCTGGATTACAACTTCAACCTGAAGCCAGTCAAGACCCTCACCACCAAAGTAAGTGCTCAATATCTGGAGGCGTGGTTGGGCGCGTTGGAGCGCTGCAGATGGAAGTGATGTAGAGCTCTCATGATTCCTTACTCAACGTGGGATATAAGACTGTTGGTTTCATCTATTTGCGTTCTGCAGCATTGTGACGTGCTGATGGCCCGTGTGGCATCTGTCTTTTTCAGGAACGTAAGAAGTCCAGGTTCGGAAATGCCTTCCATCTGTGTAGAGAGGTGCTGCGTCTCAGCAAGCTGGTGGTGGACAGCCATGTACAGTACAGACTGGGCAATGTGGACGCTTTTCAGGTCAGTAACACACATCTTTGCTCCTTTACCTCATTACTTTGAATTAGCATGATTTTGAATTCACAGTGGAATCTAGCTTTTAGTAAATGAGTGAAGCGCCTTGCGTGTCGTTCATCACTGTGTCCTGTGTGGTTTGTAGTTGTCAGACGGGCTGCAGTACATCTTTGCCCACGTGGGCCAGCTGACTGGCATGTACCGCTACAAGTACAAGCTAATGAGACAGATCCGCATGTGCAAGGACCTCAAGCACCTGATCTACTATCGCTTCAACACTGTGAGTAGTACACACACACATAAGTGTGCATTAGGGTCTCCATGCCGAGACATCTCTTACGCTTCCTTGGGCAAGTAATGCATGTAAATGACATTTTGAAATACATTTTATTGCTTTATTTAGTAAAGGGGGGGGACATTTCCGCTCATGTTTCAGGGTCCGGTGGGTAAGGGTCCGGGCTGTGGGTTCTGGGCCCCAGGGTGGAGAGTGTGGCTGTTCTTCATGAGGGGCATCACCCCCCTGCTGGAGAGATGGCTTGGAAACCTTCTGGCCAGGCAGTTTGAAGGTAAGGCTGCATTACATCCTTTATCATAGGCATTTGATGGTAGAGTGTGGGAAATCCATTAAGGCGTTATGGCCTAACAGTTAACCTGCTTGCCCAGTTGCTTTTGGACTCAAAATATATTCAGATGAAAGAAATGAACCAGTGAAGAATTTGCATTTGGTAACATTGCAATAGCTTTTTGTATGGGTTAGTGTGTGTTCCCGGTAAACCAACCGTGAATCTCCTCTTCAACAGGTCGTCACTCCAAGGGCGTGGCAAAGACTGTGACGAAGCAGCGTGTGGAATCACACTTCGACCTGGAGTTGCGTGCGGCGGTGATGCACGACATCCTGGACATGATGCCGGAGGGAATCAAGCAGAACAAGGCCAGAACCATCCTGCAGCACCTCTCGGAGTCCTGGCGCTGCTGGAAGGCGAACATCCCCTGGAAGGTGGGGTGACTTGTCGTGTGTTGTTTTAAAACTGTTTGTAATCATGCACACTGAACCGGAACACCGGCAGGACTATCTTGTAGTGTCTGGTGTTCTATGAAGGAACGGTAACAGAAGGCTTGTATAGAGGAGGCAGAAGTAAGGTTGGGGTCCGGTGTGGGTCAGTTGGTTGGGCGTTGTTTCCAACATGTATGTTGAGCATGTATTTAGTCACCGTTGGTAGGATATTGCTCTAGATAGCAGCATCTACCAAGTTACTGACGTCAAACATACACATCTGTTCAGTACCAACATTGTTTTACCCTACAGGTCCCTGGCCTGCCCACTCCAATCGAGAACATGATCCTACGCTACGTGAAGGCCAAAGCCGATTGGTGGACCAACACGGCTCACTACAACCGCGAGCGAATCAGGCGAGGCGCCACTGTGGACAAGACTGTGTGCAAGAAGAACCTGGGCCGGCTGACCCGTCTGTACCTGAAGGCTGAGCAGGAGAGACAGCACAACTACCTGAAGGTAAAACCGCACCTGGCGTGGTCAGCGTTCATGGGAGCCGTTGGCCCTTTGTAATTGCATAGCTGTTGCAACTGTAGAGGTGGAACGTAAACGTTTGCTCTCTGGTGCACCTACCTTCTCTGCCGTGAGGAGTGTGGACAGTTCAGCTATGCTACAGCAGACAGAGTTAACAGGGCCACCAGCCTTTCAAGGTCAGGCTGAGTCGGTAGTATAATACTCTGACACACATTATTGGGCGTATTAGTCACAAGAAAATGCCATTCAGGTCTTTCTCTATGGATGTATTTTTTATATTTTGATTGTCCTTAAAATGGGTTATATCAAGCGATAACCTGGTGCTCTGGTCTGTCTCTCCCCTATCCAGGACGGTCCTTACATCACAGCTGAGGAGGCCGTGGCCATCTACACCACCACGGTCCACTGGCTGGAGAGCAGGCGCTTCTCCCCCATCCCCTTCCCCCCGCTGTCCTACAAACATGACACCAAGCTGCTCATCTTGGCGCTGGAGAGACTCAAGGAGGCCTACAGGTAACACATGAAGTCCCGGGAAACTCAGGTGGATATTGGCGGGTGCAGCTCACGTTGTGTTTTTGTTATTCTTGCTGTTAAATGTTGCGGGATACAAATTATATGGCCCCTTTATATTGATTGACGTTTTTGTGGAGTTAAATTATTAATTTTGTTTCTGCGTCTACTGAACATATGGGTGTTACGTTTCTGTTGGGTCCAAGTATGTTTGGGACCCCCAGGCTCTGTTGGTAGTGGTTGATCCCTGGTTGCAATGACGCCACTGGCACTGTCTTCAACACTGGCTTACTTCTTCAGAGTATATTGTTATTGGAGCATTCAATGATTTGACTGTGTTTCTTCTAGTGTGAAGTCCAGGCTGAACCAGTCCCAGAGAGAGGAGTTGGGCCTGATTGAGCAGGCCTATGACAACCCTCATGAGGCTTTGTCCAGAATTAAGCGTCACCTGCTCACTCAGAGAGCATTCAAAGAGGTTAGTCCCAGGACAAACTGGGCCTTTTGTCTCTTGATACCTAAATTACTCTGAAAATATTAGTTGTCTTATATATTGCACCCCTTGATGATGTAAACTTTTTAGTACGTCAAAGCTGAATGTAACAGGACCCTGAATCTGTTATTTGGACTTACCACTCCTCCATTATCTTCTGAAGTTTTCAGTCCGTCATGTTTATCGACTCGGTCTCTCTAGGTGGGCATTGAGTTCATGGACCTGTACAGCCATCTTGTGCCGGTGTATGACGTGGAGCCACTGGAGAAGATCACAGATGCCTACCTGGACCAGTACCTCTGGTATGAGGCTGACAAACGCCGTCTGTTCCCGCCATGGATCAAACCGGCCGACACAGAACCACCTCCACTCCTCGTCTACAAGTGGTGCCAAGGTGAGTGCTGACTGGGGTTTTTAAATCCCAAAAGGCTCTGTCTTAGTTATTGTAATTATGTGCTCTGTTTGTATTCACAAATGCTTTGCTTCAATACTGTCAGTGGCTATTGTATGATCTCAGCTAAATCTGATATAAAACTCCAAGCATGACGGCATAATGTGCCAATAATGTTAATTTTTCTGGGTTCATCCTTTGTTTTTGTTCTTAGGCATCAACAACCTGCAGGATGTGTGGGAGACAATGGAGGGAGAGTGCAACGTAATGCTGGAGTCTCGCTATGAGAAGATGTATGAGAAGATTGATCTGACGCTGCTTAACAGGCTGCTGCGTCTCATTGTGGATCACAACATTGCTGACTACATGACCGCCAAGAACAACGTGGTCATCAACTACAAGGTGAGACCACCTGGCTCTCTACAAGGGTTTTTTTGTGCTGAGTTTAGATCTATTGGTTTTCATTTCAGTCAATTCAGGAAGTGTACAGGCCACTGTACTATTGAATAGTAACTGTCTTATTCTTCACTCGTGCGGCCTCTCCTTTCATTATAAATAGACTTAACACGATGCCTCCTCCTTTCCAGGACATGAACCACACCAACTCGTACGGTATCATCCGCGGCCTGCAGTTTGCCTCGTTCATCGTGCAGTACTACGGCCTGGTCATGGACCTGTTGGTGCTGGGTCTCCACAGGGCCAGCGAGATGGCCGGGCCCCCTCAGATGCCCAACGACTTCCTGTCCTTCCAGGACACAGCCACGGAGAGTGCCCACCCCATCCGTCTCTACTGCAGATACATCGACCGGATACACATCTTCTTCAGGTACAGTTGTTGCGGCGGTACTCTGCCGTGCTAAGGCCTCCTACAGCCTGGGTTCAGGCCTCAACTGCCATTTGTTAGTGTGTAGCAGAAGATACACGCCCCATGTACTGGTCCATGTGTATTAGTTGGATTGCATCTGTAGAAGCTTGGTGATTTGGCGTTCATGTATTTTATAAATTTTTTTCTCCCAGGTTCTCGGCTGATGAGGCCAGGGACCTGATCCAGAGGTACCTGACTGAACACCCTGACCCCAACAATGAGAACATTGTGGGTTACAACAACAAGAAGTGCTGGCCCAGAGATGCCAGGATGAGACTGATGAAGCACGATGTTAACCTGTGAGTCCCATTCCGCACAGTTTGGATGTTAGAAACAGTAGTAGAATAGGCGAAAGAAGGTTGCAATACTTGAGATTTATCCAGTTGCGGAAGCCTCTCAAAAACGTGTGCCGCTGGAAAATTCCCGGTGTTATGTGTGGAAACTTGAATCCAAAGCATGGATTTCTGTCAGAACTTATCTTTAGAGTGCCTTAAGGGCAAGGAAACTTATTTTTCTTTGACTCTTGTTTCATGGACAGTTTGGGCTCATGTCAACCCTCCAGTGCCCTGTAGTTCTGCCAACAACATAATCACAGACTGAATCTTTATTGAATGCAAAGAGAAGGTTTTATGTTGATTTGGTCAAATTCAGGGGGGAAAGGTTTTGATCAATTCTGATTTGGGAAAATGTAGTGAATCTTGTGCATCTCTTCCTAGTGGGAACATTTTCCCATATGAGAAGTGCCCATATTCTAATTTCCTGCTTGGTGAATGTTGGGATTTTCTTTATTACATATTCGTTTGCAGCTGATGTCATTGTCCGTTTGCTCTGCTGTATCACCCACCACCTGAACTATTATTGGTCCAGTGTGATAAAAGGGACGGTGACTTAAAAATCTTGTGAAATAATAGTTGTCTCTTCCTCTCTCACTGCCCAGGGGTCGTGCTGTGTTCTGGGACATTAAGAACCGTCTGCCTCGCTCAGTGACCACAGTCCAGTGGGAGAACAGCTTTGTGTCGGTCTACAGTAAAGACAACCCTAATCTGCTCTTCAACATGTGCGGCTTTGAATGTCGCATCCTGCCCAAGTGTCGCACCAGCTACGAGGAGTTCACTCACAAAGATGGAGTGTGGAACCTGCAGAACGAGGTAAGGACCGAGGGATGAAGTGGGCTGCAGGGGAGGGGTCTGGGAAATGGGGACGTTACGAAGTTAAGCCTGCTTCTATGCACACCAACTCCCCCTGTCCTGCCGGTCCGTGGTGATTCAGGGGGACGGTGATGTGCTACACCGACATGGCAGCTGCCACCAGATACAGTCAGACCATTATGGCCGTGGCTGACTGGAACTGATACGCTGCTACACTGTTCCTGTTGCACTGGGTCGGCGGGTGCTTCGACCCGTCTGTCCTCGTGGCTGTGTGATAAAGGAGCCTGTTTGTTGTGTCCGTGAAGGTGACCAAGGAGCGCACCGCCCAGTGTTTCCTGCGCGTGGATGACGAGTCCATGCAGCGCTTCCACAACCGAGTCCGACAGATCCTCATGGCCTCCGGATCCACCACTTTCACCAAGGTCAGCGACACCTCCGAACCGCGCTCGAGATGCGCGCTGTCTAAAGCAAATGTGTCTGGAGATCGGGGCGCAGCGCTAATGTCCGCGTCTCCCCTCAGATCGTGAACAAGTGGAACACTGCCCTGATCGGTCTGATGACCTACTTCAGGGAGGCGGTGGTGAACACCCAGGAACTCTTGGACCTGCTGGTTAAGTGTGAGAACAAGATCCAGACCCGCATCAAGATCGGCCTGAACTCCAAGATGCCCAGTCGTTTCCCCCCCGTGGTCTTCTACACCCCCAAGGAGCTGGGTGGGCTGGGCATGCTGTCCATGGGTCATGTCCTCATCCCTCAGTCAGATCTTAGGTAAGACAGCCCCAGGGTCACATTTTGTGGACATCCCTCTTTACCACATGCCATGTCTTATTGAAATGCAGACATGTATATGGCTGTCTTGATATCAGTTAAGCTTACCTAACTGTACAGGTTTATTCTCCCCCTGAAAAAATCCAAAAGATAATGGTCAGGTATCGTGAGGATATTTGTTCCTCCTGTCTTAATATTGTCGTCTTCTCTCTCAGGTGGTCGAAGCAGACTGATGTGGGGATCACCCATTTCCGCTCAGGCATGAGCCACGAGGAGGACCAGTTGATTCCTAACCTGTATCGCTACATCCAGCCCTGGGAGAGTGAGTTCATAGACTCTCAGAGAGTCTGGGCAGAGTACGCCCTGAAGAGGCAGGAGGCGATCGCACAGAACAGGTACTGAACACTTGGTTTACAGGCAAGACCGTTGTCGTGTCTGGGCTTAAACGTCAGTCTGCATGGTGGCCGGCACAGTAGCTGTAGCTCTGTTTTAGTTTTTTAGACAACACTTGTGTTGGTAAGGCTGACGTAACTTCAGACCACTGATCAATTGTTGGTAGGAAAATGGTTGCATGCACAGAGTAGCGGTATTGAAATAGAAACAATTTGACTCTTTTTGATATTGCACTGCTGGCTCGGGTCTTATCATAGAGTTGCACTAAGTTATGTATGTCTGTTTGTTGCTACTACTTGTTTGTTAATTTATTAGTGCCAGGAAATGTTCAATATAATTTGTCACCAACTGGAAATATGGGTTTTATGAGCTAGCAGTCAAATAACATGTCCCAGACAACAGAGCAGCTAAATGGCTTAGTGCCCTGCCACAGCATGCCAGGTATCTTGTATGCTTATTTTAATGTTGTTATGCGTTCATTTATTTCGAATTAGGACTACTATTTCAGGCTGCCTTCACTACATATGTTTAACCAGGTGGCCCTATGATTCAAGGAGTCTAGTACTAGGTTCATTGATAGCCGTCTTGTTTTGTCTCTGTTAGACGTCTGACCCTGGAGGACTTGGAGGACTCCTGGGACCGAGGTATCCCCCGTATCAACACCCTGTTCCAGAAGGACCGACACACCTTGGCCTATGACAAGGGCTGGAGGGTCCGGACTGACTTCAAACAGTACCAGGTAACACCAGGGTGCAGTACCTCTCGAGTGATTGGTCCTTTGTGGAATTATCTTTTACACATGAATCTCTTGCACATCAGGAAGGGTATTGTTGTTCTCGCTTGTGAAGCAGGCCGTTGACTCTTTTCTGATTCTCCTGTAGGTTCTGAAGCAGAATCCGTTCTGGTGGACCCACCAGCGTCACGACGGGAAGTTGTGGAACCTGAACAACTACAGGACAGACATGATTCAGGCCCTGGGAGGGGTGGAGGGCATCCTGGAACACACACTCTTCAAAGGAACATACTTTCCCACTTGGGAGGGTCTCTTCTGGTCTGTAATTTAGACTTAATTACTACACATTGTTATTGTTAAAGAAATTAACTGTCCGTTCCTTTTCGAGTGCACATAAAATAAATGCAAAGTTCTTTGTAGTAATCATGTTCAAAGAATTTTTTTTGTAGAACATCGGTAATTGAGTTGAGATGTGCAGTTAGACCTGACTAACCGCTGGGCTTATTACCACAACCTCACCACAGGGAGAAGGCCAGTGGATTTGAGGAGTCCATGAAGTGGAAGAAGCTGACCAACGCCCAGAGATCAGGTCTAAACCAGATTCCCAACCGTCGCTTCACCCTTTGGTGGTCGCCGACCATCAACCGGGCCAATGTGAGTGCTCACACAGACGTGCACGTCCACTACCTGTGACGTATTTCCCAGTTTGGCTGTGTAGTTTGGACTCTTGACGCTCATAATCACACTGTCTGTTTTCTACAGGTGTACGTTGGTTTCCAGGTGCAGCTGGATCTGACTGGGATATTCATGCACGGAAAGATCCCCACGCTGAAGATCTCCCTGATTCAGATCTTCAGAGCTCACTTGTGGCAGAAGATCCACGAGAGTGTTGTTATGGATCTCTGTCAGGTAAATGACTAAGTGCTTGTATCTCCATGTTATGTTGCCCAGATCCCTGAGTCGTGATTTGGTGTGTATCTGTTTGTGCTTCCTGGTAGACTTTTGCGGAAACCAAGTAGGGTTCACTGCATTTTATTCAGGACATTCTAAACCTATGTTTTCTTCATCTGTGTGTATGTAGGTGTTTGATCAGGAGCTGGATGCCCTGGAGATAGAGACTGTACAGAAGGAGACCATTCACCCCAGAAAGTCCTACAAGATGAACTCCTCTTGTGCGGACATACTACTGTTCGCCTCCTACAAGTGGAACGTTTCACGCCCCTCCCTGCTCGCGGACTCCAAGTACGGCACTGCAGACTCTTTCAGTTTGTTCCAAGCTTGCATGGTGTCTTTTGTTAGTTTTGTTTTAAATTATGTTCTGGATACACATCTTAATTTGCCATCTTGTTATGAAAGTGGATTCAGTTTTGACCAGAAACTAAATTATCCTTTACATTCTAAAGCCCTCTGTCGGTCTTGACCTTTGACCCCTCCCTCCTTCCATCAGGGATGTGATGGACAGCACCACCACCCAGAAGTACTGGATTGACATCCAGCTCCGCTGGGGGGACTATGACTCTCATGACATAGAACGCTATGCGCGAGCCAAGTTCCTGGATTACACAACTGACAACATGAGCATCTACCCCTCTCCCACTGGGGTGCTCATCGCCATCGACCTGGCCTACAATCTCCACAGGTTAGCATACTCTGGCGTGTCCACATGAGGACTGGTTAGCATTGCGGTAGTGTTGTATGTTCAACAACTGCTGTATGTACTTTTATGCACACGCACGTGCACCACATGTAAACGCTTGGCTTGCTGTACTCACTGAGGCTAGGTGTGTGTTTACCGAAACCTTTACATAAGACTTGATTAACGTCTGTGAAATGACAGGAACTCACCACCCTCTTTTTCTCCCCTATCCCTCCAGTGGGTACGGCAACTGGTTCCCGGGAGGCAAGCCCCTGATCCAGCAGGCCATGGCTAAGATCATGAAGGCCAACCCTGCTCTGTACGTCCTGAGGGAGCGTATCCGGAAGGGTCTTCAGCTCTACTCCTCCGAGCCCACTGAGCCTTACCTGTCTTCCCAGAACTATGGAGAGCTCTTCTCCAATCAGATCATCTGGTTTGTCGACGACACCAACGTGTACCGTGTCACCATTCACAAGGTGAGCCAGGAACATAGGACGTTTAGAGAACCTAACCTCTAAGGATTCTTATGAAATGGGTTGGATTCTGTCAGGCACAACAATATACCTCTACAGCTTCCTTTGGTAAAGTAAAAGAAATTGTTTATGGAACTCATTTTACGTAAATACTCTCTCCATAGACATTTGAGGGTAACTTGACCACCAAGCCCATCAATGGAGCCATCTTCATCTTCAACCCCAGGACAGGCCAGCTCTTCCTCAAGATCATCCACACCTCTGTGTGGGCCGGACAGAAACGTCTGGGCCAGGTACACTTTCACTGAGAAAAGTACCTCACACACTTAAACAATGCACAGTGCGGTCAGACTCTTGAAAGGAGAAAAAACGACTTGAATTATTAGTTTAATGTCCTCACCTGTCTTCCTTCCTCTCTCATTAGCTGGCTAAGTGGAAGACTGCTGAGGAGGTGGCAGCTCTGATTCGTTCTCTTCCTGTGGAGGAGCAGCCCAAACAGATTATTGTCACCCGGAAGGGCATGCTGGACCCCCTGGAGGTAACACCCCATTCCTCAATTGTGTCTGTCTGGTCACATTTCACATCGTTCCAGATTTAAGGACATTATCTCAGTTAAACTTGACGTGGATGGTAAAAACAAAATTTTGCAATGATTACTTATAAATGTTATCCTATTGAGATGAGTCACTGTCTTTACCAACAAAATGTCTCCGTCTTCCTACTTACAGGTCCACTTGCTGGACTTCCCCAACATCGTGATCAAGGGCTCTGAGCTACAGCTGCCCTTCCAGGCCTGTCTGAAGGTGGAGAAGTTTGGAGACTTGATTCTGAAGGCGACCGAGCCTCAGATGGTCCTCTTCAACCTCTACGATGACTGGCTGAAGACCATTTCCTCCTACACTGTGAGTTCACTTCCTGCTCTTTTTACTAAAGGCTAAGCTGGATGGTAGTATCTCTCCCACAACATGAGGAGCAGTTCACATTTGATTTCTAGGGGATAGGGGTTGATGTTAAAAAACATCTTAGTTTAGATTTAATGCCATACTTTAGTACAGCGTTATTGTCTAGACCATCTCGCTCTAAAAACTGTTAGAGTCCAAAACAACTGGTCACCACTTTCTTAGGTGGAGCCTTTACCTCCTGTCTAACCAATGTTTGTTTGCCTCCATTTCGGGTCTGTAGGCCTTCTCCCGTCTCATCCTGATCCTGAGGGCCCTCCATGTGAACAATGACCGTGCCAAGGTGATCCTGAAGCCTGATAAAACCACCATCACAGAGCCTCATCACATCTGGCCCACGCTGACCGATGAGGAGTGGATCAAGGTGGAGGTGCAGCTCAAAGACCTCATCCTGGCTGACTATGGAAAGAAGAATAAGTGAGTGGCTGTGGTGGCTGAGTTTAACAGAAATGTAACATTATTTCTGAACGCAAAATATCTAGCAATGTCGGTAAGCTTACGCAAAGATGACTGTTTGTGGAATCCTGTAGCATATTAGGTTGACGCTGCAAGAATGAAAGCATGCATTTTGTTCCCGAATGTTCCAACCTCTGATCTTTACCCTTTGTCCTTTCCAGCGTGAACGTAGCATCTCTGACCCAGTCTGAGATCCGTGACATCATCCTGGGCATGGAGATCTCTGCTCCGTCCCAGCAGAGGCAGCAGATCGCTGAGATCGAGAAGCAGACCAAGGAGCAGTCCCAGCTCACAGCTACGCAGACACGCACAGTCAACAAGCATGGAGACGAGATCATCACATCAACAACCTCCAACTATGAAACACAGACCTTCTCCTCCAAGACAGAATGGAGAGTCAGGTATGTTGGGGCAAGAAGAGGAAATGTCTCTGACTGACTGACTACTCCTGGTTAAATAGCGTAGTGGTTAGAGAAGCGGACTTGTGAACTATAGGTTCCAAGTTCGTATCTCCTTGCAGGCGATGTTTAGTATGCATTATGAATGATTCCGTATAGACCAACTTTGCCGGCTAAAACCGGTAGTATCTACATTATGGTAAGACTGAAATAAAACGGTTTACTGGTGGATTTTCGAAGTACGCATCCGTGTATGCGTTTTGGATAGACAAACACATTTGCTTGCTTAACAACATAGTTACAATATCTTAAGCCTTAAATGAAACTGTATATGGTTATATTGCGACTGTTTCTGGCATGGAATAGTTCATCTTCAGTCTCGCTAGCAATTGCTCAATTCATATGATTATTCAGAGGAAGTTAGTAGATACTAGTAAGCCTATTTAACACAATAGTCAATGGAGTCTAGCAACTGTTGAATCTTGTAATGCCGTGGCGTAGTGGTTAACGACAGTGCCTCATGTCGAAAACCTAAGTTTGAATCTATTGAGAGCAACAACACTTATAAATTATTTCTGGTAGGTTCCACGATTCTCTCGTCTTTTCACTTGATGAAAAAGTTAGTTATCGTCACCTTTATTGATAGATATTGTATAAATGTCATTCACGAATGAAGGAAAAAAATATGTTCTTATTCCATGAAATGAAATGGCTTTGGCAGACTCTCTAGCAATTGCTCAATTCTTATGACTATTCCAGTAAGTTAGTAGATACCGGTAAAGCTTATAACCGGCTAATACGCTGTTAAAACAGCCAGTGGCAAACGCAATACATAGCCGCTATTTGTGGTAGATGTGAACTTCGTAAGAAACCTTAGTCAGTTTAACTGTATCAATGTCATTCACGAATGGCCAGTTAACTATTAAAACGGCCAGTGACAAAAGAGGATTTGTTATATACTGACACCCGGCAAAAGTACTGCTTCATGGTGTAATTGGTAACAACACAGCCTTTCACGTGGGTGACCCGGGTTCAAATCTCGAGGTGGCAACTCTTTCTTTTGTGGCCAGCTGAACTTGGCTTGCCTGTTTTTTTTTTTTTTTTTTTCTGTATTTTTAAGAGAATTTTAACTAATATCATGCAATATGATTCTGAAATATAGTTTTGCAAATGTTTGTGTGCAACCACACCTTTTGGTGCTGACGTAGGAATGAAATACAAATTGACCTTTCAGCGTTAAGTATTTACTCTGCTTCACAGGTGAATAATGGCTTTTTGTTAACCTGACCCTTGAAAGCGTTCCTGTTGTTTATATTTTCTTGTCTAAGTCTTGACATGGTTCTTCCTGTTCAGGGCCATCTCTGCTGCCAACTTGCACTTGAGGACGAACCACATCTATGTGTCATCTGATGACATCAAGGAGACCGGTTACACCTACATCCTTCCCAAGAATGTCCTCAAGAAGTTCATCTGCATCTCAGATCTGCGAGCCCAGGTTTGTGGCAGAGCCCGCTGTGTATCCTGTTTGGATCACAGTAAACCTCTCCTAGTTGACTGTTCTCTTACCCGTTGTGGTAAAATTCCAACCAGTCAAATCACACTACCTTCATCTCCTTCAACATCACTTCATCATAGCTGTTTTTGGCTTCACTGTAGTAATATTTATATTGGTATTATTTACCATAAACTGGTTACGTAGAGTAAGGCAATCATGTCTTTTGTGACCTTTCGTTATACGGGTAGGTGTGAATGTAGCTGACATCCTCTGTCTACAGATTGCAGGTTACCTGTATGGCACCAGTCCCCCTGACAACCCCCAGGTGAAGGAGATCAGGTGTATCGTCATGGTACCCCAGTGGGGAACGCATCAGACTGTCCACCTGCCCAATCAGCTGCCTGGACACGAGTACCTGAAGGTACAGACTTAGGGGAGGACACCCAGTAAAATATAAATAAAAGAAACATGTTGATGCATACAGTTTTTTTGTGAAACAGAAAATTTGCTGTAGCCTTTGAAATTAGAAGTTTTCAGTTCCTATTCAGGGTGGGACAAATGGAGCCTTTGGTTCCCCACCTCACCACCTCTCTTTACCCCCGTGCAGGAGATGGAGCCCCTGGGTTGGATACACACCCAGCCCAACGAATCTCCACAGCTGTCTCCCCAAGACGTCACCACCCACGCCAAAATCATGGCTGACAACCCGGCCTGGGACGGAGAGAAAACCATAATCATCACCTGCAGGTAGGTTGCTCTCCAGGATCGCATTGCATAGTGACCGTGTCCAATTCCACCAAATATTTTGTGATCTGGCCTTTTGGGGGTATGTGCACCAGAAAGCAGTTATTGAAGAAATGTAATGCCAGCAATATGTGCAGGTTTCCATGTTGCCTCTAATATTAATCTGTGTATTACATTTGTCGGTCTTGCTGTCTGCAAAACTCAAAGTTTGTCCTAGGAATCACACCTGTATAATGTGATTGTAATTTCATCGATCAGTCCTTTTAAAGGAGTAAGGTCAGAGACAAAATTCTCTTGCGCCATTAACAGTTTATTTGTCACCACCAACCACTGTTTAACACTTTCGTCCATTTCCAGTTTCACTCCCGGCTCCTGCACTCTGACGGCCTACAAGCTGACCCCCAGTGGGTACGAGTGGGGCAGGCAGAACACAGACAAGGGCAACAACCCTAAGGGCTACTTGCCCTCCCACTACGAGAGGGTCCAGATGCTGCTGTCTGACCGCTTTTTGGGCTTCTTCATGGTGCCTGGGCAGGTCTCTTGGAACTACAACTTTATGGGTGAGTGCTGCCTAGAATGTGGGATTTGTTGCTTACCCAGTCTATGCAGTTTGGAGGCATGATTTCACTGACACATCAATGTATTGGTTAAACCAGCTGTTTGTTCTAGTAGTTGGCACCATTTATTTTTTTTACCCTGGAAATGTACATAGCCGGTTGGCTAGTTATGCTATCTCTAGCAATCTAACAGATTTAAGATTACATTGGCTAATTGACTGGATGCCCCTTATTAAACTAAATGCACAATTCATTTTAGAAATTGTACATTAGGTGAATTGTTTAAAAATGTGCATTCTCCTATTTAAACGCTCAACAATAATTGTTTGCCGAACAAGTTGAGTTCCAAAAACAAATTGGTCACCATTTTGTCACTAACAATACATTCTTCTCTTCTGTTTCAGGTGTTCGCCATGACCCCAACATGAAGTACGATCTGCAGCTGTCTAACCCCAAGGAGTTCTACCACGAGGTCCATCGCCCCTCTCACTTCCTCAACTTTGCCTCCCTGCAGGAGGGGGAGATCTACAATGCAGACAGAGAGGACATGTACGGTTGAGAGTGGCGTTCCGATCACAGTTCAGACCGTTACCTATACTGTAGATATCCTCCATATGCTGTCCTCCCTAGCAGTCAGATGTGTTCCCAAAGCTATGGTGGACCCAAGTGTACGAACGGGTTCTAATGACTTGATGTTGGGGAATTTGTATGTAAGCATAGGGACATTTTTTAGGACTCAATGTCACATTTTGGATATTTTTTGGAAAATGTTTTCTGATTGGTTGCTCTCTCCCTGCAAATCTCTCCAATAATGCTTCATACAGCAAGTTGAATTGTTTTTCATTTATATGGCATTCCTTTGATACATCTCTGAAAACATGTATTTGTGAGTGTGCAGTAGTTAATATAGCTGTAAGATTAATTTGACTGTCATTACATCTGGGGGTTAAGTGATGTCTTAAATAGAAACTGAACTTTAATTGATGATGGAATGGTGGTCCTGTGTTTTTTTACATTAGCAGTCTATACCCAACTTGCTATGCTGTGCATTTATTGTGTACACTAGTTTGGATTTAAATAAAGATCAACATTTTATAAATATTTGCCCTTTCTGGGTGTTTTTGTGCAGTGATTGTGCCTCATTTCCACCAACCAGATATATTTCTCTCCTTGTTTTCAACTAGAGGCCTTTAGAACTCACTGCATGTTTATATTTCTGTAGCTGACTTAATGTATTTGTTTTAAAAATGCTTCATGGACCATTATTTTAAGCCCTAGCAGCCAACCTTCATCTTATTTGGCAGTAAGGCACAATCAAATGTATTTATAAAGCCCATTTTACATCAGCAGTTGTCACAAAGTGCTTTTACAAAACACCAGTCTGAAACCCCAAGGAGCAACTACAACAGTAATCACAGTGGATAGGAAAAACTCCCTAAAAGGGGTTGAAATTTAGGAAGAAACCTAGAGGAACCAAGCTCGGAGGGTGGTGGGGGGGTGGTCAGCTGTCTGGCAGCTGGAATCGCCAGGTATCATCCTGATCTGCAACACAGCCAGGAGGACTTTGGACAGGGGCAGAAATGTGTCTTTAGGGCCTGGTACTTGGGAGGTGTGGGCCAAACCTGCATGCCCCCCTATGTTTAAATGGAGCAGGTGACGAGGTAAATTGAGTGTATTCCTTGGGTTTACAAGGATTTACAGTGGAGAACGAGAACTGACCCTCCCCCCAGTACAATAATTTAGCAGCATAAAACCGTGGGGCTGAGACGGGGGTCAAGTGACACTGTGGCCCTTTCTGGGAAAGGCCCGGACAGGACCCAACAGGCAGGAAATCAATCCACCCACACTGCCTGGCATCAACCAAAGGGGCACCAACCAACCGCAACCACCCTGAAATGAGGGCCGAGTATTGCCAGCAGAATTCACCCCAATTACACAATGGGTGCAACTGAGAGACAAGCCAGCGACTCCGCTCCCGAATGGTGCTGGAGAGAGGGCATCCCAGTGGCGATAAGGGCCCATCTGGCAAGACCCCAAGAGTGGACAGTATCAAGCCTTTCCATTCACGTTCACAGCCCTGGACTACAAGGATATACACTACAGGTCAAAGGAAAACACCTACATTTTCCCAGTTTTTATTCAAATTCACACAGTTTAGAGTCTTAATGTATTCTGATATTATGCATAAAACATAAAAATTGGAGAGAAAAAAATAAATCCATATTTTCAAAATCAATGCCAAAGTTTCACTATTTCTGCCTGGGTATGCAAACTTATGAGCACACTATAAACCCCCTAAGATGCCTTATTGCTAAAAACATGTTTCCAGTGCAATTGGAGCAGAAGAAGTTCCAATGTCCTACATGTTATTCAGTCTCATAACACTTATAAGCATTCCTGGCTGAGAGTTTTATCCAGAAACTTTGTGGTTACTTGTCATAAGCTAACTGCTAGGATATCAGCGAGTTTTCTTGCCAGATTTTTAAACACGCCTGATTAAAGGGGCCGTGTGTAGAATCCTGCCTCTAAATTTTACTTAGCAGGAAGACCAGTTCAGCACCCGGACTCTTTTACTACGTGGCTTCACAGACAATGGTTTTCTGAAGTGTTCCTGAGCCCATGCAGTGAAGTCCACTACAGAATTGTGTCCGTTTTTAATGCAGTTCCGTCTGAGGGCCCGGAGATCACGGCCATCCAATATTCATTTTCAGCCTTGTCCCTTGTGCACAGAGATTTCTATGGATTCTCTGGGTCTTTTAAAGATATCATGTACCGCATATGATGAGATCCCCAAACTCTTCACAATTTTACGCTGAGAAATGTTATTCTTAAATTGTTGCACTATTTGCCTGTGCAATCTTTCACAGAGTGGTGAACCCACCCTCACTTCTGATAGACCCATCCTCTCTGGAATGATCTTTTAATACCCAATCATGTTTACTGACCTGTTGCCAATTGACCTAATTAGTTGTGATATTCCACCAGGTTTAGTTTTTTAGCATTAAACAACTCTTTCAGTCTTTTGTTGCCTCTGTCCCAACTTCTTTTTAAACGTGTTGGTAGAATAACATTTTAAGTGAGCATATATTTTTCAAGAAACAATAAAATGTCTGAGTTTTGACATTTGGTATGTTGTCTTTGTACTATTTTCTACTGAATATAGGGTTTAAATGATTTGCACATTGCATTCTGGTTTTATTTCCATTTTACATAACGTCCCAACTTTTGGAAATGGGGTTGTAGTAGCTTGGTGTCTGGTTCAGCCTCACTGTAGTAATGCAATGTTGAAGCATGAGCTAGTTTTATGATGAAGTAGGAGGGCTGTTCTGAAATAGCAAATAGGAGAGAGGAGGGTGAAATATGTGAGTTTAGCCACCACAACACACTGCTCTACTTCTGCAAAAAATGTAATTGGGCCCCCCGAGGCAAGGTTTAAGTATAGGGTACACAAAGTGTGACGTATGCTCGAAGGCAGGTAGGCTTGTTCTAATCAACTGTACCAGAGGAAGCACGCGACTTAAATTCGCGGCTAGGGTGTCGAAAAATGCATTTAGTAGTGTATGGGTTTGCTAGGAAGGAATATGCACCTGCATAGTTGTACAACACTTTCGCTTTCATTAATGTGTAAAGTAGGATTCTATATGGTTCAGATTATCTTACAGTGACATCTTTATTTCTGGATTTCGATAGTGTTCATGAACGTTGATCTTCTGTTGCATAAGCTAAATGGAGAAAGTTAGCGACACGAACGATCGAAATGGAGACGTTAAAAGGACTGAGGGATGTTTTGAAAGGACATTTTCAATTCTTACTGTGGATGATGTATACGAAATAGCCAAATCAATTGGTTCCGAAGTGGAAAAACTTATTGACGGCTACGGCAAAGAGAGTGCCACAGGACTGGTGCCCAAAATAGTTAAAGTGCTAGAGCTTTTGGAGAGCTTTGCATCGAGGAACCACGCACATAAATCGAAGGAAGAGGAATTGTTGAAAGCATTCGAAACGCTACAAGTACAGCAGCAGAAGAAGCCGAGAGTTGTGAAAGAATGCGAAGAAAGCAGCAACAATAACGACATACAACGGGTGAGTCGACGGTAGTAACAAATGTAGTAACAATATTATGGCTGATAATCCTCTCAAGTGACGTTGTCACATATCAGCGAGCTAGCCTAGAGGAAATGCGATTTGGGGTTGTTACATTGTGGCAAACTATATCAACTCAATTTTACTATACTGGACGAATTGTGTAATTCTCGTCAGCGTGCCACGTTATGATCCACAAATGATTGGCAGGTCGAAATAACATCTACTTCGCATTATCATAAGCAGTGATGATATGAAGATGTAAATGGAAACCAGCTATTATCCCGCTTGAATGCTATTTTTGTTTCACGAGTATCCCAAGCGAAATCGAAATGTCGTTTTATGTTACATAATCATGGAGTCCCACGCTCGGAATGGACGCTCGTGCCAACCTCTCATTTATGAGTGCTGCCATGCCCAGTTTAAAACAGCTTGTACTTTTTTCGTAGTAGCATTTGAGAAATCACTAACTTCATTCTCAACTAAGGAACTGTCTCATTAGGTATCTAACAGGAGACTATTCTTTAGTTGCGAAAAGGACGTTATCTAACAGGAGACAATTCCCATATTGGCTGTGATCTCAGCAATCATAGGAAATGATATGTACAGTGGCGAGAACAAGTATTTGATACACTGCCGATTTTGCAGGTTTTCCTACTTACAAAGAATGTATAGGTCTGTATTTTTTATCATTGGTTCACTTCAACTGTGAGAGACGGAATAAAATGTTTTTTTTTTTTTAAATCACATTGTATGATTTTTTAATAATTAATTAGCATTTTATTGCATGACATATGTTTTTGATCACCTACCAACCAGCAAGAATTCAGGCTCTCACAGTGTTAGTTTTTCTTTAAGAAGCCCTCCTGTTCTCCACTCATTCCCTGTATTAACTGCACCTGTTTGAACTTGTTACCTGTATAAAAGACACCTGTCCATACACTCAATCAAACAGACTCCAACCTCTCCACAATGGCCAAGACCAGAGAGCTGTGTAAGGACATCGGGGATAATATTGTAGACCTGCACAAGGCTGGGATGGGCTACAGGACAATAGGCAAGCAGCTTGGTGAGAAGGCAACAATGCTTGGCGCAATTATTAGAAAATGGAAGAAGTTCAAGATGATGGTCAATCTCCCTCGGTCTGGGGCTCCATGCAAGATCTCACCTCGCAGGGCATCAATGATCATGAGGAAGGTGAGGGATCAGCCCAGAACTACACGGCAGGACCTGGTCAATGACCTGAAGAGAGCTGGGACCACAGTCTAAAAGAAAACCATTAATAACACACTACGCCGTCATGGATTAAAATCCTGCTGCACACGCAAGGTCCCCCTGCTCAAGTCAGCGCATGTCCAGGCCCGTCTGAAGTTTGCCAATGACCATCTGGATGGCCCAGAGGAGGAATGGGAGAATGTCATGTGGTCTGATGAGACAAAAATATAACTTTTTGGTCTAAACTCCACTCACCGTGTTTGGAGGAAGAAGAAGGATGAGTACAACCCCAAGAACACCATCCCAAACGTGAAGCATGGAGGTGGAAACATCATTCTTTGGGGATGCTTTTCTGCAAAGGGGACAGGATGACTGCACCGTATTGAGGGGAGGATGGATGGGGCCATGTATCGTGAGATCTTCCATCTTCCATCAGTAAGAGCATTGCAGATGGGTCGTGGCTGGGTCTTCCAGCACGACCCGAAACACACAGCCTGGGCAACTAAGGAGTGGCTCCGTAAGAAGCATCTCAATGTCCTGGAGTGGCCTAGCCAGTCTCCAAACCTGAACCCAATAGAACATCTTTGGAGGGAGCTGAAAGTCCGTATTGCCCAGCGACAGCCCCACAACCTGAATGATCTGGAGAAGGTCTGTATGGAGGAGTGGGCCAAAATCCCTGCTGCAGTGTGTGCAAACCTGTTCAAGAACTACAGGAAACGTATGATCTCAGTAATTGCAAACAAGGTTTCTGTACCAAATTTCTGCTTTTCTGATGTATCAAATACCTATGTCATGCAATAAAATGCAAATTAATTACTTAAAAATCGTAGAATGTGATTTTCTGGATTTTTGTTTTAGATTCAGTCACTCTCAGTTGAAGAGTATCTATGATAAAAATGATGGACCTCTACGTGCTTTGTAAGTGGGAAACACTGACGATTTTGCAGGTTATCAAATACTTGTTCTCCCCACTGTATGTATGCCTACTTCTCTGCCCATGCGAAGCAACTCTCACGTATTTCCCCCCACAAATATGTCTTTCACCAAAGTATTTTGTCTTTCACCAAAGTGTCCATGTTTTCAGTACCACACCAACCCCCATGGCTCTACTCATCCTACTTGGTGTTGCTGTCATCTGGCCAACAAGTGTTTTTTTTCAAGTCCTGTTAAGAAGTTGGTTGCGCCTGAAAACCAGAGAGGCGTACTGAAGGAATGACTACGATAATACGATGGTAGTCACCATAAAACCAAACTGAACAATGTCCATATGCTATTGTAGCTAATAAGTTAACCACAATTGTTTTATTACATTCATGCTAGGCTCTAAACACTGACACACCCTTGTTTTTCTTTGGCATATAACTACGTAACAATTCTTCATTACCTATAACCAGACACTATAGCTATCAATGTCTATGATTTAGTAGCCTATTATGAGTATTATAGTAGTAATTGGTTTGTTTTCTATCACAGAAATAGAATAACTAGGGTGTCTAGAATGGTTCAAATGTCATATACCGGGTGATTTGATTTCTGAATGCTGATTGGTTGAAAGTTATTCTATACCTTATACCACACACCATAACAAGATATACCACGGGTGACATCACCTGCCATAGTATTACTCTTATAATTGTGTTGTTAACCAGTTTATAATATTGTTTAAAAGATGCAGTAAGGCATATCAGGGTTTTTGGTGTATTGCCAACATACAATGGCTAAGTGTATCCAGGTCAGCCCTAAAAACAGCTCTTACCTGTAAACCACATTCCCTCGTGCCTTATTGCTTAATTCAATATCTATGGTGGTATCCTCCTAACTAACCCAGAGGCAGTGACAGCTGCTACTTGTCCCCAAGCAGGAGCTGCAACAAGAGAAAGAGGAGGAGAAGCAAAGAAGGAGATGTGAGGAACTGCAGGCCCAAGTGCTGCAGCTACAGACGGAGAACCAGGAGCTACACAGCCGTCTGAGAGGCAGCCATGCTCAAGAAGGTTCGTTTAAAAAGCTGCCTGTCTGGTGAAAGACCATGTCGAGGAAGGTCGGTGTAAATAGAGCCTGGTTAATTACCCTCGCTGTAGCGCATGATATACCACACACCTTTCAAAAACTATTTCCATCTGACCACAAGAAGTTAATTTCTAGAAAATGATGTGTATCACAAGAATGGGGTTATTGTGTTGACTGATTACAAGGCAAAAACTTTGCTGATTGAGAAATTCCGGTGTTTGTCTATTTGGGAAGTGACTGGGACGTTAAAAATGAAAGGCATTATGTAAATACAGGAAGAAGAACAGAATACAATAGAATAGTATTATAACTTAATAGGAAGACTGGTACCTGTTATCCTATCTACTCTATACTTACTCTCTATGGTGAAAGCAGTTAGGACATCTGTATAATATAATTCAGTAAGTTTGATTCTCTCATCCTGAATTATATTTTTGGAATGTAATTTCACTAAATTATCCACTTTAGATCACAATTCTCAGAGCTGTAATGTGGAACATCTTTTCACTTGAGGATTTGGTACCATAATATTCACTCAAACCAGTTTTACCACTAAGAGGCCCATGTTTGTTGCTTTCTGTTGCCACAGTTTGCTCTAGAAATATTTATTTGCAAATCAAATGCCATTGTTTGTGTATAAAGTCATGGGTGTCCAGAGTACTGTGCTTGTATCAGCATGTTGGCTCCAAACATGCATAAACCTGTAGGATTTACTGTTTAATCCCAGACCTTAAACCTGAAGGAGTTGCCGTTTAACCCCTGGCCTTAAGCCACACTCCACTGAGCAGCTTTGTCTAGAGATGTACTGTGATCTCGGCCAACTGTTCATGGTTCGTGAACTACTGGGTCATGTTCATAATGCCTCAAATGGGAGAAAACCAGACTGGAACATGGATAGAAACATGATTTGTATTTTAGTTACGCATTTTAAAACGTTTCTGTTATGTACCCTGATGAACATAGCTCTGGGGATGGTGCTGTTCTCTCTGTTAACTGTAAACTGAATAGCTATAGTGCTGGAGTTGTACGTTTCTGGTCCTCTGTCCCAGACCGCATCCAACGGCAGGAGCGAGAGGTGATGCTGAAACTGAAGGAGGTGGTTGACAAGCAGAGAGATGAACTGCGGGCCAAAGTACAGGAAATTACCACCCTGTCTAAAGAGGTGGAGGCGGTAAGAAAAACACTTACATTAATGACGTGCATCAACACACACACACACACACACACAATTACCTAAACCTTTTCAAAACCATTTATGTCCCTATATATATTATCTGTATATATATATATAGTGAAACCCAAGCACACACGGCTATTGGCACAGAGGCTAAATCTATTCTCTGAAGGTCAGCCTAAAAGCAACCCATTAGTGGGAGGTGGCATACACAGCAAATAGGAAGTCTGTATCATAGCAGCAAATCAGGGAGAAGTAGCGGTGTAATAGTTCTGTTTATAGGTTAGTGCTACTGAACAATACCTAGACCTTGGAAACACGCTTGGGCCTTGGACTCTTTTGACAGCAGCCCTATCTGGAACAGTCATGGTTTTAAAGCTTGCAATGATTTGTTTTTATTTACTCCAGCCCTTTCATCTCACTTGAAGCCCCAGGCTTCTTCAATTGACTCAAAATGTTGTACAAACCTGTTTTCCCTGTGCGTGGGACGGGCCAGTATTAACCTACTGTGTTTGTGTGATGTGGTCCTAACTCCCAGTGAGTCCATGCACTCCCACCAAGATATCTTGCGTGTTATGTAATCGGCCTGGACGTTTGAATGTGTGTGTCTGTGTCTGTGTGTCTGTGTGTGTGTACAGCTGCAGGAGCAGTTGGAGCGCTTCATGAAGATGAACGGTGAGCTGAGACACAAGCAGAGCATTGTCACAGCGCAGGTGAAGAGTGCCGTGGAGAGGAAGGCAGAGATGGAGGCAGACCTCCGAGAGAAACAGAAGGAGATAGAACACCTCAGCACTCAACTGGAGAAGGCCCACAGTGCTGCTGGCACGGTAAGGGTACTAACCAGTTAAAGGTCAGGCCGCACAAGGAGGACAGTGTATGTACAGTTGTGCTCATAAGTTTGCATACCCAGGCAGAAATTGTGACATTTTGGCATTGATTTTGAAAATATGACTGATCAGGTAAAAAAGTATTTTATTTAAGGATAGTGATCATATGAAGCCATTCATGATCACATTATTGTTTGGCTCCTTTTTAAATCATAATGATAACAGAACTCACTCAAATGGCTCTAATCAAAAGTGTACATACCCTTTAATGTTTGGCCTTGTTACAGACACACAAGGTGACACACACAGGTGGAAATGGCAATTGAAGGTGAATTTCCCACATCTGTGGCTTTTTGAATTGCAATTAGTGTCTGTGTATAAATAGTCAATGAGTTTGTTAGCTCTCACTTGGATGCACTGAGCAGGCTAGAAAGTGAGCCATGGGGAGTAGAAAAGAACTGTTGAAAGACCTGTGTAACAAGGTAATGGAACTTTATGAAGGTGAAAAAGGATATAAAAAGATATTCAAAGCCTTGCAAATGCCAGTCAGTACTGTTCAATCACTTATTAAGAAGGGGACAATTCGGGGATCTCTTGATACCAAGCCAAGGTCAGGTAGACCAAGAAAGATTTCAGCCAAAACTGCCAGAAGAGTTGTTCGGGATACAAAGAAAAACCCACAGGTAACCTCAGGAGAAATACAGGCTGCTCTGGAAAAAGACTGGTTGTTTCAAGGAGCACAATATGACAATAATTGAACAAAAATGAGCTGCATGTTTGAGTTGCCAGAAAGAAGCCTTTACTGCCCCAATGCCACAAAAAAGCCGGTCACAATATGCCCGACAGCACCATGACACGTCTCACAGCTTCTAGCACACTAATTTGGAGTGATGAGACCAAAATAGAGCTTTATGCTCACAACCGTAAGTGCCATGTTTGGAGAGGGGTCAACAGGGCCTATAGTGAACAGAATACCATCCCCACTGTGAAGCATGGTGGTGGCTCACTGATGGGTGTGTGAGCTCTGAAGGCATGGGGAGTCTTGTAAAAATGTATGGCAAGATAAATGCAGCATGTTATCAGAAAATACTGGCAGCCAATTTGCATTCTTCTGGACAAAGGCTGCGCATGGGACGCTCTTGGACTTTCCAGCATGACAATGACCCTAAGCACAAGGCCAAGTTGACCTTCCAGTTGTTTCAGCAGAAAAAGTTGAAGGTTCTAGAGTGGCCTTCACAGTCTCCTGACCTTAATATCATTGAGCCTCTCATCGAGCTTCTCTGGGGAGATCTCAAACGTGCGGTTCATGCAAGACGACCAAAGACTTTGCATGACCTGGAGGCGATACCACCTGCAAGAATTTGGGGCCTCATAGACAACTATTACAAAAGACTGCACGCTGTCATTGATGCTAAAGATGGCAATACACAGTAATAAAATCTAAGGGACTTTTGAACAGGGGTCAGTTCATTTTTTTCTTTGTTGTCATGTTTTGTTTTATGATTGTGCCATTCTGCTACGACCTACAGTTGAATGTGAATCCCATAAGAAATAAAAGACGTGTTTTGCCTGCTCACTCATGTTTTCGTACATAATCGTACATATATTACCAGTTCTCCAAGGGTATGCAAACTTTTGAGCACAACTGTATGTGTGTATCAGGTGGGGAACTGGAGATGTTTAAACTGTGCAGTAATAAATAGCAACAGAGTCTGTGCATTAATGATTTGTAAAAAGGAATCTGATTGGTGCAGATATGAAGTGTGTGGGGCAAGCATTTGTGGGGGTGTAGTGTGTGTGTGTGTGCACATGTGAGCATGTGTAGTACATGGGGTTGCTTGTGTGCTTGTGTGAAAGTGTGTATGTCGCTGGTTTAAAAGGATTATTTTCATTTTTTTATTGGCCATATTATATTACTAAGTAAACATTAGTAAGCTTTGGTGGATGGTGACTTTACTGGCTGCTTTGTTCCAACCTGTCATCATTCCTCTAAATTACCTTTGGCTTCTCCTCTTCATCTGTTTGTTTTGTAGCTGAACTTTAATCGTTAAACATTTTAGGTTCCATGAGATTTCTGCCAACTAGCCTTGTTTTGTCTTTTTGACGACTCCCTGTAGAAGACTGGAAATGATAGGCCTTTGGCAATATGTTGTATGACTAGTGCTAGAGAAGCTCATGCCTTGTGGGTGACGACTCTGACGACTGTTGGCACAGCATGTGTGTACTCTTGTGTAAGGTCAGTAAATCAAGTTAAGGTGAACAAGACAGGGTCACCCTGCACAGTGAAGTTCTTGTGACATGGCACCCGACAACTACATAGTGAGGGTTAAGAATATATTAGCAAAAATATATCCAGACAAAAAAAAAATGTCAGCCTGTCTGACTGTATGCCTTTCTGTCAGCCTGTCTATCTATCTATCTATCTATCTATCTATCTATCTATCTATCTATCTGTAAGTCACTCTGGATAAGGCTGTGCTTATTTTTTTTTACGCGAAATGTAAAAAAAATAATAATAATCTTGCACTCATTACATTGTATAATCACATATTTACATAATCATATCATTTTGAATGTTCTGCATTGTCTACTTCTTTTAGAAAATCGCATGAAGTGTGACTGTGAAGTGCCCAAACTTTGCTATAGCAGAAGGACAAAAAGCATGTTGTTTAAAATCCATGGCTGTCATCACATCAAACAACCTCTGATATTAACAGCTGTGTTGGTGCATTAACACAGGCCAGTCCGTGTCAGGTGGACCTGACAGACAAGCTGGTGATAGACCTGAAGGACCCCAACAGACCCTGTTTCACGAAGCAGGAGGTCAGAGAAATGCTGTCGGAGAGGAACGAACTCAAAGCCAACCTGTTCTTGGTGCAAGAGGAACTCTCGTACTACCAACGGTGGGTACTGTGTGCGCGTGTGCGTGTGCGCGTGTGTGTGTGTGTGTGTGTGTGTGTGCGCGCGTTGTGTGTGTGTGTGTGTGTGTATGACGACTTTGTTTAATAAGATCGTTAGTTTCTTCAATTACTTTTGGTACTCAGTAATGGGTCTGGCTACTTATAAAAAGAGCTGTAATTTCTACACGGTTCTTGGTTTATGGATTGATTTGCCCTCAAATTAAAGTGGGCAGTCTGCACTTGAACCTCTTAGTCACAGTTTCATTTCCAATCTCATGTGCTGACTCATAGTCCACACTGTTAGTGGATGAGTGTGTGTTTGTACCTGTGTGTTGTTGTTGTATATGTTTATTTCATGTGTCCGTGATGATGTGTGTGTCATTCATCCACGCAGGGAAATCCTGAATGATGAGCGCTGTCCTGGTTTCTTGCTGGAGGCTGTACGTTCTGCAATAAAGAAACAGAAAACTGTCATCAAGGCCAAGATGCTGGGCAGGCCTGAGGACGAATGCAGCAGGTGCCACTGACGCGCGCGCACACACACACACACACACACACACACACACACACACACACTTAGTCTGTCTTGGTTTCTGTCTCAAACGCATGCGCACGCGCACACACACACACACACACACACACACACACACAGACACAGTGACAAAGGTGTGTGTGTGTGTGTGTGTGTGTGTGTGTGTGTGTGTGTGTGTGTGTGTGTGTGTGTGTGTGTGTGTGTGTGTGTGTTACCTGAGCAGTGATGAGGAGCGAGGCCCCCTGTTTGAGAGGAGAGCGGTGCCAGAGACCGAGACTGACAGCAAACCACAGGAGTCCCGCATCAGGAACCTGTAAGTACCACTGACTGACATGTTTACATGGCTGTCTGGAAACACCAGTGGAACTGAACAGTGTGAGGCAGTTCTGTATGATGAATACAGTCACCGGGAACAGTGTTGTTCTACCTGACACAGGATATTCTTCTTACCGCGCTGTCTTAAGTGGTTTATTGCTTTCATAAAACTAATGTGTGCAGTTACTTGTATGTTTTAATTAAAACATTGACTAGATCAGAACACTGAACAAAAACATAAATGCAACATGGCAGTGACTTCCTTCTATGGACCGTGCACTTTACATATTGCATTAATTTCAACTGACTCATTTCCTTAAACTGATAGAGATAGACCCTGGCGTTTGGTATCACCGGTACAGTGTCTGTCTTTTGTCAGGGAATTCCTGCAGAAGTCTCATTTGCAATGACATTGAGCCTCTCTATAATTTGTACTGTCTTATAACCCTCAGTCCATTGGCGAGCCAGGCATGTGGTTGGTTAGTCTCCAGCGTGCATGTGTCCTCCATCATCATGCTCTGAGTCCTGGTGCTTTTGTCTGTCTGGGCCTCCTCATGGTTGTGTCTCTGTGTTGTCGTCCGGGCTGACGTGGTAGCGCAAGCTGCGGTCCTGCTCTCTTTCACTCTTAAGTATATCTGTCAGAGCACCTGCAGATGCCTGTAAAGCCAGTCGATATGAACATAAACTACAAACACTACCTGGTGGTGTAATGAGGACAGCCTTAAGAATGAAGACAGGCAGCTTTACTAGTGTTCCTGTGTTATGGACCCTTTCATTCAATACCAACTGTTACAACCCCATCTGCAGAACATACTAGTGATCAGAGGTGTCATTTACCACACGTGCGCTTGCTGTACAATTGGTTAGTCATTTAGGTGAGACTCTGCAGCAGAAGGAAGGTCAACCAAGTCTCTGACCTGTCAACTGTGTTGTGTTCTCTCCGCTGTCTAGCTTTAGTTCCTTGTGGTGGTGAGTTAGTGTAGCTCATCCTAGTGGTCTCCTGTGTTGTCTCCTAGCTTTGGCTTCCTGACCCGCTCTGCCAGCAGCCACAGCAGCCGTGGGGCCAGTGAAAACCACACTGCCTCTTCCTGGGAAATCATTGATGACGTAGAGGCCCATTCGAAGCCAGACCCCTGACCAGTTTCCAGACAACCCTCAACACCTGCTGTCCGCCTGTTCTCACGTGTGTCCTTCCGCGGTGTGGAGTTTTAATAAGGTTTCAGTTTTGAAAGCAGCCTTAAGAAAGGAAGAGCACCAACTCATGCCTTCTCACCCTCTTTTTGTACCTAGTAAACCCTCTTCCTTTCTTTCTCTGTTTCCCCTCATTCTGGCTCTTTTGGTCTCTTCTTTCTTTCTCTGTCTCTCCTATCTTGCTCTCTCCTAGGCAGGACAGTAACTAGGAAGGACAGTATTAAATGGGTTTTTAATGGATTTTAAAAGACATATTTTTGTAATATAGCAACACCATATAGATGTATATGGTTTGTAACCATCTCCTACCAATTGACATTTCTATAGAGATATTTTAACAAATTTCTTTTTTTTTTTTTTTTACCAAAGATACCAAAATGCATTTTGATCACTGCCATCAGTATTTATTGCAGTAATATATTTTATTACCACAAGAGGGCAGCCATACAAATGAACAATAATGGTGGACTTTCAACACCATGTATTACACTATATTACTATATGACTTCATTGTGGGTGGTTTTGGCATGCCTTGTGGCTGCTGTAATTCCTTCAGTCTTGTCACAGCTATGGTCATGGGTGAGCTCTAGACAGTGTGTAACTCCCTGTGTGAGTTAGTCCTGATCCAGAATGTATTGACACCGTTCGTTCATTAGACTTCATTGTCTATTTTCTTTATTTTCTTGTTCACTATCTTATAGTACCTCTCAGTATTCACCCACCCTGGAGTTGTCCACATTCTATTGTGTTGCAGTATGATTTTTTTTGATCAGTGGCAAATACTCTAATAAATAAAACCAATTTTGATTTGATTTCATCTTTAAAAACTCCAAGGGGGTGAATAATTTTGCGAGGCATTGTACATATTTGATTGGATCCTATTAGGAATTTAATCCATGAGACCTTGATATGGGGATTGGTGTTGGTTGTTATAAACCAGGAGCTTTGAATCCTTAATGTTGATTGGCTAGGAGCTGTGCTATATGAGACATATACCATGGGTAAGACATTACAATACTTTTTACTGCTTTAATTGCATTAGTTATTTATAAGACCAGTAAGGCATCGGTGGGTTTTTTGGTGCCTCATTGCTTATACAGTGTCTGTGCCAATTGTGTGAGTGTGTGAGTGTGTGAGTGTGTGAGTGTGTGAGTGTGTGAGTGTGTGAGTGTGTGAGTGTGTGAGTGTGTGAGTGTGTGTGTGTGAGAGCTGGGGCACCATCCCTGTACTTGGTTGCTGCACTTAAGTAAATTTCCTCCTTATTCTTGGGAGGAAATGGTGTGTTCCCTGACTCTTACCATCCTAACATATTTTAAAACACTTAACAATGGCTGCCCCTTAACACATGTTATCGGTACTCAGACCCTGACGTAGTTGTCTGACCTTTTATATCAACGCTGCTGGTGATCTTTTTGAATCAAGACCTACAACAATGTGTGAATCTGTACTTATTTTGTTGGAGAAGCCTTTGTGCTATGGAAAACCAAATAAATGTCTGAAGTGAAAACCCAAAACGTGTATTGTTGGAGAATGTCAATATACATACAATTGCTAAAAGAACACCCCACTTTGAATCTAGTAAGGATAGTTTGGCGAGCTACTAGGGAAGAAAACTCACACATACACACTTCAAAATATTAAATTAAGACTCAAACATATCTCCCCTTAAATAAGTCACATCTTCCCAGAATCTGTAATACGTCGTGTCTATGCTGAGGCCAATTGAATGGCAGGAAGTGGCTTTAACTTCCCCAGGAAAGAGGTACAGGAAAAGGACGGGTTTGGACCGGTCAACTCAGGCTTCACCGCCCGACTAACGACTGAAGAGAGCTGGGCCTGAGGAGAAAGAGAGTGGGTAAGAGAAGTGTTTTCCATTGGCCCGCAGAGGAGCGATGTGCTAGGGAAATACAAAGGTAGAGAGGGGAGTGTGAAAGTGGCTGGGGAGAAGGATTGATAGAGGGGTCTTCTGCTGGACTTGGGTAGAGAAAAGAAAAGCATTTCAGTCGCATGCTGGTCTAAGACCTATTGTGGACCGCTTAGGACCTGGTTGCTGGTTGGACATGGGCCTTTTTCTGACTGGTCTAGGACTACTGCTGTGCTGTTCCGTCTCCTCCTCTCACAGACTGACCCCCTCAGGGAAAAACGTCTGCCAGGACCTCAGGTGATGACTACATTCTACCCACTCACTCTCGCTTTCTTTTTTTTGTTGCTTTTTCCATCAAGTTTTTAATCCGGGTGGTTCAAATCCTGAATTCTGTGGCATAGAACTTTTTTGTAATCAGGACATTGGGGGACTTCTAATATATTGCCAATATACCACAGCTACGTTTTATGTCCATTAAAGCTGCTCTTAGTGGTGGTATATTGGGCATATACCATACCCGCTTGTTCCACGCTGCTTATAAACTGGTTATACACTGTTATACGAGCTGTACACTCACTACTTTACATTGTAGCAAAGTGTCATTTCTTCAGTGTTGTCACATGAAAAGATATAATCAAATATTTACATAAATGTGAGGGGTGTACTCACTTTTGTGAGTTTGTAATGAATCACGATGTGTCTTCTGTAAACCTCAACCAGGGATCCCTCCACACTGGTCTGTTGTACTGGATGGAGACGGCAGGGCGAGGAGTGTACGATACGTGAGTACGACTGGACTGACTTGGGATAACGGCTGGCCCGGGCGCACCAGAACAGGCCATTTGTCTTTCTCAGGTCGTGTGGTTTATAATTCATCAGTGTGTCTTCTGGGTTTGCCCTCCAGCTGTGTGTGATGGAGAACGGACCTGCCAGCTGGATGAGGTGTGTGTGTACCCAGGTGTCTGTCGCTGTCGTCCTGGCTATTATGGAGCCCACTGTAAGACGCGTAAGTCACATGGGTCACAGTGGTGGCCCCAGGAGGTACACAGCCTATCAACAGGGGCTGCCTGAGAACACTCATTACACCATTGACTTACTCGTCAAATTAACATGTGGGGGTACTTAAGGGGTACTCGGAGTAAGGCAAGATTTTGTTGGTGGTAGAGTAACTGAAAAAAAGCTGGGAAACACTGACATAAGAGATACATTATGTGGGAGTCACATAGGCCAACGATAACAAGTGTTAATGCAGCACAGGTTGTAACAGTTGGTATTGAATGAAAGGGTCCATAACACAGGAACACTAGTAAAGCTGTCTGTCTTCATTCTTAAGGCTGTCCTCCAGAGTTCTGGGCCCCAGACTGTCGTGAGCTCTGCAAGTGTCACCCTCACGGGCGCTGCGACCCTGTGACAGGCAAGTGCACATGCTTACCCAACCGCTGGGGGCCGCTCTGTGAGAATGCCTGCCAGTGTGGCCTCCATGGGCACTGCCACGCCTCGGATGGCAACTGCACCTGCGACGAAGGCTGGTGGACCCCCACCTGCGCCAAGCAATGCCAGTGCTACCCGGGCACCTCCACCTGTGACCCACTGACCGGCAGGTGAAATAGAATGGCATCACTCACAACTGGAGTCAATAGTTAGCTAACAGTTAAAGTACCTGATACGGATGTACCAATCTTCTAATTAAAAGGACTGTGTCACACGCGGTTATCTTTTAAACTGCAGCTGCGTCATGAAATGCTACATTTGGTATGTTTGGTTAAAAAGCAATGGTTTGCAGGTGTCATTGTTCCATGGGGTACTGGGGTCCGAGGTGCAACCGGCGCTGTAGCTGCTTTGTATCGCCGTGCCAACAGAAGACAGGGGTGTGCGAGTGCCAGAACGGTTGGTGGGGTCCAATGTGTGACCGGCGCTGTAACTGTAACCTGTCGCACAGCCAGTGTGACCCGGCCAGCGGGGATTGTCTCTGTCATCCCGGCTACAAGGGAAAGTTCTGCAACGACCCCTGTGGACCAGGGGAGCATGGCAGTGGCTGCAGACTAAGGTACTGTATGGATGCTGCCTTGTTACAGCAGTGGCTGCAGACTAAGGTACTGTATGGATACTGCCTTGTTACAGCAGTGGCTGCAGACTGAGGTACTGTATGGATACTGCCTTGTCACGGCAGTGGCTGCAGACTGAGGTACTGTAGGGATACTGCCTTGTCATTGCAGTGGCTGCAGACTGAGGTACTGTAGGGATACTGCCTTGTCATTGCAGTGGCTGCAGACTGAGGTACTATAGGGATACTGCCTTGTCATTGCAGTGGCTGCAGACTGAGGTACTGTATGTTTATTTCGTTTGACTCTTTGGTATTTTTGTCTTTCTTGGTTTCTGCTGTGTAGCTGTGGTCACTGTAAAGGAGGCCAGTCGTGCTCTGCTGTCGATGGTGTTTGTTTGGCCTGCGAGCCGGGGTGGAACGGCACACGTTGTGACCAGCCGTGCCCGCATGGTTACCATGGAGACCACTGCCAGGAGGCATGCCCACGCTGCCGAAATAGTGAACCGTGTGACCCAAGGACAGGGGTGTGTTCACACTGTGAACCAGGCTGGACTGGACCCAGGTGTGTGTGCGTTTAGGTGTTAGATAAATATGTAAGCTACCATGGAAATTTATGAGACCTTTTGCCGTAATGTCACTGTTGTACCACAGCTACCCAAAGAAGGCAATCCTGTGTCAATGATTGTGATGAGGTTCAGGCATTCACTGTGTCTGTCTGCAGGTGTGACGAGCCATGCTCCAACAGGACATTTGGGGACGGCTGCCGCTTCCTGTGCAATCCCTGTTTCCATGGCCACTGTGATCACATGACAGGAAGTTGTGTCTGTGGGCCTGGGTTCCAGGGAGAAAGGTGAAATTGCCAATATAGTTTCTCCAATATAGTCTGTTTCTGTTTGAATGTGACTAACAGTTTGCTGTGTGTTGGCTCCACAGCTGTAACAGCACCTGTCCAGATCATCTGTATGGCTTTAACTGTACCTCTATCTGTGACTGTGGAGAGGGTGTGTCCTGCCATCCAGCAACTGGGGACTGTCCTTTCAGTATGCATACCGCTTATTCTATAACAAGGCTACTTAGTTAAATGTGTGTAATAGCTAATGATCCATCCTAAGGACATACTTTTATCCCAAGACTGAGTGTGTCTGTGCTTTTGTGTGTTTCTGACTTAACTATATAACGGGGACTAAAATATCCCCAAACTGTGGTCAAGGTTTAGGGTTAGGTTTAGTAATAATTAAGAAATGTTTTTTCAGGGCAAACTACTTTGTTTAGCTAAACGTGTGTCTGTGTGTGATTTAGGTGGTCACAGGGCTCTGATTGCTGGTCTCCTGTTCCCTCTCCTGTTGGCCTTGCTGTGTCTGCTATGTTGCTGCTGCTGCTGTGGGGGACCAACTGATGGCAAAGACAGGTGTGTGTGTGTGTGTGTGTGTGTCTGTCTGTGTGTGTTTCTGTGAGTGTGTGCGTGCGCGCATTCCCCTGACCTCTGACCTTGCTGTGACCCTGCAGGGTAGCGGTGGGTGATGGGGGAACCTCTGTCCGTGTGAAGCATCATGTGTACAACGTCATGGCCAACGTGAGCTCTGCTGTACCGTGTTTCTCTGTCTGGTCGTCTGGGCTGCCCAGAGTCACAGGTCACTGTCACATTGCTCTAGACATCCTATCTGTTGGTCTTGGTCCTTTCTACCATCTCTCTCTCTTTCGCCGGTCTGTTGGTCTGTCTGTGGGTCTTTGTAAGGAAGAAACCCAGTGGTTACAGTAATACCGACCACCTCTCGCTCTCCAGTGTCCCACCATGACCCTGAGCTGACATTCAACCACAGCTTCATAGAGCCTCCCTCCTCAGGCTGGGTCACGGACGGGTCCTCCTTTGACAGTGATGAGGAGACTGGGGAGGCCCTTTACTGCGTCCCCCCCA
The DNA here is from genome assembly GCF_011004845.1 of Esox lucius. Taxonomy (NCBI): domain Eukaryota; kingdom Metazoa; phylum Chordata; class Actinopteri; order Esociformes; family Esocidae; genus Esox; species Esox lucius. The sequence continues at coordinate 27,158,477 of NC_047569.1, forward strand.
GAGAAGGTAATAATTCTGTGTGTGTGTGAATACCTGCTGGACCCTTTGTTCTTGGTAACTCCCTCCTGTTCTCCTCTTCCTCCATTAGACATCCCAGCGGTGGCGGGCGGGGAGTTTCAGGAGTTCCAGCATGAGATGACTTCTAAGTGTAACATCTTCCCCGACCCGTCGTCCTTCAGCGTCAGCGGAGAGGACATTTCCCTCCCATTCGGAATCCCCCGCACGTCCAGCATCGCCAAGTCAAAACGCCCCTCTGTCTCCTTCGCCGAGGGCACCAAGTAAAAAAACATCACAACAAATTTGACGGTTTAAATGTGAGATGATGGTTGGGCTTTACTATGGCTGGTAGACAAATTCATTTCCTTTTGGGAAATCTCATCCTAGGTTCAGCCCCAAGGAGCGCTGTGGCTCCAACCACGACCTGACACCCGGAGCCCCCCGCCCCAAACCGAAGTCCCCCTGGGGTGTCCTGGCGCTGTCGGCACTCCAGGCTCAAGGAGGCAAGACCTTGGAGGGGGACGTAGCAGCCGAGACTAAGGGTGAGGTAGATGAAGCTGGACGTGGGACTGGACCTTTGGATGAGCCAGGATCCAGTAATGAAGCGGGGGACCCGGAGGCGGACCGGTTCACCGTCACTCCTTCCAGAGCCGTGTCCGGCCTGCCGTCTGGAGCAGCGCTGGGGCGGAGACGCACCTTGTCCAATGCAGCTTTTACCAGGAAGGGTAGCCAGACGACCGACTCCTCTACTGACGCCCAGCTGGCAGAGCTGAATAACGGTGTGGATAAGGTCACCACGGTGTACGTGACAGTGGGGAAGGCAGGCGTGGGCCGGCCCGTGTCTAAACTGGAGTCCCCCACCTCGGAGGGCCCGGTCCAGGCTATATTACGTCGTCTCGGTAGCCTCCAGAGACACAAGGACCAGGAGGTGGGGACCAAACTAAAAGGGAAGAGCCTGGGAGCAGAGGGGATCACCAAGCCCCCCAGGAGGAAGCTGGGGGTCCGGGCCAGCGTGTGGGAGCAGAGGTCCCCGGAGGTGGGGAGTCAAGCGGATGAGGGCGTAGCGATGAGGAAACCCAGTAGGAGGAAGCAGCACACTCCCCACAGCTCCCCAGCTGACATGGGAAACACTGACGCTGGCACTGACACTCATCCACCACCAGAAGGCGCCACTGCCACCGCTACGCCTAGAAGGCCCCTGTCCTCCATTTTGATGAGTGTGCCGGAAGTCGATGGTTCAGAGGTGAGGGGTGAGGATGGCAAACCCAGCATGCAGACTGAGAATGGATATCTGTTGGTCGGACCCCCTGGAGTTTTAACGGATTCTGTGAGTCTCAGTGAAGTCATAACCAATAAAGGAGTGGTGACCAGTGAGGGTGATGAACCTAACCTATATGAGAACGTGCAGATTATGCATTCCTAACTTCAAAATTCAAAAAGGTATTCGGTTTCCACCCACCATGCATCCATGTCCTACGTGGTTTTGGGGTAAGAAGGCATGTAGGAGAAGAACCTTCCGGACCCCTGCCAACCCAGTCACCCCTGATCAGCTGGCAGGCAGAGGGCAGACGGGCAGTACAGGTCAATGGACCAAACTTCTCTCTCTCCGTCTGTGGCCCTCAGCAACTGGCCATCGGTTCCATAGAGACTAATAAGACTGTGTACACACCACGTCCACCAACACACTTCAAAATGATCAATGAAATGGCTGCAGTGTGCTAGACTAAAACTCTGTGTATCTCCCAGCATCTAGATATATTATACTTAACTGTAAATGTGTATATCAATTGTAAATGTGTATATATATCATACTGTATATCAACCCCTCATATCTCATTATCTTATATTACTGCTCATCACTCACGTGTGTATAGTTGTATGTAAGCCCTTAATTGTTGCGTATTCAGTGTTATCTAACACTGGCAGCACTGTTACACAGAGTATATATTAATGGTTGAATAACACTCATTCTAAATATGGTTCTAATTCTTTCTCAAATGACAGTTGGCTTGTGTAGCTACACTAGTAAGTACTGAAGGAGACATTTGAAGACTAGCCCAACTGTCCTTTAGTTAACAATTGCTCCTGAAATTAACTAGTAAATGTTACACTATTGAAAATATCAACAATACAATTTTAACATTTAATTTCCCAATACTATTATTTCTCCTTATATGTTAAGGATCTGGATCCCATTTAGTTAATTTAATAGGTCCAGTTTCCATGTGGTGTCAAAACAGGATGACAATGCATGCAGTCAATATGGTAAGAGCTAAATGTAACATGTACAGAACACACTGTATATCGTACAACAAAGCGATTGTATTGAAAATACCTCAAGGGGTTGTATTGACATTGTGACAACTAAACAAAAAATAATAATTCTGTCTGTCTTCGTTGTTTAGTTAAATGTTGCTGTCATCTCTAGCTGTTTGGAGGTGCCAGACTGAACCACCCTGGCAGCACTAGGCACATTTTTACAGATCATCACTTGTCTGTGATAGTGACACAGAGTGCCTACTAAATGACACCCTATTCCCTTATCGAAGTGCACTACAAAGGGAATAGGGATCTATTGAGGACACTGAGTGAAATAAAACAAGGAAAGCAAGGAAACTGAAGACAGGAAATGGATTATGACATTGTTATTGCATGCCTGGCTGAATATGTGCCATGCATATTTGACAACACAGGCCGCTCCTGTCACGGAGATACAGGTAGATCCAATATTGGTGACCACTCCCATCTGCTACATTCACCACTGACAGATACATTGTGATCACTTGATCCCCTTTAATCTAATTCACAAATGTTTCCAACAGTGGTGAATAAACCAGTCAATCAGGCTTATGATGAAGCTCGGGACTGCAGGCACTGTCAACACGGAGTGGAATTTAGTTGTCTTGTGAATGTAGTGCAGTGTCTCATGAGACAACACATCCCGTATCCATTCACACTGCAACACCTGCTGGGCCAATGCTGCTGTGGTTGTTAGTCTTCTATGCCTGTCATTCACTAGGTGATAGTAGAGTCTCCGTATCACATAGTCCATCCAACTTTAGTGCTGGAGTTGCAGGGAAATAGACTCCAGAAACGAGTCCTTGGTTATTTTTATTCTCACAAATCTTTTTGTGATCGTTGTAAGAAACATGTGGAAGCCCATTCCTGCCGTGTGTGTGTGTGTGTGTGTGTGTGTGTGTGCGTGTGTGCGTGTGTGCGTGTGTGCGTGTGTGCGTGTGTGCGTGTGTGCGTGTGTGCGTGCGTGCGTGCGTGCGTGCGTGCGTGCGTGCGTGCGTGCGTGCGTGCGTGCGTGCGTGCGCGTGCGTGTGTGGCTGCGAGCGAGAACGAGCGACAGACAGAAAATAGCTGATCAAAAATGTTGAGCTGATGTTGTTTGTCAATAATGGACTGGAGTTTTGATGATTAATACATAAATTTTTTTTATTGAATAACAACTTATTCTTCAAGTACATAACTAGAAATTCCTCAAGAGCAGCAATCGTGTCCCATGAGAAGTAAAAATATGATCGCTGTTAGCTTCAAAACATGGTTAATACAACCCTGTTTCCAAAAAAGTTGGGACGCTGTGTAAAATGTAAAGAAAAACTGAATGCAATGATGTACAAATCATTTAAACCCTATATTCCACAGACAATAGTACAGAAACAACATATCAAATGTTGAAACTGAGAAACGTTATTGTTTATTGAAAAATATATGCCCACTTTGAATTTGATGCCAGCAACACATTTAAAAAAAGCTGTAATAGGGGCAACAAAAGACAGGAAAAGACCTGGTGGAACATCTCACAACTAATGAGGTTAATTGGCAAGAGGTGAGTAACATCATCGGGTATAAAAAGAGCACCCAAGAGAGGATGAGGAGGTAAACATGGGGAGGGGTTCCCCACTCTGTGAAATACTGCTCAGGGCAAATAGTGCAATAGTGCAACGTCTCTCAACATGCAATTGCAAAGACTTTGGGGATCTCATAATCTACAGTGCTTATTATCATTAAAAGATTCAGAGAATCCAGAGAAATCTCTGTATGCATTGGGGGGTACCAAATCAGCCAGGTGTCTGGAGGTCCCCCAAGAAAAACAATCAAAAATATTTAAAATATTTTTAAGACACTTAACCATCACTATTTACACAATCTGATATCACTGTGTTGGTATTGTTCCTAAAACATCATAATGAATTTTCTCCAGGACCATCATTGCAACTGTAGTTAATTGGTTACCCCAGTCCAAAGACAGAATATTCCCCTGCCCCCTACCCTTTGACCTAACCCTAACCTCAGGGACACCTGTGCCTAAACCTAACCTTAGTGGTACATGTGCCTAAACCTAACCTTAGTGGTACCTGTGCCTAAACTTAACCTTAGTGGTACCTGTGCCAACATTAATTATGATGTTGTCGGAAACAACACCAACATGGCAATATCAGATCAGTCATCAATATTTGCTCCTTTCTTCACTCACCACCATGTCACCTGCTCTCCCTGCCCTGTTGGCATCCTCATACCCTCTCTCTCTCTCTCTTTACTCTGAACACACCCGAGTGAACATGAAAGAAATATCAGTAAACAAGTTTCTTGCCATGATGTTCAGGAATGGGTTACTAACCATTTCTAATTTAAATGGCAATGATTATTATATAAATAAATATTTATATAATTATCGCCTTTTGTGCTACTGCATACTTCTATCATCTGATCTGGTTGTCATTTTCTCACTGCTCTCAACTTTTCTTTTCTGAGGCTGCCCAAAAAACTGATGAATGTCACTGCCACCCTTCCTCTTGTTCATGATGACACTCACTGTGAATGAAAGCTGACTAATAAAACTGCTTGCACATTGATGCAATGATTATCTCACAAAGGGACTGACGGGTTCATCCTAGCATTGGAATGCGAGGATTGAGATACCGGGGTGTTGAAGTTCATGTACAGTCCCCCTGGAGACAGCTGAGCTGGAGAATTGTAACAATCTGACTGTTTTAATTTCATTGCATTTTGTATTTTTATTTTCACTGTAAAGCACATTGAATTGCTTCTATGTATGAATTGTGCTATGTATAAATAAACGTGCTTGCTTTAATCAAACAAACACTATTCATGCTATTTAAGCAATACAGCTATACACTATACTATACGAATATGCAATCAATGAAAACGACTACTGTCTGCACAAATAACACATTCAGAGCAACATAAATGACTGACACTTTACTCAGACTTGTCGTGGGATTTCTGACATTTCTGACAAAATCATTAACGTAAGACATTAACGTTAGTATACGCACATGAGCAAATAAAAAGCAGATAAAAAGATCCAATATTCCAGGATAAGCGGAAGAAGATGGATGGATGGATATTCCAGTTTGTTTTAAATTTAAAGCATCATGGTAACCCTTTTCAAATAACCTGTAAGAGCCAGAAGTACTCATGATAAATGGGGGCAAAAATAAAAGTGTTGCGTTCATAATTTTGTTCAGTGTAACTAAGTTAAGTTAGTTGCCTGAAGTCAAAAACATGGTCGGCGTTGTATTACCCATTGGTGATGCAGTCAAATATTATTATACAAATAAACGTTATACTTACATTTCAGGAAAAACGTGTCCTAGCTACCTATAGACTCAAATCTACCAGGCTCTAGTCCGGAATATTGCATAAGTCCCACCAAGCGAGCCCTCTTACTGAAACCACGCACACGAGAACATGTCGACTGAAGGAAAATGTGTCTCAAAAATATGTAAACTTCTGATCCGTAAATAAACTTAAGATTTGTAAATGTAAGTCAACACTTGTAAATGTTAAACAACTGTTGTAATTGTTTTACAGATTTGTGTTTTATTTGTTACATTTGTTTTTACATGATTACATATTTACAGATCTTTTTATTTTCACATATACAAATCAAATTTTTCTTTGTGAGTTGTGATAAATATATGCACAGATTTTCTATATACATTTACGAATATTGAGACACCTAACTCAATACAGAAAGCATACTCCCCAGGTCCCAATCATCTGACTTCTGAACACCTGTATATCCCACTTGATTTTCATTAGCAGCCCATTATTTAGTTCAGTTTATGTCACGCTTTCTTTGTGAGGTATTGTTTGTACTGGTTATTACTTACTAAGCCCGTTTATTGCTGTTCCTGGTTTCCCATGTGGTGAAGTGGATAACTGTCCTCTGGTCTAACAAATCAAAATGTAAAAGTATTTTTGGGGATCATGGACATTGCGTCCTCCGGGCTAAAAAGGAAAGGGACCCTCCAGCTTGTTATCAGTACACAGTTCAATAGCCAACATCAGTGATGGTATGGGGTTGCTTTAGTGCACATGGCATAGTGACTTGCACATCTGTGAAGACACCAATAACTCTGAACAATATATACAGGTTTTGGAGCAACATATGCTGCCATCCAGACAATGTCTTTTTCAGGGAAGGCCTTGCTTATTTCAGCAAATCAATGCCAAATCACATTCTGCAGCTTTATTACAACACCATAGCTCTTTAGAATAAGAGTCCAGGTGCTAAACTGGCCTGCCTGCAGTCCAGATGTGTCACCCATTGAAAACATTTGTCTCATTATGAAATGAAAAATAGGACAAAGGAGACCCCAAATTGTTTAGCAGCTGAAATCCCGTATCAAGAAAAGATTGGGAGTACATTTTGCTTTCAAAACTACAGCAGTTGGTCTCCTCAGTTCCCAAATGCTTACAGAGTATTGTTAAAAGAACAGGCGATTCAACAGTGGGAAACATGCCCATGTCCCAACTTTTAAATAAATGTGTCGCTGGCATCAAATTCAAATGGGTATTTATCCCACCAAAAAAATCTCAGTTTCAACATTTGATATGTTGTCTTTGTACTATTTTCAATAAAATACAGGGATAAAGGATTTGCACATCATTGCATTCTGTTTTTATTTGCATTTTACGCAGAGTCCCTACATTTTGGAAATGGGGTGGTTTATTACATTGTGATCTCACAGATGGTCAGTCCTTACATCCACATGTGAAAGTCCTTGTGTATATATAATTGAAAGGAGTTACATTTCTTCTGCTCCATTCCTCAGCTGTTTGAAAAATAAATCTACAGGGTGTACACTCATTTTTGGAATCCCAAAGTGAACTTTTAAAGGGGTCCAACTACTATCTTACCATTGCCATTGTCTACAATGTCCTGTATGTAGTTCAAATGCATTATGTTGCAACATTGCTCTATGAGTAATCCATTAACTATTTGTATGCTGCATTGGGGAAAGAATGTGGAAATGGATAGAATCTTGTTTCTTTTGATTCTATGTAAAAACAATCATTACAGCAAGGAAAAATAGCACGGTCAAAGTCCATAGAAGAGAGATACACATCAAATAAAAATGAACTTTGCCTATAACCAGGCAGACTGAGGACATGGGAAAGGGGTGGGCCGTCATTGATCTCCAATAAGTGCTGGAAAGACAGAACAAGTTTGACTAACATTGGCAGTGGATTCATTTAAATACCTTCCTACATGTAGATTTAGAACAGTTAGAATGTGTTTAATTGTGAAAGTACTACATGTAAGCATTCCATTTACAAAAAGACATACTCGATTCTTCAAATTATCTATCACCAAATGTATTTATATTAGAATTTTGGATTAGCATAGTTTTGAACATAATTCAGTTGGAAAACTATTTCCTCTCTGCCCCATGGTGTTGGTCAGGGCAGCCCAGCCAGTATTTGCCAATGGACCTGGGATACGGAGGGCGAGCTGTGTCCACTCTTTTAGTCTTCAGATCCACTCTGAAGTATTTATCTGGAATAACAAAAACACAAACAAAAGACACTTGCCAATCAGTGGACAATAACAAATAATCTGAGGGATTTCATGTTGTTTTGTGCCCACTGGGGGTTTTGTGTGTTTTCAGTGTCTGTCCTTACCTCCCTTGAAGAAGTACACACTCTGCACTGGCTGGCGCCTGTTGATAAACTCCCTGTAGGCTCTCCACTTGTTATATGTAGAATCATAGTTGTATCCATCTCTCCTCCTGTCCTGGTCATTCCTCCTGTCCTGGTCATTCCTCCTGTCCTGGTCATTCCTTCTGTCCTGGTCATTCCTTCTGTCCTGGTTATTCCACCTGTCCTGGTCATCCCTCCTCCTGTCTCTCTCCCGATCTTCATCCCGGGTATCTGTCTGAGGCGTGTCCCATCCACCAAACATCTTCTGTCCCAGATCAATTTCCCTCTTTCCAAACGCATGTCCCATAGCCATTCCCTTCTCTCTGAACGCATGTCCCATAGCCATTCCCTTCTCTCTGAACGCTTGTCCCATAGCCATTCCCGACCCGGCACCCCAGTAAGACTGGCGTCTATTTCTGTAGCGGCCCCACTGCTGACCTCGCTGCTGACCTTGCTGTCCATACTGCTGACCTTGCTGTCCATACTGCTGTCCATACTGCTGTCCATACTGCTGACCTTGCTGTCCATACTGCTGTCCATACTGCTGTCCATACTGCTGGTCCCATGGGTGGCGCCTCCCAGTGCTACTATCCCAGATAGGGGGTAAGGGTGGGGGAAGGTGCCTGGGGGTGAGGTAGAGTCTGCCTGCCAAGACAGCATCCACTGGGGCCTTGATGCCCACCCAATCCTTGTTGATGAACCGATGCCCATCGTGGTGATTAGGTACTGGGGAAAAGAACCACACGAGATGTCATTAGATGGCTTACATTGTTACAGTGAGGCTTGCATTTTAAAACTACTGCTTACAAACATTTTATTCAAGTCAACACTATCAGCCTTTACGTCCTCTCTCTTCACCTCTTCAATACGCATTGGATGAGAAGCTCTAAAGGTATCATTCCAGTTCGTTCTGAGAAGGAAGAAATGAGAAAGGACAAGATTTTTGAGAAAGAACTGGAGCCTCTTACTGCCTCTGAAGAGCATGTTGAAGAGTTCCTCCCAGCTGTCATAGTAGATGTCAGTGTAGGCTCTGAACAGAGCTGAGGGTGACCTGGCTGACATCTTGGTACACTCCTCATGAGATGGCTGGTTGAGAAACTCGTACTGATAGTACTGGTCACCTAGGGACAGAATCCACTGGTCATGTGACAGGAAATACAATGGAAACAGTAAGTGAGTCACTTCATTGTTACGATACCATCCCATCAATGTGAATATTGTATGCTATAATTATTTATCTGTATTTTAATTAATGTAAAGGATTCTTTGTACTTCTTACGAGGTACTAAGTGTACTGTACATCATTTTAAATGATCTAAATAATTGAATAACTTATGAATTAGCAACTGCCTAGTGGATTATGAACTTTGTTTTTGTGACCTTTGAAGAAGTAAGCCTTCTCTTTGCCATGGTGTCCAGGGGCAGCAATGGCGAAGGCTGCATCTAAGTCATCCGGGATCTTGTCAAAACCCACGCTAATGTCTCTGGGATAGTCCTTCTCCAGCACACCATCGTCAAACCTCCAGTACTTGTTCCCCTGGATTTGACATTTGAAAAGAAACTGGACTGAGCTGGAGTTTTCTATTTTAGTAAGCTCTGGTTGTTTTTTAAAAACTGCATGATTTTCATTACTTTCTGCAAATGTTTAATGTTATCTCTGTGCTCTATTGCCAGGGTTTTAGTCTCACCTTGAATATATATGTATTTCCCTGGCAGTTCATTCGAGTGAATGCAGCATCTATAGGTCCTCTGATTCCCCAGATGTCCTCAATCAGTTTGGGATAGCCAGGCATCACTGCCTTATCATCAAGCTCAAAGAAATACTGCCCTAGCAGAGGACCCAAAACAAAGGCAACTTACCTCTAAACCGAATTACATTTCAGTTAAAAGAAGTAAAAAGCTCAATCGGAAACAGAACTGTTGGTAGCTGGTATCACTTACTGTGTTATTATGTCAATGATGTTTATCTTTTTTAGGAAACTTCCTTGATATTTGGCCACTCTTTTGAGAGGCAGCTCTCAGGGAAGCATTTCATTGTGTCCTGTGTATATCACGAATAAATGAAACCCCTACTGGTGTTTTCATCAACTCCCTTCTTACCTCTGAAAGCATAGACAGATCCATTTTTCATCTGCATGAGAGAATCCCAGGGCCTGCCACTGCATAACTCTGAATCTGGGTCTACTGGAGTCTTGGGGGTAGCCAATGTAGCCTTGGGGATAGCCACTGGAGCCTTGGGGATACCCACTGGTGGCTGCATGGTTGCCGCTTCTTCTGCAGTTGTGTTCTGGGCTTCTGTTGTGACTGGGGCTGCCTCAGTTACTATTACACTGGTATTCTGTGGGACTACTACTCTTGCCTCATTGGATTGGGTTGGCTGTGACCATTGCCTGCCTGAGGAGACAGATGTTCCATCATCAGTCCAAGGGGTTATTTGTGTAGGGGGAAATGGACCATCATCATCCTCTGCAAATTCGAAGGTGTCCCCACGGGCTGAGGGTAATGTTAAACATCACATTAGATAAATGGCAATTCACTGAATTGAATTGCAACTCATCCTCATTTTGATCAGTCGGTTTTTAATATTATTCATGAGTGATTTCCATTCAGATTTGAGATTAGAAGACTTAGATTTAAACCATGTTTTACAGATGTAAATCCACGATAGCTCAATTCATCTTAAGTCTGAATTGGGCTGTATGATATTTAACATTTGTGAAAGATTAAATCTGTAACTTCTGTAAGAAACAAAAAAAGCTTCATACGTATACATTCAGACATTCACAAGCTCTTCTTACTCGTCATTAGGCAGATCGTCTCGTAGTCCGAGCAGCAGCTCCGGTAGTATCGGCACATGGTGTCACACTGGCACTTCTTCACCGACTCAAAGCCATTCTCACAGCGGTCCATGCACGACTCTGACAATGCACGGTAACAACCATGGAACAGAGACACTTTTGGGAATACTAACACTTCTGGGTGAGTTCCCCAAAAATGCAATCTTTAAAGTTATCTTGCACCTCAGCACAATCTCAGTGTAATGTTCTCAGAAAAGAGAACCATCCATTGTATTTTTGTAATGGTTCATATACGTACCCTCTGCCTCATATGCAATACCGAGCCCAGCAAGCAGTATCCACCATAGCCTCATGCTGCCTCTGTGTAACTGACTGAGTGGATTCAGGGATAGTGTGTACTACTAATCAATCACCCCTGCAATCGCTGCCCTACTTGTGTCATTCACCTCTACAGCTTATTTACTTTTCAACCTTGTTTTGGCTGACGAAATCAGTAAACAGAAAAAAAAAATCAATGGAGAAAAACCAAAACAGAAGTGAAGAAAAAGAGGAGAGAAAGAGGGAAGGATTTCACACCTTGAAGTTAAATAAACCTACAGTAGTTGATTGATTTCAACCAAAACGAAAGCAGTTGGAACCAGTACTGTAAGGCATTGACTAATTATGTTTTGTTCCATTTCATTCTTCCATTAAGTTTAAATGCCTGAGGGTTAAATTGTTTAGTAAAACAAAATTTCTCTTTGTGGTCTTTTTGGATTGGTTGATAAATGAAGCATGTGTTTTTCCAACAGTAAGTTGTTAGTCAAGGGAACATGACCTCACTCACTGATTCAACTAACTACCTGGTTTGGCGATCAGTGTGAAAAGAAGCAGAATGTCTTGGTGCAACATGTCCTGCCAGAAAAATTTTGCAATTGTTTTGTTACAGAGCCTGTTGCAGGTTTCACATAGTTGCAGATTACAAAATGATAATAAATACATATATTTTCTGGGGTGGGGGCAAATTTTGTAACTTCAAATAGAAAATGTAACGTTTTTCATAACACTATTAATACTCACAGATGTCATAATGTTTAAACATTTAAATTGCCCCTATACCTCACCTCTCTTCAACATCTGATATTACATTAACAACCTGTGGTCTTAGATACCGTATCTGGCCCAATCTTACACTGATTACTCCTAAATTACACTCTTCTTTCCCTTACGGAAAATAAATGTATTTTAAATATATTTTTTAATAAATTTGGAAAACATATTCCTGAATACATTTGGTAACTACACTCACCTAAAGGATTATTAGGAACACCATACTAATACTGTGTTTGACCCCCTTTCGCCTTCAGAACTGCCTTAATTCTACGTGGCATTGATTCAACAGGGTGCTGAAAGCATTCTTTAGAAATGTTGGCCCATATTTATAGGATAGCATCTTGCAGTTGATGGAGATTTGTGGGATGCACATCCAGGGCACAAAGCTCCCATTCCACCACATCCCAAAGATGCTCTATTGGGTTGAGATCTGGTGACTGTGGGGGCCATTTCAGTACAGTGAACTCATTGTTGTTTTCAAGAAACCAATTTGAAATGATTCAAGCTTTGTGACATGGTGCATTATCCTGCTGGAGAATGGGTACATGGTGGTCATAAAGGGATGGACATGGTCAGAATCAATGCTCAGGTAGGCCGTGGCATTTAAACGATGCCCAATTGGCACTAAGGGGCCTAAAGTGTGCCAAGAAAAAGTCCCCCACACCATTACACTACCACCACCAGCCTGCACAGTGGTAACAAGGCATAATGGATCCATGTTCTCATTCTGCCAAATTCTGACTCTACCATCTGAATGTCTCAACAGAAATCGAGACTCATCAGACCAGGCAACATTCTTCCAGTCTTCAACTGTCCAATTTTGGTGAGCTTGTGCAAATTGTAGCCTCTTTTTCCTATTTGTAGTGGAGATGAGTGGTACCCGGTGGGGTCTTCTGCTGTTGTAGCCCATCCGCCTTAAGGTTGTGTGTGTTGTGGCTTCACAAATGCTTTGCTGCATACCTTGGTTGTAACAAGTGGTTATTTCAGTCAAAGTTGCTCTTCTATCAGCTTGAATCAGTCGGCCCAGTCTCCTCTGACCTCTAGCATCAACAAGGCATTTTTCGCCCACAGGACTGCCACATACTGGATGTTTTTCCCTTTTCACACCATTCTTTGTAAACCCTAGAAATGGTTGTGTGTGAAAATCCCAGTAACTGAGCAGATTGTGAAATACTCAGAGCGGCCCGTCTGGCACCAACAACCATGCCATGTTCAAAATTGGAGTTCAGGAGATGGTCTTGACCAGGACCACACCCCTTAATGCATTGAAGCAACTGCCATGTGATTGGTTGATTAGATAATTGCATTAATGAGAAATTGAACAGGTGTTCCTAATAATCCTTTAGGTGAGTCTATATGTCAAAATGCTTGAAATTGGCCACTTAAATATATTTATAAAAATGTATTTAATGCATTTTTAAAATGCATATCTAAATATATTGCAGCATCAGCCAGGCAGTGGTTCGAAAACTGAAACCTTATGTTCCACAGTCAGGAGCACTAACTACTACTCCAAACCAGATTATTTCATTGGAATTGGCAAGTAGTTGTCTTACCAAGTTTGTCTTAGTATGTTAGATTATATTTGTGACTGTAAGAGGAAATGTATTTTGGTAATGTACACATCTATAAAATATAGATATAACCAATACATCGATAATTACATTTAATCTTTTTACTTTCACAGAATCTGAATAATGCATTTTAATATGGGCTTCAAAATACATTTTGTAATGTATTTTCTATAATACATTACAATTGTAATGAGAGCATTGTTGACGGTGAAATACACTTGGACAAAACTGAAATGTATTTATACATTTTCAAATACATTTCAGAGTAAAAGGTGAAATACATTTTTATACCTGAAATGTATTTTGAATTAAGTTAAATGTATTCGACATATATTCACCATATATTCTACATAAATTTTGCATCACAAAAGTATATTTATATTCCATATGGGTTTGGCCGTCTTTTGTTTTAGTTCTCTGCCCCGATTAACTTGTGTGAATTGTAACTTGTCTTTTTATGTATAAAACTTAGTTTTGTGGTTATTTCCGTTCCATATAGTGTTGCAATTGTCATTATTGAAAATGTGAAAAGGTTCCTGGATTACTTTCAGGGAGAATAATCATCAAACCTCAAATTGTAAAATAATTAACTAGTCTTAAGATCCTGTTCAACATGGTTACCATGTTTTGTTTAGGCTATATATAATTAGCATACATTGTTTTCAATCGAAATCAAAAAATGCTTATGAATCAATATGACCAATACTGGCATTACACTCAACCAACCACAAAAATAAGATGAACGTGCTACCTCAAAATAGAGATATCCTCAATCACTCGGTCAGTGTTGTCACATTCGCTACTAAAATAGCAGAGCTGGAGTCCTCTTTCTATCTCTATGGCACTACTAGAGTGACTAGCGCTTTTGTTGAAAAGCAGACCTCTGCATGTCGGTAGATAGTGTCTGGCTGAACACTGAAGGCAATAAAACCCTAACACCAAAGATCGGGGATGCTGAGTTAAGGATGAGAAGCAGAGAGTGGCTAGATTTTGGATTAAAGCATCCACAAAAACAAATATTGTACGTCTTATGGTGACACTCGTGAATAGAGAAAAATAAGAACAGAGACAACAGTGAGTCTTTGTCTGGATTAAACCTCAATTAATCTGGGAGACGAGAGACGGAAGATCTAACGACAGAAGACAGCATAACTCACTACATTTTCGTCAGTTGGTAAACGTAACTTGACCTGCTTTCGAGTAGGCCTACATGTTTTCATTCTACTGTTTTGTTAATATCCGCAGTGATGTTACATTATCTCAGATGCAGTAGCTGAGTAGACGCGTGCTATTTTTGATGCGGAGTCGGGTTATTCTGAATTCGGCCTTGTGCCAAACCAGGAAAACCCCATCCTTACCAATGTAACGGCTTGGTTTAGTCTGAAGCAGCCACTTATGTTTAGAATTTAGCTTCTGGTCCAGCTGATGGCAGGCTAAATCCCTTCAAGGGTGGAAAAGACAACACCCTATTGTGGTTTTATGAATCCTATGTAAACATCTCGAATTCAAGACAAACATTCGGTCAGTCAGTTAACTGTCCGTTATTATACGCGCACGTTCGTTTTTCATAATTCGAATCGAATCTGATTCATCTACTAGTGATCTTGACCTGCGTTTTGGCCCAGTCGCAGATAGACGGTGGATGCTCTTATCTCTAACTGTTTTTCTTTGGAGCTTCTATCGATATCTCTCCATGTTCAGCTCCGAAAGACTCACGGTACCGGAATATGTCAGCCGGATGGGGACTCGGAGGTCGGGCAGCATGAGCTCATCCTCGGAACCGAAAGCACCACCAGTTTCACCGGGTGTCCACGGCGCCGACGTCCAGGCAGTCTTGGATACCTCTCTCCCGGCCCTGCGCTCCGCTATCAAGACACTGAAATCAGCCAAAGATACCTCGGATCTAGAAGAAACCCGCAGGGCTATCGCAGAGACCTTTCAACTTGTGGAAGAGGCCTGGGTTCTGCCCACCGTGGGCCGGCAGGTTGCAGAGGAGATATGCAACAGGATACGACTAGACGGAGGACTAGAGCTGCTTTTACAACTCCTTATGACACCTGCTGTGGAGATCATCTATGAATCTGCCAAACTACTGGAGCAGATACTGGTCTCTGAGAACAGGTGTGGGGAGGCTGTTGTCCAATTTGCAACACATTGGCTTGGACTAACCTTTCCATCTGGTTTCTCTCAAAGAGATTAATTTAGTTCATATGGTTGCAATATGAGCCCTTTAAAAGCCATAAGGAGGCCATAGGCAGTTTTGGGAGGAAATATTGCATTAAAAGGGCATTAGCTTAAACAATAATGCCACTGACTTTACAAAATTACAAATGTGGATCATATGCCCTATAAGCAGCCTATATGGAGAATGTATGACATCAATCCACACTTTGGTTCAATAAGAATCCTAATAATAATGTATAGAACTTCAATAGTGATTTTTCAATGAATTTCCAATGACTAAGTGAAATATTAACAAGCTATCTATCATGTATATATAGCAATATTGTATTGCGCATTGTTATTTATTATTTTAATATACATTACGTTCTTATATAAGTGATATGAAATATTTATATTTGAAGAAACTAAGCAAAGCCAGGTTAACATTGTTGGTTCAGTGATTTCTCCTCTGTTTAATCTCTTCCTATCCAGAGACTATGTAGCGCGGATGGGTCTTGGGGTGATCCTGAACCTGACCAGGGAGACAGAGGACGCCCAGCTGGCCCGCAGCGTCTCAGGCATCCTGGAGCACATGTTCAAACACACAGAGGAAACGTCTGCCCAGCTCATCGCCAATGGTGCCTTGGACGCCCTGCTCTTTTGGTGCCGTGGCACTGACCCTACCGTCCTCCGCCACTGTGCCAGGGCGCTCGCCAACTGTGCCATGTATGGCGGCCACCGCTGTCAGCGGCTGATGATTGAGAAGCAGGCCGCCGAGTGGTTGTTCCCATTGGCCTTCTCCAAAGAGGATGAGCTGATCCGCTTCCAAGCCTGTCTTGCCGTCGCTGTGCTTGCTGCTAACAGGGAGATCGAGAAGGAGGTGCTCTGATTATTATTATTGTAGCTGGGAGAAAACATTTGTGAACCCTTATGAATTACCTGCATACATGCAAAAATGACTTCTGAAATAATGTCTGATCTTCATCCATGTCATAGAAATACATGAAGATTTAACAAATAACACACACAAATATAAACTTTTACATGTCACTGTTGAACACATTGTTTTTTTTTGGGCCTATGCTATTTATGTTTCACCATTGTGTTCAATGACCAAGTAGGCCTAAATCACTCTGGATAACAGTGTCTGTTACATCACCACACTGTCCCATGTAAGGTGGTGAGGTCGGGGACTTTGGAGCTGGTGGAGCCGTTTATTGCGTCGCTGGACCCAGACGAATTTGCCCGTAGCTTGCTGGACAGTGCTGACAGCATGCAGGGAAGGACGGCAGCAGACCTTCAGCAGCTGCTGCCTCTGCTGGACGGGGCCAGGGTTGAAGGGAAGTGCATCGCTGCCTTTTACCTGTGTGTGGAGACCAGCATCAAGTCACGCCAGCGCAACACTAAGGTCAGTCAGGCAGTAGGGATGAACAAACAGCCATTGGATTAACCAAGGTGAGCGTTTGGCTTCTTGATCCAGGTGTGAGTTGTAAAATTCAATGCTGGAGAGTGAAAGCCTGCACATTCCGGGGGAGCATATTTCTGCCTAACACTATGGACTATATGAAGTCAATGGGAACACTGCTGAATGTGTGTCACATGGGTCCCGTTGTAGATCTTCCAGGAGATAGGCGCTGTGCAGAGCCTGAAACGGATCGTCATGTACTCCAGCAATGGGACGGCCTGTACCCTGGCCAAGCGCGCGCTGGGTATGATGAACGAGGAGGTGCCGCGTCGTATCCTGTCCTCTGTGCCCAACTGGAAGAGTGGCGAGGTGCAGAGATGGCTTCAACAGATCGGCTTCAGTGCCTACACCGAACGCTTCCAGGTGTGTGTACTTGTGTGAGATAGAGAAGTTAAGAGAGAGTTAGAGGGAGAGACTAGGTTTGATAAATGTACACAATTCTTAGCTGGTTGTTTAGAACCTAACCATTTGTCGTTAGTGTCTTACTGGTTGGGTTCAATCAATCAAATGTATTTCTAAAGCACGTCTTACATCAGCAGTTGTCACAAAGTGCTTTTACAAAACACCCAGCCAGTAACCCCAATGAGCAAGCAACAACTGTGTTAAAGTAACAGTGGCTAGGAAAAACTCCCAGAAGGGGCTGAAATTTAGGAAGAACCCTAGAGAGGAACCAGGCTCGGAGGTGTGACTAGTCCTCTTCTGGCTGTGTCATTTTAAGAGTACAAGTTGTAATAATTCATAAATACATGAGGGCTGTGTCCAGAGTCTATAAAACCTAATCCAGGTCAGAAGCATGACCAACTGGATACGGACAGGGACAACCCAGGGGGGAATGGTCAGCAGAGTGGCAGCAAACACAACCAGGAGGACTTTGGACAGGGACAGCAACCAGTCTTTAGAGCCTGGCACTCAGGAGGTCTTAGCCCACACCTCCTAAATTTAAACTGAGCAGGAGACAAGGAATATATAGAGAGCGTATTCCTTAGATTTACAAGGATTTGTAAAGGAAAACTGACCCTACACCCTCGGCACAATAAAAAACCTTGAGACTGAGATGGGTGCAGTGACACTGTGGCCCTGTTATGAGGGTGTATGTAGATAACTACCCTGATTGTTCATTAGAATCTTATTGCTGGTGATTCTTTAAAACCTTGCTGACTGTTCTCACATCTATTCCTTTATCTATCTGTCCATCATCCAGGAGTTGCAGGTGGATGGAGACCTGTTGCTAAACATCACAGATGAGGAATTGAGCACAGACTTGGGCATGACTGCAGCACTTACACGCAAAAGGTCAGTTTAATAACATATCCGTTTGAATATATACTGTAAAGCAGTTGACAGTCTAAAAGTTGTAAAAACAAGCGTAGAAGTTGCGGACTTAAAATGTGCTGACAAACCCAATTAACACAAGTGAAAGTGGTTGTACATAAATTCTTTTCAATCTCATTCCCCATCCTGTCAATCCTCTTGCTGCTAATTTTTTGCTCAGAACCTTATTTTTTTACTCTCTATTTTTCCCAGATGAATGAAAAATAAGTGTTTGGTTACGTTATCCACCAGGTTCCTTAGGGACCTGCGCGTACTCAGGTTCTACGCCAACTACTCAACCTGCGATCCCAACAACATGGCCGACTGGCTAGGTGAGGTGGACCCCCAGTTCCGCCAGTACACCTATGGCATGGTGCAGTCTGGCATGGACCGCAAGAACCTCTTCCAGATCACCGACCAGCAGCTAAAGTCAGACTGTCACATAGGTGGGTTGTGAGCCGGTAGAAATATTGGACATTCCTTGCTAGACAGTGGACAATAAAGCCATTATATTTATCTTTTAGAGAACGGCATCCATCGTGCCAAAATCCTGGCAGCCGCACGTCGGCCGACAAAGCCGTGTCTGACTGATGCTCAGCCCCCTGGACCGGATGTGTTTATTAGCTATCGCAGGACCACTGGGTCCCAGCTAGCCAGGTATGGAGACGGGGAGAGATCAGGTTGGCAGGGGATATTAGCCAGGTATGGAGACAGGGAGAGGAGATCCAGTGGCCAGGGGATATTAGCCAGGTATGGAGACGGGGAGAGGAGATCCAGTGGCCAGGGGATATTAGCCAGGTATGGAGACGGGGAGAGGAGATCCAGTGGCCAGGGGATATTAGCCAGGTATGGAGACGGGGAGAGGAGATCCAGTGGCCAGGGGATATTAGCCAGGTATGGAGACGGGGAGAGGAGATCCAGTGGCCAGGGGATATTAGCCAGGTATGGAGACGGGGAGAGGAGATCCAGTGGCCAGGGGATATTAGCCAGGTATGGAGACGGGGAGAGGAGATCCAGTGGCCAGGGGATATTAGCCAGGTATGGAGACGGGGAGAGATCAGGTAGGCAGGGGATATTAGCCAGGTATGGAGACCGGGAGAGATCAGGTTGGCAGGGGATATTAGCCAGGTATGGAGACAGGGAGAGGAGATCCAGTGGCCAGGGGATATTAGCCAGGTATGGAGACAGGGAGAGGAGATCCAGTGGCCAGGGGATATTAGCCAGGTATGGAGACGGGGAGAGGAGATCCAGTGGCCAGGGGATATTAGCCAGGTATGGAGACAGGGAGAGGAGATCCAGTGGGCAGGGGATATTAGTTGGGAGGGAGGAGGAAAGCTAGGGAACTTTGATTTAAAAATCAAAGTTCCCCCACCCCCCACCCCCATTCCCCAGTCTGTTAAAGGTCCACCTCCAGGTACGAGGCTTCAGTGTGTTCATTGACGTGGAGAAGCTGGAGGCAGGGAAGTTTGAGGACAAGCTGATCCAGAGTGTCCAGCGGGCACGGAACTTCATCCTGGTGCTGTCGGCCAACGCCCTCGACAAGTGCATGGGTGACACAGGAATGAAGGACTGGGTGCATAAGGTCAGGCATAGGTGGATCTATTGACAGAGGAGTGCTGCGTGCAGAACAATATACGGTTGGGAGAAATAGTTTGTAAACACACTTTAATTACTTGGGACCTCTTGCATGAATGGCTTGCTTCAGGCTAAGCCACAACATTTCAGTAGCCTGTGCTATTTGTTAAACCCAATGTATTCCCAATAATGAAGAAATAGACTGCTGTCCTGTCTGAATCAAGTAATTACATTATTTTCAAATAAAAAAATTTTTGTAGTCAACTTGTGGTAAATTTTAGGTACACTAATAATGGTTTGTAGATATTATGTGCCGCGCCAACCCCAATATTTACGTAATGTAAACATTTTATGTCTTTCTGTGAACTTTCCCGTTCGATCCTACAGGAGATTGTTACAGCTCTAAATGGGAAGAAAAACATTGTACCTGTCACTGATAACTTCATGTGGCCCGACCCAAACTCTCTGCCTGATGACATGAAAACCATTCTCAACTTTAACGGCATCAAGTGAGTTAGTCTGAGGTGGCAGACTCAGTTTGTATGTTTGTAAACTTCTCCAAAGTGCATTTGTCAATTTTGATAATTTTATTTGTCTTTCTTGCACTTTCCTTCCTTCCTATTTATCTTATTCCCTCTTTCTTTGACTCACGCTTTTTGCCATCCATCTTTCTTTCACAATACAGGTGGTCCCATGAGTATCAGGAAGCCAGCATTGAGAAGATCCTGCGTTTTCTAAAGGGCAACCCCAGCCAAGACCAGACAGACTGCTCCCAGACAGACTGCTCTCAGACAGACTGCTCTCAGACAGCCTGCTCCAATGGATCTCAAGAGAAATAGTCTGTGTAGTCTCTTTAAAATGCTAAGAAAACAATAGCTATCATTAATCAGTCCTGACCAACAGAGAATGCTCTGCATATGCGGTGTTTTGATCATATATGCAATTGGGATAGGACTGGATTTGGTACCAGCCAGTCAGGGTTGGATAGGTTACTTTTTAAATGTAATCCGTTACCGTTACAAGTTACCTGTCCACAGTTGTAATCAGTAATGTTACTTTTTGATTACTCAAACTCAGTAACGTAATCAGATTATTTTTAATTACTTTTAGATTACTTTAATATTAAAAGGCATTAGAAAACAAATAGGAATTAGGGCTGTCATGATATCAGATTTTCACTACAGTTATCGTTGCCAAAATAATTCACAGTAACGATATTATCGCGCTATCTATAGAAAATGTAAAAGAAAAAAATGCTGTCAGTCAAAATCATCTTCAACTTTGTTTAGTTTTAAATTTTTTGGCTAATGAATTACACTCAAAATGAGAATGTATGGCCTTGGGGTCTGTAACCATAACTGTACAAATAAAAATATAAAAGCATACAAACAATTACACTTAATGGATGATGAAAAGGCCACTGATAAACAAAAGATCCACAAGGCCTAACACCCAGAGGAGTTTTTGGAAAAATACAGAACATTTTCACCTGGTGAATAGGCTACGAAAAGGCCTTCATCCAAACACTAGTGTATAGGTCCAGACCAGTGTTGCCAACTCCTTAGTAAGGAAAGTCGCTATTGGCTATCCTAAAAGTCGCTAAATGACGTCATCACCTAATTTGCATAATTTCCCATCAGCATCATAAATAGATGTTTTTTTCTTTTTAACATACAAAACTCTCGTTGGGGAAAATAATATACATGCGTATTTACAAATGTCCAGGTACAAGAAATAATCACCTGTGCAAAAAAAACAAAGAACAAATCAAAAAAGGGGGCGCTATTTAAGTCAAAATCAAAAGGCTAGAAATAAAATAAACATTTACAGCGACTCAAGGGGAGATATCATCATGGTCATGGATTAAGAGAACTGCACCAACTGCATGTGATGGACGCTGCCTGTAGGAGAGGAATAACGTCATAGGAGAGACAAAAAGAGTGACAAAATGTTTAGAACTACAAATTAACTTTTTTATAAACCAACCCTCCTCCTTTATCCGGGCTTGGGACCAAAAGTTACCCAAAAGAGACACTCTGACGGAGTGCATGCGCGATTCATTTTCAGTCTGGACGCGGCGGAGTTGCAGCTCGGAGGAACTGCTGTGTGAGGACTGGGCCGCCTGTGAGTGCTTTCAGATGGGGGAGGTGCCCACGGGGGAGGGGCCCACTTTTTTTTGTGGAAAAAAAGTTGCTAAGGGGGTCTGAAAAGTCGCTAAATCTAGCGACAAAGTTGCTAAGTTGGCAACACTGGTCCAGACTCGTAGTTTAAAGAAATAGATAATTTGGCCATCGAAAAACCGGGAGATTAAAACGTCATGTGAATGGGCGACTAAAACGGCGCGTCATTTGCGGATATCTCCCAGGGTTTCTAGTGGGGCTAACGAGTTGATTTCAACACCAGTGCATAGATCCCGTCTCCTTTAAGCACATACACCATTTGTCTATAGGTGACATGAATAAGGTATCCACAAACCGAGAGGAGCTTTTGGAAAAATAGAACCAAGTGAATACAATATTATCACATGCGTATTATTAACATGATATCAATATTTCATTTTTTGAATATCACAGTTATCAATACCGGTATATCGCGACACCCCTAATAGCAATAGCCTATAACCAACTGAACACATTTTGTAGGATCAACCAATGTTAGAGTTTACATAGCTGGCCAAAAAAACTGAATTTGCATACACTTGTGTACACGAAATCTGCAGCAGTCTGATGTTTTTCTCCACAACCACAAACTTTGGCAAAACGTTGCAAAAGCCCCAGGCACGCAAATGCACGTTGGCAAATGTGAACACCCGCACACAAATACATTTTACCCACGTGAACGCAATCTGTGATTATTAGGGCCACCAGCCATGGATTTTCAAAACGCAAATGAAATAAACTGATTATGCACCTGCACTCTTAGCTTAAATTCAATGCAGTCAGCAGCCAATGATAACCACAATTTTCTGAGATGCTAAATCAGGATCACATGGACTACCTGAATGGACGGAGTTGAGAAGGCTGCGTCAAATGCTAATCATCATCCTTTGGTAAAGTGCTTCCCAACACATTTTATCCTCAAATGTTTTATCTTGAAGGTAGTGCCATGTTACAACTATCAAACAAATAGTTGCCTAATCTTTGAAACTCTTCCTGGCTTTGTTGTTCGGTGCGTTTGACAAATAGACCTTGAAACTAGAAAAATATATAACACCAGGTAGGTCTATCGCCTATCATTGTTCTGAGAAAGATGCGTCGAGTGGATAACTAAATTACATTTTCTATGAGTAGGCTTATTATCGTAGATACACTCCGTTTTTACCAATAAAACTAGCGCTTCATCGGTCACTAATCTGGTTATGCACGCCCACCTTTGCGCGCATGATGATCACAGCCAACAACTGAGGAGCGCAATTGTTATTTTGGTTTTAAAACATTATATAAAAAAAATATCAAACAAGCAATGTGTCATAATTATTTTGTTCAACTATTCTTTTACAATTGAAGTAATCCAAAAGTAATCATATATTTTTTCAAAAGTATCTATAATCTGATTACAATATTTTAGTTGGTAACGTAATGGAATAGAGTTACTGTTTTCTTGTAATCCGTTACTCCCCAACTCTGCAGTCAGTGAATGAGATGTACAGTGATTTAAAACATAGTCCGTAGTATAAATAGTCAATGTTATTCAGGTTTGGAAAAAGAAACATTAGAAATTGCCTAAACTGCAGTGCCACTGTAATAAGCTGTTATAAGCGTGGTCAGTTATATTGTTGGCATCTCAGGAAATAACCAGTGTGAAAAATCGGATAAAATCCAGCATAACATTACATAACATAACACATATGACCAACCATCTGGAGAGTCTGTTTCCTTGACATAACAGTGCTTTTTTTTGTTAGGCCCATACTTTTCACTTTCATCCTGTCTTTTAATGTTCCTGTGCAAAAGACAGTGTATGTGAAATAATATCAGCTTTTCATGGTGCTTATAAATAGAATGCTGTATGCTTATTCTGATCTCGTGATCTCATGATGAGGTAGCTCTTTTTCAATTCCAGGAACAACAGCCACTTTATCTGCTTCTTCTGATAAATCGCTTTTAGTGTCACACCCAGGTAGGTCTGATGGGTGAAGACAATGGTTTCCCAGACTGAGCTTTATATCCCGCCAGTTACATATACTCATATAAAATGTACACTTCTGCACAGCAACTACAGGAGGTTCACAAAGAACCAAACAAAAGGCGATTAAAAATACCATTGTCAAAGTATCTTGCGGATGTAAAAAAAAACAGATATATTCCCTTTCCCTCTATATTCCCCTTTGTTCACAAAACCAATGTGTACACTAGACCTTCAGACTGAAGCTGCGAGACGTTTCCATCTCCTGCTTCGCATAAATGATTGCAGTATACAGTCTCGGCATGTTGCATTGCTTAAAACACCTGCAGTAACTATAACTTGTGCTTTGGTTACTTCTTAAAGCTAAGAGATTCTGTAATTGATTTGACAATAAGTTATTAGGTGCATGGAAGCAGTAAATGGAGAGCAATAACCATTAATTGAGGGTCAAACTTACACCAGTATCAGCTTTTCTCCTGTTAAAATCATCGAACTGTACTATTATCTGTATTGAGATTATACAAAAAGTTAGCAAACATGCAGTTGAGTTATAATATTCATAGTTGAATGAAGTGGAATTATCAGATTCAATGACATCATTGTTTTCTATATTTGTGTTCAGTCAATGTCGATTTAGCTAGTTTATATGGTGTGTAGGAAATGTTCCCTAATATACATTTGTCATTTATGAAACGCTCTTATCCGTAACACCTTGCAGCAAGAGAACCACACAGTTGTAGTAACATTTGTCCCCAATAAAGAAATTCAGAAATCTCTGTGGTGAAGGACATCAAGTGCAATTATTATAATATTTTGTGTGTATGTGTGTGTAGGAAGGGTTACAGATGTTTTTGGAAGATGGGCATATGGACTATATGGAAAAGTTATTTGAATTTCCCTAAACAAGACTATATTTTCCTTTACACAGAAATGTCAGCACCTGGAATTTGGTTATATTTGGATTTCACCTTCATGCCAACAAGCTTAAGAATGATTAGGAATGTTTATTCTGAAATGTTTTCCGCTTGAATGTCAGATTTTTCTCATATTGTGAGTAAGATTAGTACTTTTTGCTCATCTTTACAAAGGGTCAGTAATTCTGGATATATACATGTATCACGTTTCTCTCAATACAAGTTTTTTATTTCAGATTCTGGCAGTGTTGTCATTTTACCATACAGTGATTTAATAAAAACAACTAACCCCCAGTATAATGCTAATCGGTTATTCTTTTTGTTATTTAAAATACAAGGTAACACTGAGCTTAACATTTACATGTAATAACCATTATATTGCCTTGTAATTGATAACATTTTCATAGCAGCTTAAAGACGCATTAATAACTCAAAATGTATTGTGACACTGATGAAATACCATTACTTTGTCATGCTTTACTGAAGAGTTTAATATGCCTTGGCCACAATGCCAGTGACATGGACCACTTTGTTACTCTGAGGCCCCTTGTTCCTTTCTTTTAATTAAAAATATTATTTATAGTATTTAAAAACCTGTAGCTTTATCTGTGGATTTATTTAAAAATCTGTAATACTGCACAGCGCAGAAAATCAATTGACATTTATTTGAGTAATATCAGAACCTCTTACACAGGGCAACTTCCAGTCAGTGCTTTTAGTTGGTTTCATGATTTAAAAGTACTGGAAGCCCTTAGGCCTTTCACTGTCCTTTGCTCTCTGGACCAGATCAAAATAAATTATCCCAAATACTAAGTGACAGTTGAACCCTTCCCCCGGCTTAAACTCCTTACTTCCACTGGACCCTTTTATGTGCTAGAAGAGATCTGGTTGCCTACCTGGGCTACTGACAGTTGAACCCAGGTCACACACCGACTGGCCTTGCCAACTGTTGTATGAAGGGGTGACAGGGTTGCAGTGTAAGGGCACTTAAGGGAGTTTACACTAGGCTATCTATGCATGGAAAGATGACAGTAAACTGTAAGCAATGTAACTCAATAATCCCTGACTGCTGCTAGAAGCCGATGGGTCTGGTTGTGTTAGGGTCTGGTTATGTTACAAGATACTAATGGTTGAGTCTGGACAAGTTGGTCTCAAGCCGAATGATCTGCTGCTGGCCTATTGTGAAATCAAGATACACGGTTATTGAATGAGATTTTTTGAGTCATCTATTTTCTGCTTACCCTTGGATAGTCTGATATAGCAGTGTGGCTCATATTTGACCACAAGTGAGTGTCAGCTCAATTTGATTTTCAGTTTAAAATACAATAGGGAAGGCCTTTCTCTTCTGGTCTTCAATGACATGGATGTGCTGTATGTCAGTCACGGGGTTGAACAAGCCTTTTGGTCATGGTATTTTGGAGGTGAAGCCACTGCATCCCACTGACCGTCAGTCAGCCGGCCTGCTTTGCTGAGTATGCACTAGTCAAAAGCAGTGCTTCGAGCCATACGGTGTTCAGAATAATTCAATTACGTGTTAGGTGTCCAGTACATGTTCATCTTCAGCTGTGTTGGTTGGGCATCAGGAGCATCAGTCGTCCAGACACACAGGCTGTCCGTTCTGTCAGTATCAGGATGTTGCCAAGTCTTCTGTTCTGTGTGGACTTTTATCTTGACACTCCACCGCCCTGAAGACACAACACACACTTTTAGAACCCAAATGAGAAATGCCCATAAGCTTCAATGCAACGTCTTAGTAAATACCAGTTATCCTTGAAAACAAGGCTAAATTTGTGAGGAGGTCTTACCCAATAATCCCAGCAGGAATGAGGAGCACGAAAGCTCCTAAGAGGAAGGGAAATCCCTTCATGATGTGCAGTGTGGCTGGGTACAGAGAGTTAAACATGCTGCTGGCCACCAGGGAACAAAGTCCCTCCACACAGGCCACAGAGGCAAACAGAGCACCTGAACAACACAGGGCCAGTAGTGAGCAGTGCGTCACCTCCCTATAACTTCAGAAACATTCATGACATTCTACAGGCGATATCATAGAGCAGGACTGCACTGTACCTTGTTCTTCAGGCCCCGCCAGTTTGGACAGTTTGGCTCTGAGGACAGGAGTGACAGCCATGTGGAGGAAGCACAGCCCATAGCCTGGAATATGTAACATAAAGTATTTTTCCATGTATTCATCAATCCCCATCACTAGGAACACAGCAAGGAAGCTGACAGACCCTGTGTGACCTGACTGACCGGTGTGTAAACTGCGGGAGGTGGTTGATGGGACAGCTGGACAACTCCGGCGTGGCACAACAGAATTAAGGTGCTAGGAGCTGGGTCTGCCTCTGCTGATTCCCTTTTCCACCAGCGTACTTGCTCGAATTCCTTAATGATACCGCGAGGAGAGGTAAAACAACCCATTTTTAGTTGCAGACCTTCCTGTTGGTTGCTAAAATATATTACGAACAGTGCACACTATTGGGGGAGGGGGGGGGGGCGACTTGGAGACACCAGTTACTCTTACTCAAAGCCATGTCATTTCTTTCTTCTAATCTCACACCTTACATTTCTTTCTTCTAATCTCACACCTTAAATCTTTTCTGGAATATTAATATCAAGGTACTGAACGTTTTGAGATTTAGTTATAAACAAGTGTCAGAGAGCATATTAATAAAATGCACATAAAATAAACAGTGTGATAACTGGATAGAGTCCTGTGTCAGTGGAGGTCTAGTAGGCGACAACCTTTTGGCACAATGGTGTTTTGAGCTTTACATTGAGGTTTCGCCACTGTTTCAAGATTCCAGGTTGAATGAACGGCGACTAATCTTAAACACAGGTTCAGTTGTTGTTTTGATAAAAACAGTTGACAGTTCAGAAGAGGGCAAGTTAAAGATAGAAGAGTGTGTGTGTAATCTGCGTGTGTAAAATAACGTGCAGGAAGTGACGTCAAACCTTAACTCCTTGAAATACATTTCCGCAGGGGCAAGCATGAGGTCATTAAACCCAGTTGATAAACACACATGACATCATTGCAATAAGGTGATCTTGATCCGTTTTGCCCACTTGGTCTCTCCTCAGCCTCTCACCTGTGAACATGAGCCCAGTAGTGTTGGCCAGCGAGATGACCACCAGGCCAATGATGTTAGACGTCAGTCCCACCAGGGCCACCCAGGAGTCCTGTAGACAGCGCTGCATGGCCCTCAACCCCAGAAGGCTGCTCAGGTAGGCCAGGTTCTGGGCAGCAGAGCCCCAGCCGATTAACCCCGAGCCCCAGCACAACGGAGAGCTGAGCTCATACAGAACATAGAGCTCCCGGCTGCCAAAGTGCACCGTCACCACCAGGAAGAAACACAAGGTGTAGAACCACAGCTTGTACCTCCTCCATTTTGGGTAACCCCCAGCCACGGCGGAGTCGCCCAGTGCCGAGTATAGGCGGTAGACGGCGCGATGATGGCGGGTGGTGAGTAATTTGGCGCTGGGGTCAGTGGTGATGGACTCAGGGACAAACAGGTAGGCATAGAGGGCAGCGGCCAGGTTAGTGGCCAGGACCAGCCAGAAGGGGTTAATGTACCTGTGGAGGAAAAGGAATCCTGGAGAATAAGGTTATTACGGACTGGAGTTAAATTACACCACTGAATCAGAAGTTCAAAGGTTCCAAACATAATTTTAAAAATGATCAAAGAAGAATATAAGTTGGATATAACGTACCCTTGTGCTTGTCGCCACTGCCCACCTATGATACTGGCCAGCATGCCAGCCAGTCCCAGACAGGCCTCCAGCACTGCTACCCTGAAGGTCCGGGAGGCCCTGTCACTTGTGTCGGCCACATAGGCAAAGCAGCCTGCCAGTATTGTGTTGAAGTCACCTGGGATAGAGAGAAGTTAGTTACTCAATAAGTCTGTTGTGTCCACATAATAAAATAATGTAATTGGTGTTTCCGGGTTAACGTGTTAAATAAGTTGCATGTTTGGGTTGTTATCATACTTCCATCTGAAAGGAAAAACTACAAATGAATCATCCCAAGGATTATTAAAACCTGAGTTGTACATCGGGGTCATGCTACCTGAGAGGCCAGAGAGCATCCGGCCCAGGAGGAACCAGGCAACGGGAAGCTTGAGATACATGACCACCAGGTAGACCCCAGCTTGCAGGGCCAGACCCAGGCAGGGCAAGATGAGCACAGGCCGCCGCCCCCCCTTGTCACTCCAGGAGCCCAGCAAGGTCACCACCAACAGCCCCACTGCAAACCCTCCCAGGTTGATGTACAGGTTCCAGTGGGCTGTCAGGGTCTCCACTTCCTGATAAGGAGGTAGAGGTCAAAGGTAAAAAGGCAATATGTAAGATTACTTACATATTGTACTACTAGCATAAATATATAATATATTTTGACAGAATTAATCAGTGACTGACCTAT
This sequence comes from Esox lucius, assembly GCF_011004845.1. Taxonomy (NCBI): domain Eukaryota; kingdom Metazoa; phylum Chordata; class Actinopteri; order Esociformes; family Esocidae; genus Esox; species Esox lucius. The sequence continues at coordinate 27,187,864 of NC_047569.1, forward strand.
TCCCCATTTAAACCTTCTTGCCAGTCCGTCTATCACTTTGCTTTGACTTGTAATCTCACCCTGGACTAGAGCCATATGCACATTGACCACTTGTGCAGATGTAACCACTACAGGCCTTCTCCTTGCCCCAACCTGAACGGGAACCAGCGACCCTCAGTACACATCCAGAATAGTAACCCGCAAAGCATTTTAGTCACCGATTGCTGACCGGGGGAAAACAACTACTTGTAGATTGTAGTGTTGATATTGTTACTGATTGATATGCTACTAGCTCTCACCACTAATTTGTCCAGAGGGATTCAAACTCAGGGTCCCGACCCCCAGCAAGGTCATGGAAGAGTTGCAGGGCCATTTTTTGTTTTTACAGAATATTAAAAAATATTTATATATATACACACTCACCTAAAGGATTATTAGGAACACCATACTAATACTGTGTTTGACCCCCATTCGCCTTCAGAACTGCCTTAATTCTACGTGGCATTGATTCAACAAGGTGCTGAAAGCATTCTTCAGAAATGTTGGCCCATATTGATAAGATAGCATCTTGCAGTTGATGGAGATTTGTGGGATGCACATCCAGGGCACCAAGCTCCCGTTCCACCACATCCCAAAGATGCTCTATTGGGTTGAGATCTGGTGACTGTGGGGGCCATTTCAGTACAGTGAACTCATTGTCATGTTCAAGAAACCAATTTGAAATTATTCGAGCTTTGTGACATGGTGCATTATCCTGCTGGAAGTAGCCATCAGAGGATGGGTACATGGTGGTCATAAAGGGATGGACATGGTCAGAAACAATGCTCAGGTAGGCTGTGGCATTTAAACGATGCCCAATTGGCACTAAGGGGCCTAAAGTGTGCCAAGAAAACATCCCCCACACCATTAAACCACCACCAGCCTGCACAGTGGTAACAAGGGATGATGGATCCATGTTCTCATTCTGTTTACGCCTAATTCTGACTCTACCACCTGAATGTCTCAACAGAAATCGAGACTCATCAGACCAGGCAACATTCTTCCAGTCTTCAACTGTCCAATTTTGGTGAGCTCGTGCAAATTGTAGCCTCTTTTTCCTATTTGTAGTGGAGATGAGTGGTACCCGGTGGGGTCTTCTGCTGTTGTAGCCCATCCCCCTCAAGGTTGTGCGTGTTGTGGCTTCACAAATGCTTTGGTGCATACCTCGGTTGTAACAAGTGGTTATTTCAGTCAAAGTTGCTCTTGAATCAGTCGGCCCATTCTCGTCTGACCTCTAGCATCAACAAGGCATTTTCGCCCACAGGACTGCCGCATACTGGATGTTTTTCCCTTTTCACACCATTCTTTGTAAACCCTAGAAATGGTTGTGCGTGAAAATCCCAGTAACCGAGCAGATTGTGAAATACTGCCCGTCTGGCACCAACAACCATGCCACGCTCAAAATTGCTTAAATCACCTTTCTTTCCCATTCTGACATTCAGTTTGGAGTTGAAGAGATTGTCTTGACCAGGACCACACCCCTTAATGCATTGAAGCAACTGCCATGTGATTGGTTGATTAGATAATTGCATTAATGAGAAATTGAACAGGTGTTCCTAATAATCCTTTAGGTGAGTGTATATGTGACTATGATCACCTTGTTCAGAAAGAGCACTGGATTAACTTTTAAATGGTCAAGATATATATTTTAATTAAAGGTGAACTTTCACATAGTCATAATAGACTACCATAAATACTAATCTGCTCATGTTGCTTTAAGAGTAACCAACTTCGGCACAGCCAGTTAATAAACTGCTATAAACATTTATTGTTTACCTGGTAACTAACATAGCACTCTCCCCTGAACAAGTCCTGTTGCTAGTGATAGATTTCTTCATGTGCCAGTGTGTGATTCTTTTAGCTGCTTATCAACAACACTTCTTTCTCATTATGTTTATACATGGAGGGGGACCAGACGATGTTCAGCCTTCACTTCATAAGTCACCGCTCATTCCACTCCAATACACACACCGAGTGAAACGTCATCTTTAGACTTCAGTAGCCCGGGGAGTCTAAGGAAGGTTTACATTGTAAATTCGGGACGGTAGCTTGCAACAATTTCCACCTGTTTACAGGATAAATATAAATTCACCGACACAAATCTGGCCACTGGTCTCGTTCATCTAACTATCTAAATAATGAATTAAACATTCTATTCATGGTGATGTATCCTACAAAAATGAGGTTCACATTGGTGGAAATTTGCAATATGTTGTTCTGTTTCGTTTAGTCGCGCTCCGCAAAGGCGTTTTGACAACAGTGTAAATGTCGTCAGGATTTTGGTCAACATTTGCTTCAATAAGCTCTACAAAAAATAAATGTACTTATATTTAGCCAATACTCATGAAGGTCAACTTGTACTATATTTACTCTATGAAAATGGCCCGGTGGATCTAAAAAATCCCTATGGAAAAATTAATGGTGTAAGAACTGAAAGAGACGCTTTTCCAGCTGTGCCGCAAGGTTTTATAGGGATTCTCATTCATACTACTTCAGTGTATACCCAATCAGAGCTCAGCGAAGTCAACATATACAACAGAAATGTAATGATAACGTTGGTAAGTTCAGTTCTGCTAGTAGAGTTCAGGTCAGTGCAATATACTAAAGGTTCCAAAACTGTTCCCACACACCTTTTGAAGTGGATCCGGGGGCCCGGAAATGTTGCAACCCCCATTTGATTTTGACCCATTGTAGCCGAGATCTTCGCTTATGCGGTCCCACAAGTACTGGGTCGACAGCGGCCACTGAAGAGACAGCGAAAACATAGACAAGAACATCACGGGTTCTACAGAAACTGAAAGCGGGCAGGCGAATGGCGGCTGTTTTGAGCAAATATGTTCCTTCTTCTGAACCTCGTTTTGGGAAACTGTGTCATTTATCGTTCTGTCGTTGTCTGTAGATGATAGCCCCGATAGAATATCCTCAGGAAGAATTGCTCTGGTGTCCCAGTCTTCCATAGTGTTTCTAACATTTAGCTACCGCAATGGCTGCATAGTAGGTCACCAAAATAAAATGTTCCAAATAAAACGCGGTTCCTCCGTCAACAGATAACTGCGAGACTAAAATACTTTGTGGACAAAATGTGAAATAATATAATAATATTCCCGTTTGTTTTTAAATGCAGTGAAATACGTAAGTAAAAAGTTGGCTGATGGACTTCGGCTCGAGTGCATGCATAATTTTATGAAGGCTTCGACTGGCAGCTGGCTGCAGACTTCATCTCTCAGGCACCTCTCTACAGCCACCTATTGGACACCTTATCTCTCAGACACCTCACCAACAGTATATCTTGAACTATTCAAGAGACCAAACCAACGTTCAGACTTTTGAATTAAAAATATTTAAAACTTGAGGACTTTAACTACATACTTGTCCTAAAATAACAGCAACTAAAGCTACAGGAGTTACCAAACATACCAACTGTAATATGGTCAAATTCTTTTAAACTGTTTTCACTTTGTGAAAAACCTCACCATAATTACTCACCCTCTCTATCCTGCCACCTACTGGAGACCATATATCTGGCCCCTCACCAACAGTGATGCAGTGGGGGGTAAAACCACATAAATGCCTTTTTTTAAACCTTTGCATGTGTGAAATAGTGTTCGGTTTTATTTAGGTGATTTTTGTTCACCTATTTTTTGTTGCGTTCCCAGTTATTCAATGCTGAGAATGTGAATATGACTGTTAAAACTTTTCATCACGCCAGCCTCTTTGCAAATATTTGGAATCATGAGTCGTGTGCTCGTCGTGCTGGCGTCACTTTACAAGCAGTGCTTTTATTCACAGCAAACGTAACTCTAACCCGCGTGGATGCCCCAGACTGACGTTAATCAAGCTACTGTTATATCCCAAATTGACCCTTCGTTAACTCTACTACACCTTCGGCCCACATTCATGTACATACATACATACATATACATATATATATACACACACACATATATATATACACACACACATACATACACATATATTATATATATATACACACACACACACACACACACACATATACACACACACACACATATACACACACACACATATATACATACACATACACATATACACACACACACACACACACACACACATATATATATATATACACACATACACACACACAAGTTTGTACAGCTACCCTCATGGGGACCAGAAAATAGAAATTGCATGCTCCCTTGCCCTAAACTTAACCCTAAACCTAACCTTAACCTAACCATAATCTAAACCTAACCCTAACCTTAACCTCAATAAAGTAACATTTATGCCTAAACTTCACCTAGATGTAATGCCTAACCTTAACCCTAAACTTAACCAATGCCTGGACCTTTAAGAAACCCCAATTCTAACTATAAAATCAATTGTAAGTTTGACCCTAAACCCTGAGCCGGAAATTGACTTTTGCCTCATGGGGACTGGCAAAAGGTCCCAATGAGGTCAATTTTTTCTGGTTTTACTATACTCATTGGGACATTTGGTCCCCATTTGTTCAGTAAGACCTAACCCACACACACACACATATAAAAATGTACCACTATATCAATGCTTTTCAACTGCAACACAAAAACCCACGAATACGCAGCCAAACTTCAAATTATGAAATTATATTTTATACAAATGTATTATACATATACACACATACATATATACATATACATACTACACATATATATACACATATACACATACATATACTACATTTGTATAAAATAACTCGCCAACATTAACTCAACCACTGAAGCTAGAGACAAACCAACATTCACGTTTTTGCCCTCCCAAGGTTTCTCAACCATCTTGGCCCCGTTTCAACTTGTATTGTGAACCAATTCTGTAATATTGTGAAACCAACTCTTCACAATACCCCATAGATTTTCTATAGGGTTTAGGTCAGGTGAGTTTGTTGGCCAATTAAGAACAGGGATACCATGGTCTTTAAACCAGGTACTGGTAGCTTTGGCACTGTGTGCAGGTGCCAAGTCCTGTTTGAAAATGAAATCTGCATCTCCATAAGTTGGTCAGCAACAGGAAGCATGAAGTGCTCTAAAACTTCCTGGTAGACAGCTGCATGGACCTTGGACCTCAGAAAACATAGTGGACCAACACCAGCAGATGACATGGCACCCCAAACCATCACTGACTGTGGAAACTTTACACTGGACATCAAGCAGCGTGGATTCTGTGCCTCTTCTCTCTTCCTCCAGACTCTGGGACCTAGATTTCCAAAGGAAATGCAACGTTTACTTTCATCAGAGAACATAACTTTGGACCACTCAGCAGCAGTCCAGTCCTTTTTGTCTTTAGCCCAGGCGAGAGACTTCTGACGCTGTGTCTTGTTCATGAGTGGCTTGACACAAGGAATGCGACAGCTGAAACCCATGTCTTGCATACGTCTGTGCGTGGTGGTTCTTGAAGCACTGACTCCAGCTGCAGTCCACTCTTTGTGAATCTCTCCCACATTTTTGAATAAGTTTTGTTTCACAATCCTCTCCAGGGTGCGGTTATCCCTATTGCTTGTACACTTTTTTCTACCATATATTTTCCTTCCCTTCGCCTCTCTATTAATGTGCTTGGACACAGAGCTCTGTGAACAGCCAGCCTCTTTAGCAATTACCTTTTGTGTCTTGCCCTCCTTGTGTAAGGTGTCAATGGTTGTCTTCTGGACAGCTGTAAAGTCAGCAGTCTTCCATATGATTGTATTGCCTACAGAACTAGACTGAGAGACCATTTAAAGGCCTTTGCAGGTGTTTTGAGTAAATTAGCTGATTAGAGTGTGGCACCAGGTGTCTTCAATATTGAACCTATTCACAATATTCAAATTTTCTGAGATACTGAATTTGGGGTTTTCATTAGTTGTCAGTTATAATCATCAAAATTAAAAGAAATAAACACTCAAAATATATCAGTATGTGTGTAATGAATGTAAACATTATACAAGTTTCAGTTTTTGAATGGAATTTCTGAAATAAATCTACTTTTTGATGATATTCTAATTTTATGACCAGCACCTGTACATCACTTTTCCAGTCTTTTGCTGCCTCTCTCCCATCTTTTTTTAAATGTGTTTCTGGCATTGAATTCAAAGTGGGCATATGTTTTTAAAGATTTTTTTTTTCTTCTCAATTTCAACATTTGAAATGTTGTCTTTGTATTGTTTTCTATTGAATTTAGGCTCTACATGATTGCCCAAAACCATTGTCTATGAACACTGTACATCGCAGTATCCACAAATACAAATTAAATTGACCTGATGGACAAGAAAAGAGACAACATGGGGGGAGGGGGCCAGCACAGTGGCAGCTGAAATAGTCAGGCATCGTCTCGATCTGCAACTCAACCAGGAGGACTCTGGACAGGGACAGCAACGAGTCCCCCAAGACAGATACTCCACAGATGTGGGCAAGGACAAAACGGGAGGAGACTGGGAAAATTCAGAAAATGCATTCCTCATATCAACAAGGATTTATAATGGAGAAGGAGAACTTAGTGGAGAAGGAGAACTGACTCTACTCCCCCATCACAAAAATACAGCAGCGTAAGATCTGGGACTGAGACAGGGGGGTCCGGCGACACTGTGGCCCTATCTGGGGGAGGCCCCGGACAGGGCCCAAAAGGCAGGAAATCAATCCACCCACATTGCCAGGCATCAACCAAAGGGACACCCACCAACTGCAACCACCCTGAATGAGGGCCGAGTATTGCCAGCAGAGGACAGCCCAATTGCCCAAGAGCGCAACAGAGAGACAACAACAAGCCAGTGACTCCGCCCCCGAGAGGCATTGGAGGGAGGGCATCCAAATGGCGATGGGAGCCCACCTGGCAAGACAGCAAGGGTGGACAGTATCAAGCCTTTCTGGTCACCTTCACGCCCCTGGGCCACGCTACACCTAATCATAGACCATGCTGTAGAGATGAGTCTTTAGTAGACACTTGAAAGTTTGCACTGAGTTTGCATTTCTAACCTTAATTGGCACAGTAGTGGAGCTCTATGAGAAAAGGCCCTGCCTCCGTCTGTTTGTTTTGAGATTCTAGGTACAGTTAAAAGGCCTGCATCTTGGGATCGTAGGTTACGTGTAGGTATGTATGGCTGGATCATTTCAGCGAAGTAAGTAGGAGCAAGTCCATGCATTCATTTATAGGTTAACAATAAAACCTTAAAATCAGCCCTAAACCTAACATGTATTAACAAGATTCAGAACCTTTGCCGAACTCTTGGCCCAGCTCATTTAAGATGGACTGAGCCGAAGTGCAAAACTGTCCTGTGGTCTGACAAATAAAAATGTGATTGACAGTGTCCATGATTCCCAATTATTTTTGGGAATCATGGACACCGTGTCCTCCGGACTAAAGAGGAGAGGAACCATCCAGCTTGCTAACAGCGCACAGTTCAAAAGCCAGCATCCGCAATGGTATGGGGGTGCATTAATGCACTTGGCATAGGTGATTTGCACATCTGTGAAGGCACCATTAATGCTGAACTATATATATATATATATATATATATAGTCCTGTAGTATAATAATCTGGGTGCTAAACTGGGCCTGCCTGCATTCCAGACCAGTCACCCATTAAAAACATTTGGCGCATTATGAAATGAAAAATATGACAGAAGATCCCAAACTGTTGGAACAGTTGAAATCCTACATGAAGCAAGAATGGGAACAAATTTCACTTTCAAAACTACAGAAATTGGTCTCCTCAGTTCCCAAAAGCTTAAAGAGTATTGTTAAAAGAAGAGGCGATGCAACACAGTGGTAAACATTCTCCTGTCCCAACTATTTTTAAATGTGTTGCATCAAATTCAAAATGGGCATGTATTTTTCCAATAACGTTTTCAGTTTCAACATTGAATGTGTTGTCTGCTAGGTCCTCGCAACACCCCGGCACCAGCCTCCCGCGCCCTCTGCCCGGTAACACTGCGCCCTCACGGCGTAGTGAACTTGAACGCAGCTCTCAGTCCAGGTCACAATCACCGGAATACTAACACCGGAGTCTCATTGTCTCCTCCTATTTAAGCCAGTCCTCCGCCACCACTTGGTTGTGAGGTATTCTTTGTTGTGAACGTGCCAAGCCTTTGCCTAGCGACTGAGCTAACTACTTTTGTTCCTACCGGTTGTTATTCTCTCCCCTTGCCCTGTTCCCGTCTGTTTCCATGTCTAGTAGCCTGCCTTCTGACCTGCCTGCCTGCCTGCCCAGTGGACTATTCTGCCAAGCCTGCCCGTACCTGTACCGTGGCCTTCTCGAATTGTCAACCGGTTACCGAACTCCTGCCCGTCCATCTCGTTGTGATTCTTGCCTCAGCCCTCGTGCCATAACAATAAACCAGACGGTTGCGTTCCGCAATTGGAACCTCATCCCGTGGTCCGAGTGTTCATTACATTGTCATTTTTTGCAGTGTCCCAACTTTTTTGGAAATGGGGTTGTAATTTATAGTGTAGTTTTGAATAATAGTATAAAGTGTAGCTTTATCCGCTGTTTTCCTATCAACAAATTGGCACAAAGTGACCTTGGAACATACTTAGTATAGAATGATGATATATTGAAGCAGAAATTAAGATAGTTCCCCCGACATAATGAGGTGCATTCAGTTCACATGAACATTGGATAGCTCTTCACCTATGAATGTGTTTCTGTACACAGTTCCAACACCATCATCCAAACAAGTTCACAGACAACACCACAGTGGTAGGTCTGATCAATGAAAAAGAAGAATCAGCCTAAAGGGATGAGGTCAAGTGCCTGGCGGCATGGTGAGCTGACAACAATCTGGCCCTCAATGTAAAGAAAAAAAGTCATAGCCCAGTTCTCATCGAGTGGAGCATCTGTCCAGCTACTACTCTCCTTGTACTACTGGACTCTGACACTGCTTTACAAAGTCTGAAAAGGACATTTTTCAGTTGCTACATGTCTACCTCGGGAGCCTCACTGCTGCTATCCCTACATCCCAGTTGCACACGCTACCTTTAATTTGCCATCATTGCACATCTATACATCACACTTGTAACATACATTATACTTAATACTTGTAAATACTTGTACATTTCTGCCCTCTTCTATTTGCCCTTCTGGTTAGATGCTTACTGCATTTCATTGTACTGTACTTGTCCTGTTCAATGACAATAAAATTGAATCTAACAGGTCCCACTCTGATTCGAACCCCAGTACGAGAGTCAGGCTCTCTAGCAAGGAGTCAAAATCCCATAGGCTCTAGCGTTTTGTCAGGGCATCGGGGAGTGAGGTTTTTCACACATCGCATGGCACTGTACTCACTGGCCTCCATTAGATTTACTAAATCACATATTTTCCTAAAACTTTCTCAAACATTCTCTACAGAATCTGAGGTATGTGTATTTCCATTTGGTGGGTGAGGCAAATTGAGGCTTAAAGATATTTAAAGGACAGTGGCGGTGCTGACAATGTTCCTAACTCTAACTCTATCCCAACTCTTCTGAGTTGTTAAACTGATGGTTCAGCACAGCATCTTCTCAGTTTAATTGAACATCCCAGAACATAAAAACAGCCAGTCATTACAGAGGAAACAAACAGTTGGAGCAGGGTCAACCCATCCAACAAATGTGGAATAGAAGTTTAGATTTTAGCAGAAGCAATGTTACAGGCGCCTTAATTTCAACTTCTGTTTGTTTGGGAACATTGTGTTTCATTGTTTATGTTACCATTTTGTTTAGTCTGCATAGTATGCTCCCACTGCCAGTGTGATGTTGTCCTCGCATCATCCAAAGACATGGCTTGATTAGAAAATATTATTTATAATTATAATATCTTAGACAGTCAGTGACGGGAAAATGTATCCACCTCTGACAATATTTGAATAATGCAAATAAAGTTTGAGCTCAAAGATGTTGCTAATGTTAAGTCTAAAACTGAATGCACTTTATAGAGCTTACATATGTTTGTGTGATCATTCATCACTTACATTTATATGGATGCTTTGACAGTACTGATTTAGCTTGTACTAAAAGTTAAAAGTAAGTTTGTAGGTATTTGAAACAGGTCCAATTCCACTCTCCTTTTGTCAAATGTGATTTAAATTGTGTATTAGATAAGTTTGCTGCTCTTGTTAAAAGCGTCAGCTAAATGACTGAAATGTAAATTGGGCAGGCACACCACTTTTCCAGTTTTTTTTCATAGATTTTTTTTGCCTAAGGTGATGTTCATGGTGCATGTGCCCACACTTGTTTCATAGATTCCTTAGAAGAATATTCTGACATATCTTGTTGAATTAAAAGTGAATTCCATAAAAAATACAGTAAGATACTTTCTGTATACTAATAGAACAATTTTGAAATATAATTTGAAGCTTTAAACTCACTAACAATCAGAATATCCCAAAAAAAATTATTTTTGATGAAAAGTAATTTCCATTATTGCAGCTGAAATCTCACTACTGCTGAAAATTAAAAGCTTGTAGAGTTGATCTTGAGTTTGAGTTGCAGTCTTCACAACATACCACAATATAACATACCATCATGTTAAATGTACATACCTTTTCTATAAAAATATTTAGATCTACACACACACACACACACTCTAGGAATACACATTATGAAATTATGAATAGCATGAACTGTAGAAATATTCCTTCGTTTTTTAAATAGTGTTGTGTTTACTTTGCCCTGAGATTGTGACATTATGTAATGGCAGGGGTTGAAGTACCAAATGTGCTTAGGAGCTTACATTTTCTAGAGGCATTAACTCTGTAAACAGTGTTGTTTCAACAGCTATCATTCTACTGTACAACAGAAACTTGGCTTCAAGACACTTGACAGAAAAGAGCCAACAAACAGGGATTACAGTTTTAATACTATGCCACTAATGAGATTTATGTTCAATATGATTTTTTTGTACGTGCAGTTCTGCGTATTACATAAGCTGGATAGAATTAAAAAGAAATATTACATGTAATTATATGAATGAAAAGTTCTGTCTCAGTTCAACTCCTAAGGATAATTTTGATTGATTTAAATTGAACACACCCATCCATGCTTAGTCATAGTACTGAGCTGCCAAGAGATGACATGTCTTATCTGTTATCTTTCGGCACTTTGTATTGTAAAACACCCATACACACACTGCTCTCTCTCTAATGTACACATATCAGTTAGAACAGGTAAGGGTGCAGGGAAATGTCTGTGCCTGTTGCAGTTAGGATTCATAAAGAACAGATGTGAAAATCTGATATCAACCTAGGAGGGGAAAATTACATAAACATTTTCTCAAGAGCTATTCTTGATGGGGATACCAAAAGTAGTGCTGTCAGTGGCGTCGTTAGGCCTGAGCGTCTGGGGCTCCAGCCCCGGATCTAAGCCCTGAATGTATTGTGATCCTTGCAACGCCTCTGAGTGCTGTAATACTGTTTTATGGCGCTTTTCCACTGCATGGTACCGGCTCGACTCGGCTCGCCTCACCTCTACCCGCTTTGGGAGCTTTTCCACTGCATGGTACCGTCTCGATTCAGCTCGCCTCACCTCTACCCGCTTTGGGAGCTTTTCCACTGCATGGTCTCGACTCGGCTCGCCTCACCTCTACACGCTTTGGGAGCTTTCCCACTGCATGGTACCGTCTCGACTCGGCTGGCCTCACCTCTACCCGCTTTGGGAGCTTTTCCACTGCATAGTACCGTCTCGGCTCGCCTCACCTCTACCTGCTTTGGGAGCTTTCCCACTGCATGGTACCGTCTCGACTCGGCTCGCCTCACCTCTACCCGCTTTGGGAGCTTTCCCACTGCATGGTACCGTCTCGACTCGGCTCGCCTCACCTCTACCCGCTTTGGGAGCTTTCCCACTGCATGGTACCGTCTCGACTCGGCTCGCCTCACCTCTACCCGCTTTGGGAGCTTTTCCACTGCATGGTACCGTCTCGGCTCGCCTCACCTCTACCCGCTTTGTGAGCTTTCCCACTGCATGGTACCGGCTCGACTCGGCTCGCCTTACCTCTACCCGCTTTGGGAGCTTTTCCACTGCATGGTACCGGCTGGACTCGGCTCGCCTCACCTCTACCTGCTTTGGGAGCTTTTCCACTGCATGGTACCGGCTGGACTCGGCTCGCCTCACCTCTACCTGCTTTGGGAGCTTTTCCACTGCATGGTACCACCTGCGTGAAGTTGCCCCCCCCCCCCCCCCCCCCCATGCAAAACGTCGTCAAACTATGCTCAATCGTTTGTGCTCCGTTTGTAACAAGTTTCGTTTGTGCTGCTTCGGTTTTTTAGATATTAAATCCGAGGTCACTCAGCCCCCCCACATGCTCCAAATTCACCCAAAATAGTCTTGTTCGTTTGTGCTTCATTTGTGCTGGTTTGTGCCGATAAAAGTTTCGTTTGTGCTGCGTTGGGTTTTAAAATATCAGAAATTAAATCAAATTAATGTTAATATTTATTAGACCTATAGGCTACAAATAAGGCTGACTGAATAAAATAGATAAATCAATGGTCACAAGATCAAAAATAGTTATAGACAGCTCTGTATTTTTGTGTGAAGTTAGTCAGTAGCCTAAGCCTATGAGCATTTTATTTCGGTTTTGTCTATTAAATCTCTAAAATGTTAGATGCTAATAAAGATAATTTAATAGAACATCATGCAACTTCTACTCTCAACTATGGTCATGAGCTTTGGGTCATGACCGAAAGGACAAGATCCCGGATACAGGCGGCCGAAATTAGCTTTCTCCGCAGGGTGGCTGGGCGATCCCTTAGAGATAGGGTGAGAAGCTCGGTCACCCGGGAGGGGCTCAGAGTAGAGCCGCTGCTCCTCCACATCGAGAGGGGTCAGCTGAGGTGGCTTGGGCATCTGTTTCGGATGCCTCCGGAACGCCTTCCTGGGAAGGTGTTGCGGTCCCGTCCCACCGGGAGGAGACCCCGGGGAAGACCTAGGACACGCTGGAGGGACTATGTCTCCCGGCTGGCCTGGGAACGCCTCGGTGTCCCCCCGGAAGAGCTGGAGGAAGTGTCTAGGGAGAGGGAAGTCTGGGCATCCCTGCTTAGACTGCTGCCCCCGCGACCCGGCCCCAGATAAGCGGAAGAAGTATGGTATGGTATGGTTGATCAACATTGATCAAAACTAAGAACCTTTCTTAACTGAGCACCAATAATAATTGAGCATACAAACAACATTTTACTATGATTTCTAATGAATCATGTGAAATTGAAAACTGGAGTAGGTCTAATGATACAGAACATTCTGCGTTTACATCACAGGAATAAATGACATTGTAATTATACATATAATATATAACCGAAAATAGCTAAAAAATAGCAAATAGCTTGTAATAATATTTCACAATATCAGTATGTTCAATAAAAAATAAAAAGCCATAGTGAGCTTAAGAGACATATAGGCCTATAGCCTTTACAATACACACGTGTATAAACACAGCAAACCGATTATGGTGCGTGTATTTGTGACAATTTTTATATTATTAACAAAACACAGCATACAGTAAGTAAAAACACTTACCTTGAAGTTTATGTCGCATCCACACATCCTGTGATCCGCATCAGTTTGTTAAAAGTTGAAAACGCACAGGATAACAGAAACCTATAAGTGAATATTGTGATTTGGTTTGCCGATTCTTTAGGTCTTACCTTGTTACTTCAACTAGCCTACTGTTAAAAAAAAGTGGGCTGGTACACAGTCTATAATTCTCTCTCATTCAGTGTCTTTCCCATTCATTTAGTTGTGCACAAACGGAGCACAAACGAACGAGAATTTGGAGCGTGTGGGGGCTGGTGACATCATCAACAATAATTTAATGTCTAATATTTTAAAACCCAACGCAGCACAAACGAAAATGTTACCGGCACAAACGAAGCACAAACGATCGAGACGATTTTGGGAGAATTTGGAGCATGTGGGGGGGCTGAGTGACCTCAGATTGACCTAAAAATATTATTTTAATATCTAAAAAACCGAAGCAGCACAAACGAAACTTTTTACAGCACAAACGATTGAGCATAGTTTGACGACGTTTTGCGTTTGGGGGGGGGCAACTTCACGCAGGTCATGGTACTGGCTCGCCTTTTTTGATTTTCCACTGGCCAAAAGATTGGATAGTACCTGGTACCAGATACTGTTTTTAGTACCTGCTTCGTCGAGGTTCCAACCGAGCTGAGACGATACCAAAATGTGACGTAAAAACACGGAAGACTTCTGATTGGACAAAACTGACCCAAAGCGTGTTAGCCATCCAGTGTCAGAGAAGGTTTTTATAAGGAGAACCGTGCCTCTTTGCGCGTCTGTGCCAGAAGTCCTTGCATAGAGATGGGTTAATTTCAGTGCCAGTGCATATACTGTAGGACCAGACTTGTAATTTAAACGATCGTACTTTCCCAAAACTGCTCTCGGTTTGGACCTACGCACTGGCGTTGAAATCAACTCTTTATCCCCGTGAGAAAGTAGTAATGTCAAGCCAAACAGAAGCAGCCAACCAAGCTTTCTAACTATTTTTGCAGTCTGCAATGTATTAGACCGAAGTTACTGCTCACGCGTACTTCCTCGCTCTACCACTCATAACGCTGCCTTGTGTAGCCTACAGTAGGCTACTCTTGATTCAGTCGGCGTGGTACTATACCCAGCAATTAATAAAGCAATTATTTATACCATTTTAATCGAGATTGAGGGTTATAAAGGTTGTTTTAAATGTGTTGGCGTTGAAATGTTAGGTGTATAAGCTTAAATCTAACAGAACATTGCAGTTAAGTAATCTTTTATACTGCATGGCGATAATTCTGTTGGAACTTTTTCACTGTTTTTCAAACCATGTTGTCCAGATTTAGTTTACTTTTGATTTGCCATTCAGTTTTTTAATTTAATTTAAGTTTTTTAATTTAAAAGAAAATTGTTAGAGTTAATTCAATATATTTTTCTGTTCACTGCAGGGTTTACCTTAGTTGTCAAATGCTGTCTTTTCGCCGGTATTAGGTGTACGATATCTCCATTGTTTGTCGCGTTGGAGTCATGGCAGGTTTCTTGTGATGTCACTATGGGCGGGTACAGGTTACAATCTGCAGTGGAAAATCAACATAGGCGAGCCGGGACCATGCAGTGGAAAAGCGCCAATAGTTTGCGCGCCACTGTTACTCTGCAAATGTAGCTATCGCGTGTGAACCCTAACAACATAAAACAAACTGGATGTTAGCTACGTACATTGAGTGCCTTTCTGACGGTAGGCACGAACACTCACCTTGCCAGCTAAGGAACACTACATACATTGCATTGCAAGCTTCTCTCATTGACTCGAATTCAAACAGCTGAAAACACTGGTTGATGTTACTGTAGCTAGCTAGCAAACGTCAACCGCTAGCTAACAGTGTGACTGTAATTCAGTGCAGCAAAAATGAATGCTGGTGACGGTTATAAATGTGTTTAATTGTATTGAGTGGTAGAAGTAAAGAAATACCTAACATACCCTTTATTTGAACTACTTACTGAAAGTTATCTCGGCAAAAGAGAAGTGCTCACAAACACAGATTTAGACTGATTTGAAAACAGTATTTGAGAGAAATAGGCCTTTTTTGTACATAGAAAAAGTCTTAGATCTTTGAGTTCATCTCATGATAAATGGGGGCAAAAACTAAAGTGTTGTGTTTATAATTTTGTTTAGTGTATATATAAATAAATATGCTACTGTGAATCCTGCTCTCCCAGTCAACAGTTGGACAGTGTTCCCTATTATCTAGTAAATTATTTTGTTGTGCTCTAATTTTCTGCTGGATCTGGGTCTACCTCTCCGTGATCATCTGTATGATCTGCACCCACCATGGCGCTGTGTCTTATTGGGCTATGGGGATATCAGAATGACCACATCATATTCCTCACACCTCTGTTGATTCCTCTTCAACCATTAGTAGTTGGGGCACTGGTAAGACTTTGTATGCATGTGTATTTTTTTTTTTTAGTTTTACCAAATAAGTTGACTAAGAACATATTTTAATTTACAGCAACAACCTCAGAGCCATTAGGGTTAATTGCTTTACTCAGGGACAGTACAACAGACGTTTTAAAACTTGATGAATCAACATAGCAACTTGCTGATTACTGGTGAGATTCTTCAGTCTAACCACAAATTCAGTTCAGTTTAGAAATGATGGAAATTAGGATAAAGTTAGAAAAGTCCTGGTTGTATGCATTTTCTTTGTATTTCCTGGACACACTAAAAACAATTCCAATTGTGACAATTCAATTTATTATATCACAATAGCCTTAAGGAATTCCCTTTAAGTGTTAGTTTTGTGTCTTGATTGATCCACACACAATTCTACAATACATTTCAGGTTCAGAATACAAGGTAATGAACCATTAGGAATGAAGTACATGAACATTCCACTAAGGTATTTTAAGGTTTCTTTCCCGTATCATCAATGGCTTACTATGTTGAATACTGTCTGAATCACTCATCTTCATTGCTGCCTCTAAAACAACAAGGTTTTAAAGGCAGCAAACTGGTTCAAATATTGTCTCCACTTAGCTTTGAATTGTAGTTGTAACCATTATGGTTATTTGGTTCATTGAATGGCAAATTACCAAAATATGACAACTTATTACTGCCACAGCTGCAGTTGTGAATATTCTGTAGACAAAAGTATTCCTCTATCCTGGTCAATAATTAGGGAATAGTAACATTACAATGATATGTAACCATGGAGTCAGTACAGCTCTGGAAAACTGGAGACATGCAGTAATTAATGAGTTGACAGGAATATTTAATAAATGAGCTGATAGGAATATTGATTAAGTATGAGATTTGTTTTGATTGATTCTAATTATGCATTTCAAGAACAACTGCGACTGAGCATTTAAAATGAATTTACTGAATTGCACACATTCGTTATTTCTGTTCTAAAATGACTATACTATTCATTATTCTTATCTGATCATAATGCAGTACAATTATTTAGCATAGTAAAACAATAGTAGTTCTTGGTTTAAACTGTCAGTCATATTTCACTTAAATTCAGTATAGATGCCCAACTGTACATTTGTGGTGGAAATGGACCTACTAGAAATGGGTTACTAATTCTGTGATTTGTCCAGTGACCAATGACATCATACCATGTCATTGCAGTTTTCAGTAATATCCTTTATCAAAGGCAGCTTTGCTGTAAAACAACATTGATGATAAATAAATGTATGTCTTTGTACCAGAGTGTACTTTCTGTTTGGAAAAGGAAATCAAGACAAAGGGGACAATAGGCTGTCATGTTTGTCAGGACAAAAGAGCCATGTGCTGTATTGTGTGTCAGGTTTTTTGGCCTGTTCTCACACAACATAAATAAGTCCTTTGGATTAAAAAAAGTTGGAGACAAGGAGGCACACGGTGGGATGTAGAATAAGTGTAAGAAGCTGGTCAGTATGACTTCGCTGAGGGTGTCCTGATGATGTTTGTCCTGCTAGTACTGCTCTGGTTCACCAGAGAACCAGGCTTCATGCCTGGCTGGGCCACTGGGCTCTTCAACGTGATGAATACCAGTGTCCTGTACTCTCTAGTTACTCTGGTTTGCCAGAGAACTAGGCTTCATGCCTGGCTGGGCCACTGGGCTCTTCAAATTTGATGAATACCATTGTCCTGTGCTCTCTAGTTACTCTGGTTCTCCATCCATTCTCTGCTCTCATAGTTTTCTGCTGCTTGCAAGTCCTTTTCCACTTTCTCACCGCCATGTTAGCTATGAATGCAGCTATACACACAATGCCGTGTACATGCTAATGTAGTTACCATATGAATACATAGGGACCAATAGACAACCTTTACTCTGTTAATTATGTACATTTATAAGTTTTCTCATTCCCAAGTATGTCAGTAATGGCCCAGTAGCCATCCTGATGGCAACGCTGTTCTTGTTCATTCCCTCCAAATTACCTGGAAATACTGTAGAGGGCACTCTGAAGATGGTATGTGTGCGCATAAGAGTTTTTTTTTGCCAGTATCGTTAATCAAGCAGTTTGTAATGAAGCAGAATGCAGTTCACTATCTTCAACTCTCCTGACCCTGTTGCTGCAATGGAACATAGTCTTAGGTACAACTGGAAATCATAAAAGTGTGAGGAAAGGGGGAAAATGTTCCTACTGGTTGAATTATGCCGTCTTTCTGGTTGAGTCCTTTCTAATGACTCTGATGGTACTGTCACTTCCTAGCGTTCTATGGTCCAAACATGCACTGGCAAACACACAGGCATACACACACTTCAAATGCATGAGAATGCTCCCCAGTAAGACAGCACTGGCCTCAACGTTCCCTGTACACTACAAGGCTGTACTCTCTGTTATATTCTTTCGTCGATCAACAAATTCCTTTGAGATCAATAGGTGACTGGTGTACACAAATAAAATACATATTCATTTTGTCCCTCTGTAACCTTATCGGAGCTTTTCTGTGTTTAGTGTTCTCTTGATAAGTGACAAGGTCAAAGCCATTGCTCAAAACTGAGACAACCCCAAGTGTTTGGTAAATACAGGGGTGTCACAATGATTAAAAGCACTTAGTGAAGTGTTACAACTTGGAGAGGTTGAAGTGCGACCCTTCAGACTTTAAAGTTCCTTGTCATGGTTGTTTGACGTCGGTTTTCCAATCCGGCAAACAGTGATTTTTGTGTTTGTGTCAATAGGAACGGAATGTACTTAGGTAAGTAGGGTTAAGTTGGTACCGAGTCCTCTTATACATCCTGAAAGCATAATATCTCACTGTGTATATCGGTAGATTACACTATACCTTTTTAGATTACATTAGATTCAACTTTATTTTCATTGAACTGTAAGAGTACAGTACAACAAAATGCAGTTAGCATCTAACCAGAAGTGCAAATAGAAGTATTAAGTATAGTACAGTATGTTATAAGTGGAACCTATAAATGTGCAATGAAGGCAAATACAGTGCCAATGGCAATTCTAAATGAGCAATGAAGGCAAATAGGGGAGGGCAGAAAATGTGCACATATTAAGTATATGTATGTACAAGTGGGAAATAAATAGTTGTGCGATGAGGCAAATGCAAGTACGATTTATAAAGTATTTTATATATTGATAATATATATGTATAACCTTTAGCCTGGTCATACTGTAATTTACCGTGTTGAATTAATATTAATCTTAAAAATAAAAATGTTAAACTTTCACACAGTACATTGCATACATACTGTACTTTACATTCTACAGTACATACATACATACAAACATGAAGTACTTTACATATATACAGTATTTCATATATAATACATTAATTAATACACACATACAGTGTACACACAGCACAGTCCCAAAACCTCATCTCATGATGTTTTTAATATCAACTCCTGGTCCAGGTCCCAGCAGGCATCTATGGGAGAAGACAAGTTATTACATTCTTGCTCAATGATTGGATTGCTGCAGATATTTTCTTGACATTTGTATCCTGGAACCATACTCATATTAAACACTGAATTACCTATGCTATGCAGTACATTACTGCTTTATACAGGCAGATTCTGTTGAGCCAGATGGACAGTAAAAAGTGGGGGTTCTGGAGTTGTTTTAGATAATCTTCAAAAGGTTAGTTTCAGAACTTTTCTGAAAATTGTCAGGGACTCTGCTGTCCTACCCTCAGTGGGAAGCTAGTTCCATGATTGTACTGTGGAAATAAAAAGTCTACACACCCATGGTAAAATGCCAGGTTTTTTTATGTAAAAGAATGAGAGACAGATAAATCATGTCAGAACTTTCTTCACCTTTAATGTGACCTATAACTTGAACAATTCAATTGAAAAACTCACTGAATCTTTGAGAAAAGAAAAAAATCACAATAACCTGGTTGCATAAGTGTGCACACCCTTAAACTAATACTTTGTTGAAGCATCTTTTGATTTTATTACAGCACTCTTTTTGGGTAGGAGTCTGTTAGCATGGAACATCTTGACGTGGCAATATTTGCCCACTTTTCTTTGCAAAATGCTCCAAATCTGTCAGATTGCGAGGACATCTCCTGTGCACTGCCCTCTTTAGATCACCCCACAGATGTTCAATTGTATTCAGGTCTGAGCTCTGGCTGGGCCATTCCAAAACATGAATCTTCTTCTGGTGAAGACATGCTTTTGTGGATTTGGATGTGTGCTTTGGGTCGTTGTCGTGCTGAAGGTGAACTTAATCTTCAGCTTTCTAACGGATGCCTGAAGGTTTTATGCCAAAATTGCCTGGTATTTGGAACTGTTCATAATTCCCTCCACCCTGACTAAGGCCCCGGTTCCAACTGAAGGAAAACAGCCCCAAAGCATGATGCTGCCACCACTATGCTTCACTGTGGGTATGGTGTTTTTCGGGTGACTTTTTGGAATTATGGTGATGTTTGTTTTTGCAAACTTCAGCTGGGGTTGGATGTTTTTCTTTTTAAGAAAAGGCTTCCGTCTTGCCACCCTACCCCATAACCCATTCATATGAAGAATTTGGGAGATTGTTGTCACATGTAGCACACAGTCAGTACTTGCCAGAAATTCCTGCAGTTCCTTTAATGTTGCTGTATGCCTCTTGGAAGCCTCCCTGACCAGTTTTCTTCTGGTATTTTCATCAAATCTGGAGGGACGTCCAGTTCTTGATAATGTCTCTGTTGTGCCATATTTTCTCCACTTGATGATGACTGTCTTCACTGTGTTCCATGGTATATCTAATGCTTTGTCTGACATTCTTTTGTACCCTTCTCCTGACTGATATCTTTCACCAATGAGATCCCTCTGATGCTTTGAAACTCTCTGCAGACCATGGCTTTTGCTCTGAGATTCAACTAAGAAAATGTCAGTAAATCCTACTAGAACAACTGAACTCTATTTGTGAGTGACAGGTGTGTAATGACTTCTATTTACATGAGTTTGAATGTGATTTGTTAATTCTGAACACAGTTATAAGAGGGTTTGCACACTTATGCAACCAGGTTATTGTAAGGTTTTCATTTCCCCCCCTTGAAGATTTCAGTTGGTTTTTCAGTTGAATAGTTCACATTATAGGTCACATTAAAAGTGGAAACAGTTCTGACAAGACTTACTTTGTCTCATTCTTTTACATCACAAAAACCTGGCATTTTCCCAGGGGTGTGTAGATTTTTATATCCATTTTATACACCCGCCACATGCACATAAAACCACATTACCCATGAAGCACAAGCTGAAGGCTTATTTGTTTAAGGGATGGACTGGCGCTGTGCTTCATCAGTGTTTTGAATTCAATTCAGATAAATCAGTTCAAACAAAAAGTGAATTATTTGGGTAATGGAACAGGATATTATACAATATATCAATTGATTTTGAATTGTTTTATTTGGTTATAAATGCATTGAATAACAATGACATACAATTTGTATTCATACATTTTGTGGCATTGCTATGTTTGTACTTCCAGGAATTGCAGAATATACATTTGTGCAAAAATGATTAGCTCAAATCCCATTATCCGAAGGATTATGCACACAGACAGAGACGTCAGTTGGTTTGAAAAGAGCCAAGGAGATTTTTTTAAATATTTAGTTGTCAGATACTCTATCCCTCCCAGATCATTCACAAACACTCTAATGCGGTGGGAAATAAATAAATAAATAATACAAAAAAAAAATTTGTGGTAATGCAGGAAATGAATAAAAAGTAACAGTAAAAATGCATTCCACCCTGAATGACCCACTAGTTATGGTGCCACCATCTGGCCAATCAGCATCGTTTTTGTAATACCAGATTTCAGTGGCAAGACATAAGTTTCATCAAAGTTGTTAGTATGCCAGTCGTTTCTCAGACATTAAGTGAGGTGTACATAAGCACTGGAAAGTTCCTCCCTTTTTCATTGTGGGAGACAATTAAAACCAATAACATTTGTTCAAAAACCTGCTAGAAAGAGTCCATGTTTATTGGACAATAGAACAAAATAAGCTTTGGGTGACCTCCACATTAACTTGGGGTGGTGTGTAATGAGAGGACATATAACAAACATTTGGGTTATAATCTGGGTACCATTTTCCATCACTGAAAGTGGACATACAAGCTCTTATTGATTTAATGCATGAAAACTCTTGTCTAAAAGGACAATTAATAACATTGAAGGACAACTAACTTTTATTGTTCACATAACAGATCATCATCATTGGCAAGTTACCGAGTCCATTTCTACCACTGTAAATTTTTCACAAGGAATGAAAAGTTCGACCGAATGTTCCACCAAGTGTCTGGAAACAAGATGAGGGTTCACCACACCACCTTCTGAAGGGATGATTAACTTCCACCAAGTCTCTGGAAACGAGATGAGGGTTCACCACACCACCTTCTGAAGGGATGATTAACCTCTACCAAGTCTCTGGAAACGAGATGAGGGTTCATCACACCACCTTCTGAAGGGATGATTAACCTACACTAAGAATTAGCAGTGACTCAAGGAACCTGGGTCTGTAGAAATGTAACTTCTTTCAAATTAATAGACAGACATACATTTTCATCTTCATGTAGCTTTATGTAGCTATGTAATAGGAAGCCTAAAACAGTTCTGGTGGATAAAAGGATTTGTTCAGGAAAAACAAACACTTCGCTGTCTAATTATTCTCTCGTCTTTTGACTTGACAAAAAAGTCAGTTATAAATATATCGTCACCTAAATTGATAGATACTCAATGTAATTCACGAATGGCTAATTAGCTGTTAAAACGGCCAGTGGTAAAAGTGGATTTGTTCTGAATAGACAAAAACTTTGCTGGCTACAAACATCCGTAGCTCCGGTAAGCCTAAAAGTAAACTATTTACTGTAATGATGGCCAAACAAGGCTTCATTAATGTTATTTTAGCAGCAGGATATTATGCCGGCAGCACTCAGATTTACATTATCACAATAAAAGCCATCATTGACATTTAGAAGTCCATATAGTTAACAATCTAGTATGTAAAAAAAAAAAAAAGAACAGATGAAAAACATTGGAACGGACATTAAACATAAAATGACAGACTAGATTGACAGACTACTAGATTGTTAATTATATCGCCTTATATAATTCAACGATGGCTTTTAGTTTGAAAAAGAAAATCTGAGTTAGCGCTGCTAGCATAATATCCTACTGCTAGAAGAACGGCCATAACTAGTTGACTGTTATATTGCGACTATCTTTGGTGGATTTTTGAATTATGTCTTAGAATTTTTTCAGGATAGTCAAACACTTCACTAGCTTCACGAGTGTTTAGTCTTTTCACCTGACGTAAAAGTACGTTATCGTCACCTATATTGATACAGTAGTTATTTTTTTAATGTCATTCACGAATGGCTAATAATCTGTTAAAATGGCCAGTGGCAAAAGCCATACAGTTAATAGATGCTATTTGTGGTGGAAGTAAACTTAATAAGAAACGTTACTAAGTTTAACACAATGCGTAATGGCGTCTAGCAACATATTACTGGCTAATAGGCTTTTAAAACGGCCAGTGGCAAAAGTCATAATTCATAGATACTATTTGTGGTGGAGGTGAACTACATAAGAAACGTTACTCAGTTTAACACAATGGTTAATGGTGTCTAACAAAATATTCAAATATTCATATTATATAAAGTCTATATGCTATACTGACACCCGGGAAATGAACAGCTCTGTGGTGTTGTGGTTAAAGACAGCCTTTCACGTGGACGACCTAGGTTAGAATCTTGAGGGGGCAGTATTGTCATTGAACAAGTACAACTGTATTGTCATTGAACAAGTACAAGTACAGCACAAAGATATACAGTTAGCATCAAACGAGCAGTGCAAATAGAAGAGGGCAGAGTATATGTATATCATAAATGTATAGATGTGCAATGCGCAATGCAAATGCAGTACAAATGGCAATACTAAATTAGCAATTAAGGCAAATAGAGGAGGGCAGAAAAATTTATAAAAAAGTATAGTGTATGTTAGAAGTGGGATAAATAGTTGTGCAGGTACAAACGCCAATTCTAAATGATATTCTAAATGTGCAATCAAGGCAAATTGAAGGAGTGAGGTAGCATGTGCAACTGGGATGCAGAGGTAGCAGCAATGAGGTCCCTGAGGTAGACATGTATATGTAATCACTGTAAAAATGCAAGTATGATGGCAATTCTAAATGTGCAATGAAGGCAAATTGAGTGTACAAGGTGTAAGATGCCGCGTACCCTGTACAAGCACCGCTTGTGCTGGGTTTTCACCACCCGTTACAAGGCCTTCTGGTCGGCAAGATTAGTCTATAAATGTTAACATCAAAGATTTATGTCTTTGTCTTGTGATCTTTTTAAAAATTCACAAAAGGCATCTGAATCAATCAAGACACCTTAATAATGCATAATATAGAACTACAATTTTTACTTCTCTAGGACATAAGGATTAAATTGGTTAAAATAAGGAGTGTTTCATGTCAGTTCTTATTTTCAAAGATTTAAAATAATAAATCTGCGTAATATCTTTCTGATATGTCTACTGGGTAGACAGCTGCTGTTTAATAGCATGAAAGATGTGCCTCAAATGGAATTCCATTTTCCTTCATTTTGACTGGGCCAATGTCAAAATAAACATACCTTTGAGAGAATAGGGTGTCATTTTGGATGAAAGCATTGAATCACTGAGAGGGTAAATACATATCTAATTCATATACCTTACCAGTAGCCAAAAGAAGAAATCACAAAGTTATAAATCTATTTATGGTCCCTGGGGGCTGGGAATGTCTACACCAGATTTTTAAACAGGAGCTCGTTAATCATAATTTTAAGGACACAAGAACCTGGAGTTCTGTTTTCTGTTTCTGAACTGCCTCTCTCTCTCTGCATCTACCTACCCACATACAGTAACCAAAGCATTGGTCTTGTTCTAAAAAGCACTAGGTTTAACGCGTTATTCACATACTTTCTCTGTGATAACATTATGAGTTTACACAATCTTAGTGGTGTCCCGATGTCAGGACAGTCTGTAGTCAGGTTCCACCAAACTCCACTAACTACCTGGGCTAATGTGACATATTCCCTTGGCAACCACAGCAATGCTTTGGTTGCATCACTCCCAGGGCAGCTGTCGCCAGACATCTCAGATATGCAGGTGTCCAGGGGAGTTTTAGTGGCACACACACATCCACCTGTGTTTGTGGGTGTGTGTGTTGTCAAGGCGCACCCTGTCAGCACCTCAGCCAAACAAACCTCACACCCAGTAAAGACGTAACTGAGTTACTGTACACTGTGCATAATGTCGAAAATGATCTGTTGGTCGATCAGATCCGTTTTGATTTGCAGAACTGATTTATATTAGTAGGATGAATCATTCTGATGACACGGCACAATTTTGTCAATCTGTTTCTGTTGCTGAGACGGTTTCAAGCAATATGAAGTTTTAAGTGGAAGTATGTCTGTTATTATTTATCCTTTTTTTAAACCTTTTCCATTTTAATGAACAAAGATAACACTAAACCTTTATGAAAAATAACGTGTTTTTTCCCAGATTTAAATTAAAAGCCACCAAAATAAATTTTATCTCCAAATATTCCAGATGATAGATATCAATGACCACTGCATATAGATAGGTCATACAGAGTATCTTTATTATTATAACCTGGAATTGCAACACTGATGAAGAGAAAAGGCAGTGTGAAAATATTAATCCCTGTGGTGTTTATACTGAGGTGACAGAGTTGGTCAGAATTACAGCACTGGGGCTAACGTGTTCAAAGTGTATCTATTTCATGAATCCATTCCCAGTGTTATTAATAAATGTTCATTTCAGTTGAACTGGATCTTGTAAAAAATGTTTAGCATCATGAGATGTAATAAGAAAAACAACGTTAGGTAACCTTGCAGAGAACATTATATTGAAGATGCCTGGGCTTGAGTAAATTATTGGGCTAGTCTGATCTGGACTAGTTTGCCCACCAAAGTACTAATCCCTTTGGACAAAGACTTCACTCATTTTCTTTTCATCTGAGTTGAGGTCAGAAATGAACTCATATGACACAACCTCCTCTGCAGCCCTCCCCTTTATACGGGTAATGGTAATATCATCCTCTTCCAAAGCATTGGATTCAGCAAATATGATATGCCAGTTGTGTGAAATCTCACAATACAAGGGAAACAATCCAGACCAGGGTTATTTAAATGTTTTTGTATTTCTACCAGAGAGATTTCTGAATTTCTGAACTCCTCCAAAAAGTATAATGTAAACCAGGGGTGTCCAAACCATTCCACAGAGGGCCGTGTGTCTGCAGGTTTTTGGTTTTTCCTATAAATTGGTTCCCAGTTCACACCTTAACAACCAGGTGAGGGTAGAAACTAACCAATTAGTAACCTAATTAGTCAATCAAGTACAAGGAGAGAGCGAAAACCTGCAGACACATGGCCCTCCGTGGAATAGTTTGGACACCCCTGATGTAAACAATCCAGTGTGTCCTCAATCCAGTGTGTCCTCAGTCCAGTGTGTCCTCAATCCAGTGTGTCCTCAGTCCAGTGTGTCTGTAAGGAGTTGATAGGTTCCTATTCTAAGGTTCAAGTTGGTTTAGACCTGCTTGAAACAAGTGTAACCAAGCGTGTGGCATCATTCTCTAGCACTCTCCCTGGTTTGAGAAATCAGGATTGTTTTTGTTCTTGAAAGAAACACGTCAAAGTTTAGACGTTTTATTAATCACTCCATCAAATTGTGTGCCTGCATGTTAAGAATGAACGTACAACACATATATCATTCTGCTGTCTACTCCCATAGAGACTATAAAATTACAATTGATCTCATTACATAGCAGTTACATAAGTATAGTGACAATTTGTGGAACACCTCTTTCTATTAAAATTTCAAATTGAGTGTTCACGATCAGTTTCTTTATAATCCTGTCCATAAAATCTGATTAACCTTTAATCTCTCAGTAAATGTGCACATCCTAATTTTTTTGCATGCTGTCATGGTGCTGCCAATGGTTGACTACATATAAAGACGGGTGAACATAAGTGAGTTTAATATATAGGCATTGATTGTTGATGTGTACATTTAAAGTTTCATTATAGTATATCTAGATGCAGGGAGATGGACAGAGTTTCCTCTACATTATAGTGCAGCAGTTTAGTTTTCAGTATGGAGGTGGCATGATGTGGGAAGTATAGTCGTATGGATCTCTGTGGAACAGATGGACGGTTTCCGAAGGCAGCTGCACAGGGAGTGAAACTGTTCACGTGATAATAATGGACCTGGACTTCCTGCTCTCTGCCTGCCAGAGGATTTTGTTTGGAACAGTGGGTCATCCATGTAGGAGGGGTCAGCAAGTGACAACCAATAGAGAATGTTTTAAGATTTGAATAAACCACTCCTATTGGACGAAAACTGACCATTCTAGTAAGAAATGCAACTATGGACACTATCAGAGCACAATGCAACTATCAGAGCACAATGATATATTTGTACATAAAGTTAGTGGAGGTTGGTGTCATTTCGATAAATTGCCCTTTAGACAGTTTTCCTACATTCCACCTCATCAACAACATCTGTGTCTGTCCCCTGTGGCTTCTTCACTGTGTTGATAGGGTTGATGAGACGTCCAACTGTAACCTAAGAGATTATTCATCTGTAACTCATCTCGCTGTCTAGCTATCATTCACTTCTGACTCGCTTTTGTGATGAGGACATGATTTGAATAATGAGAAAGAGGGAAAGGAGAAGGAAAGAGAAATGCGGGGGCAACTTTCTACGTTCCCTTGGAGGGTAGGAGAAGAATTTACCTGTATTGGCATACTTCTTCAAGTCTTCGCTGTTTCTTTCTTTCTCTCTCTCTCTCTCTCCATCTCTCTTTCTCTCCACTTGCTTTCTCACCACCTCCTTTTCTCCCTCTCCCCCTCTCCGTTGTTGGTCTTGAACAATCTGTCAGTATAAAAGTTTTGAGGAGGTCTTGAGGAGTTCAGTTCATCATTTTCTTTTGCACAGAGAGGTTGTCTGTCAATGAAAGGATAAAAGGGTCAACACCTCTACCCAGCCCTACTCAGTCTACCTAAACCAACAACCTCCAATGCCTGTTACTGTTCTGAAAGACTTTGATACACCTGGCACTTTTTCCCTGAGCCTGTGCCTTCCACCCCGTACCTGACTGCCTGGCACTACTCTACAGCACACCTGGACCGAACTTACCTGGGTACGTGTAATCCAGCTATTTATTAGTTTGCTAGTGCTCCTTCATATAGGTGAGGATGAAGGTGATTCAGAATGTCCAAAAAGTTGTTACATTTTCCTAAAAAGCGACAACAATATATTTTTTTGTATAGATACATAGCCGTTTAAAGCCAAAGTACAGCAATAGACAATTTATTTAAAATATATTTAAATAAATAGTCTAAATTGAATGTATGTAATAATTATTTTAGTATTTAATAAAAATTTTATTGGAGTAAAATATATGTATATATCTGAATGCAGGCAGTGCAATAAAGTACAAATATATTTTCTTAAATTATATTTTTGTTGTTTTTATTTTATTTTTATGGTTAGCGTATTGAAATTACCCCACTTGGAAACTATGTTATACCAGTTCTTATGGTTCATGTGCATACACAAAGAATCGCAGATCCTGTCAGTAAAGTAATCTTTTCATTGGACAGTGGATGGAAGTTAGATGGTTCCATTCACACACGTCCATTTCTTTGAGTCAAGTAAAGAGAGAGAAAGAGATTGAGACAGCAAGAGAGAAAGATAAAACCAGGTAGAGAAGGGGGGTGCTTCAACATTACATTTGCTAGGCCTTTGGAACCTGTTGTGGCAGGTTTTCTTCTGTTTCTCACAGCTTTCTCTTGGCCTGTCATGGGTTGGCTAATAGCCAGACAGAAAGAGAAAAATAGAGAGCAAAAGAAGAGAGAGAATGAGACCGATATTATTGCTCTGAAGGCTGCTCTTCAGCTATGCAACCCGCTACCACACTCTTCTTAGTCAAAATCGCTTCAAAAGTATTCATCGACAGATGAATCCCTCAACTGCCAGGTGTTTATGTAAAGCCATGTGGAATATGTGAATCTGATCATTCTTTTTTTACTTCATCTACTAAAGACTGGATTGCAATGATCGACTGACACGAAACATTCTAAGATACTGTGGCCAGTACAAGGTAGAACGAGGAGGGGTGAGTTAAGCATCTCTAAATGGTCAAGAATGGGAAAACTCTGGGACCATTTCAGTATTCTCATTAAACCCATCTATAATTCTAACTAGGTATTGTTTCTTTGTTCCCTGTCAAATACCTCTGAATTAACACTGGTAATTATTGTATGGCACATATGGGACTGTGTATCGGTTGTGTGTTTGTGACACTAGTGTCAAAGGTAGAGCTGCTTTGTTTAACAAAGAGGATTTTCCTTTGCACTTCTAAAGGAAACAACTAAGGACTTCGGCCATGCTTTTTTGTCAGTTACCTGTCTTAGCTAACAAAGGTGACATGAAAGTTAATGACAGAGAATAAGGTTACGTAGCATTACAAAGTTAGAGCCATGGTAGTCTAGAACTGTGGGACAAACAAAGACATGAGACGTTAGAACGGTTGATATGACAGCTGCTCATAAATCTGAGAGAGCAGTTATAACGACGTCTTTACCACCTAATAATGACCATTGTCATGGTGACAGAATGACAAGGTGTCTGGAAACTTTTTTGTAGCTTAAAAAATTTAATTAATAAGGTATATAAACAAAGATTCTTCCTGATGATGCAATTACAAAATGTTCGTCTTGACAAATTATAGTCATTTCATGGATGTTTTTTTAGTGAGTAAGTATTTCTTTTGCTTACATACTACATGACCTTTCAAAACTAACAGCAGCGCTGTGATGTGCATATAATATTTGAATTTCCCATGATTGGCAACTCCTCAGTCAGTACCTTTAGATGCAGACTTGAGGACCTGTAAAGAAGGGAAGAGGCTCTCTGATAATGTTTTAGCCTGGTTTCACAGCATTAACAAATGGTGGGCTTAAATAATTACAGCAATCAAGTGATCAGGCTTGCCAGTTTAGAATGATTTATACTTTTAAAATGCAGCTGGCCAAAGGTAAAACATTGCAAGCGGACACGACAACACACAAAAAAAATCTGAATACAAATGAACGCGATACACACTATATACGAAAGCTATGAAAACTATATGAAGGCTTTTTCTTTTCAATAACAGTCAAATTTGTAGAGCAACCGGTCCCCAGATGACTCAAGAAAAGCTTCAATTTAAGGCCTGGGAAACAGTGGCCACAGTATTTCCTGGCCCTTATTCCAGCCCAGCTCAAACCAACCTGACGCAACATATTGACTAGTCATGATCTTCACAGACCGTTCTACTATATAAATTGGTGCACCACAGCCCACTCCAAGCTGCCAGCTCCAGTCTTATGGTGTGTGACAGGATCATGGAGATAATCCACAGGCATGACATTCATAATGGATTACATGGAGTGTCAAGCGGTCCCAAAAGTGTAAGTAAAGTGTGCCAAGGGTCCTATTTTTTCTTTGAGATTAGTTTTTTTCTCTCACTGCTGGCTGGCACTCTGAGCGTTCGTAATAAAAACACAGGAACCAAGATAGCAAAGAAGAAAAATAAACATTTCCTAATTACATGATGGATGAAAGTGTAGAAGTACGTTTCAAAAACTATTTCAACTCAAGTCTGTAGGAAATTGTTACATTGTTAGGATTTAGCAAATGGGATAAATATGAAAAAGGACATGGACACTTAAAGGAAAACCAGTTGCCCTATATATTGGTGTATCAAATGATTTATGTATATCTTATTCTCTTCATGGAAGATGGAATCAGATTTAACCATTCATTCAATAGCTTTGGCTTGTGAGTTGTGGGAATATCCTCAGGACAAATTATGGACATTGTGATAGCTTTTTTCTATACAGGGTTAGTTTTTTCTAAAGTTATGATAGGATGGTAGAGTTGGCTGACTAGCGCAATTATTGTGCCCACAAGTCAATTCACAGACAATGGTAGCTTTTATATTTCTTAATGGCAAAAACATTAATCAGTATTCGTTTCTGGTTGTCGGTAACATGATCCATAGACAGTTCCCAGACTTTAATCCTGTGTAATGAATCATTTGGACCTGTAAAAAAGAATAAGCATATTTAAGTTGTTCTTATAATAATAAAAAATATACAAATTAGGAGCATAAACTAAAAGTAAAGTAATCTCCAAACTGAGTCAATCCTTGATAAATCAACACAGGTAATGAAGTCTGTTGTCATTTCCCAGAATGATTTAAGGGAATCATTCAATTACACTTTTCACAAATTATAAATCCTATTAATTGATCTTTTGTTTGGCATCTCTTTAAAGGACATTTTGCGAAACCTTCATCCTCACTTTGTGTGGAGGCAAGATACTCTTGCGTCCTGTACCATTCGTTTTTTAATTCCTAATCATTTCCTTAATACTAGTGAGTAGGATATTTACTTGTTTATATTTATTTCCTTATTTATGAAAGTAAAATCTTGCCCATGGTGATACTTGACAAATCATTTTCTTATACATGCTACCTTATACTCTGTTGGAACAGGTAGAATATTAATGCAGATTCAATTATTTTGAGACACTGTAGTTGAAAATGAAAAAGTGACATACAATATTTCTTGTGTATAAGTATTCCAAGGATTTGCCATGACACTCCAAACTGAGCTCAGATGCATCCTGTGTCCTTTGACCATCATTGAGATGTTGTAATGATGGGCGCGGGAGACAAGCGGGGATCCAAATGCAGAGCATAAACTTTAATGATAGAACCTTCAAGCAAAAACAGGGGCTGCAGAACGGCCGGGTTCACAAAGAGCATAGAACAGAAAACAGGGAAAAAGACCCAAGGGCAGTCCCAAATGTCCAGGAGGAATACAATAGTTCTAAATGCCAGGAGGAGTACCGAAAGGAGATGGTGGAACAGAATGCTCCTGACACAGGCTACAGCTCCAACAATAACTCACAAAGGATGGCCGGCGAGAACTCCCACTAAATATCCCCCAAACTTTACACAGGTGTACACCATAACGGAGAGTGGCTGATGTGACGTCAGCCGAGGTGCGTTCAGAGGCGAACAATGTGCAGGTGTGTGGCAGGTTGCAGGAACGTCCCCATACAGGAGGACCACGAACAGTATGGGACCTCACAGATGTCTCTGGAACTTGATTGGAGATCACCTGTGGTTAGGGTTAGGAGATTCAATTGATTGCCCATGATTTAGAAAACAATGTAAACACTACTGTCCTATGGTCCTACACTCCACAATGCATGTTATGATAGAAAAGTCCAAGGAACTCACTGTTGACCTCTTAGGCAGAATGATTGTGTAGATGCATGGGTCTGGGGAAGGTGATTACTAAAGCACCGCTAAAGCCTTGAACATTCCCAGGAGCAGAGTGGGCTCCATCATTGTGAAATTGACATTTTTTGAAACCACCAAGACTCTTCCTAGTGCTGGCTATCCAGCCAAACTAAGTAACCGGGCAAGATGTGCCTTGGTCAGGGAGTTCACCAAAAACCAAACTACCATTTTAACAGCTTCAGAGTTTCTCTGCAGAGAAGGGAGAACCTACCAGAAGGACAACCTCCTCTGCAGCACACCATCAAATAGGCCTTTCTGGTAGAGTGGCTAGATGGAAACTCGAGACTAAAAGACATGACATGCCATCTGAAGGATTGAGACAGCATGAACCACTCAAAAGTCGGCTCATAAGTGGCACAAACCTGAACATTTCAAATGCTAAAACCACCCCCCCCCCCCCCCCCCCCACCCACACACACACACACACGCCATCGAACCCAGCATTTAGAAGAGTGCAACTTCTCTTCTGTGGCAGGTCACCACTGGGAAGGACATCATGCTGCCATGCTAGTCACTCTTTGGCTGCCAGATCTTCAGGCTTAGAACAGTGGTCCGTTGACTGAGTTCCCTCAAGGAGGGTGTGCCACTCAGAAGCCTGCTGAGGAGTGGCACACACCAGGACACTGGCTGAAGAGTTCCTCCATCTGAATGGGGGGGACTTCCACTGGTGCTCTTATTCTGGAGGCATGCTAGACCACCCCGGGCAAACGATCCTATCTATTAATCTATTACAGCATGTTGGTTTGTTCACAGAGTCTAACTTTTGGCAGAGGTCATATTTCACTTAAAAACAGTTTACTATATTCTGCAAACACAAATTCCATCTTCACCTTCAATCCAGTCAACCGTCTAGAGAGCCAAAGAATTGCAGAACAATTCTTTTTTTTCCTTTTGATTGACCATTCTTTTCCCAAAGAATGAATCTGATGCTTGTGTTAGGCAGGTCAAAGCTCAAAGAAGTTGTTTCCACAACCAAACAAAAACTGTATCAGTTCTCTCTTTGGCACTTCACTTCCTCTTTACTCTAACACAACAACATCTCTCTTTCACTCTTTCTCTCGCCTACACATGCACGTCTTCATTTCACCTTTCAACCAACTTCAGCAAAAGTTGGCTTTCAATGATCTAATCTTCACGGGTTGTTGCAGATTTTAATGAGCTGGAGGTGTGTGTGTGTGTGTGTGTATCAGTGCATGTGAAGGTGGGTGTGTGCATTTGTGCATTCATGTGTCTAAACCCTTCCTGGAACCTCATCCATTTGTCTAAACCCTTCCTGGAACCTCATCCATGTGTCTAAACCTTTCCTTGAACTTCATCCATGTCTCACCCCTCGCCTGGGATCAGATAACAGGGCTGTAAACTGAACAGGATGGAAGAGCTCCTTTCCCCCTTCCATAGAAAGCAATGTTAACTTTGGTTAACATGGGGGTGTTTTCCAGGACACAACACACGCCCTCTGGGGAGAATGTCGTTGACATATGTGGATCAGCTGGTAGAGCATGATGTTTGCAATGCTTTGATTACAGTTGGTTTGACTGAAGTGTATGCAAAAGTGCAAACTGAAACACGAATTTTGTATTAAGACGAACAGAAAGAAGCATTTGAGATTTATGTTTTACAAAACACCGATTTTTTTTCCCTGTGCTAATTTTTATAGGAGGAATTGTACTTCCTTTCTGTATGTGTTCTCTCCATTTATTCTAGTAATTCTGTTGTCAAATTCAAATTAAAGTGCACATAATTTTTAAGACGTGGATTTAAAGCGATTAACAGCAAATTAGTTATTATTGGACTGTCTAAGCATGCTGCTTTCTCACACAGTCCAGCCACAGCAAGGGACAATGAAGCACTACATAGAACTTTCTGGAGTAACAACATTCTACAGAAAGTATGTGTTGTCACAGCGTTCATACAGTTGGGAAACCCTCAATCGATTGGTACATACATTTCAGTTGCAGGTTTACAATCTTACATTTTCTTACATCTCTGCCAAGATGAGTAAATAGCTGCCTGCGCTTACTGTACAGGAAATTATACCATTACTTAACAATGGTAAGAGTCAGCGCTACAAATATGAGCAAATATCCCACTAGCTTGGCTTCCTGAGACAGCTACAAGTTGAGATAGACAGTTCAACAGGGACTGAAATGTATTCCTGAAAGTTGAAACATTTTCAAAATTTGCTGTTATTCCAGTTAAATGAACCAACAATAGTATTGAATGGAAACTCTACAAGATCACCCCTTGTCCGGCAGGTGGGAGGGTTTTTGTGGGTTAAATTCACTGTGCAGCAAGAACTATGCCCCAGCAAAAGGTTAATCTGAATACCAACAACTGGGAAGTGCCTGGAAAGATGTATGGGAAAGGCTTGTATTAGTCAACAGCCCATAAAACCCAACATACATTACCATCCTGTAGTCTTATACAATAGTGGCTCAGAGACCCATGAGACCACTCAGATGTTATACAGGTTAACTGTTGTAGCTTACCTGAAAGGTACATTCATAACATAAAACAGACATGACTCAAACCCTCACCCTTTTGGCCCAAGCGGGCCATCAGCTCCGCCACAAAAGCATAATTCAGTGGCAATCGATATGCGCCCATCTAAACTGTCTACGATAAACCCAGTCTATGACTGATGGAGTAATGTGTAATGTAATGCAGAGATGGCGAACAGCAAGCACAAAGAGATAAATCATCCAAACCGCAGTGCCTACGACCCGTCATGAACCGGTAATGTCAGACCCGTCCCAAACGTGAACATGTCTCTCTTGTCAAGGTGACAGGTGCAGGCCTGATCCAAAGGACACCGTCATGTCTACAGACTCTCCCAGCTCCAGGTTTTCCCCCAGTATCAACAGCAGCCTGACAAAAGCACCAACCACTCAGACCTCCACCCTGTGCAACTGTGAGCCTCCAGGGATCCGCCGCCAGCCACAGGTATCAGAATCCACATAAAACATTCATTATTTACAGTTTCACCCGGAACGACAACAGATGTTAGCCTTGGGCATTAAACATTCACTCCGTTTTGATTCAGCCCAGAGGCATGCATGCTTTGCTTGTATCATCAGCCCTTATCTCTTTGATTAACAAGACCTGGGTTTAGGAAGGATTCGTTTTATCTCTGTTTTTCTTAAGCCTGTCTGGAGTGGTAGTTGGGCTAGGTTTGAACTCCATGTTCCCTCATTACTAGCCCTAACCCTAACGCTAACCTAACATTAAACTGATGCTTAACTACTGTATAACCCTAAACCTAACCTTAACATTAACTTGATGCTTAACTACTGTATGACCCTAAACCTTGATTGTACAATATTACCTAAACCTTCAGATCCCCAGATGTACATATGGACCTGGATCACACACACACACACACACACACACTCACACACGCACACACACACACACACACTCACACACACACACACACACACTCACACACTCACACACACACACTCACACGCACACACACACACACACACTCACACACAGGCTCTTTCTCTCTTCAAAGAATTGATGCCCTGGAGGAAATGTTTGGTTTTATCCTGACAATTCACATTTATCTTCATTTAAAGTAATTAATTACCTGCCCATGGGGCTGCAATGTGGCATTCACAACTAGTGCTCTG
The DNA here is from genome assembly GCF_011004845.1 of Esox lucius. Classification (NCBI taxonomy): domain Eukaryota; kingdom Metazoa; phylum Chordata; class Actinopteri; order Esociformes; family Esocidae; genus Esox; species Esox lucius. Next base: position 27,223,821 of record NC_047569.1, read on the forward strand.
GATCTACTGTATCTGATCCAGAAGGTCTACATACCAGCACTCCCCACCGAAACAGGCCCCATGGGTTTCAACAGAAATTAGTATGGCAGCTGCACGGCCCTCGTCCGTAAAGCACTTCAGAGGGTGATTAAAACAGCAGAGCACATCACAAGGTCTGGCCTGCCATCGCTGCAGGATCTCTACACAGAGAGGTGTAGGAGGAGGAGCAAACGGATCATTACAGATACCAGCCACCCATGTCATGGACTGTTTAGTAAGCTGCCGACAGGCAGAAGGTACAGGAGTATCCCATCCAAAACTAACAGGCTACGGGACAGCTTCTTTCCTCAGGCCGTAAAGCTGCTCAATTCAGGAACCCCTCTTCCCTTCCATCCATAGTCCCATGCACACCTGTCACTTTATATCATGCTCATCTGCCAATCATATCATGCACACCTGTCACTTTTACATTGCACCACAATTTTTATTATTGATGCGTGTTTTTTGTACAGTGTTATTATTGGTAGTTCGTGTTATCTTCTTATTTATATATTATAATTACTGTTACTTTTTAACTTTTAACTGGACTGTCGGAAGTAGGAAAACCAAGCATTTCATTCCCATAACTTGTTATTGCAAATGACAAATAAACCCTTTTGAACTTTGAACTCTAATAGGATGCCATTTGGGACCCAGGTCATGCTGGCCATGTTCGGTAGCATTGCCACAAGGCTCCAGACGCCAGCCAGGAGAATATAGACGTTTGCGAAATAACCACTTAATCAATCATTCAGTGTATGAATCTTCCCCTTAGTGTGAGGAGAGCACTTCTGTGTTGTACACGGCCGCCCCACAGGAGGGAGAGAGTGCCACCTACAGACCGAGAAATGCAGTAGCAGAGACCGGCAGGAGGCACAGCGCTGATGGAGCCCCGGTATCCAGGGATCCAGACTCCACCTCAGGGTCGGGGGAGGCAGACCGTTTCCATCCCTACCGACGTCAGTTCAGCGATGGTGGGGTTGTCACGGGGGGCCTGGCCCCTGGACCCCCTGGATCTCATCCTTTCATCTGCCTCCAAGAGGAAGAGGCCCCAGACAGCTTTTCTACCATACACACACCTAGCAGTGTGGAGCAGACTTCCTGGTATCCATACAACGGGAGCTTCCCAGACTCCACTCTGATGGTATGATACAGTGATCGTCATACTATAAATTGCTATTCAGACGTGGGGTATATGCCAGTAGACACGTCATTCACTCTTAGAGCTCTGACACACGTACACAGTCTATGGAATCGCTCTTTTAGTGGGGACATCATTTTTCATTAGCATTTAAAATCCAAGGTTCTAAACCCTATCGAACCCCAATCCCAAAAACCGTCCTGGGGATTTTCGTTCCCCACCAGGTAAATACAACATGAACACACATTCACATGTGGCCATCATGCTGATGGTAGTCTCCTCAAATATCCTTACCATTTTTGTCCGTTTATCTCGACGGATCCCTTTCATTCATAACAGCAGGGTCCTCAGCATTCCTACCCAGAACCACCAGCTGCACCCGAGGAACCTTCCTGCTTCCTGTCCCAGAGCAACGCGTCCTACAGCCCCCCCACCTCCCGGCAGCAGGTGAGTGGGTGCAGGACCAAACTACTGGGCCACAGTCAGCTAAAGACAGAGACTATTACCCCGAGGGCTGCTGGTTTGAGTAGCAGTTGGCATAGGAACCACTCACAGGCAAGGAGTAGTGCCACTCAGCCCAGTCACCCTGCCAAGTAAAACCTCCCTTCATAAACAGGGCTAGGTGATGAACATGAACCTGAGCGAAGCAGCTGGCTTAGCAGCACAGACCTCAAGGGTTTAAATAACTTCACTGTGTACACTGTTTCCAAATAAATACATGTACTGCTATGAAACAGAAGCACGTGTGTGCACGCCTGTGTGTATTCTTTTCAGTTCCCTACAGATGTTTATTCTACCAGTGGACAGTCCAACAGATCCCAGTTTGCTCTCCAGGGTCTCTCTGCTCTACCACATCAGGACTGCAGCCTGCAGGCACTTTTCCCCAAACCCATCTACTCATACAGGTAAACACCTTACTTCAACACTCCAGTCCATAGGTATGAAAAATAAATGTCCCATAGTGAGACAACATTTGCTAAACTCAACGTGTTATATACCCCTGAAACCTGAATACTAGTTTAGAATGAAAGGTTACCCAAGTATTCTTTATTCAGTCACCATTTCATTTAGTTTCTGCACGTGATGTTTTCTTATTAAGGACCAGGTGGTAAACTCCTATCAAGTATCAATGTTAAATATCTGAATGTGATGGGAAAAGTAAGTTGTTAATTAAATATTTTATCGCCTTTATCCCTCAGGCTTGCAGGTGTTAGGGGGATGGTGTGTGTGACAGAAACAGAGAGAGAGGGCTGTTTCATGCCCTAGGTCCACAGTGGTGCGGCATGAATAGCAAAACCTCTTAATAAAACCCACAGAATGTATGTTTTGATTTATGATATTTGTCAGTTATATCCACCATACAGCAGCCTCATTAGTCTGAATTACAACTTCGGACTTTTCCCTTCAGAGACTGAATTTGTTAAACGATATCTTGAATGTCCTTATTTTCCTACAGAAATGTAGCATATGTCAGCAGTGGCTTGTTGTCACTGATGATGTCCTGTACAATATATTAATCCAACTTTAAAAATGACTGTTTTTCTTCCATCCATAGCATCCTCATCTTCATGGCTCTGAAGAACAGTAAGACAGGGAGTCTACCAGTTAGTGAGATCTACAGCTTCATGACTGAACACTTCCCCTACTTCAAGGTACAGTAGGAGGACACTATAAGCATTTACACTTACAGTGTCCTGTATTATTCTTAGCACTGGGTTAGGGAGACTCTAAGATCTGGGCTAAGGTACAGTGTGAACACACCTTAGCGCTTCTGATTGACCCAGCTGTCATCTCCATGTTTGCACAACTCCTCCTTCTCAATGTTTTTCACATTCTGTGCATGTTATGACCATAGCTATAAATCATTTATGCACTGAGAAACTGTATGATTTTAGTATTTTCCTAATGTGCAAATGCTATATATAAATAGGACACACAGACTGTAGAAAACATTAAATAGGAAACAAGCCTAGTGGTCAAGATTGCTGGGCCAGTAAATTAAGGGTCATTACTGGTTCTAGCAGATAATTGTGAATGAGGGAAAGCATAAGGTAAACATCAATATATAATAAGCAGCTAAAACACTGATCAACGCTGAAATGTCACACTCTTGGATTCAATTAAAAAACAATGAACCCATCCCTTGACTGAAATGAAAAAGCATGAAAAAGTTTACGTGCTCTAATGGTGTCATTCTTTTCAAGATGTTCACGATGTTGAAACCAGTTAAATACAAATGAGGGAATCACATTACACAAGTTAAAAGTATTTTTCTTAAACGTTTATTTTAATTTTATAAATCTATACAATATATTGCACTACTTTTACGGTAAACAAAATAACAGATATCTCTAAATCCCCAAAATGTCATTAGGTATCCATAAATCACCAGACAGACAAGCTCATTTGTGAACAGCAGTTACCAGTTACAAAATGACCCCATCCAGCAGTAGACACAGCAGGACCTCTAGGTGTGTGCACATGCATAAGAGTTTGGTTGAGGAATCATCTTTCAGACAGCATATTCAATATATACTTTACTGCAAAACCTACATAATTTATATACTGCGGTACAGTGTATGCAAATTCAACTAATAAATACCAAGTTGTGTGAACATTTGTAAAATACATTTTACTGTACATTTACGCTCTCTCTCTCTCTCTTTCAGACAGCTCCAGATGGATGGAAGAACTCAGTCCGCCACAACCTGTCTCTGAATAAATGCTTTGAGAAGGTGGAAAATAAGACAGGAAACTCATCCCGTAAGGGCTGTCTGTGGGCCCTCAACCCAGCCAAGGTGGAGAAGATGCAGGAGGAGCTACACAAATGGCGCCGCAAAGATCCTCTCACTGTCCGCAAGAGCATGGCCAGGCCAGGTACATAGTTAGTCGAAAAAATGATACACAATTACTCCACTAAGACCTGGCCTATGTTTCATTATTGTTTCCTCAAAGTTCATCCAAGGTGGAAGATCATCATAGTATTAAACCTAAATTAGAAGGTTCTATATCATTCAGAATGATTACAATCTAATTTGAATTATGTGGGACTTGGAATGTTATCCTTGAGACTGAGCAACATCAGCATTCACTTTACCCTCACAGCATTGGTGGGCGTTACAGGAGATTTCAGTATGTGACACACACATTTTGTGTTTCTTTTTACACACTAGACACACACATGCGTGCGAACACGCTCACACAGGCACACACAAACACACACACTTTACACTAAACGTATATGCTGCTGTTTATTAATTACTACTAGTTTTCGTTATTCGTATGACTTTGTATGTATTTCTTGTGTTAATAATTTTCAGAGTTGTCACCAGACATGGGTTTTTGGGGCTAGGTGTTTTTGGGCTGCCCAAATGTTTTATGAACTGACATGAACGCAGCTGAGATCCCATTATGGAACAAAGGCGCGTGCTTTGTTTTCATTTTCAAGGTGCATGCTTTGTTTCAATTGTGCAGAGTTGATTTACATAGCGAAGCACACCCACCCACACAACCCTCAAGTCTACTGACTTTCCTGATACTTCCTTTAATTATCTATTGAAGAGGAAGTCCATTGTGTTTGGACTTTGTGTGGATTTGACATCTAAAATAATGTAATCATTTTATAATTTATAAAGAAGAACAGCAAAGTCAGTGCTTCAGTTAATCTCAGTTTAACCAGTTTGCGCTCTCTCTGTCTCTCTCTCTACCTGTGTGTGTTTGCTCTGTCTCTCTCTCTGCCTGTGTTTGCTGTCTCTCTCTCTCTCTCTCTGCCTGTGTGTTTGCTGTCTCTCTCTCTCTCTCTGCCTGTGTGTTTGCTGTCTCTCTCTTTGCCTGTGTGTGTTTGCTCTGTCTGTCTCTCTCTCTCCCTCTCTGCCTGTGTGTTTGCTGTCTCTCTCTCTCTCTCTCTGTCTGTGTGTTTGCTGTCTCTCTCTCTGCCTGTGTCTGTTCACTCAGAGGATCTGGATCGCCTGTTGGGGGAAAGACCAGAGAAGCCAAAGTTCTTACCTTCCTACCAATGCCAGAACCCACTGAGCAGATGCTCCACAAACTACAAAATGACCCCATCACCCTTTGCCCCATCCCAGCCTTGTGAACACCACAGTCCCCCTCTCAGATGCCCCCTTTACCCCCATGTCTCCAGTCCTTCCATGAAAGTTAGCCAGCACCCCAGCTACCTGTCCCCAACGACCGCCCATCCTTTCCCCTTCTATTCCCCCTGCATACAGCAGCCTTCATCGGGTGTCCACTCTAATGTAGGCACCCTGGGTTCGCCCCTGGTTGAGCAGCAGACACCCACTACCTATGGTGCCACTCTACATGCAGATTATGGTGTTGGGCACAGGAGCATGCAAGAGCTACTTCTTGAAGGAGAAGCTAATAGCGATATTGACACTCTCAATCCCAGCTTGACTGACATGCAGCTCCACGGTAAGAATAGAGAGGTAGACAGAGAGAATGGGAGAAAGAGAGAATGCAAAAACAAGTTAGCAATGTTTTCATACAATCTACAGAACAACTGACAACTTGTTTTACACTCTTCTTAGGTTACTTGTGGGAGGAGCTGAGAGAAGACAGCATGGCTCCTGATTCACTGGTGTTAATCAGCCCCTCCCCATCCTCTTCCCAGCCAACTCACCTTGTTCTGGGGTCTAGTTTGAGAAGCACTGGTCCTGTCAATCAGACACCAGAGGTGATCACCGTCAGGCTGGGAAAGGAAGAGGAGGATGGTGACGAGATGCGCTTAGCAAGTGGAGGTCCATCGGACACCCATATTGATGGAATGTACCACACAGCCTACCCAGGCATGGAAAGCCTGGCTGGGTACCTCACAACTTATGTGGGGAACAACTGCATTCCTCTGCTGTGAAACCCAACAAAGGTGTTGCCCTATAGGGCTTCCTAAGAGGGATACCCTAGACCTAAACCTGGACCTCCAAGAAAATTCAAGACTTGTGAAGGACATTTTACAAAAGGCCGAATTTGAAAGGGGTTGTGGCATTAAAACAGGGACTTTGGTTGTGCTCAGATCACGACTAAAAGTAATATATCCATGGTTTGCGGAGAAGCAGAACATTGGCTAAATCTACCATGAATAATATAAAATAGAATTTATATGCATCAGTAGGTTTCCAGGAGCTATGAAAACTGTGTTTATACATATTCTTAACTATGACTGGGTCACTGCAAAGACATGAGAATGGATCCCAAAATGGATGGCACAGGTTGTTTAGAATTTATGAGAGGAGAGCAGTTACACCTAACTTCCCACAAGATGGCAGCAGACATCTGTTGTAACTGATACTTCAGTATGTTGAGTTTTGGAGTATTTTTCTACTTACCTGGATTTAGATGAACTAATGGATTTTTATGTCTCTGCGTGCAGTTCGAAGAAAGCTGAGGTGTAGCATATCATTAGCTTATTACAATTGCTGGCTGTCAGTGAGTAGACACTAGCGAGTTATCTCAAAAGCAAAAAAATTACTCAGAATGTTTAGGCTCAAAAAGATACATCTCTTCTTCTCCCGCAAAGTCCAAGGGGACTTTCCATGTGTTGGGATTATTTGACAAGTAAAGCTAGCGTGCTCGCTATGTGAAATAGCTGTCTTACTTTCCCAGTCGTTTAGTATACAGACCCCCACCTACTGAAGAGAGAGCAGACAATCCAAAGTAGTCCACAGTCCATAAACCAGGAAGTTGATTATCACTAAGCATTTTATTTATCAGATTATTATGTATAGTTTTGTCATTCTAACAAGCCAGCTTTGGAGTGGGTAGGGGTACATTTCCCTGCTAGTATTCATCTATTAGTAAATGACCAGCAATTGTATTCCTTTAATCAATTAGAGTTACAGGCAGACATTTAGTGCTGATAACACTCCTTAATTATTGTACACTACCGAGAATAATAGGTTTGATGTTACATTTTCCCACTATTGCAATTCGTATTTTATAGTTATGACAGTTTCTGACAGTAAATTATTTATACTCAAAACTAATAAATATTATTTAAGAATTGGACTTAATTATTTTGGGTAAATTACTTTTCTCTCAAGAGTTTGACAGAGTCTGTCATTGTAGCTAAATTACCACTGAGGATGGAATCCTGTCTGGCACAGCCAGACAGTCGCCCCCAGGCTTTTCTCAGATTGTTCTGTATGACCGAAGGCCCTAAAACAAATTTAGCTTTGATGGAAATGACATGGCACATTCTCAGAAGGGATTATGAGCAAGCTTATTTCTTGTATGACAGTACTGAGACATACACTGTACAGTTTTTATTTATTGCTCTGAATCGATAATTGATTTTCTAGTCTGTAGATCATTTGATATTTGTCTGTTCATACAATTAAACTGTTTCAAATTTTTGTCCAGATCTATCCAGTCATTGTAAAATAGTTATAATTTAGCAATTTGATCCTTGCCTGCTTCCAAATAGCTGGTAAGTTTTATTTTTACCATTTACATATCAGGTGGAAAAATGACAACAAGACACATTCCAAAAAACCCAACATATATTTATTTCCCAGAGTGGTAATTCCACTGTCCAAACTTTAGATCATTTTTATTTATTTTACAATAAGCACACTTGGTATAAATAAAGTTGTAGATCTCTTGACACTAAATATTGTATGCTGGATATCAAAATGAAAATGAATTACTATCCTTCACCTTAAAGTAGCTATGGTTGCAAAATTCTGGTAACATTTTTGTCTTTAAATCTGGTTTGCAAGATTTGCCAAATTAAGCAAGAATAAGTAGGAGATCCAGGAATACTCCTACTGGAAAACTTTGGAATTTTGGAAAGCTAGTATTTTGCAACCCTAAACACAACAAATGTCATTTCAAAATGTGCCTGTTCCTTTCTACAAAATAATTAATTCAACTGCTTTCTACTGGAATTATGAAGGACAAATAACCTCATCAAAACATCAAAACAATGTTTTGATGAGGACAAATAACCTCATCAAAACATTGTATTCCTATCAGACACAGTGAGTTATTCAGAGCTAATGGCTATTAAATAGACAATCAGTAACACTTTAAATTACGTTGCCTTAAATAATATATAAATAACACATTACTAACAGTAAAAACATATACATTATATGTAGTACCAATATATTATTACTAGTTATTACTACATTTACTACGTTTTTGCATAATCTGTTATTACACAGTTTTACAGTTGAATGTTGCTCCTCATGTGTAACTACTGATGTTATTACACATTCTCTTGTACCACTATGTAAATGTTTAGATAAGTTTACATTTGCAAGTCACTAACTTTAAATGCTTAGTTATTAAATGCTTAATTACCTGTGTAGCTCTTGGCAATGGCACCATTTCATTACATATAATTACTAATTATTTATGTAATGTCACAAAAGAATGTGTACTTAGTAGTTGCACTTGTGGAACAACATTTAACATGTGAATATGTAATTACAACTTGTGTTATGTTGCAACGGTATAATAACTGACTCCGTAATGACAAAAGTACCATGCTATTACATAGTAATACACATTAACCATTATTTTCTTGTCAGCTATTACTGTGTTAGGTACATAATCATTAGAGCAACTTAATATAAAGTGTTAATAGAAATCCAAGAAACAAGCAACTTTTCTGACTTTCTTTAGGAGTAAAACATTTGCCAAAACCCTAGTAGAAATACATTGGATTTGCTTGACTAGAACACATTGTGATGATGTTAAATAACAGAGTGTCTGTGTCACTTGGTCCTGCAACAAATGGCTGGGTCTGTTTGTCTCACTTGTTCAAATAGCTGATTAAGCAGCCCACTGTCCATTTCTTGTTTTCTCCATTTTCTCTTTAGCACACTGACTGAGCCCTTCAGCACACACTAAAAAGACATTCATTGTTACTGGCCCATCTAGCTTCTGCTAGATCAGGCCACATGAAATGTGTCAAATGAATAATTAAGACTGTATGTACACACCTGCAACACTCTCTGTCAGACATAGAAACATACAACTTGACAGGTTATTGCAAGTGTCTGGAATTGCAATGAGGCAATAACAAGCATTGGGGAAATCGGATTGGAAAAAGAATTCCACTTGTGCAAGAGACGGTCCATAAGTCCTGATGCTTGTGACCTATCAGTTTGTTGTCTATTTCTCTGTCTGTCTGTCTGGTCTGTCCACAGTGCCATAGGGGCTTAAATGGATATATAGTAGGAGGTGGGGCGGGTCTAGATGTTTAGGGGGTCATGTATTCCTACGGACCACCACTGTAGGAGTAGTCTGCCTTGTTGTGCATCACCAGCTTGTTGTCCACAAAGTAGAAACTGTCAGACTGGGTCTCGTACGGGTGCAGGATCATTTCACGCACTGGGAAAGAAGAGACAAAAGACATGTCAGTGTGAGGGAGTGTGTGTGGATGTGTGTGTGGATATGTGTGTGTGGATTTGTGTGTGTGGGTGTGTATGTGGTTATGGATATGTGTGTGTGGTTATGGGTGTTGGTGTGTGGATATGTGTGGGTATTTGTGTGGATGTGTGTGTGTGGGTATGTGTGTGGACGTGTGTGTGTGGGTATGTGTGGGTGGATATGTGTGTGTGGATGTGTGTATGTGGGTATGTGTGTGGATGTGTGTGTGTGGGTATGTGTGTGTGGATGTGTGGATGTGTGTGTGTGTGTGTGGGTATGTGTGTGTGGGTATGTGTTTGTCAGCATGGATGAACTCATCCACTGAGGAACCAAGAATTATTGAAAGTGTCAGGGCTCTATGGACTTCCTCTCCAGGCTACATTACCTGAGTCATTCAGGGACAAGGACAACATTAGACATTTTTGTAATTCTGGATAATTTGGGAATAGTACATGCTTAAAAAATGTACCAGTTGCTCAATGCATATTCTGACTTTCTAAAAGGGATTTTGTGATGATTAGCTTAGTAAATGCATTACAATATGAACTCAATTGGTCAACAGTGTGTAGAGTGGAGTGTAATACATTTCTCTATTCACTGACTGTTGACATTCCTATATCTTCATTTCATATATCTCTCTGGTTCCAGTGAAATACCTCCTCCGGTCTGAGTCTGTATATGTATGTATGGTTTGTATGGTTTGTATTTCTGTGCATCTATACTTACTGATTTCTTCTGAAAGTGGGGGGAACTCGTAGATGTGTTCGCAGGTGTTCTTGCTGCTGGGCATACAGAAACCAAACTCAAAGTCAAAGCTCTTGAGAAGCTGCTCTCGGAAATAGTGCCTCTCAATCATCCTGAAGTTGTTGATGGGCATGTCTCCGACTGTGAACTCCACACTGTCAGAGAGGACATGGGGACAGACAGATTGGAGACCATGTTGGAAACACACTTCCTTTGTTTGAAACAGTCGGCTGCAGAACAAAGTAGAACTCCATGTGTCCTCATTTACCACCTCTACTTTACTAACAACTGGCCTGACTGTCCTTCATCTCACATTCTCACTTCCTTCCTCACCCCATTTCCTGTTCTCTAACTCTGACCATACAGTATGACCTAACTTCCTCTTTGGTATATGTCACAAACACACGCACACACACACACACAGGCACACACCACTTCACACTGTCAGAGGATGGTGTTGTTGACACTCCATCTGTGTGCTCCATGAGGAGGACAGCGGGGCCCTGAATCTGAATGACCAACACACTCACACAAGGATGGCCATTTTGGTGTTGACTTACGTGGCTCCGACCTGGCGCAGCTGCAGGAAGGCAGGGGTGAACTGGTAACGGACGAAACGGCCGGCGTTGGGGTCGAAGTTTTTCTTGTCGCCCGCTGCCATATAGTGACATAAGAGGTTTGGGTTGACAAGCCTGAGGCATTCAAGCACAATCTGTCTGTAGTACACCTCTCTGAATAAACATGGCGCCAGAGGAGTTCATCATGACTGCCTTAACTCACAGTGATTAACTCACAGTGGGAAATAGCACTTAGTCAGTGGAGACCTGGGCCCGGTTTCCTAAAGCACTAAGATGATCATAAGACCTCATTATCTTATCAGTGCGTTTCCCGAAAACACCGTTACTGAAGTGGCACGTAATATCACTTGTTAATTAACGATTGTTTCGGACCACTCCTTAGTCCATCGCAACAGCACTTTACAGTTTCTGTGAAATAGCGCCTCCCTCAACATGCGAGGAGTGATGATCGCAAACAGTTAAATATAAGGCAATAGAACTAATACAAATGATCAAAACAGCATTGATTTAGCCAAATTTAGACAAAGTGTGTGAGTGGAAGTAAATGTAATTGAATGCAATTGGTCAACTGAGGATAAAGAAAAACCTATGAAAAACAAGACATAATGCTATTATTTATATTCCTAGTGAACTAATCATGTTTTTATTATTATGTGACTTATATTCTATTCTATGATTTTGATTGGCTGAAGTCCACCCATGTGGTTGAATATAACAGTATCGTCTACCCTAAATATCACTACTTCGAGTTTTACTTTTTCCTATTGATGTTTAAGTAGTAGTAGAATACATCACCAGCGATATTATATGCTTCTGATAAGTAATCAAGCTCTATTGAAATGCAATAGGCTATATTAAAAAAACTTATTCATGGCCTAATTCCATTCCAAACCCCAAACGTGGCCTAATTCCATTCCAAACGGCCGTAATGTAGCACTTACGATGCACTTTATAAAGTGTGACATATGTGATGGTTTGGGAAACAGGCATAAGTCCGTCGTAACAAAGTCTTCTTTAAGGCTACGTGCATTGTTAAACCATCGTAAGTGCCACGTTATTGGGAAATGGGCCCTAGCCAACAGGAACCTTGGCTAATTCATTTAAGTCTGGGCCAAGGGAGATAAATGCTGCTGACGCAGTACGTCTTAAAACATATGTTCTGATGTATTAATATGATCATTAGCACTGTCGTAGCGGTAGCGTGGTGACGCCGGGCCGGGGTGCATGCTGTTCTTACAGGCCCCGCCCCCCTGCCGGGACGAAAAATGACTATGGCGTAGATTAACCTCACAGCCGACGTCTGACTGTGATAATCCCATAGAAAAACACAATATAAAGTAATTGTACACAACAATATTTATCACAGAGGCCAAGCTCCCCACCCATCGCAGACCCTGGTGCTGCCACACTCCCTGCCACCCTGATAGTTACACCAGTGATCATATCACTGACCAGCTGCTAACAGTATACTGCTAACACACAGGCCTAACCCTGACCTGGTGCTGGGGGTTTGGTGATCTCAAACAGCACTGTTCCTGTCTCCATGTCTCGGATCTTGAACCGCGTGAAGTCAATCATGTGAACGTTCTCTTCCGGAGAACACAGATAGTCTGAAACAGAAAGACAGAACACCTTTCAGTCAAATGCAGTACGGCTACATAAGATCCAATTGACTGTGACTTTTTAGGAACGAATGGCGCATCCACAGAGATCCACCGGGTCTGCATGTAATCATATCCGCGTTGTAAGACAATGATCATGTTGTTTCATACACATTCCCCTAAGTGATCCTGAGCAGTAGCACTGTGATCCTGCCCAGTCCAGCCACTCGGCCAGCCTATCATATCCTGACCTAACAGACACACAATTAGCTATTTGTAGTCCTCTAATCGCTGCCTCTTCCAAAATGTGACATTGATAATAACCAGTCTCCCTGTGCTAAAAAAGCAGGGCTCCAGGGTTTCACGTCACACTAACAGAAATGACAGTTTGAAATTAGTTTTGAATAGGTGGAATGGACAAAGATCTGGACAGAACTGGTGCAATAACACCTCTGGTTCTGATAGCTTAGTTGGTTAGACTATGGAGCCACACAGACAGAACCTTCTCAATCAGTTTGGGAGTTTCAGCAGTTTCCATGTGGTCATCACCATACAGTAAACTGTTCATAGAACAATAACAAAACCTGTTTCTATACCTTTCTGCCAGTAACAGATTTTTCCATTGTTGTTTGAGAAACAGTTTTTAACAAGAATTCAATGTTTTCCCATTTAAATCACCATCTATTACATTCAGGTACAGTTAAGCCTAAAGGTATTCATACCCATGCCAAATTTTGAGCCATAGTGAACTTTTATTTTACCAATAGGTTTCTTCTGGCTGGAAATGACATAAACAAGTGACAAAACACGGTAAGATATTGTGCTGGAGATACAAATGAATAACGTAACAATTTCTGTTTTTGCCATGACTTGCAGTTGACTAGTAACTGATTAGAGAACTACTGCTGTTCAGCTGTTCTCAATTTATAGGTGATTAGAATGCTCTCTCATGGTGGAAATTGCAAGACCATTTTAAATGGTATAGAAACAAAAAAAATCTAAAAAAATTGCAACAATTTCAAGGGGTATGAATAATGTTGGCATTTTTCGTAAAAAATTTATAAAAAAGTTTTGTCACTTGTTTATGTCATTTCCAGCCAGAAGAAACCTATTGGTCAAATAAAAATAACCTATGGCTCAAGATTTGGCATGGGTATGAATACTTTTGGGCTTAACTGTATGTAATTATTTCTGTTTTTTTTTTATTGGGGCTTTAGGTTTGGGGCAACTGGTTCATGAGCGTTAGCATGTGTAATGTGCGTGTTGTGAGTGTTTGCTGGATAGGTGTGTGAGCATGTGTGTGAGCATGTGCACATGAGCACACAAACAACCAAACAGTACATTACCTGTGAACGTGCGTGTTTTTATGCGTGTATCTTTGTGTGTGTGTGTAGCTGTGACACTCAGGCCTCTGGATTAGGCCTAAGAGGCTTATATTGTTTCACCGTCACATGGACAGATTGGAAGATGCTTAGGGGATTGGGGGAAACCATAGGTTGTGCTGGACAACGGTAACCGCCCCACACCCCAACCTATGTACACACTGCTGTCTCCCTCTCCCTCTCTTCAGTTCTTCAGGAACCAGATGGACCAAACTAGCTAAAGCCAGCCAATTACCAGGAGCGATGTTAAGCCTCTTGGTCACCGTGCTACATAATGACGTTATTGGAATGTTGAAAAATGAGTGTGTTTGTTAGGGCTGTCACAATGTCAGATTTTCACTACATGGTTATCGTGGCCAAAATAATTCACAGTAACGATATTATCGCGGTCTCTAAAGAAAATATAAAAGAAAAAAATTGCTGTCAGTCAAAATCCTCTTCAACTTTGATGTGCTTTTTTCTCTTTTTTGGCAAATGAATTACACTCAAAATAAGAATGTATGGCCGTGGGGTCTGTAACCGTAACTGTACAAATAAAAAAATTAAAGCATACAAAAAGAACAATTACACTTAATGGATGATGAAAAGGCCACTGATAAACAAAAGATCCACAAGGCCTAACACCCAGAGGAGTTTTTGGAAAATACAAAACATTTTCACCTGGTGAATAGGCTACGAAAAGGCCTTCATCCAAACACTAGTGTATAGGTCCAGACTCTTAGTTGAAGCAAATGCATCATTTGGCCATGAATAAGCCATGGAAAAACCGAGAGGAGTTTTTGGAAGATTACAACGTCCTTTTTTCCAAGTGAATTGGCTACTAAAACGGTGCGTCTTTCCGGATCTCTCCCAGGGGTTCTAGTGGGGCTAACGAGTTGATTTCAACACCAGTGCATAGATCCCGTCTCCTTTAAGCACATACACCATTTGTCTATAGGTGACAAAAATAAGGTATCCACAAACCGAGAGGAGTTTTTGGAAAAATAGAACTTCAGTTTCGCCAAGTGAATACGATATTATCATACGTATTATTAACATGATATCAATATTTCATTTTTTGAATATCACGGTTATCAATACCGGTATATCGTGACACCCCTAGTGTGTGTACATAGTTGTTATGACCGCAACTAGATGATTACGGTTTCGACCAATAAAGGCTCCACCCACAACACTACCGCCACCACAACCAAGAAAGAAAGCTGTGGTTACCCTGGCAACGCTGACATTGAGTTCTTGGCACATGGGAGCGAGCCTTGCCTTCCTTACTGTGACTGTGATATCTGATAAGGTTGTTGCTCTTAGAATATTGGACATCTACAGATAAGGCACTACACAGGAGGCCCATAGACAGACTGTATCCATGGCACAACACACACAGCACTGCAACGCCTGCTTCTCAATAGTAGTTCTTGCTCCCCTTAGTACAAAGAAGATCGCATCTCAATACTCTAAAGTGGCTTCCCCCCTTCATCCTTACTGATCCAAACAATCAGACAAAAGTGATTATGGAGGACGCCAGCTGAACCAGGAAATTGCTTTAACCTGTTCAGCTCTTTCATTTAAGAGTAGATGGCTGGAATGTAATACCACTGTACTGCATTATTATTGCCAGTAGCCCGTTGAGTCATCTGAACTAATAGGTCCTGAAGTATTGCAGGCTCAGTGTGAGATAGCATCAGAGACATTAGTGCCAGCAATGCCAAAAGGAAAGATCCGAGCCAGTTCCATCAGAGTCTGTTATGAAGACTCACAGCCACGTGCCGAGTAACTAACACACATAACCACACATAACCACACATAACCACACGCCCGCACTCAGACGGCAATAATTCAGATTCAGAGATAATGTGATTAGACAATCCCTGACACGCACCTTTTCCTCATTGTGATAAAGACTGAAAATAAATAGCATTGAAAAAATTTACACTATTCTTTTTTATACACACTCTAAAACCTTAGGCATTTTTTATTCAAATATTACACTCCAAGTAAGTGAAATGTAACTAATGACCTAAATGTTTGGTATGATATTGAAATCGTTTTTTATTATTCTTTTTTGCATGTAGACTGACTGATTAATTAAACTTAGCTCCACAAAGATCAAACATATACATTTTTGTAAAGTTAACCAATGATTTCTCCAATTAAATGAGAATTCCATCTGACTGTCAAAACTAAAACAGGATTCCAATAGGTATCACCCATCCCTTTGCTGAGATTTATTGGAGATTAGGGAAGTTTGGGAGAGTTATAAAAATGTATCAAACATTTTTGGCCACTGTACTATGCTAATCAAGACTTCAAAAATATGGCCAAATTGTATATGTAAAATATTAAAACTTATACATTTGTCAAGGACATTAGCTAGGATAGGATTAAAATAAAAACAACTAAACAGTTTAGTTTAGACATTTATTCCTCCTGGTTTAGATCAAGGCCATTACTTGGGATAGCAAAGTGGTGTAAATCACTAAGTCCAACAATAACTGCTTCAATGCAGTGGGCATTTTTTTTTTCTTAATTTTGTTAGGGCTCCTAGTGGTCAGTTTCAATGGCATATAATGTTATCCTGGGTACCTGGACAAACGTATAATGTCAAAGACAATCTGGAGTCATCCCTCTGTCTGTATTCTTGTCTCTATTCTCTCAGTACAGTGAGTTAGGCCTGTGTGTCGATAATAGATGAGCCTAATGTACGTCATAGCCACTCTGTTGAAGACATAACACAACTCATCCTCTGCACTTACAGGGTGATTCAATTATCAGTGCACATACTTCCGCCAGTGGAACACCAATAGAGCATTTGATTTATGTCTTAAAGATTGAAAAATTAAAACAAATATGGCGTGAATCCATGGCATGATGAAAAAAGAAGATAGGAGAGGAAAGTAGAGAACATTAAGAGAGAAGAGGTGGGAGATCAGAGATTGGGTGGTGGGAGAGGAGGTGGAGGCAAAGGGAACAGGAACAGACAGGAGAGAAGGGGACAGAAGAGTACAGAAGACAGCAGCTGAGAAGAGAAGATAACAATAAGACTATAGGCTATTGTAAATGAATGTTAATAGATCATTAACCAAATGATAGCAACAACTTGGTCCATGGTGACATACCAGAACTCCCCTGTGCAACTAGGTTAAATAAGCTCCGTCTTAAAATAGACACAGAACTATCAAAAAGACATTTCTGTCATGCCACAAAGTTGAACTCTAAATGAGTATACATACAAATATCTGTAACCTTTTCAGTAGACTTTCTCAGCTTATTGATACCATTGAGCATGGTTGTACATTTCAAAAGTTTGCATAGAATATGTACGATTTTTTAAGAAAACATGAGTGAGCAGGCAAAACACGTCTTTTATTTCTTTTGGGATTCACATTCAACGGTAAGTCATAACAGAATGGCACAATCATAAAACAAAACATGACTTTTGACCCCTGTTCAAAAGTCTGCATACCCTTAGTTCTTATTACTGTGTATTGCCCCCTTTAGCATCAATGACAGCGTGCAGTTTTTGTAATAGTTGTCTATGAGGCCCAGAATTCTTGCAGATGGTATTGCTGCCAATTCGTCTTGGCAAAATGCCTCCAGGTCATGCAAAGTCTTTGGTCGTCTTGCATGAAGTTTGAGATCTCCCCAGAGTGTCTCGATGATATTAAGGTCAGAAGACTGGGATGGCCACTCCAGAACCGTTGCCTTTTTCTGCTGTAACCACTGGAGGGTCAACTTGGCCTTGTGCTTAGGGTCATTGTCGTTCTGGAAAGTCCAAGAGTGTCCCATGAGCAGCTTTCGTGCACAAGAATGCAAATTGTCTGCCAATATTTTCTGATAACATGCTGAATTCATCTTGCCATCAATTTTCTCAAGATTCCCTGTGCCTTTAGAGCTCACACACCCCCCAAAACATCACTGAGCCACCACCATGCTTCACAGTGGGGATGGTATTCTGTTCACTATAGGCCCTGTTGACCCCTCTCCAAACATAGCACTTACGGTTGTGACCATAAAGCTCTATTTTGGTCTTGTCACTCCAAATTACAGTGTGCCAGAAGCTGTGAGGCGTGTCAAGGTGTTGTTGGGCATATTGTAACCAGGCTTTTTTGTGGCATTGGCGTAGTAAAGGCATCGTTCTGGCAGCTTGACCATGCAGCTCATTTTTGTTCAAGTATTGTCATATTGTGCTCCTTGAAACAACCAGTCTTTTTCCAGAGCAGCTTGTATATTTGCTGAGGTTACCTGTGGGTTTTTCTTTGTATCCTGAACAATTCTTCTGGCAGTTTTGGCTGAAATCTTTCTAAGTCTACCTGACCTTGGCTTGGTATCAAGAGATCCCCGAATTTTCCACTTCTTAATAAGTGATTGGACAGTACTGACTGGCATTTGCAAGACTTTGGATATCATTTTATATCCATTTCCATCTTTATGAAGTTCCATTACCTTGTTACGCAGTTCTTTTCTGCTCCCCACAGCTCAGTATCTAGCCTGCTCAGTGCATGCACATGAGAGCTAACAAACTCATTGACCTTTTATACACCGACAGTAGCAAATAAAAGACAATTGCAAATTAAAAAGATTCCCTTTCAATTGCCATTTTCAGCTGTGTGTGTCGCCTTATGTGTCTGTAACAAGGCCAAACATTCAAGGGTGTGTAAACTTTTGATCAGGGCCATTTGGGTGATTTCTGTTATCATTATCATTTAAAAAGGAGCCAAACAATTATGTGAAAATAAATGGCTTCAAATGATCACTATCCTTAAATAAAAGACAGACTTTTTGCATGATCAATCATATTTTCTAAATCAGTGCAAACATTTCACAATTTCTGCCAAGGTATGAGCACAAACTTGGGGCAAACTTAGGAGCACAACTGTATATGGGATCGGACTGTATGAATATGTGTTTTGTGTGTGTGAAAGACACAGTTTGTATTTATGAGTGTGTATATTGTCAGCAGTAATGATGCATCCCAGATGACACTTTCTTCCCTTCCTTCATGACCTAATAGGACTCTAGTCAAAAGCATTGCACTATGCAGTGAATATGGTGACATGTGACAAACAAAGACATTGTCTACATTCAGTCTAAATGTTCCAGCTGTAGTACATGGATATTTTTAAACTTATTCCTCAGTCTTTAGTATCCATGTTAATGTCACTGAAGCTAGTTGGACAGTGGAGGAATACGTGCTTGTTAGACATTGTGATGCTCTTCCCGCAAACACACTTTCAGTAGCATGACAAAGCACACCTGGGCCTACATAATACATGACAAAGCACACCTGGGCCTACATAATACATGACAAAGCACACCTGGGCCTACATAATACATGACAAAGCACAACTGGGTCTACTTAATACATGCCAAATCACAACTGGGCCTACATAATATATGACAAATCAAAACTGGGCCTACATAATACATGACAAAGCACAACTGGGCCTACATAATACATGACAAAGCATAACTGGGCCTACACAATACATGACAAAGCATAACTGGACCTACATAATACATTGACAAAGCACAACTGGGCCTACATAATACATGACAAAGCACAACTGGGCCTACATAATACATGACAAAGCACAACTGGGCCTACATAATAGCAAAGTCTGCACCCAATCACCAGATTGTCGGATGTATTGATGTTCCAGTACCAGCACGGTTCAGTGAGTCAGGACATTCAGCAGTTGCCGCTTAATCTCCAAAAAAACTATTTCAAACTGCTGGCAGTGCAGATATCTGAGAGTTTCTTGGCAGACACTTGAGGGATACCACTTTGCAGTTAAAAGGCCAGTTAACTTTGTAATCTAGTCATGGCCTAGGGTGGTACAGAGGTCTAAGCCACTGCCTCCAATCCATGTAGGCCTACTCTATACTGTAGCAGCATGGGTAAGATTTCAAAACGCTATGTCCTCTTTCAACTAAAGCATAAACAACTGCAAATATATATGAATATAATTT
Organism: Esox lucius; assembly: GCF_011004845.1. Classification (NCBI taxonomy): domain Eukaryota; kingdom Metazoa; phylum Chordata; class Actinopteri; order Esociformes; family Esocidae; genus Esox; species Esox lucius. The sequence continues at coordinate 27,243,643 of NC_047569.1, forward strand.
CCACCACATTATACTCTAAAAGTGCGACAAATCTGGAATAACCTTGATCTCTGTGTTGTTCCTTGGCTGTGTTTGGGTAGCAGCGTCACGTGAATCTCTATGTGGAGATTCACATACGTAGAGCTACTGTTGTGAAAATGTCAAAGCCATTGAATCTACATTAACCGCAGAGTTTATGTTTGAGTTTATGATTTCGTTGCGGTGTGGGCAGAGGCTGATAATCCACCTAAAATATGCTCACGCAATGGCAAGGGACCGCACTGCAAGAAAGCAAGAGCTCCAACAGGTCTAGCCGCGTTAACTGACTCAACCTCCAGTCCCCGCGGTTATATTGACGGTCCAGGCGGGTTTACGGTAATCAAATGTTTTTTTGAGAAAAGGCGAGTTGCATGGCATTGCTATGCTTAACACATTTTTGTAATAATCTGAGAACTACAGAATAAAGCCATAATATGCATCTCAAAGTAAGTTACGTGCTTCTCTGTCACTCAGTATGAAGCATATGGAGTTAGATAGAAGCACTTGATCTAAACAACGCTACGCAACCTTTATGTTAGAGCAGCATTTTCTATGTTTTCTGCTTTAGGGTTCTTCTTCAGAATTTCACTTCGTCCATTCAGTCCGGCGGTTGCAGGTGGTTTATTTGGAATTATGGGTCTGTGTGGGTAAATAAAACAGCTTAGGTGTGATAGCAAAAACAAAATCACAGAAAAACAGATCATCCAGCCCCATATACGTGTTTGGTGATGTGTGTTGGTGGCATCACAAGATAATGTGCATATAGCCACCGTTGAGCAAGATGCACTGACACGCGAACATTGGTTAAACTTAATATTGAATCACAATTTCCGGTTACACTTTATTTGTATCCAATTACAATCTATCCAAAAAAGTAAATTCTTGCTAAGGTTAAGATTAGGTTAGGTTTCGAATAAGTGTTAGTGTAAGGTTTAGGGAAAGGGTTAAGGTTAGAAATAGTCTGATATTTAAGGTATAGGGTTAGTGGATATTGAAATTGTTATTTGAAATGTTATTGATAGACAGTAGTGTCACACTAACGGAAGCACAGTGATTCCTCTTCATTCTGTTAATAATGTGAGCTTGTGGAAGTGCTTATGGAGGGGCGGCAGATACTGTTTGTGTACTGAAAATAGTGTTCACATAGTGTGAGCTCTACGGGCCATTCTGTGAATGAGTGGTTCAGATACTGCGTATCACTGTCTCTAGTCTACAGTAAATACTGTATTAGGATGTGCTCTGATTGTATAGACTGATCTCTGCTGCTCCATTTGGTGGAGGGCTCCTGGCTGCGAGCCCTTTGGATGTTTCCATGTTCATAAGCGCTATGCATGCTTGATTGTGCTATTGTGTGCATGAGGGGTCTTCTTCATGGAGGTTTGACTGAGTGTTTATGAATAACATGAAACCATGTGCTGTGTGTACATCCATGTGTGTCTTTGTGCTTGTTAACTGTGTAACTATGTGCTTGCTGACAGTGTGTCTATGTGCTTGGAGAGGAGAGCACTACTTCACTTCCTTTTACAGCGTCACCTAGCAACACTCCCTCTGATGCCATGCCATTCTGCGTTCTGCTCCACCCACCAACCCCTCCTTCATTCCCTCCACCCCACTCCCCTCTGCTTCACCTCTCCTCCGCTTCACCTCTCTTCTCCTCCACCTCTCCTCTCCTCCACATCTCCTCTCGTCCACCTCTCCTCTCCTGGTCTCAGATCTGTTTGTGATGTATCGGTGTAATTCATTATGGTCAGTGTCATGACAAACATACAGATCTAGGATCAGGGTAATTAATTGGTACATTACAGTGATCTGTCTCAAAACTTTTGAACATGAGATATTTAAGTTTTTAATAATTAAATTGGCAAACATATCTGGAAACATTTTATTTGTCATTATGGGTATTTATGTGTAGATTGATGACATTTTAAATGTATGTGTATCACAAGAAATTGTGGAGAAAGTGAAGGTGCCTGAATACTTTCTGAAGGCATATATATATATATATATTTATGTATATAGTGGCACACCCTATCCTGCGTTAGTGTCCGGCCAACACTGCAGGGAGAACCACCTGGTCCAGGTTGCAAAATGGGGCCTATTCTTGAATGCAGCTCAGCTGCCACCCCTTGACGAGGAACAGCTGCCCCCAATCAGGCCTTGGCAGGTGGAGGATAAACGGCCCCAGGAAAGCAGCTCCGGGTAACAGGAGTTGAAGAAAGAGGAGAAGAGCGGAATGCTGTACCCTGCCCTGTGGATTTTTATATTTTATTTTGGGTCATGCTTTTTCTGCCATGTTTGGTTAATATATGCCCTCCAGGGCCTGAAACATTGGCACTGTCTGTTTCCTGCGTCTCAGTATACAGTCCTCTCTCTCTTTCTCTCTCTATCTATCTATCTATCTATCTATCTATCTATCTATCTATCTATCTATCTATCTATCTATCTATCTATATCTATATATATATATATATATATATATATATATATATATATATATATACACTCAACTAAAGGATTATAGGGAACACCTGTTCAATTTCTCATTAATGCAATTATCTAATCAACCAATCACATGGCAGTTGCTTCAATGCATTTAGGGGTGTGTTCCTGGTCAAGGCAATCTCCTGAACTCCAAACTGAATGTCAGAATGGGAAAGAAAGGTGATTTAAGCAATTTTGAGCGTGGCATGGTTGTTGGTGCCAGACGGGCCGCTCTGAGTATTTCACAATCTGCTCAGTTACTGGGATTTTCACGCACAACTAGGGTTTACAAAGAATGGTGTGAAAAGGGAAAAACATCCAGTATGCGGCAGTCCTGTGGGCGAAAATGCTTTGTTGATGCTAGAGGTCAGAGGAGAATGGGCTGACTGATTCAAGCTGATAGAAGAGCAACTTTGACTGAAATAACCACTCGTTACAACCGAGGTATGCAGCAAAGCATTTGTGAAGCTGCAACACGCACAACCTTGAGGCGGATGCGCTACAACAGCAGAAGACCCCACCGGGTACCACTCAACTCCACTCTACAAATAGGAAAAAGAGGCTACAATTTGCACAAGCTCACCAAAATTGGACAGTTGAAGACAGTTGAAATCTGAAAGATTGTTGCCTGGTCTGATGAGTCTCGATTTATGTTGAGACATTCAGATGGTAGAGTCAGAATTTGGCGTAAACAGAATGAGAACATGGATCCATCATGCCTTGTTACCACTGTGCAGGCTGGTGGTGGTGGTGTAATGGTGTGGGGGATGTTTTCTTGGCACACTTTAGGCCCCTTAGTGCCAATTGGGCATCGTTTAAATGCCACGGCCTAAAATTGGGCATCGTTTAAATCCCACAAATCTCCATCAACTGCAAGATGCTATCCTATCAATATGGGCCAACATTTCTAAAGAATGCTTTCAGCACCTTGTTGAATCAATGCCACGTAGAATTAAGGCAGTTCTGAAGGCGAAAGGGGGTCAAACACAGTATTAGTATGGTGTTCCTAATAATCCTTTAGGTGAGTGTATATCTGTGTCTGTTAAATATATAATTTATATATATATATATATATATATATACACTCACCTAAAGGATTATTAGGAACACCTGTTCAATTTCTCATTAATGCAATTATCTAATCAACCAATCACATGGCAGTTGCTTCAATGCATTTAGCGGGTGTGGTCCTGGTCAAAGTAAGAAAAAGTGATTCACCAGACCAGGCCACTTTCATCTATTGCTCCGTGGTCCAGTTCTGATGCTCACGTGCCTACTGTAGGCGCTTTCGGCAGTGGACGGGTCAGCATGGGCACCCTGACTGGTCATACGCAACAAACTGTGATGCACTGTGTGTTCTGACACCTTTCTATCAGTACCAGCATTAATATTTTCAGCAGTTTGAACTACAGTAGCTCGTCAGACCACACAGGCCAGTCTTCGCTCCCCACTTGCATCAATAACCCTGTCGCCGGTTCATCGCTTTTCCATCCTTGGACCACTTTTGATAGGTACTGACCCCTGCAGACCGGGAACACCCAATAAGGTCAGATCCTTAGCCTTGCCCATTTTTCCTGCTTCTAACACATCAACTTTGAGGACAGACTGTTCACTTGCTGCCTAATATATCCCACCCACTGACAGATGCCATGAAAACGAGATCATCAGTGTTATTCACTTCACCTGTCAGTGGTCATAATGTAATGGCTGATCTGTGTATTTACAGGCCTATACACCATGTGTTTGTAGTAAGAACTACACACAAGCAAAAGATACTACTGTCTAGTAGGGTATTCTACAATTAACTACAGAACACTAAAGACTTCTTTCAATACTAAACTGTGGCTAAAATCATTTTTGTGCGATGGTCTGACACTGATAATGTATGTCTTGCCTCCAGTGCATCAAAGCTAATGAAATTAAAATTAGATACAATCTTGATTCAGGCAGTTTCTTAAGAATGGACCTTTATGAAACGACAACTTGGCTCTTTGTGGTATCCCTCAGCAGTAAACAATTGGCATCTACAACATGGTTCGATTTCAGTCCCAATTTCAATCTATAGATGTTCTATAGATAGTAATACTATCAACAAACTTTCAACAAAGCAGACAGACGACTACTTGCTAAGGTTTAGGGCCGAGTAAGGTTTTGAATAAGATTTAGGGTAAGGTTTAAGGTTATGGATTGAATAAAGGTTAGGAATAGGGTACAGGTAAGGGTTAGTGTTTGTAAATACATAGTTAAAATGTTACAGATTATCAGTACACAATCTGTAGAATATCTACAGGCACACTTTTGGGACCCATGGTTCCTATAGATGAAGACCTGACACGAAAAGACCATTCATGGCAATCATCAACAGCAAGTGACTGGATGACATTTATAGCTCCTAAAACCCCAGATTAGCCAGGGGGAGACTTTTCAACCACCGGCTTTGCACATTTCTCCCTCTTTCTTGTTTGATAAACCCAAGCTGCCAGTCAACATAGATAATACATGGATTTGATTTGGCTATTAGAATGAGCCATTAAATATGTCCCATATAATACACAGGAACACCTGTTTAAAGTACATGCCCAAACCCAACATACCTACAATTGAAATAGCTGTTCAGTTTGAATGTATTGGTGAATAGTACTACGCTTTTTATTGAGCTTCTTCAGGCGACATATATCAGATATGCCGCCTGTAGGCCACCAGTTGATTGGATGTGAGGTTCACTGAGAGGTTATTATTTAACAGCTAAATGCAGATGACATTTCTTCCCTCTAATCAGCTCAGTCCTGTTGACTGCACCGTCTATAGAAATCGCAGCTCGCTTTTGAGCGTAAGGGTGAAAGGTACTGTGTGTGGAGAATGGTCTCGGGGGCAAAGTAGCGGGAGGGTTTAAGGTGTGCATTTGAGGTGCATTTGACTGGGAGGTAAGTGTTTCTGTACTGTTGCACTTCAGAACAAAATTTGCTTTGCATGTTAACACAATGTTCTTTGGGGCTGGGTGTTACATCTCGCTAACCATTGACAAGGTAACAAAGAGACTGCCACATAATTTCGCCAACCATAAATGATACTCCAAACAGCACCTTATTCCCTATATAGTGCACTACTAACCAGGCAGAATACAGGGGGTACGGTTATGTCCCCATACCATATGACATTCAGTCCTCCATCACAATGAGTGGGGCACTACAGAGTATAGGTTGTCATTTGGGACACCGTCATCACCTCAAGTACTGTTCCATCTGTACTTAACAGACTTACACAATAGACACACTCACATATACATCCACATCCTTTTCCTGTATGTAACCAATGTCAGCGACTAACTGACCCAAAGCTCAACTTGTGGGTGTGCAGCATTTTCTGACATTCCTGCGACTAACAAATAAAATGTTATTTCCTGTTATGCAGTACAACAACAGAAATCAACTACAATGACGCTGTTCAGTATGTTGCTCCTTTATGGCGATGCAGGCCTCCTGCTTTGTAGTGCAGCAGTCTTTTGGAACAGTCTACAGAGGGCATTTACACACAGCGAGTTACAGCAGAAATCTTCAGTCAGCAGAACACTAGCTTGGGGATTTGATGATCACCATGGGGGTGCTGTTGTGAACAGGTTAAACGGATTAACCCTTTGGAGATGTAACAGTTAACTGAAGTGTCCCATTTTGACAACAGTCGCTCGAAGGTTGATCCAGTACTCCTTCAGCCCCAGACAACATTTTACATTACATTTTGGTCCTTTACCAGACGCTCTTATCCAGAGTCTCTAGATGACTAGGGGAGACAACCACATATCACAATCATTTGTATATTTAGCCTGAATAATGCAGTTGTGGGCCGTCAGCCAGTGTGATTTTTTGTAAAATATTTGGTAGGATATTTAAGTGCATCTGTACTGCTTTGTCTTTAACAGCATAACATTAGGCGGTGGTAAGACTTTGGCTATAAATATAGGCCTATTTCTCACACACACACGCACATATACATACACCACTCCAAAAAAGATGTACTAAGTGATAACAATGTATATAATTTCTGTTCACTAGATAATTGTTGTGATTCAAACAAACCTCTGTTTAATGTTTTTAAAACTAGTTGTTTAGCCTAGTGTTCACAATGTAGGGCCTACTCAGGCTAGGGTTTAGCAGTCAATTCCTTACCCCCTGAACAAGCAGTAGAAGTGACTGAACAACTGACATATAAGTTAGATTCTGTTGGTCTAATCTTATACTTTATTATTCTTTAAAAGAACTTAGAGGAGCAAATGTAATCAGTGGTGGAGCAGTAGAAGGCGCCGTAAAAGGTGCTTCTTTACAGGTATCTTCCTTTGCTTCATAGGAATTAAATGAACCCAAAATGTTCTTTCAAGCACCTTAAGTGTACTCTTAATACAAGCTTTAAATAAGAACATTCTACGTCGTCAAAATGGACATGGAGCTTTATGCCAGGCTAGAGCCAGGTTTTAGGCCCATAGGGGGGCACATCTCTCTGACTTCTTCTAATATCTACTAAAACAATACATAACTGTGCCCCCACCCAGGGTCATACAGCTACCTTATAAAACAGAAAAACGGTTCTCTATTCTGATAAGATTATATGTCAAACGTCAGAAAGAATGGAGGCCTGTTCAATGAACACACAAGGGTCGAAAGCCTCTCAGGTGTGTTTCATTGTTCCAAAGGGCAGTTGAGGCCAATGTGAATTCAGTTCATCACATCATTTGCGATTGATGAACCTGTGCCCACACACACACACACACACACACACACACACACTCACACTTCCACATGTGTGGCGTGACTCAGCTCTCTATGTTCCCTAGCCTGTCTGGAAAATGATTTGCCTACACCAGTCCACACCAACACACAACATGACGTTACGGCACAGACACATTCAAATATAATAATATGGGTAACAATAATGACACACAATAACACTGGTTAAACAAGGGTTTGTCTGACAACAATATAATATTCAACGTTCTGCATAGTTGCTTACACTTCCTCACGCCCACAAACCCACACACACACACGCACGCTAGGAATCAGGCCATTGAGCCATTCTGACAAAATGAGTCTCTTCATCAGAAGACGATAAGTCGATGGCAATCCTCATACGTCAATATGCCAGTTAATAGATAACACGTTGTATAATGGAGGCCGGTCTGATGCGAAAATTGACAGAATAGGAGAGCGAAGAAAGGAGAACAGAGTAGAGGAGTGACAAAACAGGAGAAAAGACAGAAGATTAGACAGTATTCGGTCCTGCCCACTGACATCAGATTAATGACCCCTCCATAGAAAATTAGGAGACCTTGTGACAGCTGTATAGAGCAAATTTAAAGCAGGCCAGTCACTTAGATCAATATTATTTAAAGCTGCAGACATTTTGGTGACAGTCAGGTCCAGAGAGTGGAAATATAGTCAGGGAAATGTAGTTTATTTTATCAGACAGGCAGGTGGTGCAGTGTTTCCCTGGTTTAATTAAATGTCTCTATAGATGCAGATCCAGATAAAGGAAATGGAAGAGAAGTGGACTGAACTAGCAGAATTAGAGATTCACTCCTGGAGAGGTAATGTACACACTGTAACATGTTGTCTGTTCATTAGAAGACGATCACACTTCAGACAAACCAACACGCACAATGAGGTCTGACCAAATGGGGGTGACTAGAAGCTTCCATACAGGCACCTCGTTTCACCTTGTTACATGTCGTTATTACAGACATGTGTTGTCCAAAATGTTCGATCTGTTGGAATTTTAGTGGTGCACATTAGTCTAGTAGAAATTCAAAACATATTGAATATTGAAATGCAGACTGGACACGTATGTAATTATATTTCTCCTGTAGAAGCAGACTGCGTGGTGATGGGGGTGCATTGTAGGTCCAATTTGCACTCCTTACATTCTATTAAATGCATTACCATCTGTATGCTGAATAAACTCATACAGTGACTGCTCTACTTGATTTGCTTACTTGCCATTCCTGTATCTGAAAAAAAGTGTGCTTCCCTCCCTTATAAACAAACCACTGTCTCCCTGCCACACAAAAATGGACACACTGCCATGAAACTCATTTACAAGCAAGAATTACCATAGCTTCACTGTTACAACGTTAGTTCCTGTCCATATACAGGCAGTTAAGTGAAAAATGTACTCCATGGATCTCTGCACAGAGGTCTCAACATACAAAGCAAATTTCTGTAGCATATGTATCAACTGAATAATTCAGGTTATTTTGTTCAATGATAGAAAATGCCCTGTGATACAAATGGAGCTACATAATCAAAGAACAGAATTTGATAAAATTGCATATCCTAAAGGGGTAATATTAGATATATTAGCAATATTAGATATAACCCATTTGATCTATGGTAGGGCTGCACAATTCTAGGAACTTGCCTTTTAATCAGAAATTTTATGCCCTGGAAACACATTTCCAGATGCGTTCCTTTTTTGAGTTTTATGTTACATCCTGCTTTACACTTAAGCATTAATTAATTATCAGGTCAAATAAGCACCACATTTCATTCCTTTCTGACATAATCCAGATTACATGTCAGTAGAGAGCAAAGATTAGCAGTAGCCAGCTACCATGAGTGATTTATGTATTATCTCACCACCGCAGCTGAATTCTGCTCTTTCTCTGAGGGTTACAGAACCAAAACACCATTATTGGACGTTGATATGGATACAAGGGATGATGTCAGTGAGCTAGTGTGCCTTATTTGATGAGTACCTCTCTGGATGATGATAAATGTGTTTTTCTAATGGTACAGAGACAGTAAGCAAATCTTATTATATTTAAATGACACTGAGTACTCCATTGAAGGCCTTACCACCGTTAAGTTAACCCACAAGCAGCAGGCCACTATTTAAGATGGAATTAGAGGGTCAAGTACAATATGGATGCATGTCAAGTCTCTAAGGCCCTAGAAGTAGCTTATGGTGAAAAGATAATGGGCTAGTATCGTACTATACCTGGCCTTCATTATACTGTACTGCCCTGTACATCCTCTACTGATCCGAAAGGTAAATTGGTGAAAGCAATATAACAGCCACAAGTCGGTTGTTTAAACTTTGTGAGGCAGAGAAGGACAAAAGCTAATTTTCTTCCTAGGTTTTTATCTTTCTGTCATTGACTGCTGTTGTGGTTTTAGGCCAGGTACCTGTTTCATTACAACACCAGTAATGTTCCAAAAACAATTTTTTTTTTTGAGGATTCCCCCCCCCCCTAAATCCATGCAAACAAAGAAGAAAAGAACATAGAATAATTACAGTAACAATCAATACAGGACTAAAAAGAAAGACATTTACTTTGACCAGGGCTCATAGGGTTCTGCTACATAAACGTCCATATGCTTGGTATTCATCTTTTGGCTGGCTGTATCTGTGTGGTTCTTGTGTAACAATCTAATTGCAAATCTTTGACTAGCCTCTGGCTGTATCAATGACAGTTGGCAGGCACAAAGCATTGACCAACCTGCTTCAGGTTGGCGGAAAGGCTTTATAAAAGCAGTTTTTTCATCAACAGAAAGAACCACAATATTAATCCCTGCCTGTGTGGTTCAAAATAAATGTACAATACACACACACACACACACACACACACACACTGACCTATCTCTTTATTCCTTTTTCCAACTCATACTTTTCCTCTGTCTCACTTACTCTCTCTCTCTTGCAAGTGAACACACACAAACAGGCACACATTTTAAATGCTTTCTTTGATTACACAAATCAATATTTCCATTAAAAAATGATCAAAACATTACAAAGGTCTATGTTCAACGACACTCAAGGATAAAAAACAGCAAAGCTGCACTAACAGCTGACACGGAGCAGTTCGCCCTTTTGTTTTATGTAGGCCTGCGATCTGTAGACCGAGCACAACTAGCCTGACTACCAAACACCAGCACTCTCTCCTGCACTTTTGGAATATAATTAAAACAGAAAACTGAACATTTTGGTAAAATATTATAAAATGGGTTTGTTTGGCATTGTTAGGTTTTGTGTTTAAGCTAAAATACAAGTAGTGGTGTGGGTGTGTCAGCAACCCAACCGGAAACCAAATAAAGCTTGAATTATTCACTCTTGATTAGCGATCATTGCATTCACACTCTGTTCTCAGCAGCAAACGCTATGTGGAAGATATTTCTTTCAAAAGAAATAAAAATTCCCTCTCCCATGCCCCCACACACATCTCATTTTTTAAACCTATATTCTAACAACATAAAGTAAATTTGTTTAAACCTATTTATGAAAGCTATGGATGCAATGGGCTTGGCTATAAAAAATATTCAGACCTCTTCAATTTAACCACATTTTGTTGTGACTTATAATATAATTTATTTAATATATTTTGCTATAAATATACACAAAACACCCCAAAATGACAGTCTTCTTGGGGATGCTGGATTTGGGAAGTTTCCACCATTCTTTCTTGTAGATCCTTTTGTCAGATTGGATTAGGAGTGTCAGTGAAATGCTATGTTCAGGTCTCTCCTCGGATGTTTAAGGAGGCCACTCAATGACATCCACAGTATCCAGCATTGGCTGTGGGCTTTAGGGTTGTGGTCATGTCAATGTCTGATGTCGTCCGCTCTGGGGTAGCACTTTGCATTCAGACTTATCAGTTGGAGTTTGGCCTAATTAGATCAGAGAATCTTTTTCCTCATTCACCCAGAATCCCTCAGATGGCATGTCATATCATCTCAATAAGAGTCATCACTGGGTTCTTGGCCACCTACCTGACCAAGGCCCTTTTCCCTGGATACTTAGTTTGGCCCGGCAGCCAGCTCAAGGAAGAGTCTTGGCGGTTCCGAAGTTCTACCATTTCACAATGAAATAACCCACTGTGCTCCTTTAATGCTTTAGCAATTTCATAATACCTTTCCCTAAAACTATGCCTCGACAAAATTCTATGTTTGGGATCTATGGAGAGTCCCCTAGACTTTATGTCTGGGTTTTTACTCTGACATGCACTGTGAGATGCAGGACCTTATATAGACAGAGGTATGTCTTTCTAAATAAAGTCAAATTAATAAACTTTACTACAGGTGGATTCCAATCAATCTCCAGGACATCCAGAGGACGCAGCTTACATATGAGCCAAATTTGACTGTAAAAACAGAGGTCTTGAATACTGATATACATGAGCTTTCCATTTTCAGCAAATTTGCTGTTCGCTCAATTTAAATTATATATCTTTTAACATATATATATATATATATATATATATATATATATATATATATATATATATATATATATATATATATATTTAATATGTGTGTGTATGTTAAAACTTTTCAAATGTCATACTGTCCAACAAAGCCCCAAAGTTGCAAAATATCTTGAATCTCAGGAAATAAACTTACTTGGGTAAAATTACTTGGCTAAGTCCCCTATCAACATGGTTTTATCAAGAGATGTGGAAGCCACAACTGAATCTGACCCATGGCCCAAAGCAGCCCGCAGAACCGAGCATGGTTATGTCAGCAGTACTCCCTTTGTCTCAGAGGTGTAAGGTAAGGTGTATGTGAGAATTGCTTGTGTTTTTATGATTAGTGACCAGCTGAGAAAGTTTGGGGGGGGGGGCACACAGTCGTAAAGGGCTTTTAGTGAATACCTGTGTTCCAGTCTACTAAATATACCCAAGGGAAAGCATGCCGAGCTAGCCTTCTGTCATGTCTACATGATCTGTTCTGTCCACATGGTCCAAAAACAATGCAAGTATCAATTTAATTTGCCACCCCTCAAGTATCCTACTTACTAACATTATGTCGCTGGCTAAAGTGCAGCAATACGGTGAGCCCAGGTGACAGCAACCTGTCAAGACTTCAACTACACCGATGGAAGAATGGTTTGATATCTACACCAGTAACAATGTATGACCGGGGACCAGACCGTACATGCCAGCCAATGGAGCAACAGCAGGTGCACGGCGGCCTGAACTGTTCGGGTAGCATAAAGCTACCCTTCAATACCAATTAGCTTACTTACTTTCGGTGATCTTCTGTAACCCAAGTACATCCTCAGGAGTTATTACCGGGTTTCTTAGCAACTCGTCTTCCGATGTAACTGGGACACCCGCGTCTGTTGAGTTGCAGCCTTTCTTCACTTTCATGGCCAGGAGCGGTTTATGGAGCGACTGGCGGGAAACGGGGCTGCCGCAATTTCTCTCGAGACCTCCGATATCTGCGTTTGTATTATCTTTCTTCGCACTGGCGTTAGTTGCGTCCTGGCTTTCACACAGAGCCTCTGTGCTGGTACAAGAATAGCTCATTCTCCCTGCCTCCTCCCCCTCCCGATTTGGTGGAGATATAAATCAGACTCTCTCCCTCCCGCACCCAAGGCTCAATCGGCTCTCGCACTCCGTATTTAATTTAAATCTTTAGTTCTTTAAACCCATCGGTCCGTGGCTAAGGCGACGACTGAATAGTTCTGTATGTTCTGGTGCTTGGTGCGCGCGTGCGGTGGAATTCAGAACGCAGAGGAAGGAAGGATGTGGTGAGTCGTCAGCGCTAACATTAAAGCCTCATATTCATGCAAAGACACATCAGCAAAAAAGATAGCATAACATTTTGACAGAAGCTGGATGTTTTTATCCTGCATGGATGTCTCCGGAGGCCAACCAGCGCATGGTCCTGTCCACATGCACTGATTATCCAATGAGTCAGAGACATTCTCAAGACAGACCTGCGTCAAGATTGTGACAAGTTGTCAAAATGACATATAGGCTACCAAACAATGTTACAACGTTGGAATTGTGTTCTACATTTTACCACACTTGCTTTAGGACGGACAAAAGGCTTGACATGATTCACAGACATGGGCTTATAGTCTTATGTCACAAATTATGAGAAGTTGCAATAACAATTAATTTGTTCAAGGACAACAGAGAGCTACTAGGCAAGAGCTTTGGCCCAGTAACCAATCAAAAAAGTTGACAGTTGGAAGCTGTGATCAATGCCCTTGCCATAAATTGCTTATTGGTCTAGATTTATTACTAGAAACTAGAAAAATCCCCACTTGGTCAGCACAGATTATGCCAAGCAGTTTGTCCCTTTGAATGCATGTGCTAAAATCTAACACATTAAATCCCAAAATTGTTACTTTGTTAGATTTCAGAAACCTGACATCAGCACTAATGGATTGGCTGTTCACCATAATCTATGAAAATGCAGTACTATCACTAAATATAGTTATAAAACTCACAAGCACAAAAACAAAATAAGTCACTTGACAGGAACTACTGACTGCACTTTCAGCACTGAGGTTAGAATTCTTTATTTTATTTCATATTTTTTCCATTGGAAAGTTGCTTTCCAGATGCCAGCATCCCTGAGAAATATACAGTATTGTAAATAAGAAGTCTCCTGGCCAACCCCATCACTAAGAGGAGGGAAGGGTCACCCAAAAGGTCAACATGTCTAGAAAAACACTACCAGGTAGGCCTGTCTCCCAATCAAACCCCCTGCAGAACTTCTGATAGCCTCACTGAATGGGGCATGGGCATAGCTTTGAAGCCTTTAAGGTAGAATTTAATTGGAGAAATAATGGTCTAATCCCTGGATTCAGTGGCCAAGTGGGAGAATAAATTGGGAAACAGCGCCTCCCTGTGGGTGATTGAGCTCACTGCAGGGCATGGACAGGACACGTAAATCTAGTGGCTGTCCATGGTAGCTTAGAGACTGGAGTGAGTGTAGTATGGGTAGTATCTACTTTACACAGTTTGCAGGAGGGTAGATCGTTGTAATGAATAGGCTTATTCGGCATCAGTTGGTATATAGCTAAGAAACACATAAGCAAGTAAGATGTATAAAATCAATGGGCTTTGCAGATATGGAAACAAACTACTGAACACAAACTAATTAAGTTATAACTTATTCAAATCTTTTTTAACCAATTCACTTTCCCCCATTGAAATTCCCATCATAAATATCATAAGTTGTCTCGTGCAGTAATTTTATCAGGGCTTGGACCAGAGAGTACAGGAATCACTTCCACCAGTATGATTATATTCAGGTGTCGTGGAAGTCAGCTGCTGGTGAAATGCAGAAGCAACCTTTGCCCTGTAGATGACACTGTTTTCATTCTGGGATTTTGCGTCTTAGCACACACCTCCTGAATGATACTAGTTAAAAGTGATTGTGGTGGAGCCAGATGAGTTGTAACGTTGTTAGCCGTTAGCTTATTGTGGCTGTGTAGAGATCCATGATTGAGCTCCGGACTCAGGTACGGTTAGTCCATGGCTAGCCCGGCTCCTGCCCATCTGTTATGCTGGCCCGCGACCTGTCACCTTGGCAGCCCCATCTAGGCGGTCCACTCAAAGCAACCCCTACGATGAGTCTGCATATCCCTCACTCTCCTGATGGACTGGATCTGGGGATGGTGGGCACCCCACTCGTTCCAGTGCTTGTAGGCGCCGCTCTCAAACACGTACTGGTAGCCACGGTAACCTGGGTACTGGTAGCCAACCCAGCTGCCACCAGGGGAGACAGAAAATGGGAACGAGAGAGGAAAGTTAACACCTTAAATGGACAGTCTGGACGGATGGATGGCGGATAATTTGATGGGCTGACTCACGTTCCACCGTTGACCTGGATGCTGGCCACACGGTCCTGGAAGCCATAGGACCACAGGCTGGGGATGTCCTCATCGCACACCTCCATCTTACGGCCCTCAAAGTTGTTACACTCATACAGGCAGATCTTGTGGTCCTGGGGGTCCTATAGATATAGTGAGGCAGAGGGAAGGAGATCATCAATAGAGTTTACCAACCTAGTCCCTCGCAGCCCTCGAAGCACGAAGGAAAGCAACGTAGATGATGATGATGGGTGGATGGATGATGGATGGATATAGATGGGTGAATGGATGGCAGTGTGGGTGGATGGATGATGGATGGATATAGATGGGTGGATGGATGGAGGATGGATGGAGGATGGATGGATATAGATGGGTGGATGGATGGCGTGTAGGCGGATGGAGGATGGATGGATATAGATGGTGGTGTGAGTGGATGGATGATGGATGGATATAGATGGGTGGATGGATGGATGATGGATGGATATAGATGGGTGGATGGATGGATGGATATAGGTGGGTGGATGGATGATGGATGATATAGATGTGTGGATGGATGGCGGTGTGGGCGGATGGATGTGTAGATGATGGCTGGACGGAGGGTCTCACCATGCGGACAGGCCTAACAGACATGAAGCGGTCACATCTGTAGCTGTTGCTCCAGGTATCCCAACGGGGATACTCGCCCTTCTCCAGCATGAACATCTCTCCAGTCATATCTTGCTGCTCATAGCCGACCCAGCTGTATGGTACATTAAGTAAGTGTCACAACACAACCAGAAGACACCTTAAACTCTCATGAACATTATCAGAAACATTGAGTCTAGAGTCAGCTGAGTGATTGCAAGGTTTGTTAGGAAATGACTGTAAGGTGTCACAGGTTGACGACAAAAGTGATGTATCATTGGAGATTGCATGTTAGAAATGAACTATGTATGAACTTGGTATGAACTAACCCTAACCCTAACATTGGATTAGGATAACTTACACCCGTATGGGTATAACAGTGTGAATTCCAATTTCTACGGTGTCTATGCTCTATGTGAACAGATAAAGTTAAATGTGTCATACGGTCCACATTCCACCCTGATGGAGCCGATCCTCTCAAAGCCCTTCTCGCACAGGTTACGGCATTCAGCCGTGCACTCCATCTTACGTCCCTGGAAGTTCTCAAACTCATACAGGTACATCTGGAAGGAGCGACAACATCACATTAGGGTTATTTATACCGTGATAAGCTGTAAATCAATACGGTTCAATCTACTGAAATTATTTGACATGGAGATCACTGATCAAGATGGCTGACCTGGGCCTTGAAAGCAACTGAAAATAGTTGTTAGTTGTGGCTTCATTTGTGAACTGTCAATAATTAAACTTGAAGACCTACTTTGTGGGCACGCAGCCCTATGGCCGAGTGACTCCCAATGCTGCCCTGGGCTCCGGAGTGAGACATGGTTGAATCTGTGATTATGCCGAGAGGGAGCGGGAGAGAGGGTGAGATGGAAAGAGAGATTAAAGCCTTTTTGAAGAACTACTTCTTTTCACATTTATTTTGTGGCATTCCAGTTGCTTTCTAATGTGAACCTACTTAAGACCCCTGGCCCACCAAGGTCATTTCTCTTGACGGATTAAAATATTTAAATTGGGGATTGCAAAGAAAAATATTTTCCAGCAGAGTTCAGATACAAGGGAGAAAAAAAAACAGTCTTGCTTTTTGAACTAATTCCACATTAAAACCCAGTTCTCCACAAAACCGTTGATAAGAACATAATCTACTAATGTAGACTGCTTATGCTCTCTCATCAACTCTACCCCAAAATACACACATTGTGATTTTTAAGCCCAAGATCCATTTGCACAATTTCCCCTCACTAATTATTGCATTTATTCTGTTAAACAGCAATTTCTCTGGAGAGAAAAAAAGGCAACCGTCAAATATCCTTTACAAACCTCATGTTCAAGCACATTTTTCTTACAATTACTAAATTAGATGATGCTTTAATTTGCCAGATGCCGGCCTGTATCACTGAGCTAGGAGGAGATCACAGTCAAATGTTGCCTAACATCTCACCACCATTTCACCATGAATTGATCCATATCACAGACAGAAGGTCACGGTAACACAACACATCCCTTGCTTGGCATAAATAGACAGAGTAAATCCCGGAGTTAACTGGAGCCAAAGGCTTCAATTTGACAATCCTTAATAAAGGTCATCGGATGAAGAGACCCCACCTTTGCCCCCCATCTCTCTCGCTCAGAACCCCCTTCCCTGAGTGTGAATCTCACCGAGCGGCTGGTTGTCAAGGACAAGGGCGAAAACGGACGTCCAGACGGATGGGCCTAAGTGTTGGAATCAGGCCCCCGGAGTAGGCATATATATATACATTTAGAGTCCCACGCCACCTATTGGGCTGGTGTCCCACATCGCCATTGGATGAGTGGAGTTCTCTTTAGGTGCGGAGGGCGGGGTCAGGGGTCATGTATACTGATCTCCGCTGAGCCATGCTGAGTCGGCTGCTCGCTTTGTTGCCCTGCGCTGCTGTGGGGTCCTGGGACACAGCCACCACCATCAGCAGAATGTACCAACAACCCTCCCTTTGTTTCTCTGTGAGGTGGAACTCTCCCGCTCTCTAACTCTGTGCCTCTCTCTCTCTCTCTCCTGCTCTTTTCTCTCCCTCTCATCCACTCTCTCGCTCTCTCTCTCTCGCCCTCTCTATTTGTCTCCACCCTGACTCTAGCCGGAGTTTGAGGTCGGATCAGGCAATGTGCTGACATCAGGACACCATGAGCGATCCTCCATTCTGTGGGGTGTGAATGATTGTGGAGGCCGATGTTCTGTTCTGGCGTGCAGGTATGCAGAAATGCATGTGCACGAATGCACATCCAGCCACACACACTGCTAGGTTTAGTCTACTGCTATAGCAAAGGATAACTCAACGCCACAGAACTATCTGCCTACATCTAGTGCAGTGAGAGCAACACTTGGCGCCCTTGGCAATTTAATATCCAATGATTGTCTACAGTTAAACAGGCAGAACATGTCTGCTGGGAGGCACAGCATGTGGTAGCTTTTTCTACCTGGCCTAAGGGGAGGTTATCTGGTAGAGTTGGAAGAAAGCTTGTCAAGTGAATTCAATACCGGTTTCCTATTACATAATAGTTACATAAAAAGATAAGTGGGATTTTGTTTTCAACAAAAACATACAAATTGTAAAACAACTCCCAGAACTTCTCTTGACAGGAAGTCAGCCATACAAAGGAAAGGAATTAACCATATAATCCTATCACAATACCCAAAGTATGTTGGTAACCATATAACCCTATCACAATACCCAAAGTATGTTGGTAACCATATAACCCTATCACAATACCCAAAGTATGTTGGTAACCATATAACCCTATCACAATACCCAAAGTATGTTGGTAACCATATAACCCTATCACAATACCCAAAGTATGTTGGTAAACATATAACCCTATCACAATACCCAAAGTATGTTGGTAACCATATAACCCTATCACAATACCCAAAGTATGTTGGTAAAAACAATGTTATCAGTTAACTTAGAGGAGAGGGCTGAGTGTCATCCAAGGGTTCCCAACCTAGAGGGCCTCCAAAACAGGGTGCCTGAGCTTCCGCAAGGGGATCTTACCTGATTTGAGGGGTATTATTTTTTATTATCAGTAATTATAATTATATGTATTCTTTTTATTTTAATGTTTTTAATATAATAGGCCCTTTTATAAAAACCTTGCTCACAATGCAAACTTCAGGGAGATATTTCAAATGTTGGACATAAGCTGAATTACAACAACACTGGTTTGTGCTTGTGTGCTGTAGCTATGATGTAAATGCCAATGTGTGTGTGTGTGAGTCCTTAAACAAGCATTAGCGTACACTTATGTGAAAACGCCAAAGGAGTAGATGAGACGTGCCAGTTGATGATTGAACAGGGGATTACACAGACAGAGCTGCAACCAGGCCTTCTGAGGTGCTCTGGTAGTGAGTACAGAATTCTCACAGAGGTCTTGGTTCAGTGAGACTTGTTGTTTCTAACTAATTTAACACCTCTTGTCGTGACGGCACGACTCATACAAAGGCGTCTCAGAACAATAATCTGAAAATGATGGTTATGTTCACAGCAGTACAATAACAGTACGTAAGACACTGACCAGTTGTTTCCAAAACCACATTTTCAGATTCTTACACAAACGTCTTGGAACAATATCTAAAATTTCGGCTACCTGCGCCTTCTGATGCATGGCCCCTATCTCTTTCATCTACAGACGTGCATTAACTGCTGCAGCCATGTTGTGGATTAGGCACTGAGCCATGTCTCGGGCGGGGCTGGGCCTGGGCCTGGATTGGGTGTAGGCCATGTCTGTATGGTCATGGGGTCCAGTGGTTTGTGTTAGTCAACACTGGGCAAGGTGCCCTGTGTCCAGACCACTACACCAGGACACTGTGGCAGGCGGGGTAGAGCCTAAAGCCCTGCGGCTCAGTCCAGTACAATGGGGAGCCCAGCAATGTGCTGACTGCTACCCCATCCCGCAGGCTGGGACTCCATTCACTGCCGCTCTGTATAAATAGGCTCGTTTACACAGGGGTCAGGACATCGTTTTGTGGAGCCCCCTGTGAGCGCTACACAGCTATTTTTTGGGGTAGGTCAGGTAAGCCCTCCATCTTTAGACCATTTAGCCTATAGCCTTTTGTTGGCACTGTTGACCATTTGCGTTGTCCATTGTCCTGTTTTCTCCTTTGCCGTTTTCTGCTGAGCCTCGACAACGTATAGAAAGGGACATACGCTCGCAAACAGACACACGCGCAACTGGAAATGGACACACCAATGGGCCTTGACCCTGTAAAGTCTCTCTGTCTCTACCTTTCACAGTCAACACTATGCCTCTCTAGTTTCCCGTGTTTCAACTATAAAGTTGACTTTACCTGATCAGGGTGTGAAAGTTGCGTGACTTTACATGCAGATGATAGTGTTTCAGCATGGGAAACTGATGACAACAAATAAAGGAAAAGGTCATTGTCACTTTTCCTTTCGAATTGGGTAGATAATTTGCATTCTACCACGTTGTTTGCACGCAGTAAAAGATTTAGAGAAGTCACAGATGCAATGCAACCTGCAATAGGGTTGCTGGTTTCTTTACAAGTGAACTGTGTACTATTAGTTATGTAGAATGTTAGGTAACACGTTTGTGTGTTAAAGTGGAGTGTCTTCAGTGTTACACTTCTCAGTTGGGATTTTTGCCCTGCTTTGTATCATGGCTCTTGCTTTAGCGAGCTGTAATCAGTACTAGCATCCGTCGAAACACAGCGTATCGTTTCATTCGGGCTTATCATCAGTCTCTATTATACAGTAATAAGTAGTGCCTGGCATTACAGCATAACCATGAGACATTAATGTGTTTGGGGATTAGCTACTGGGACAGACTGATGACAGAGCTTGAGCTGACCAGAGATCTGCCATGGTCTGTCTGAGGGGTCAAACTGTGACTCTGGGTGACCGTCTGTGACTGTATGTTTTCTGCACTGCTCCAGGTCAAGTATTACAAAGATTTCAAACATGGCGCTGACTAATCCGAACCCTATGGGACCATGGAAGGTGAGTCAATGTTATGTACACTATGTTTCCACATCCCCTTAATGTTTCTGACCTTTTATAAACAGACAGAATGGTAAGAGCAGTGTAAAAAATAAGAGAAAAACAAGCGTTTGTGGCAAAACCATTATTGGTTAGGGACACAGTAAATGTGTACTCCTTGTTTTAGGTCACAGTTTACGACCAGGAGAACTTCCAGGGGAAGCGTATGGAATTCACTGCTTCCTGCCAGAACATCATGGAGTGTGGCATGGACAATATCCGTTCCCTAAAGGTTGAATGTGGCGCGTAAGTCATCCATCCTCTCAGTACCCAAACTTTTTCCCATGATCCTCCAGGGACCAGGCAACCATCTGCCATGTCAAAGCTGGTAGGAAGTCTTTGCTGGTGGGAAGTGTCAATCAATCACATTTATCTGTACCGTCTGTATCTCTATACTTCTCGTCCATTTTAGTATCTGTCTGAAAGTGTTTTTATCTGTCTCTCTCTCTCTCTCTCTCTCTCTGCGTGTTTAGCTGGGTGGGGTATGAGCACTCCAGCTTCTCTGGGCAGCAGTTTGTGTTGGAGCGGGGAGAGTACCCTCGCTGGGAGTCCTGGAGCGGCAGCAATGCCTACCACATTGAGAGGTTGATGTCCTTCCGCCCAATCTGTTCTGCCGTGAGTGTACTAGCCAAGCACTGTTCCGGTCCCTGTTGGACCAGTTCAGACAGGCCCTCTTCCCTGTGGGCTACATTCCATTATTATTCTAGCATTACACTTAGAATTTCTAATACATTTCTTGACTCAAATGAATATGTTACTGCAAGTACAAATATTGAAACATAGGCTGGATATTGGAACAGAGTCTTACATGTCTGGCTCTTGGGATAGATGCTAATAGTGTTGAGTGTTTTCAACAAAAACATACTTAGGTACAATTTTAACATGTAACAGATAGAAGTAGCAATCACTGATAGCCTCAAGCAGCAATACTGGAAGTACTAAACTATGATATTGAAACAAAAATTTGTAATATAAAGATTAGGTAATTCTTCTCAGTCTGTCTATGTTAAACAGTGCTGAATGAAAGCAATGAATGTGACCTGAAATTGACCTCTCCTCTCCTTGACTTGCCCAGAACCATAAGGAGTCCAAGATTGTGGTGTTCGAAAAGGAGAACTTCATTGGCAAACAATGGGAGATGAATGATGACTACCCCTCCCTGCAGGCCATGGGGTGGGGTAACAACGAGATCGGATCCATGCAGGTCCAGAGTGGAGCGTGAGTGTCAGGACTACAAAGTCTGGCTTCATTCTTACACTAGAGAAGACTGTAGGCTCATGAGTCACAATGAATTGCATCTAGTCATCACAAAACTTTGACAGGATAGTTACATAAGCAAAAATAGATTTTTATATTTCAAAGTGAAACGAGAGTCAAACAGTTCAGAGCTCAGGCAAAATAGCATCATTCCCTTTCCAACAGTGTTCTTCTGGCCAGGTGCAGATCTACATGAAGTAATGATGTGCTTTGATTAAAATGAATTGTAATAACTACATAGTTAAAATCCATTGTGTTAACTACATAATTGAAATCCATTGAAATAATTACATAATGTAAGTCCATTGATCATAAAGTAACTAAGTTAAGCCTTATTTCATTATTTAAATGATGAATTAGTGCCCAATGACCTTATGGACCTCTGTTGGCAGATGACACTGCAGTGAAAAATAAGAACGAAATAGCAAATATAGGGGTGATGTTGGAAAAACTGTTAATATGTACCCGTCTCTTATACATTCTAGACTCTAGAGGGTAAGCTCTGGGGCTATTTGCTGGATATTTTCTCACGTCACCTTCCGTCCCTCTCTGCCCCCCTTTAGCTGGGTGTGCTACCAGTTTCCTGGTTACCGGGGCTACCAGTACGTCATGGAGTGTGACCGTCATGGCGGGGAGTACAAACACTACAGGGAGTGGGGCTCCCACGCTCAGACCTTCCAGGTCCAGTCTCTGCGCCGCATCCAGCAGTGAGAGCCTCCACAGCCTCCTCCATCTTTCATCCCTCCTGCTCTTCCTTCTCCTCCTTTTCCTTCTTCACCCTATCATTCCTGTCAGACCTCTGAGACCAGCCACTCCTGACCCTTCTGGTGCTCCACAGCTAGATGTTTACAGCGCCTTTGTTTTGTTCAATTGCCCGAAAGAAGAAAAACTAGAAAACAAGAGAAAAAGAGAGAAATCTGACGTAGATGGATACTCCCCGCAGCGGCGGTGAGAAGGTCCCGGGTGGTGTGGTGGTACGACTCAGGCTTTGATGCTCTTCTTCTGTTGTCAAGGGGCATTCACTGCCACGGTGATCAAAACAGAAAGAATGAGCAACAAAAATAAAGAACAATACAAGTGTCTGCTATTAACCTGCTCTTGGGTCAAGTGCCTTTATTTTGCATTTTTATTTCACTATCTGATACAGAGATTATAAAACCAAAAGGGATGTAATTGATTGGTACATGCTCAGCATCACTATAAATTGTGGGGTTTGATGGAGTCACCACAGTATTTTACAACTCCTAGCCTTCAGTAACAGAAATATCACTACATACTCAGTTAAAATGATCCTAAAAATGAGTTCATTGTATGGGCAATAGTCCCCTCAATGTGAAAATGCCTTGGTTACTCTCTTGGTAATTAGAAACATAGGAAATATACAAATAAATTCATAACAAAGGGAAATAAATATCATAATGCAAAAGAAAACAAAGCTTTAATCATTGAAATAAAATTGTATAAAAGTCAAATGTTCCCCACTACTACTGAGACATATTAAAGTGGCTGTCCCATACAACCGCTTTTCCTGTCTGTTTTAAATCATTACAGCTAAATCCCAAATGACAGATTTCCCTTCGGCCCTTTCTTAAACTTGAGGGTGGGGCTTTCAGTGCATTCTGTTATTACCAAAAGTATCTGATGCCAACTGTATATCTGGAAGCATCAGCGTCCTTGAAAAGTGCTATAGAAGTTCAATATATTCTCTTCTTGGTCATCACCCTTAACATAAAAAAGGGGTAGAAAAAATATGAAAATACATATACTATTACTATGACATTGAATCTCCAAATTGCTTAATAATAACCTATAATTAGTATTTTTTTATTATGAGTGTGTCATTATGCTTTACGACATCAGGGTAATGACTTAAATATCCCATGACTATGACTTTGGATTTTCGATTATTCTATTATTATGTCTCATGGCTTATCACATAATGTTTAGTCATATACGCAGGTCAATCAATCAATCAAAATCAAAATGTATTTATAAAGCGCTTTTTACAACAGCAGTTGTCACAAAGTGCTTTACAGAGACACCCGGCCTTAAACCCCAAGGAGCAAACAACAGTAGTGTTGAATTTCAGTGGCTAGGAAAAACTCCCTAAGAAGAAGGTACATTTAATCGCCCGGTAGTATTATGTTATGAAATCCATTGTTAACTAGAGCTTCATTCAGTGGGTTTTTAGGGTGATTTTGTAAATATCCACACTTTAGATTTTTGGTTCTTGGAGAACATTTTCATTAACAAAAATATGTACCAAATTTTATCAGGAACCACAAACTGATATTGGCAGTGATCATTCTATTTCACAATGGATACATTCTAAGCCATTTTTTCAAAACACCTCCTGATGTCCTGAATTTTGAGACAAATATAACAGGTATATCAATTACTTGTTTTATCTGGGTCTATATGCTTATACCTGTCAATTAACCATGTAATAAAAAAGTAAACACCCCCTAAATGGTTGGGAAACTGCTAGTAATTTATCCCAAATTTCATTAACATGATATATATCGTGCTTCCAAGTGTTAAATAGGTTCAGAAATCCCAGTGATTCATAATGAGGGGGCATGGTGCATTCGACCTATTGGGATAAATTAAGTTCTGACTTTGCAGGAAACAGATGTTTAAAAGGCAATTTCAATTTTCTGCAAGGTGATGTTGGTAACAAGACACAACATAAATCATGCAAATTGTAACAGTGAATGGGAACAGTGAGAACAAAATTCACAGATATTGATTCAACAAGGTGCTGAAAGTATTCTTTAGAAATGTTGGCCCATATTGATAGGATAGCATCTTGCAGTTGATGGAGATTTGTGGGATGCACATCCAGGGCACGAAGCTCCCGTTCCACCACATCCCAAAGATGCTCTATTGGGTTGAGATCTGGTGACTGTGGGGGCCATTTCAGTACAGTGAACTCATTGTCATGTTCAAGAAACCAATTTGAAATTATTCGAGCTTTGTGACATGGTGCATTACCCTGCTGGAAGTAGCCATCATAGGATGGGTCCTTGGTGGTCATAAAGGGATGGACATGGTCAGAAACAATGCTCAGGTAGGCTGTGGCATTTAAACGATGCCCAATTGGCACTAAGGGGCCTAAAGTGTGCCAAGAAAACATCCCCCACACCATTACACCACCACCACCAGCCTGCACAGTGGTAACAAGGCATGATGGATCCATGTAGTCATTCTGTTTATGCCAAATTCTGACTCTACCATCTGAATGTCTCAACAGAAATCGAGACTCATCAGACCAGGCAACATTCTTTCAGTCTTCAACTGTCCAATTTTGGTGAGCTTGTGCAAATTGTAGCCTCTTTTTCTATTTGTAGTGGAGATGAGTGGTACCCGGTGGGGTCTTCTGCTGTTGTAGCCCATCCGCCTCAAGGTTGTGCGTGTTGTGGCTTCACAAATGCTTTGCTGCATACCTCGGTTGTAACGAGTGGTTATTTCAGTCAAAGTTGCTCTTCTATCAGCTTGAATCAGTCGGCCCATTCTCCTCTGACCTCTAGCATCAACAAGGCATTTTTGCCCACAGGACTGCCGCATACTGGATGTTTTTCCCTTTTCACACCATTCTTTGTAAACCCTAGAAATGGTTGTGCGTGAAAATCCCAGTAACTGAGCAGATTGTGAAATACTCAGACCGGCCCGCCTGGCACCAACAACCATGCCACGCTCAAAATTGCTTAAATCACCTTTCTTTCCCATTCTGACATTCAGTTTGGAGTTCAGGAGATTGTCTTGACCAGGACCACACCCCTAAATGCATTGAAGCAACTGCCATGTGATTAGATAATTGCATTAATGAGAAATTTAACAGGTGTTCCTAATAATCCTTTAGGTGTGTGTAGGTGTATTAAAAAAGTTATTGTAAATGCATGAATCTGAAATTGATTGATTTAGATAAATCCAAAATGTACTCTATATGCAAATCAAAGGTTAAAGCTGTTTAGCCCACAGTAGATAGATTTGTGCATCTAATTCAGTCTATGAAAATGTTAATAACTACATGTTTTCCAAGTAACAAAACTTGTTTTCATCAAAAGTTTAAAGTTGTCCAGCCCTTTCTAGAATTGGCACTTTCACTGAAGTTATTTCTAATGAATACCTTTTGTTTCTAAATGTAAGGAATGTTATTATATTCACCACGATTACAAATCGAAGGATTTAGGTTGTGAAGCCAAAGTTTCTTAGACAATCTATGTTGTGAATAAATGCATATTTATAATGTTTGAAACATTATATGAAATCTACTATTACATTTTTTATTAAATCAAATATGGTAAAACTTGTCCAGCCCTTTCTTGAACAATGTGTACTTATAATGAAGTTTCAATCAGAATCTTTGATATTGCAAATTATGCATACACACAATGAAAATAAAATCATACCGTCACTAACAACAGCTGTCACAAACAACACAATATGTGATCATGAGACATTCCTGGTAGCAATCAGTGAAGAATCTAAGTTTTTTTCAACGTTTCAGTATGGTAACATTGAACGTCTGTTGAATGTCGGTCTAATATGAAAAAATCTTCACCACAGTGGTGGACGATAACATCAGCTTCTAAAAATAGGCGGTGTGGATGGACATATAATATAATTGAATACTTATAGTAAAATAAAATGTAAGAAGCATTATTAAGATACCCATTCTATATAAATGTTATTCAAACAGTATATGTTTTGATGGTAAAAACCTGGCGAACGTCATTACTGTGGTGTTAATTATTTTTACTCTAACTGCCTAGCTATTTACGTTACTTGATTAATATCATCAGCTATAATTTCACAAATCTTTACTACAACTTTATGAGATGAGAGATGTGTGCTAGTGGAGGACAAATGAGTTATAGATTTTCACGTACTGAAGCGAATTTAATAAATTACGAAACAACCCTCCTGAAAAAAGTAACATTTGGCATACTACGCTATCATATGAAGCATGTAGGCCTACATCAGGTGTTTCAATGCTTTCGAAACCGATGCATTAAATAATTCCAAAATAATAAAGCATTATTCTACAGGTATAATACAAAAATAATATTAAATGTGTGAGGGCAAACAATAGCAAAAACAGCGCAAATCAGTAATCAAAAGACTTGTAATGCATTAGGAAAATGTGAATCAATAAATGCTTTTACTGTGTACAGTATACATTTTTTTGATACTGTAGTGAGGGTAAAATCTGTAAACCACCTTAAGATGAGGCTCCTCCTCAAAGAGAAGGTTAACAGGAAGTTAGATGAAAGCTGGCTGGCAGGAGAGACTAGCTAGTTAGCGGTTTTTCCATCGTTTACAGTACCTTTTTATTTCACAATAGTGGATTTTCAAAAGGAAGAACATTCGGAAACATGAGAACACCATTGTGGGATCGTAGAAATACAGCGCCAAAACTATGCTTTTCACTTTTCGGCTTCCTCCTTTTTGTTGTTCCCAACGTTATTACGGCTCTAAGCGTCGGCGAGGCGAGGCTTGTCAGAAGCAGCACTAATGATGAAGCGAAAGAGATTGAAGACTACCAAAAATACTATAATTATTTGGAAATGACCCAGCTACTGAAGTCCATGGCGTTGAAATATCCTCATATCGCAAACCTATCCAGTATAGGCCTGTCCGTGCAAGGCAGGGAGTTGTGGGTTATGCGAATCACAAAGGACCCCAACGCCGACATACCGGGGAAACCCAAATGTAAATACGTGGGGAACATGCACGGAGATGAAACAATCTCTAGGCAAGTATTGTTATACCTTGTGGAGTACCTACTGGCGAGGTTTGGAGAGGACGCGCGCATCACGGAGTTGGTGACGAACACGGATATTTACATTATGCCCAGTATGAACCCAGACGGGTTCGAAAAGTCCTTGGAAGGGGACTGCAATGGCGTCTCGGGGGGTCGTTCAAACGCCAATAACATTGACCTCAACAGAAGTTTTCCCGACCAGTTTGACAAAATCAACGTCACGCAAGAGGACATTCCCGAGGTTACAGCTGTCATTAAATGGATCCTGGACCAAAAGTAAAGTATTTTTTTTTCTGTATTTATGTGCCTGCACATGTGGGAGGGATTGTAACTCCATTAAAATGGTGAGATGGGGCTGAAATGTGTATGAGACGATGAACAGGCCCATATTGCTGCAAAATGGTATCTACCGAAACCAAGGCATTTGCAGCAGCTTGCATCTATTATTGTTTTCAGAGACCTGAAAGAACCTCATAGGTCCCAAACACTCTCCATGCACACAAAAGATCTCTGTTTACCTAGGGGTCCACTGTTGCCAGCTAACAGTTGGGAATGCCGTTGGTCAACATTAGACTTCATTAGGCCTACATAGCTTAGTAGCTAGCCATAAAAATGTTGCCTTTTGTCTAAAAAAAAACCTATCACAACAAACACTGTACCCTTCTATTTGTCATTGTCTAAACCGCGGAACTGTTGACAAATCTAACGATGCCCTGTTATAAACGTTCAACCAATTCTTTCTGCTGTAGAGCGAGGACAAGGCTGTCTTATTTTGCCGGTCCTACAGAATGCATGCTGTTGTTGTTTTGTCCCTCCAGGTTTGTGCTGTCAGGGAACCTCCATGGGGGCACTGTGGTGGCCAGCTATCCCTTTGATGACTCCGCTTCCCACAAGATGCAGGGTTACTACAGCCGCTCTGTGGACGACAAGCTCTTTAAACACCTGGCACTGACCTACGCCAAGAATCACCCTGTCATGAGGACCGGGGAGCCCAAATGCCCTGACTCCCCCGACGAGACCTTCAAAGATGGCATCACAAATGGAGCAGAGTGGTATGATGTGCCTGGTAAGATTTGATTTGTCTTGGACCATCAGACTACTGCTGTGATGAGGTCTTAAATCATTTGGTGAGCATATCTAGGTTGTGCTGCTTTTCCTTTTTTGTTACACCAGATGGGTTGCCCCTAATATCTATGTTTTTGTTTTGGATTGCGTGGGCATTTCATCCCATCTTTGTACTTTGTTTCCTTGTTTTTCAGTTCCTTGAGAACTTTCATGGCCTTTTTACCGTATAATCCCACACTTTCTCTCTAGTAACATTCAGGCATTATTGTCAAAACAGACCAGAGTTCTGGGTAGACATGACAATGAAGTCATATGGGGTTCATTTTTATTCTTCTTTCATCAGAGAAACTGACGATGTCATGTGGTAATTTTACCTCTGAGGGGTTTATAATCAGCTGGGTATCAGGTTAAACGTAGCTGTGTACGAGTTCATGGATATGTTGCGAAACTTCTAATTGAGAAGTTCTAATATCAGATAACATTTAGGTCTGTAGTTGGATCATTTAGGATAGGCTATAAGATGACAGTAGGCTTTCCCTGCCTAGGTACAGGCCTACGTTCCGCAATTCTGAAGTTGAAGTGGAGGTGCATTAGCCTAATTAGTTTAATGCTGGTTTTCACTGTCTCTATCTTGTACACGTTTTCCATTGCCCAATGTTAACTGCACATTTTGTCCACTTATTTTGGGTCTATTTGAGAACCAAACCAGCACAGCTGTTATTGTCTGTCCAGTCTTAATTCACAAATGCCCTAATTAGGTTATTAAATCAGAGCACATGTTTAAACATCCAGGTACTCCATTGTACTGACTTGAATATAGCCAAAGGACTTTTGGCAGGGGACAACAGACCTAGCTAGCCACTATAGTATTATTCACCTCTAGTGCAGTACAGATATGGTGTCTCAGGTTATGGGTCTCAGGTTACCCATCTATCTTTTACCAGCTGTGTGTGTGTGTGTGTTTTTCCATGCTGTCCCCCTACCACTTTAATTTCAGGAATGGCAACGTGTCCCACTGGCAGTAATTGGACTCTCACTCTGTGCTCTATTGCTGCTGGCAGGTTAGGGGGGGTGGAAATACAGCCACAGTAGGGGGGATAACAGGATGATACTCTTATCTCAGTGACTGTTTTAGGTGACCGTCAATGTTTTCATTTATGTGTGTAATTAGGGGTTGTGAATTCCAGGTATGTATATGAATCTCAGCTTTTCCTCCATAATACCGGAAATTACGTAGGCTACTTCTTTTGCTTAAGTCGTAGATTAGGAGTCAGCTGTGGCCAATTATCGGTTTCTTCATTATAATTAAACTAAATATAAATTGACACATTGGTGGCTTCCTCTGCTTCATTCATGCACCATCAAAGGAATAGCAAAGGTGCCAATTATAAGTTGTGATTCTGATGTGTAATATGCATTAGGCAACCTGTTTTTGCAAGTAATTAACTCTGAATAGATTGACATCATGTTAAACAAGCTAATGACAGGAATGAAACATACCCAGCTATATTTTAAGATCTTATGAGAACGGGAATATTACTTTAAATTCTAATATGTACCATGACCTTCAGAGACAAGACTGTTGATTGAGAAAGCAGAGAGAGAAACTTTGACAGTGACTGAATGCAAGGAAAAAGAGGGTGGGAGACAAGTAATGGACTTGGGAGTTTGAGTTGAGTAATTGCCAAAGATGACTCAACCGTTTGATGAAAGCTCTTTCCTATTGATTTTGTCAATTTTATTTGTCTTTCTCCTAAGTTTACTCAGGAATATACTTTAGGCCTAGGGGAATGGCCTTAAATCAACTGGAAGAAGAATCCTGTTGCTAAGGTAGTTACATTTACTTTGGCTTACAGCCTATTTCAGTAATATTTAGTAATATATTATTTAGCCAATTATTTGGAATTGCAAAGGCATGCAGTTTCCTAAACAAAAGTATGCTGCACAGCCCCTCCCAGTCAGTCAGTCCCTGGTACCTTGTGGTCTCATGTGTAGTGTTCAGGACTCAAATGAGAACCATTATGTCTACTATAAGTTTGTCATTCCAGCACCTCTAAATTGATTTGCACCCTTGATAAATAAGAGAGACAAATGTTGAATCATATCAGCATAATAATAATGAGCTATATTTATTGTTATTCTCTAACAAAGTAACTATAGAAGAGAATTGACAAAAATCTCTGAAATAACAAATGTATTAACACAAAAAATGTGGGGTAAACATTATTGGTGCCCTTGTTTTCAGTACTTTGTGCGCCATCCCCTGGCAAGGATACCAGATTTTAGCCTTCTGATATTTTTGTGATTAGATTGGATAACAAATAGGAAGGGATCTTATTCTTCTATTCAGAATTTTTTCCAAATCCTTGAACTCCTACAGTCTGCGCCTACCAGAGTTGATGCTAGACTTTGTTATGACGGCCAATATGGCGCCTACTACCCAGTTAATATCTGAGGTTTTCAATGGGATGTAGGGCAGAAGACGGAGTTGCCATTGCCACCATTTCTTTTTGGATTTTTATGTAAGCTTGGGGTCGTTGTCTTGCTGGAATATCCACTTCTGGTCAAGCTTTGGGTAGCCATGTTTTTCCCTGTTACTTTGTTGAGGTAATGACATTAAGACTCCCAATACCAGTGGAAGAAAAAGCATCATAATATTGGAGGTCCCTTGCCTTATTTGTCAGTAGCCTTACAGTTGTTTCTGCATTCATATTCTTTACCTGGTTTCAAGCCAAGTAGCTGTTGTCATTGAGGGGGTGTCTGCTGTACACTGAACAAAAATATGAATGCAACAATAAAAAAACTAATGTTGGTTACAACACCATGTTGGTTACAACACTGAACTGCATTCAGGTCAAGACACTGGTGAGGATGACAAGCACACATGTGCTTCCCTGTGATGGTTTTTGACAGTTTGTTGCAGAAAACTATTTGGTTGTGCAAACCCAGTTTCACCAGCTGACTGGCCGCTCCTGCCGGTGGAAAAGACGAATATGGAGGTCCAGGCTAGTATGGAACACATGGTTTGCACTTGTGAGTACTGATGGACATTCTGCACAATTATGTAAAACGATGTAGGCGGCAGCTTATGGTACAGGCATGAACATAAAATTCTCTAGCAACAACTCTAGTAGACATTTCGACTGTCGGTATGTCAGTTGAAAGATCCCTTGAGACATCTGTAGAATTGTGTTTTGTTGTAAAACTTCACATTGTGGTGGCTTTTTATTGTCCCCAGCACAGGTTGCACCTGTGTAATGATCATGTTGTTCAAGTACCTTCTTGGTGTCTTGGTAAAGGAGAAATGTAAAACAATTTGTACTCACCTCGTACAAATATTTTTTAGTTTTTGTCTGTGAACTTTTGTCAGCTCATAAAACATGGGATCAACACTTAACATGCGTTTTCATTTTGTTCACTGTAGATTTGGACACTTGGGGATCTGTAAATGCTGCCAATTTCTGTAACTTTCTGACTATAGCCCTTGGGTTCTTTTTTGCCTCCTGAACCATGTTACTCACTGTGGGTGGGGACAAGATTGCGTCCTCTCTGGGGCAGGTTTTCTGATGATCCCATACATAGATAGGCTTTTGTTTTCTTGCTCTCATAACCGTCATCTGTGCAATTTTGTGTGCTGTTCTAGTGAACTGTTCTGAAGAACACAACCTCATAGTTACATCACTATAGGCCTGATTGCTCCAGCTCTGCCTTTCAGAGTCATTCAAACAGTGTTGTTTTCCTGCTGGCCGGATTAACTACACTGTGTTCATAGGTCTAGCAGCTTAATGTGTTTGTTGCTTTTGTCTGGATTCTGGAATGAAGCTCTTATTTACTGGTAAATGGAAGCAGGCTATTTTTGCAAGGCAGTGTGTCACTGTGGCTGGGGTCAAAAGCTAAAACAAGCTCCAGGTTGAGTAAGCCTAATGCTATAAACTATATTATTGTTTAGTCTGTTACCATAAGTCTCAAAGGTTTGTCATTTATTGTGTCAACATTCAGTCAATTGTCTACTTATCTTGAGCTGTGCAGTTATTGTCCAACTTCCTTTGAGATTCCATGAGATATTAGTGCTGTTTAACGACTAAAATAATTAGTTGCGATTAATTGCATTTTAAAATGTGTTCAGGTATGGCCCTAAATAAACACCTTTCTGTTTAAAAAGCAGTGCTTTATATTACATTTTGACCCTGCTCTCCCTGGTAGATAGGGTTACGTGCGCAGAGAGAATTACTTACAGCGACGCATACAAAACTTAGATATTCATTGCTATTCCCATTTTAAAGACACGCTGGCTACTCTGGAAGGTTCTGGGACACTTTCTCCAGTTTGTTGCCATCTATATTTACACATTACCCCATAATGACAAAACAAAAGCATGCTTTTGAAAAATGTGTGCCAATATTTTGGTTTCCCCCTCTCCAAATATCACATGTATCACTGTATTCAGAGGTTTTATTGAGTACTTTTTTGGTAGAACCGTTGGCAGTGATAAGGCAATCGATGGACACGGGGCTGACCTTCCTATAGAGGAAGGCGGCTGTGTATCCTGCCTGAGGAAGGATGTGGAGTGGGTGTGGATGCCCGTGTGATTGATGTTTGCTTTTAGATATAATCTTGAATTTTGTGTTGGCCTGAGCGAAGGGTTAAACATGAGTAAGCCACTAAATGGTGACTGTTATCAGGACCGTTACAGTACACACACAAGCTACAGCCCTCTAGGTTGTTCCACGCTTAGTCAACCAGTATGTTTATTCATTAGGAAGTGTCAGGTCCATGGCTTAAGCCAGGTGGTGTTTGTGTCTCCTAACCAGGCTCGTGGGGCACTGCCCTGTGGATCTGTTCTACCACCACCTTTACACAGCCAGGCTGAGAATTACAGGCTCCACACAGCCTGACTGTAACAGACATCCAAGGCTGGCACACGGGTTTCCCCTACCAGCATGCACTGGGCTGGGGTAAACCTTGCTCCCATTTTGATTTGAAAACTATATTGAAATGTCTCTGGAGTTAGACGGCTGCATGATCACAGGCCGACATTGTCATAATCAAACTAATTCTTTATCCCAGTTATTTTGAGTTGGTCTTTTTATTTTGGAGTACATTATACTCTAGCCTATATGATCACCTCTGTGGCATTTACTGCTCTACAAAAGCAATACAAATGCATTGGGCTATGCCTAGTTTTTCTATGGAATTATCAGTTCAATCTTTATTTGCATTATAATTTATATTATTGTTGTGGTATTTCTCCTTTATAAATATAAAGAAGTGAAATCAAAACTGTATGTATCAGAACTAGAAAAAAGTTAGTAGTTTTGATTGCTGAAAATGTTGAGCGTGCCTGTGTTTTTGAAGAGTTTTCTAAACATTGTTTTGCACACATCCTTAGATTGAAAAAGACTCATACTGCATGGATTAAAGTACAATTACTTACACATTAAAATCACTGTTTATAAAACGCCAAGTACACATTAAACCAACTCTAAATGAAGGCATCAAACTGAACCGACTGACTGGAGGCGGTGTAGTGCAAGACCGGGCCTTAAATCTGCCTGAAACAACCAGGCCCGCCTAGGGCAGCGTCAGGCCTGCACCTTGTGGGGATGGCAAGTGCCCAGGCTTTAAATGAATGTCTGTGCAAAGCCTTACCTGGGAATGATGTCTGGGGAAGCTGGCACCACGCCACAGTAAACACTGTCCTCCACCAAGCCCCGTCCTGGAGGAAAGGTTTTGAGTTGGCCGCAGACTGCTCTGAACGGAGCACTTCACGCCGGTTAACACCTTTTAGCTTACACCCTAGGTTTGGTGATTTAAGGCCGTTCCTGATGCCGAACATTGGGCGTGTGCTCTTTCTGTGGCTCTCATGATCTACATGGGTGAGATTGTGTGTGACCACCCACTTAAATGGTATGCTCATTCACTTTCTTTTGCTTGCTTTTAAAAGGGATGCTGACGCCTACATAAGTCAGTTTGAAGCAGGGTGATTTAGACATGCTTGTAATATGACATTTTGACAGTTTGTAATCCCTTTTCAGGAGGTATGCAGGACTTTAATTACCTGAATGGAAACTGCCTGGAGATCACCATAGAGCTGAGTTGCTGTAAATTTCCATTAGCCTCCGTTTTAAAGAAGGAGTGGGACTACAACAGGGAGTCGCTTATTGCCTATTTGGAGCAGGTAGGCTTTACATGGAGACCTTTGGGTCGTGGGTATTCTGTGGTGATTGAAGGCAAAACGACTAAATTAATCTGTTATAAATTAAGTCTTTAACACAACAGTCTTGGAGAATGTGTGAAAGGGGTCTGAATCATTTCCAAAGGCACTGTGAATATCTATATGATAAGTCTGTCTGATGGACTTTCTCTGACTCCATCCTGATGCTATATACTGTGTGAATGGCTGTTGCCGTTAAATCAGTTTACAGTTTTAGGCAGCAGGTTTTCTGAGGCTTTACGTCGTCCACTTGTAACTTTAAAGTTATGTTATTCAACAGACATTGAGAAGGGTGTTTGAATGGTGTTTATCCCAGGTCCACATTGGAGTGAGAGGCTACGTGAAGGAGGCTACTAGTGGGACACCGCTGCCTGACGTCAGGATTGTGGTGGCAGGCATCAACCACAACCTCACCACGGCCCAGTTTGGTGACTACTACCGGTTGCTGCTCCCAGGGACATACAATGTATCTGCTGTAGCCACAGGGTGAGTACTGCTGGGGGATTGAGCTCCTCTCCTTCACAGGTTACAACAAATATAAAAAAATGAATCACTGCCTACTCCTGGTTTTGGATCCTGTTTGATCTCCTGTGAACAGATTCCTTAATATTAATGACATTTCAAATATATCACGTGTATGTAGAGATTTCTACTTTATTTTGTATTTTTATAAAAATGTATTATTTTTCAATGTTTTCATAGGTACATGACCAGCACGGCATTTGGGGTCCGAGTTGCAGAGGGCAAGGCCGCCGAACTCAACTTCACTCTGACACCCTTGGGAAAGGAACCTATTGAAGGCATAGCCAAATCCTCTACCCCTACCACCACTACAGCCCAAGCGGTCTCCACCTCTACTGAGCCCTCCAGCACCGTCCCTGAGATGGAGGCCGCTGATGATTCAATAATCTCCAATTCCCCGGAGGTCCAGCCCCCATCCCAGCCTGAGCACCAGCCCATCCAGCCACAGAAATTCCGCCACCACGGATATAATGACATGGAGCTGTTCTTGCGGATGTACTGTTTTGTTTTCTCTATAGTTTGTACCTTGCAGTAAAGCATGTACTGTTGTGCGTTCCATTGAACTGTTTGTAGACATCGTGTGGGGGATCTTCTGATATGTTTCTGTGCTATCAAGGGATGTTAGGAGGTGCAAAAAACGTGCTTCAGAAGATTCTGTACAGTTTGATCAAGAACACGTTCTTTTTACACCACAGGTACAGGACTGACTTCCCCTCAATTACCCATCTCTACTCTGTTGGGAAGTCGGTTCAGGACAAAGAGCTGTACGTCATGGTGATTTCAGACAACCCCACCGTCCACGAGCCAGGTAGGGACAGGCTTTGGCCTGGTTTGCACTAAAGCATTCTTCTCAACTAAACGTTTATAGCAGTGCTATTCGAACTGGCTGTAGTCTGCAGAGGTCTGCAGTTTGTCGCTAGACCCCATCAAAAAATCTGTACACACAGAGCAGTTCTTCTTTTTTTGCTACAACAGAGGGTTTTAACGTCACTGAGAAACCTGAAAAGACATTTATAGATGTACATCTGGTGTGCTTGCTAGCATTTTCACATTTCCTAGTCTGGCTAGCCAAACAATGTATAACAATGTTGGTTTGGTCTCATGCTTGAACATTTTAAGCAACGGTGTAAGTTTGGGTTATTGGAGCTCTTTTCCAGGGGTTACATTGACCTGTCTGTAATATGGGGTGGGGGGGGTCATGACCCCTCCACCCCCCTTGATTCTACACCCCTGGTTTTAAGAGATAATGCTTGACTGGTTACGATAATTATCCAAAGTATGTTCATTTCTATATTCATAATCGATATACAGCTCTGGAGAAAATGAAGAGACCACTGCAAAATTATCAGTTTGAGTAAAACAACAACATACTAATGTTTTAACTAAGGAGGAGTTCAGAAATCAATATTTGGTGGAAGAACCCTGATTTCTAATCGCAGCTTTCATGCGTCTTGGCGTGCTCTCCACCAGTGTGTCACATTGCTGTTGGGTGACTTTATGCCACTGTCACAAAAATTCAAGTAGCACAGATTTGTTTGATGGCTCTTCCTCTTAATAATACATGATATTTATATAGCGCTTTTCAGGGACCCAAAGAAGTTCGTATGAAAGTGACATGAAACAGAAACAAAATAAATACTATGAGAAAACAACAAAGATTGAGAGTGTGGAATTTGGTATGGCTTGATCAATTTCCAGAGGTTTTCAAAAGGGTTCAGGTCTGGAGATTGGGCTGGCCATGACAGGGTCTTGATCTGGTGGTCCTCCATCCACACCTTGAAAGACAAATCTGCCCGATTCCAGCCTTGCTGAAGCATCCCCAGATCATCACCGATCCTCCACCAAATTTCACAGTGGGTGCGAGACACTGCCTTGTAGGCCTCTCCAGGTCTCTGTCTAACCATTAGACGACCAGGTGTTGGGCAAAGCTGAACATTTGCCAGAATTGAACCCTTCTTTTCCTCACTCAAAGCTTTTCTTTTCAACCCTATTGTCATGCTGAATAGGTATTTTTAATTACCTTTGAGGTACTACTTGCACTGTGATTTTTATACTTTTGCACATTAAATTAGATTTGGTTCAGGTAATCACCTAATCAGTACCTCATTAAGTAAAATGAGCTGTACCTGTGTTAGAATTTAACAGACACCGGAATGGAATGTCTGCCATGCATGTAGAGATGCTGATTTAAGAACAATTAGGAGTGGTATTTTCCAGAGCTGTATGTTTACAGGTTTTCATTTGGAATAGCGAATTGTAACGGTTGTCTTGGTTTTACTACATCAACAAACCCTATGTAGGAGTTAATAACATTCCTTTTATTTTTCCCCACAGGTGAACCAGAGTTCAAGTACATAGCTAACATGCATGGGAACGAGGTGGTAGGTCGGGAGTTGCTCCTCAACCTCATTGAGTACCTCTGCCTTAACTATGGCAGCGACCCTGAGGTCACCCAGCTGGTCAATTCAACCCGGATACATATCATGCCTTCCATGAATCCTGACGGTTATGAGATTGCCAAAGAGGGTAAGAGGGGATGTCTGTGTGGATGTCAGTATATAAAATGGAGAAAGCGTGCATGCATGTGTGTGAAGTAGCCATGGAACTGTCCCACTGTTTACAAATACAATTGTTGGAATCCTATATCTTGAATGTGTTCAGAGTGACTGACAGGCGATGGACAGAAACTGTCTTGATGTCAAGAAGTGCTGAGTGAGACCATAAAATAGTTCTAAATGCATATCCTCTTGTTACCTAGCTCCTGTAGTTTTCCTCCCACTTCATATTCAATGTCTCTTTAAACCATCAAATTGTGCTGCTAATTTCCCTAACCCTTAATGGATTTAATAATGATTTTTAATATTTAAGGTGGTACTACCCTAGTGATTAAAGAAGCCCTGTGAATGTGTTTTGTTCTTTGTTTTGCCTCGCAGGTGATGTCATTTATTTAGGAGACGTCTTTGTTTTGCCTCGCAGGTGATGTCATTTATGTAGGAGACGTCTTTGTTTTGCCTCGCAGGTGATGTCATTTATTTAGGAGACGTCTTTGTTTTGCCTCGCAGGTGATGTCATTATTGTAGGAGACGTCTTTGTTTTGCCTCGCAGGTGATGTCATTTATGTAGGAGACGTCTTTGTTTTGCCTCGCCGGTGATGTCATTTATGTAGGAGACGTCTTTGTTTTGCCTCGCAGGTGATGTCATTTATGTAGGAGACGTCTTTGTTTTGCCTCGCAGGTGATGTCATTTATGTAGGAGACGTCTTTGTTTTGCCTCGCAGGTGATGTCATTTATGTAGGAGACGTCTTTGTTTTGCCTCGCAGGTGATGTCATTTATGTAGGAGACGTCTTTGTTTTGCCTCGCAGGTGATGTCATTTATGTAGGAGACGTCTTTGTTTTGCCTCGCAGGTGATGTCATTTATGTAGGAGACGTCTTTGTTTTGCCTCGCAGGTGATGTCATTTATGTAGGAGACTTCTTTGTTTTGCCTCGCAGGTGATGTCATTTATGTAGGAGACGTCTTTGTTTTGCCTCGCAGGTGATGTCATTTATGTAGGAGACGTCTTTGTTTTGCCTCGCAGGTGATGTCATTTATGTAGGAGACGTCTTTGTTTTGCCTCGCAGGTGATGTCATTTATGTAGGAGACGTCTTTGTTTTGCCTCGCAGGTGATGTCATTTATGTAGGAGACGTCTTTGTTTTGCCTCGCAGGTGATGTCATTTATGTTGGAGACGTCTTTGTTTTGCCTTGCAGGTGATGTCCGAGGGTACACAGGACGCAACAACAGTAACAACTATGATCTGAACCGTAACTTCCCTGACCAGTTTACTGTCATCACTGAACCCAGGCAGCCTGAAACCGTCGCCGTAATGAACTGGATCCGGAATAATCCCTTTGTGCTCTCAGCCAACCTACACGGAGGTAAGCCCTGGACTAGGGCTCCGCAGCCTTTTATGCAGCAATATGAATATAAGTATCTTACAATTTCTACTGATTTGCATGACTTCTATGCTTCCTCTCACCTTTTCTTCCTGTTTACTCCTTTCCATCTATTCTCTCTTCCTGTTCCCTCCTCTATCTACTCTGTCCTCTTCCTGTTCCCTCCTCTATCTACTCTGTCCTCTTCCTGTTCCCTCCTCTATCTACTCTGTCCTCTTCCTGTTCCCTCCTCTATCTACTCTGTCCTCTTCCTGTTCCCTCCTCTATCTACTCTGTCCTCTTCCTGTTCCCTCCTCTATCTACTCTGTCCTCTTCCTGTTCCCTCCTCTATCTACTCTGTCCTCTTCCTGTTCCCTCCTCTATCTACTCTGTCCTCTTCCTGTTCCCTACTTTCCATATCTTCTTTACTTTCTTCCTCTCCTCTTGGCCCTGGAAGGCTACTAATCTGTATAATTTAATTAATACGGTTATTTAGATTTAGAAATACATAACATAATTCAGACTTAATCAGAATAGCTGAAGTTAGCTAACACTATTGTCCCTGCTCCCCCTTTCACTTTTGCTGCAACAGATAAAAAAAATAAAAAAAAACTTAAAGAAAAATCACAACAGTTTTTTCGAGCAGGGAGAGAGCATTCCAACATCAAGACACCTCCTTGTCTCTTAGCCGTGATCCTGCTTGACTCAAGTGTTTACATTTTGTATCTTACCCAATACACATTACCTTCGCACAACGGCCTAAGGAATACTAATTCAAATCATACAATCTCCTGAGCGGTCGTCCTATGGGACGGCCAATGCAAATTTAGAAGTAAATTAAATCTTACTGCTTTTTTTCCCCCTTCATTGGATCAAATTGCTTGTTGTGCCAAATCAAATACCCTTCTGTGCCGGCCGGACTTTCATTGGTGATTGCTGACCTCGGCTTGACCTATTACTCAGTGTTTGGTCCACCACAAACAACACCCTTTTGGCCCTCTATGGAGGACACATTTCCAATTGCACTAATATACGGAATTCTCCCCACCGCAGGGTCACTGGTGGTTAACTACCCATTTGACGATGACAAGCAGGGACGTTCAGAGTACAGCAAATGCCCTGATGACAAGGTCTTCCAACAGGTGGCCAGAGCCTACTCTCAGGTCAGTTTTATCAGTTCGATTATGTCACATTTTATAGGAATCAAGAATTTTTAGCGCCCTTCGTGTAATTAAGAAAAGGTGAATGCAAAACAATGAACAAAACCATGTCAAAAAGTATGATTTTATTCTGCAAAACATGTTTCAAAAGTGATACATATGATGTCACATTGCATTTAAAATCCCTTTGACATCCATCACCATGGGTAAAACTGAAGAGCTGTCAACTGAAAGGACCTACACAGATCAGATAATGGATTAAAAAAAATACATAAACAGTTAAAATACCTTTAAGCACAGTTAGGGCAATAAACAGCATGTTTCGGAAATCTAGAACCGTTGCAAATTTGCAGAAAGAATGATGTGCATATTGCACCCATGCACAGTGACAAAGAAGAATCCAAGGTTAATTGTTTCCTAACTGCACAGTCTAGTGGAATCTTGAGGTTTTCAAGTCTCGAAAAACAACTGTTAGACACCACATTCATGTCAACAAGCTCTTTGGAAGGGTTGCAAGAAAGAAGCCTTTACTAAGCCCAACCCGCAAATTGCAGTGTATGTACATTGCAGAGCATTATTGGAACTACAATTAAAATTGTATGTTTTGGTCAGATGAGATGTATTTTTTAACTTTTTGGCCATTCACATGATGGGCATGTTTAGTGACCAAATGGGTCTGATTAAAGTTTGTGCCAACCTTGTCAGAAGTGGCTGAGTTTGGTTATTCAACTCCAGGGGTGGCTATATATATTTTTTTTTGTGCAGAATTCTCTTTTGATTTTGTGAAGGGTGTCGATACTCCTTGAGTTAACTGTATATATACAAAAGTGAATTAATCATTCAAATTCGGGTTTGTAAATCCAGTGGACAGTTGATAGGTTTATGGTTGTGCTGTTTTTATTGTTTATTCTATTATGTTTTTGACCATTTTTTTATGGGTGTGTAGGAAAATGAGCTGATGCACAAAGGGCATCCTTGTGAGAGCCTTTACCCACAGGAGTTCTTTGAGGACGGCATCACCAACGGCGCCAACTGGTACAATGTCCCTGGTACGTGCCAATACGCATGCCCGAGAGGATCGTGTATGTGCATGTTAGTGTGCGTGTGTGTCTAGCTCGTCTTTGTTTTCTCTGTCCAGGAGGGATGCAGGACTGGAACTACCTGAACTCCAACTGTTTTGAGGTGACTATAGAGTTGGGCTGTGTGAAGTACCCGAAGGCCCAGGAACTTCCCTCGTACTGGGAACAGAATCGCAGAGCCTTACTGCAGTTCATCCACCAGGTGGTCATTTACTATCCTTTATCTGTCTCGCGCCCTCTGTATATCACTCTTCCTGTGTCTCACTCTTCCTGTGTCTCACTCTTCCTGTGTCTCACTCTTCCTGTGTCTCACTCTTCCTCTCGCTCCCTCTCTTTCGGCAGCTCAGTCAACAGGCGTTCGGATAAGTCTTTCGTATTTCTGCCTCTTCGCTGGGTCTAACTTAAGTAATTTCAATGCGTGCGTACGCAGGTTCACAGAGGAGTGAAGGGCATGGTGAAAGACAGGAAAGACGGTACGGGCATCCCCAATGCCACCATAACGGTGGAGGAGATCGATCATCCAGTCACCACTAGCTTGGCTGGAGACTACTGGAGGCTGCTGATCCCTGGAACGTACCACCTCACAGCTTCGGCACAGGGGTGAGAGACCAGCCTGGCTGACACCAAACTCCGCCCCACTCCTGCTTGGAAAGGGTGTTTTGATGTTGTCAGGAAGTGGTGTTGATTAATGAAGGAGACGTTGAGTGGATATCCCCATTTCAAAAGCGAATGGCGTCATGTCTACCTTCGAATTATCTGACATGTTAGCCTCTGGATAAATCACATCTGCTAAATGACTTCATTTAGAGTTTAAAGGCTTCCTATTCCCGAACCCTTTTCCTCTTACTACCTACTCAGGTACAACTCCGTTAAGATCTACGCCACAGTGCCGGAGGAGGGAGTGGAGATTGTTGACTTCCGGCTGACACGGGTGCATTTGGAGCCCAATGGCCAGGCATCTAAGGACCTGGGGGCCACCCAGGACCCTGCAGAGGTGGAGTTACAGAGCTTCATTAAGGAGCTTTCACTGGGCCAGGGGCTGGAGCAGCTGATTCAGAGTACAGCAACAGAGAGCATCTTCAGATACCGACGCTACCAGGAGCTGTCAGAGTTTCTACGGGGTTTGACTCTCAACTTCCCCAAGATTACTTTACTGCGCAGGTAGGACTTAGGTGTCACCCCTGACCTTATGTAAAACAGAACCTGACCTTTACCCTTTTACATTTAACTACCATAACTATGTGGTCTTGACAGTTCCCAATGCTGGTATGTATTGGCCAGCATCTTCTGTGGTCTGGGTGGGGGTCCATCAAGCTAACAAAGGCAGGTTTTTGTGACCTCACGCATGCTAATCCAGTTAACTTTCTTGTTGTATGTGAATTGAAGCAAACTGGCTTAGTGCATCATCTTTCAGACTGAGCATGTTGCGATTGTTAACTCTACAAATCCATTGGAAGTTGCTTGGATGAAACAAGTTTGTAACAAAAATTGGGCTAGAGTTGTGGAAATTGGTACAAACTACTTCCTCAAGATCATTTCAAATATACCCCAACCCATAACCTTTGATCCCCAAGATACTACATAGGGAACACTGATCTTCAAGAATGAGGTTATCTACAGTGGAACTGATAACAGCAAATATTCTGTCTAGTTTGGGCCACAGTGTGGAGTTCCGAACCATCTGGGCCTTGGAAATCTCCAACAAACCTGACGAGCCCGAGCCGTCCAAACCAAAGATCCGCTTTGTGGCCGGTATCCATGGCAACGCACCTGTGGGCACGGAGCTACTTCGGGAGTTTGCTGCCTTCCTCTGCATTAACTACGGCAAAAACCCAGCCATTACCAGGGTGAGAGATCGCACCCATCAACCCTCACAAATACACGATCACATAATTGACACCCTTGTGCAGCTTTTGTTGCCTCAACGCAGGGATCGACATGTTTATTGCTGTGCTAATCTTCTGAGGGCCAGAATTTAAATAACACCACAGTTAATAGCCAATAAATATTTGTTGTCCAGAGAGACACATTCTTTGAGGAGAACCCAAAGCTACAGTTACAATTTACTTACTTGCTTAGGCTAATCTTCACATAGGATTCATAAATAATTGGATTGCTTGTTTAGAAATGTTACCAGTTAGTGGCATGCAGTTATACGAGTATGTGGGCATAGCTGACTGTCAGGAAATGCAATTATTGTCACTCCAGGTGCTTAATGTCCTTTTTCCCCATTGGCCAAAAAAAATAAAATGATTCCCCACTAGGAACATTCCAAATGGAGTTCTCAGGGCAGCTGAGAGACCGACAGAAATATATATGTATGTATATATATATATGTCTGTCTTTCTTGTGTTATTTCACTAACCACTGATTTGTGTCTTCCTCCTGTCCACGCCTCAATTCTCCTCCCTGTGAAGTTGATCAATGAGACCCGCATCATCATCCTTCCCTCCATCAACCCAGACGGACGAGAGCTGGCGCGAGAGAAGCAGTGCAACTCTACTTTGGGAATGACCAACTTACATGGCAAAGACCTGGACACTGACTTCTTTGGTCAGTACCTGCCGCAGGTGTAGTTTAGGTGGCAGTGTTGTTGCGTGGTGTGATTTCACCCCCTGAAGTGACCCTACAAATGGAACAGGGGAACACTAATGGTGTCTGTTGCGTGTGCTGCTTCCATAGGTAACGCCTCACACCGTGTCGTTGAGGCTCAGCCAGAGACCAGGGCAGTGATGAATCTGATCTTAGAGAGAGGCTTCTCACTCTCTGTGGCCTTGGATGGAGGCTCCCTGTTGGCTACCTATCCTTATGACAAGCCTGTGCAGCCAGGTAGGAGCGGGACACTTCCGGATTGAATAGTTGGAATACTGTACGACATTTAAATAACGTTTACTGAAAGTGTACTTTTAATTTTTTCAGTCGAAAATGAGGAAACTCTGAAGTACTTGGCCAATGTGTATGCCACAAACCATCCCAAGATGTACCTGGGGGATACAGGATGTCAAATCAATGGCCAGAGTATGTGGACTGGGACCTAGAGGATGTATTCTGAATTCAAATGTGGTGGACTAGAAAGGAGGCTAGCGCTCTATCACTTTATTCACACTGTATATTTCATAGCTCTTGGTCTTGGTTCTACTGGCTTTGCTGTGCCTGACTTGGAGTAAAATGTACTTACTATTAAACTGTTGTGCCCTTGCACCACCTAACTGTACTTAAATGAATGCCCCGACAGTATGTCCCTCTG
The DNA here is from genome assembly GCF_011004845.1 of Esox lucius. Lineage (NCBI taxonomy): Eukaryota > Metazoa > Chordata > Actinopteri > Esociformes > Esocidae > Esox > Esox lucius. The sequence continues at coordinate 27,288,616 of NC_047569.1, forward strand.
GAAAAGGGCATCTGCTAAATGACTAAATGGTAAATGCTCCTTCTGTTTCTGTTTGCTTCCTCTCCTCCTCGGCTCTCTCCCCAGTGGGGAACATTCCGGATGGAGTTCTCAGGGCAGCTGAGAGGCAAAGTCACATGGGCAGCATGAAGGTATGTGTTCTCACCGCCTCCCACCTAATGCCATCTACTACGACAGCGTTAACATTGTCCTGGAGGAGGGGGTTCTGGTCACGCAGTAAATATATGTCCTATATAAGTCCTTGATCTACAGTGAATTTATGAACCTGATATGTGTCTGATGAATACACTGATACTGCTGCACATTTTTACTAGAGCCTAACTGTTCATCAATTCGCCTCTTTGGATCGCTGTGTCAGTCACTGTGTTTGTGTTCTAGGACTTCAGCGTGGACTTCGGCCACTGTCCAGAGATCACAGTGTATACCGGCTGCTGTCTGTTTCCCCCGGCTGGACAGCTGGCCACACTGTGGACCGAAAACAGGAAGGCATTGCTCAGCATGCTGGTGGAGGTCAGTGCTACCCTTGACCTTTTGACCAAGGTTATGTGGTATAAATACGTATTTTAAGTTGTGCTTGAGAATATCTGATTTGCAATGTGTCATGTATTGCCCTCTACCGCCTGAGTTGCTAAAAGAGCAAGAACAGAAGAAATCTGTAATTTGAGTTTCGAACATTCAGGCAACGAGAAGGGCTGTTTGTGTCTGTTACATTGGTCTACCACTGTAACTTTTAGCGATTAGCATATGGTAATAAATAGTGTTCTGGGAGATAAAGGCTTTCTCAGAAACCTTTCTGATTAAATGTTAACTGTAACTATTAGTAGCCTCTTCTTACCTGGTGAATGTGTCCATGATTATTTTCATCAATCCAGTGTTTATTTGCTTTGCAAATGCTATCACAGGAACACTACTAAATAGCACAACTAATTTGCTAAAAACACTTTCTTATTTATAGCGGTTTAGCTGTCTTTCTAACCTTGTCAGCTCAGGGACTATAACCACCAGCCTTTAATTTACTGGCCCAATGCTCTTGATCTACCCCTTGTGTTTGTGATTTGACAGGTAGAGCTCTGAGCGCATTTTCAGTGCATACGTTATATACACCAGTGAACACATTTAACCACAGAAGATGCATTTAGGCAAAACCACCTTGATGGATTACACTTTTTCATTTACTTCGCTCTCCCTCCAGGTCCATAAAGGGGTGCGCGGGATAGTAAGGGATAAGAGTGGCAAACCCATTGTGGGGGCCATGATTGTGTTGAATGGAGGTGTGCGGGTGTTCTCGGGTGAGGGAGGCTACTTCCATGCCCTGCTAGCACCAGGAAACCACAACGTTGAGGCTGTGGCCGATGGCTATCAGCAGCAACGGCATGAGGTGGTTGTGTCTGCGTATGAAGCCGCCAGCTACATCGTCATTGAGTTTGACATGGACAACCGCATCTTTGGTCTGCCCCGGGAGTTCGTTGTGGCTACTGCAGGTAAGCCTGTGGAGAAACGGCAGCGAAGACGTTCCCTTTTCGTGTAATGCTGTCAGATAGTTGCGGAGGGAATAAGTGAAATGCTGGAGGTTTTATGTGTGTTTTATGCTTGTCACCCCTACAGCGGCCTCCATGACGGCCCTGGTGGTAACAGCCTGTATCATCTGGTGCGTGTGCTCGGCTAAATCCGGCCAGCAGAAGGACGGTTTCCACCGGCTGCGCCAACACCGTGATGACTATGAGGATGAGATCCGCCTCAACTCCATTGGCTCCAAGAAGTCCCTGCTCTCCAATGAGTTCCAAGATGAGAGTGAGAGCGACGAGGACACGCTCTATGCCAACGCCAACAAATTCTGAGCTGGATCTTGGATCTGTCTTGAGATACTCTGGGGTCCTACATACATAAAATGCATAATGTACAAAGCCAGTCTGGCTTGTATTTATTAGGCAGCCGTCAAATGAACGTGGACTGAAACAGGAAGGGACTCCCTGGACTTCCAAAAAGAAAAAGGTTTTAATGTTTTACAATGGTGCCCCAATGAATGCTGTCCATCTCGGTGACTGTTAGGTTGGCCATTATGGTGCCCTATAGCTCTGCCCTACTGGAAAGGAGGAGGGAAAGGCTGGAGGTGGAGGAAGAGGGCTCCTTGTTGTCCGTCCTCATACGATGCTTCTGTCAACCCCTCATCAACCTCCACATAGATTTATTGAATTCTACTTGAAACTTGTTCACATTAACAAACTACCGTAATTTTACATATTTCAATAAATGTCATTTTTGTTTTTGTCAATGGAAGTCAGTTTTGCCACATTCTAGTTAGACAATATTTCTGAGTGAGCATAAAACACAGTGCCTTTCCTGCTGTAGATTTAGGCTAGACCACTCATTTAGGGCTGCAGTAGAGAAGCATCGTGTTGTGGGTACCAGAAACATAGTAAATATACACAATTAGAGTCTGTGATCCATCAGATACTCAGGTGGTATGGATGGCACATTAGTCATCCAGGATTCATGCAGGGCTCTATTGGGCATACATGACAAGGTCCTCTATGCATAGTACTATGTGCACTGTATGTTAAAGATGGGCAGGAAGGCAGGAATCCCCACTTAATTGGTCAGGGAAAGTTCTATGAAATTTATTTAGAAAATGAATGGTTTTCTTAAAATCCTTCAACTTTTTAAGTCCCTTAATGCTTTTTTTAATGTACAGACCGCCTTGGTTTTCATATTTCCAAACTAGTTGAAAAATAATGAGCTAAACAGATGTACATTTTGTTTGAAATTGTCCTTATTTGTTTTCATGCACTCTAATGATCTGTTTGTACATATGATACGGATCTGGTTTGGTCAATTTGTGGAACATGGCCAACCTAAAGTACAGAAAAGGTGCCTCTGCACTAAAACCGTCCAGTAGTGTTAGGTTTAACACGATGGCTTTAACAACAGCAGTCACCAGATTTGCTGGTAAGGGAGTACAAGCATGTAAGGTGTGTTTACTTGTTCCTGCCCAGAACTAAAGATTCCATGTTCTACTCAAATCAGTGTCTTATTGAGTAGCTGACTGGTTCAGGTTAAGGTTGTTAGTGCTAGATTGGATGAAAACTCTACACTATGCCCTTCTCCAGGACCAGTTTAAAGGACCATTGATTCAGGGTTGTTGGTGTCCTACCTATAATTTCAGTCTCACACAACAATCAATTTTGTAGCAAAGCCAGCTGATTATGGGAGCGGGGAGAAATTAAGTTATTTTTCTCTTTTCTTTTTTAGTTTGTGTGTGTGTGTGTGTGTGTGTGTGTTTGAGAGAGAATTTTCTGAATGGATGTTGGGGTTTTTGATGTATATTTTTTTTTTATGAAATTGAATTGATTGTAGATCATGACCTATTGCCAAGTGAATTTGAATGATAAAAATAAGTGCAATTGAAGATAACCCCAAACTTACTGTTACTTTGTATGTGGTGATTTGACAGACATGCTCACATGAACACCCAAGACAGTGATGAAATAAAACTATGAAAATGTAAAACAATGGCCCTGATTTACTTTGATTTTAGTCAGCCATTTTGTATCTGTCCATCAGCAGCAACAATTCATGTAAAATGCTGATGCAGAAACACCATTACAGCAGTTTCTTTTCACCCATTTTTGCCACTATTGGACTGCTGGACTGGATGGCTATTTTGAATCAATACAACTATCATGATGGCTGTTATCAGAGTTGATTTTATGTATTTAAACAATTTGAGCAGTTGTTTCTGTGTAAACTACCAGCATGTGTTACTTTTTTTCCCTGTGGAGGGGAAAGCAACTGTAGGGTTGTTGTGGTGAAATGCACACACCTTATGTATCACACTAATTGGGAGACCTCGCCATCTATGGCAACTAAACTTCAGTGGTGTATACATTTGTCTATACAAAATAGGGAGACCCCACTTCTTAAAATGTAGTCAGGTAAGGTCGTTTTGTAAATGTCTTTGGTCAAATGAATACACCGCAGCTTGACAGCAACACTGCATTTGTTGATGTTGCAGGCTGGTCTTGGGAATATGCCAGATAGTGTATGTACATTTTTGACAGTAAAATTCATAAATATGTTTACCTTACATTAGGGTACAGAATGCCCACTAGTGGTATGCACATTTAGAGTTATGTAGAATAATCGGCCAATAACGAACCTCCCGTACCTATCAAATATTTTAGAAAAGCTGTTTCCCAGCCCAATGCCTTCCTGAATATAACATTTAAAAACTGTTCCAGTCTGGTTTCAGACCCCATCACAGCACTGAGCCTCCACATGTGAAGGTGGTGAATTACCTTTTAATGACAATAGACAAAGAAGGTTCTGCATCTGTCTTCGACACCACTGAAGTGTATAGGGATATACACAGATCAGCCATAACATTATGACCACTGACAGCTGAATTGAGTAACACTGATAATATCGTTATCATGGCACCTGTCAGTGGCTGGGATATATTAGGCAGCAAGTGAACATTCTGTCCTTAAAGTTGATGTGTTAGAAGCAGGAAAAAAAGCACAAGTATCTGAAAGACTTTGACAAGGGCCCAATTGTGATGGCTAGACGACTGGGTCAGAGAATCTTCAAAACTACAACCCTTGTGGTCAGTTCCCAGTCTGCAGTGGTCAGTATCAAAAGTGGTCCAAGGAAGGAAAAGCGATGAACCGGCGACAGGGTCATGGGTGGCCAAGGCTCACTGATCCACGTGGGGAGTGAAGGCTGGCCTGTGTGGTCCGATCAAACAGACAAGCTACTGTAGCTCAAGTTGCTGAAAAAATGTATGCCGGTACTAATAGAAAGATGTCAGAACACGGTACATCGCAGTGTGTTGTGTATGGGGCTGCATAGCCTCAGACCAGTCAGGGTGCCCGTGCTGACCTCTATCCACTGCCGAATGGGCATGTGAGTATCAGAACTGGACAATGGAGCAATAGAAGAAGGTGGCCAGGTCTGATGAATCATGTTTCCTTTTACATGCACCCTTTCATGGCAACAGTATTCCCTGATGGCATTGGCTTCTTTCAGTAGGCTAATGCGCCCTGCCACAAAACAAAAATGGTTCAGGAATGGTTTGAGAAACACAACAAGTTCAAGTTATTGACTTGGCCTCCAAATTCCCCAGATTTCAATCTAATCGAGCATCTGTGGGATGTGCTGGACAAACCAGTCCCATCCTTGGAGGCCCCACCTAGCAACTTACAGGTCTTGAAGGATCTGCTGTCTTGGTGCCAGATACCACAGAACACCTTTAGAGGTCTAGTTGAGTCCATGCTTCAACGGTTCAGGGCTGTTTTTGTGACAAAAGGGGGCCCTACACAATATTAGGCAGGTATTCATAGTGTTGTGGCTGATAGGTGTATTGTATGCTCAGATTCAGCCAAATTCAACAAAGTTGATTGGACGACGCTTCACTTTACAGATGGACGATGACCCAAAATATACTGCGAAAGCAACCCAGGAGTTTTTTAAGGCAAATAAGTGGAATACTCTGCGATGGCTTAGCCAATTACCTGATCTCAACCTGATCGAGTATACATTTTACTTGCTGAAGACAGCTTAAGGCAGAAAGACCCACGAAACAAACAATAACAGAAGACAGCTGCAGTAAAGGCCAGGCAAAGCATCACAAAGGAGGAAAGTCAACGTTTGGTGATGTCCATGCACTCCAGAATTTAAACAGTCATTGCCTGCAAAGGATTCTCAACAAAGTATTACAAATCAACATTTTATTTTTGATTGTGTTAATTTGTCCAATTACATTTGAGCTCCTGAAAAAGGGGACTGTGTATGAAAATGGTTGCAATTCCTACATTTTTCATATGATATATTTGTTAAACCTGTTGAATTAAAGTTGAAAGTCTGCACTTCAATTGCATTTCGGTTGTTTCATTTCAAATCCATTGTGGTGGCGTACAGAGCCAAAATTATGACAATTGTGTCAGTGTCCAAATATTTCTGGACCTAACTGTTTAAAATATATATTTAATGAGCATATTTTTCTTCAGGACATTGCAAAAATCTGAGATTTTATCTAAATAGGAGGCAGATATGGAAATCTATACTTTAGGAATGCTCTTCTCTCTGGTTAGCCTGATAAAACAATAAATAAACTTGAAGGAGTGCAAAACATCACTGCTAGAATCTAGCCTAGAAATAAAACATTAATCACGTTACTCCAGCATTAGTCTCTTCACACTTTTACTGATTTTACTGTTAACCTATATTATATGGACTTACTCCAACTTACCTCTCTATGTCGGTCCATTCATACATACCCACACGTATGCTGAATGCATTCTAATACATTCTAACATAAGGTGACATATCATACGAATTTTGCCATCAGAGATCTACGTACACTAAGTTACGAAATAACCTGAGACCAAGTCGGACATGGCCAAAGAAATCTGTTAAAATGGCAACTACTGAGAATTAAGAAGACAAATATATAAGCCAAAATATAGCCAGACAAAAAATAAAGCAATAATATACATAACACCCTACACTAGCAGCAGTTTAAAAAGAGTACTGTAAACTACCAGCAATCTGGGTAGAAGTATTGAACATTATGGATATGGCAATAATATACATAACAATGTAAACTAGCAGTAATTTTAGAAAGAATATGATGGGGAGTATGATCAGTATAGGAGAAGTATTGGATATTATAGATACATATGAGTGTAATATGCTTATGAGTGGTATGCAAAGGAATATTCTAATGCCCATTAAAAGTACCTGAAGGGACATCAGAACATCTGAGCATCAGCAACAATACTGCGCTATCAATCAGAATTTCAGTTGTCAACCAGTAATATTTTTTCTGTTCCCAACATATTGACCATTTTATGTAAATACATTTTAGTATTTGACGCCACCGGGTGGTGCTGTTCAGTTGTGTTTTGTTGGATTTTCGAGTTTCCTGTACTGTAGGTGGCCCCAGCTGGAGCTGGGTCTGCTGATGACGTTGGACAACAAAGATGGCAGGAGGAAGCAGCAACTACTGGGAAGGTGAGGTGGCAAACAGGCACAACTATAGTGCGATCAGAGAAATTGGATACATTCAGGACGATGTTTGGTAAATGTTAACGGCTTTCACAGGACAAAAGAGTTGTCAAATCCATAGAATGTCGTCACAGGCCGTGGGGTTCGTTTACCTGTCCACATGCTCAGCTAGCAAGCGACCACACAGTACTGTAGCTAGCTATCTGTATATCGTGGGCTGTACTGTATGCGATGGAGCGTTAGCTACAATCTTTGCTAGCAAGTTTAGCATTTCCAGTATGGATCTAACGTAAGGCAGCTACATTTCTAGCTAATATTGTTTAGCCTAACTAACTAGCTAGCTACAGGTAGCTAGGTTGTTATCTATTGATATTTGAAAATGTGCTTTCAGTATCACTTGTTACTTTACTAGCTAACTACTGTGTTGTAGCTAACCTTTTCTGTATTGTTTTTCAACCGACGTTAACGTTATCTCCTGTACAGTAAACAACGTAAAGGAGTAGTATTACTAGCAGTAGATTTGCCATGTTTTATATGGAGCCCAGAAACGGAATAGTAAACTATTTGTGCATGTGTTATGTGTGTTACACATCCCAGATTTGCGGAAGCAGGCCCGACAGCTGGAGAATGAGCTGGATCTGAAGTTGGTGTCTTTCAGTAAACTGTGTACCAGCTACAGCAGTTCTAGAGATGGCCGTAGAGGCGACAGGTAAGTCTTGTCACAATATTAGAATATTGACTTGGAAACTGATATTTGATTTGGTATCATTACTTAAGACCATCAAAACATTCAAAACCAATATGATACCACAACTAAACATGTATATCCAAGGCAATAAATGGGTAGAGGTGGGCTACCTGTTTTCTGGAGAATTGCTAGGTTTGCAGGGTTTGTTCCCAGTTCTTAGTTTCCCATCTGATTGGCTGAAATGTTTAATGGTCTCACCTTTGCAGGAGGCCCAATGAAACCTTCTCCTTGGGGAAATTAATGTTGTTCCATTACAGAAGTAAACAAAATATATGTTCTCTGGTGATGTTTTTTTTTTTTAAGTTATTATTTTTCTAATTCCAGACAGTTACTAAAATAAACAGTTTGGTTATTGGGGGAACCATTTTAGCCACCTTCTTTCAGCTGAGTAGATGCAATTGGAATGTGTACTGTTTCTAATGCTGCCAAGTAGATGTGTTTTTAGAGGGGCATATTTGATGTATGTAGAGTATATTCTCAGAGCTAAAGGGACCATTCGGATATTACACAGTGGTGCACGCATGCAATGGGCACGAACACACACACACACACACACACACACACACACACACACACACACACACACACACACACACACACACACAAGCATTCTCGTTCCCACTTCAAAAAGTTGCAGAAAATTAGAATCACTGAGGCATTCTGTTCATTCAGTTCAAGTTCTAATAAATAGATTTGATTCTTTATCAATTTCAGTATGTTTAGAAATGTTATTGTATTTAATTTTATTGTCAGAATGTTTCATTTTGCAGATGCTAAAAACAATATATTTTGTAAGGAAATGGCACAGTGTTTAGGTACTAATCTATGGTCAAATAAAAAAATAAATTAGTCTATGTAATACTGTTGTTGTTGAACTGACTGGGATCCTAACAACCATTCTCTTTTACCTTGACTTCATTTCTGCCCTAAAGCAGTTCTGATACTACTCCCCTCCTCAACAACTCGACTCAGGACAGAATGTTTGAGACCATGTCTGTGGAGATTGAACAGCTGCTAGCCAAAGTAAGACCTCAAAGCAAATGATTTATGTACACTTTGAGAAGGGATTATTGTCCTCAAGTAGCAGAGATGGAACCGTTCAACAGAATATGTTTGGTGCTGGTTGTTGCAGTTTTTATGGTTTCGGTTTTTCTCTAGTGGGGAAAATGTTCCATTAGGACAAAATTGTTATGTTAGGCCTTTGTTGTTTCAGTTGATGATGTACTTGTAAGACATGAGAAAGGGGGCAGTTGACAATTTGAAATCTTAAATACCAGTTTGTTGCGTTCATGTGCTTAGAACTTGTGAAAAAACAATATTATGCTTAAAAGTAAACTATAAACTAAAGGTAGAACAATCATGCTTGTTAACAAATTAGTGTCGAAAAACCACTTGAATGATTGGTTTTAATGTTATTGAAAAAAATTCTGTAGTTGTTTTTTTAATGTTTTGTTGTGATTAACTGATCTTATATTAGTGGCCTATTCCTTATTAGGTGATGTCTGAGATCACCAAGTGGGAGAATTGATTGCTCATGATGACTGAGTTTCCCATTAGGCACTTAAATGGATCTTCGGTAAATTGGCAGTTCCCAATTGGTTTCGGAATTCACTAAGACGCTGCCTCCTTCAGTGTGTGATGTGTACTTGTGATTCTTGTATCGCGAGGATTTCAGTAGCATGATAAGGGCGCCAATACCTGGGGATAATGTGATGCGACTGTCACTGTTAAATTAGCGCTGCTAAATTTGGCTTGCTAATATAGAATGTGTACTAGCTGTTTGTTGAAATGGGTGCAAGAGGCAAGTTTGACATGATGCAAGGCCTTTGCAAGCTGAAACCCCCTTTGTCTCAGCCACGGCAGTGGGCACGTATCTGCAAACCAGACTACACAATGTAAATGTCCTTTATTGGTTCTCTGCAGTTTTGCGTGTTGCGTGCGTTTCTCACCTGTGCTATGTGTCTCTTAGCTCACAGGGGTGAATGACAAGATGGCCGAGTACACGAGCACGCCGGCGGTGACGTCCCTCAACGCAGCCCTGATGCACACCCTTCAGAGACACCGAGACATCCTGCAGGTCTGTCTGTCTCCTTGTGCCAGTGTCCCTTTCCCTGAGCTTTTCCGTCTTTCCTTCCTCCTGTCTTTTTTTTTGCTGTAGCCTATTCCGCTGTCATGATTCCTAAATTGAGGCGTGTAGGAATAATTTCTGTTGTCACTTAACTCCCGCGGGGAGAATTGTTTTGCATTCCCTTAGGTCTTTGTTGTTGGTTTCTGTCCTAGGATTACACTCACGAATTCCACAAAACCAAAGCCAACTTCCTTGCCATCCGGGAGAGGGAAGACCTGCTGGGGTCTGTCCGGAAAGACATTGAGTGAGTATCCATTATTATTATAATAATCGGTCCATATATCATCATCCAGTGTTTCCTCTGGAATTTCTTGGTTGTTGTGGGCGGACATCCGGGCGGGGTGGGCGGTCTTCTGTTAAGGGCTCATTCCACTTCAAAGTGAATGTATTTTCATAGTAGCTAAATGTTTTTACATTTTGTTAAATTAATTTCAATTTAGCTGTCTAAAATTTTACAATGTATAACTGGCAGTTATCGCTACAGATAAAAGGGAATATGCATTAGAACAGCCGCTTGCTCAATCAGCTGACTAAGATTGGAGTAAGTTGACTAATTCATAATCGGGAACCCAATTTGACTGATTTTAAATGTAGTTCTACTACATAGTTGATGGGGCAGTACCAATTACAGAGAGCAATACAAAACAATACATTCCAAACACTTTTGGTGAAATCCAGTTTACTGGTGGTCCCTCCCTTCCATTTCCTGTTCTCCATCTCCGCTCACTCCTCTGTTCCATTCCCTCCCCCATCCCTATCTGACTGTCAAGACTCTGCCTCTTCCCTGCCAAGTAAACACATACACTTCTTAACACACTGAGTTTAAGATTTTAAATATAATACTTATTTCCTTGGAATTCATTATTAGTTATTAAGGTTCATTGCTGTGGGGATAATCACACATTTTCCTGTGGTTCGCTAGCACCGTAATAGCTGTTCGCTAAAGTAAAGGGAATTTCATTTAACATTGAGACTTTCATCAATCTAGTTGTTACCAGAAACAAATTTATTTGTCCCAATTGTCTTTTGCTGCTGCAGCTTAGAACTGATCTGGAGAAGAAAAAAAATTAATAAATGATAAATCTGTCTTGCATCTAACTATGAATGACTTATTAGCATTGTGAAATAGTACTTTGAGCTAAGTTTGCTTTGTGTAATTTGTGTTTCTGCCTTGATACACATTACTCTCATCTCATATACAGTGGGGAGAACAAGTATTTGATACACTGCCGATTTTGCAGGTTGTCCCACTTACAAAGCATGTAGAAGTCTGTCATTTTTTATCATAGGTACTCTTCAACTGTGAGTGACAAAAATCCAGAATATCACATTGTATGATTTTTAAGTAATTAATTTGCCTCTACATGCTTTGTAAGGAAACTTAGCTCACAGTACTATCATCATCCCCACTGTATATGGATGTTTAACCAACTTACTAGATCGCAAACAGACATTCTGTTACATACAGTAGAGCAGTGACTTGTAACAATGGGTTTTGCCAACTATTTAAAATGAAAAGGGTCATTGAGAAAGCCTTTCATGATATCCCTTCTGAAATGAAATTACTATTGAATAAAAGTCCTGCAAGTTGTACAAATGTACAATATTGATATTTCACCAACAATGGCAAATGCAGTGAAAGCGCACAAAAACAAATGTGAGACTTTCTTTATAGGTCTAATGCTCTTAAAATGACAGACCTGTAAAACTGTCAGGAATCATTGTTTCCGTGGCACTCTGTAAAGTGCTCCACTGAGGAGATTGAAATGAGAACTGGGCAAACAGGCAATGCATCTGGTCTCTGTTTTAATGGCTTCTGGATCTAAGACACACTTCGAAGCCAGTACCACATCAACACTGCAGAATTCTTATGTTTCTCTCACTTTCTTGCTATCCAGTGATTAATGCTTTAGCTAGGATTTAACTAGGCTGTAATTTACTGGTGGGAGGCTTGTCCGACTTGGACGGTACTAAAATTCAAAAGGAATATGCATCTCTTCCATGCGTGAACAAACAATTTCAACATTTTGATGCTATATTTATAACTATAAACCAGGTGATCCGAATCATGAGTGCTTATTGGCAAAAAACCTTTGCTCATGAGACTGTAAACCGTGTCGGTCTGACGTCGCACAATGTTTTAAATGTCTTTACTGGGTTGGTAACTAGTTTATAACACATGAAGGACACATTTGAAGCCATATTGAAGTGTTTGGTTCCAAACACAGACTTGGGTGACTGGTGATACACAACAGACTGGGTCTTTATCAGATGGAACCATGCAGCAGTTATTTATTGTAAGGTGTGGTTGAGTCTAGGTAAGATAAATATGACGTCCCTCAGCCAGACCAGTAGGGACGCTTTTTCAGCTGTGTGACTGTTTGTTCATGTTCTTCTACCTACCGCTGTTAACAAACTACTGTATACTGTGCATGTACATGTAGCTGCATCCTATGGATTCTCTCCCTGGCATGATTTGGACTTGTCATAGAGATCCAGCATTTCCCAGGAGGCAGTGCATTTAACCAGTAACCCTATGACCTCACAAGTTTTCAAGCGCTCCCTGTTGAGTACACTCAGGGGTCCTAAACCTCCTGTTTGGGTCACTGCTCGTGCTCTACAGCTTGGGAAACTGGGCTGCAGCTTCATTTGGTGTCAGTAATGTGTTGGTAAACCACAGCGCAACACAGTGATGAGAGATGTCCGCGTGACCTGTCGTCCAAAAGTCCCCTGTAATTTCTCACAAACGTGGTCTTGTTGTGGCAGTGTTATGCCGCTAAATTTGGCCATAATGTTCTTTGATGTCTGAATCTGCTGTGTTTTTGCTTTTGCTAGGTTTCTTCAGGTCAGCATCAGTATATTGCTCTGTTCACTAGAAGATGTTAAATATATATACTTGAGTAAGTTGCGGTATGGATTGCAATAGGCCTTGTAATCAGTTCTTTTCAACTGCTGATTATTTTCTAGGCTTGTGTTTCTTAGGGGAATCTAATGACTATCGTGAGTGAAGTGTAACCAGCCTGTTCCATGTTGTTGACCTGTCATCTCGCTCACAATGACAAGCGAACACATTGACATACAGTGGTAACGCCGAGCACGTGCAGTGGTAACGCCGAGCACGTGCAGTGGTAACGCCCGAGCACGTGCAGTGGTAACGCCCGAGCACGTGCAGTGGTAACGCCCGAGCACGTGCAGTGGTAACGCCCGAGCACGTGCAGTGGTAACGCCCGAGCACGTGCAGTGGTAACGCCCGAGCACGTGCAGTGGTAACGTGTGGTAACGTGTTGTGTTCCTGTGCGTCTGCGTATGGCCTGGTGAGACGTTCACAGTGGTGAAACGAGGGCTGGATCTCCCCTCCCCCAGGCCAGTGGGCAGGAAGGGGGCATCGTTACATGTGTTATCTGACTGAGGAGCCACAGACTGTAGCAGAGCAGAGTAGCTTTGACAGGGTGTCGGTCCCCACAGTTTGATGGGCTACTCTGTGAACACACACAGGTCAGGAAAACCATCATGTGAAGTTAGTGGGTTTTCAGAATTGTTTTTTTTGTTAGTTTTTTATGGTGGATTGGGTGCCATAAAGCAGGGGTGTCTGCAGGTTTTTGATTGTTCCTGTAAATTGGTTCCCAGTTCAGACCTAAACAACCAGATGAGGGTAGAAACTTACCAATTACTGACCTAATTAGTCAAGTACACGGTGAGAGTGAAAACCTGCAGACACTCGGCCCGTGGAACCAGTTTGACCACCTCTGCCATTGAGCTTTAAAAGCAATTGAAATGCAGCACATTCACTGGGTATATTCCCTTGTCAGCCAGCAGGTGGCAGGAAACCCATCTACAGCAGCAGAACACAAACACAGACACACTCAGAACACTATCCACAACACTAGCACCACACTGCGACTGTAAATGTCAGTGCCTCAGTGATGGCTGAATTACACCAGTGCCCTTTTAAATGCCTTATTGGCATTATTAAACAGGCTGTCAATGCCTGGTAGGCTTACTGAACTTGAATGGGGCTGTGGGGGAGGGGGGGGGGGGGCAGGGCTCTGCAGTACAATGCCTAATTGTTCTGCCACCCTTACAATATATTGCCATGAGGCACAATGCTTACTGTAAATCAATGAATTCAGAACACTTACTGTACTGTATATCAATGAATTCAGAACACTTACTGTACTGTATATCAATGAATTCAGAACCCTTACTGTATATCAATGAATTCATAACACTTACTGTACTGTATATCACGACATTCAGAACACTTACTGTACTGGGTATCAGTGAATTCAGAACGTTTACTGTATATCAATGAATACAGAACATTTGCTGTGCTGTATATCAATGAATTCAGAACACCTACTGTATATCAATGGATTCACAACACATATTGTACTGTATATCAATTGATTCGGCACACTTACTGTACTGTAGGTCAATTAATTCAGAACACTTACTGTACTGTATATCAATGGATTCAGCACACTCACTGCATGGTTTATTCAATGGATTTACAACACTTACTGTACTGTATATTCAATGTGTTCATACACCAAATGGAAAGTAACAAACAAACACGTTTCTGTTGTCTGGTGAGTCCTTAACTCGAGCATATGCATTTGAAAGAGCTAAATGGCCGCAGGTGTTGCCATTCACATGACACTTCTAATATCCGTCGTCAGTTTAGCTTTCTTTGGTTATGTTTAAATCAATACTTGAATGCAAATATATTATTTTATATCTTAAAAGTCTTTTTTCCAATCTGGAAGTGTGACAAGATGCCGTATTGCCTTGACGTTTTGCATGTGACGGGAATCAGTGGCCGTGTTTGAGACGTTCAAAATGACTGCAGGCGTCTGCAGACTGACTCATCTACAAATCACCTTGCATCTTAAATACGGACTCTGACTGGTATTACGTGCTTGAGTCATAGCTTCCTGTTTGATGTTGTTGAAACGTGGTGGAAGGAGGGCTGGGTTATGTTACTAGCCTCATCAAAATAACATGCTGCTGCCACTGCGTCGGTGTACCCCTACTGTTCTAGACCAGGTTAGTTTGAAACGGGTCACTGGGTTGAGTCCATAGATCACATGTAATCAGCTGGCGGAACCCTAGGACAAGTCTGGACCCAGAATGGGTTAAAAAAAACTAAACAAATCAAGGTCCCATAACAGAGTCAAAATGGACTGTAGATATTTGTGTTGAATTGAGTGTGTAGCTTGTTGTTATGTTCTGTATTATGTCAATAAAACCAAGTTTGACTCTCCAACAGGACATACAAGAGTGGCTCAGGAGTGAACAACAGAAGAACAGAACTCTTTCTGAAGGAGCACGAACACCTGAGAAAGTAAGATTGACAAGCACACACAAGTGTATGTACACAGTCCCTGATGTCTGTGTTCTAAACTGACCAACATCTTACTATCATACACAGACTCTGAAGCTGTTTCCACCAAGGTTCTATTTGGCTCTTGACAAATCCAAGTAGTGTTTTTGCTGTTCCCAGAGTTCCCAGATCACTTCCTATTTCTCTGAAATGTATGAGATGTATCTCAATAACCAGGCTAACAGCAGTCTGCAGAGCAGGCAGGCCCACACTACGCAGTGCTGGAATAACTCATGTTGATGGGCCTAGACAGCCATTTTGAATATCTCTAATATGATTGGCCTGCTATGCAATTTGCTTGCTAAGCAAGTTAAGCTTTTCTGCCTCTGAAAAGTGACAGACTGGTAGCTTTTTGGGTTTTTAATGGTAGGTCACAGAAAAATATGTTTTGCTTTATCAATCAGGGAACACATTTGAAAAAGAATGCTCTACATTAAATGCATTATGTTGCTCTCCTAATAATAGCAAGCCTATAACTGCTGATGTTAAATCTCTTAAAAAACACACACTCAACTCACAATGCTGTGCTGTGTGTGTTTAAAAACCTGTATTTATTTATTCAGCTGCTGCCGATTCAGCCATTATTTGACGAGACTGTCCATGAAAACAACTGCCTGTGCAGAACATTTACCAAAGGAAGAAAAAAACACTGTACAGTACCTTTCAGGGGCCCCCCACTGTACAGTACCTTTCAGGGGCCCCCCACTGTACAGTACCTTTCAGGGGCCCCCCACTGAACAGTACCTTTCAGGGGCCCCCCACTGAACAGTACCTTTCAGGGGCCCCCCACTGAACAGTACCTTTCAGGGGCCCCCCACTGAACAGTACCTTTCAGGGGCCCCCTATTTTACTGTATCTTCAGGGTCCTCCAATTGTACTGTACCTTCAGGGTCCTACTGTTGTTATCAGGTGGGGTCGGGGGTGGGGTTGGTTGATTAGGAATGTCTTGTGGCGGATCGGGTGGCATTAAGAGAGTTGTGGTTGTTAGCCAACAATGTGATCTACTCAAAGCACCCTGCTTTAGGCTTACCTTGGTTGAGCGAGCAGGGAATAGGGTAGCATATGCTTTAGAGGATGTTTAGCCAAATGGGGGTGATGTTGAGATGAGGCAATGCCATAATTTGATACAATGAAATTGGAAGACCATTGGGAGAGTGGGGAAAAATAGACTGACTGACTGAATGAGCACATGTTTCGGATGCAGCAGGTACATGATAACATTCCTGATCCACGTTGTTAATGTCTCGGCTGCATAATGCATTTTTGTTGCCCACAACAGTTCAATGGCTTTGTCGAAACGGCAGTTATAAACTGATTCAGATGAAGTTCAGTCTCACAATGTTTTTGTAGAGGATGTAGGCTGGTTTGTTTAGAAACCTGATCATAGATCAGTCCCAAAAGCATGTCTGTAGAAAGGAAGCTATCGAAGTCATTAGTAGTAACTGAGCCCTATCAATGCCAGGCCAGAGCAATCAAGTAAAATCCAATCTCTATTGATCCCTTATACACACAATTATATAAAAAAAAACTGAAAGTATTTGGACAGTGACGTATCATATATTATGTCACTGCCCGGGGTTGTGGAATTGATGTAGAAAAGTAGCGCAAATGTTCTTCAGCTCCGTTGACTACCAAGAAAAAAAATTATTTCATAATGGTTAGCCAAGTTAATAATACAATATAAAGCCAAATGCCCATAAATCCGCTTTGAGGGAAAGATTCATCACAGCTAATTATTGAATTAAGAATTTAGTAGAGATTGGTATTTTAAGGCTTTTAGCTTTTTTTATATAAGTATTGCCTGATCAACTATTCTAATGTAATTTATTTTGTATGTTCTCTGGCTTTTCCAATGTTGATAGAAATCGAAGGGATTTAGATTTTATTCATAAGGTTTGTAGTGTGCCTGTAAATGTGACATGTTTCAAAAAAAGACCTTTGTCTTTGAAAATGTTTCACTTAAATGTTTGATTTGTGCTACTTTGGGTGTATGTTCAATCTGTTGAACAACGATTAGGCCTGCATTTTTTATAGATCCTTTTTTGATAATTTTTATGTAGGTTTCAGATAATTCTGATGGGGCACTGTATATATCTACATAAAATCCCATAATGGCTTGGAAGTCCATAATGTTTGCAAATTCATTCATAATGAAGAACAGAAAAATATCATATACATAAGTATTCAGACCCTTTGCCATGACGTTCCAAACTGAGCTCGGATGATTCCTGTGTCATTTTATAGTCCTTGAAAAGCTCTAGAACTTTAAAGTTCAATTAATTCATGTGATTGGATAAAAAAAAAAGGGAGAGACTGGTCTATAAAGGGGCCCACAGTTTGCAGTGCATGTTACAGCAAAAACCCAACTGTGAAGTCCAAGGAACTCTCCATAGCCAACTGCATTTAAAGATAGCACAGGCGGCACCATCGTTGTAGAATGGAAGAATACAGAGCTTCGAGGATCTCCAAGGAAAAATGGTGGAAACAGTCCATCCAGTGTTCAAAGCAGGGCGAGTCATACCAAGAAGAATTGAACCTGTGATTGCTGCCAGGTGCTTCTAAAACCTACTTAATGGTCTGAATATTTATGTAGTTTAATTTTAATAAATTGGCACACTTTTTAAAACAAGTTTTCTCTTCATTCATCATTAATGGTTATTGTGTGTAGATTAATGTAAAAAATAAATACATGTAATAAATTACAACACCAGATGTGGAGAAAGCAATGGGGTCTGAATACTTTCTGAAGAAACTCTGTATTGATTAAGTCACATTTAAAGCAGATTCTCAGCCTAGCAAACTTGGATTCAGGGGTATAATATTGAAAGGATGGCTGGAAAGAGGGATGGTGGGAAGACTGGATAAAATGTGTTACTGGCTGCTGAGGTAATGGCCTAAATAGGGTTTAGACACTCAAACAAATGGGAGCCATTTCCTCCTTCAGCCTCTCAATCACGGTTTTCAGCTCTGCTCTGCTGGGTGTGTGGATGTGTGGGTGGGCTTGTGTGCCCAGTTTCCTTTGGTCAGTAAAAAAAAAAAAGAAAAGATCCTTAAAGGGGAGGTTAACCCATTTTTCAATGTTTCCTTATTACCTCTTTCCGTTCTGGTAGGTGATCCCCAAACAGGGCTTTTATATATTTTGTTTTGTTTGTGATAATTGGAGAACAATTAGAAGATGATTAGGAACCCTGCATTGTATGACTATAATGCATTATAAAAGTGCCTGCATTTTATTTATTTTTCTTCAACGCCACAAACCAAATCATATTACGTCAATGTTTTTCTGGATGTTTCTGAAGTCTTTAATATATGTATATATATATATTTTTTTTAATAATTTCTTCCGCTGTCTCATACATCAGTGTTGGAAAAATGGTGTTTGTAACAACCTATTTTTACCCCAAGGTTCGGTACAAAGTCACTACACAAGTGATGTGTATAGCCTGGTTGGACTTGACTAGGAGATGTTGTTTCTTCAGCTGCTGCAAGTGGTTCTATGGTTTGAATTATTTGTGATTCCTATGATGTTTTCTTGGATTTTTAATTATTCAGTCTAACAGCTGAGACGACTCCATAAAGAAACAAATTGTATGTTAAAAAAGGTTGGGATTTCAACTAAAAGCCCTTAGAGTTTAAATAGATCTAACTACCCCTTTAATCTATAGGAGGCAGATCTCGTCTTGGCAGATGGAAAGAAGGACTGAGCCTTTCTAGACTAAGAGAGACAGCGAGAACAGCAGAGAATGCTGTCCTTATATTACATGAATTGCATAATGTTTAAGTTTACATCTGCAAGTACCGAAAACAGAGCCGAGTGAGGATGGTGGGCATGATTCAGGGGGTATGTGCTACACATGGTAGCCTATGTAACGTTTGTTTAGAAATACAAAGAAAAATAATAAGTAGGCTACTTGCTGTTTTCTTATTCTGATAAAATTCCCCTTCATTCTCACAGAGGGGTGTCATTTACCAAGTAGCTTATCCAGCTCCCGCTAGAATGAATCCATCTCTCCACCACCAACAGTCCACTCTTGTCACGGTTCAAGCGATAAGCATTTTCAGTTGAAGGTGAACACACAGATCTTCCGGTTTTCTGGAAGTGTTGCTGCAATGTCCCTGCTTTGTCCTCAGAAAGAAAAAAGGAACTCTGAATTACTGATATTTTTGCAGGTATTTAAATCTGTTGTCATCAGATCACCCCAGGAGGTGACGGTCTGTCTGACTCTATGACTACGGGGAAGCTCATGTTTCCAATGCACTGCTTCAGGGAGAAGTAGGAGATATGGAGTATCTTTTTCCCCTTTTTTCCCCTCATATTAGTGGTGTTTTCAAGTAAAGCTGGAGTTTTGATGTGTGTCATAACCTAGCCTACCGTTGAGGCCCATGTCTTTTTGTCTCGCTCTCTTTCGCTAACACTCATTCTTTCGGTCTCCCACCCACCCATCCATTACATAGCCTCTTCCCTCATCTCTCTCCCTCTTTCTTCCCTTTCTCCCTGTCTGTAAAGAGAGGTCTGGTCATGAATAAATGATAGGCAGGCAGCACCATTAACTCCATACTGGAACTGATGCTGTGGTACTGGGATGGTTAGTGCTCTGCTTATTGGGACTACCTTGCAGCTTTTTGCTGCCTGGCTCTTTTCTCCCTGTACTACTTTTATTTCTTTCTCTGCTGTCTGGCTCTGTTTCCAGCCAGGTAAGCATTCGTCCCCGTCCATTTCAGTTCAGCCTGTGGCAGAATCATTTCCACTTAAAGGCACAACCTTTTTATATTAGTTAAATGTGCTGTTCAAGACAGGAAAGCGGTCCAGTTGTCTCTTTTCTAATTGTTAATGTCTATTCAGGCCTTAAGTGGTTCAACACAATCCGTGTTCTCAAATCTATAGCTTCTTACTGATTGAAGAATTTGAACTGGTTTCCTGAGATGAGACAGTCTGTGTTTGATTGTTGATTGTCCGTGAACTGCTGGTTCTTCAGTGAAAATGTAGATGTTGGATGTTTTCTCCTGCCATATTGATCCTTTCTCTTATGTTCTCTCTCTCATATGTCATGATGTCGTCTCTCTCGGTCTCTCACCGGTCAGTGAATCTCAGCAGTGTTACCTGCAGGGCTTAATTGACATGTTGATGTCTCTCTGGACCACCAGCCACTTTCTTTGCCTCTCCCTTTTCTCTCTGTCGACGCCTCCTTCTGTTACTCTCTTTTACTTCGTTGTCTTACTCCTTCTATTCCCTCCATTCTCTCTGTTCTGTTATTGTCTTCTGTCGTGTGTGTGTGTGTGTGTGTGTGTGTGTGTGTGTGTGTGTGTGGCACGTTCTCAGTCTGACCACTGCACTTCCTGCGGCTGGCTTTGTGCCTTCCCAGTGCATTATCCTAGCTCCAGATATGCTAATGTAATCAGCGTGAGTGGGGTGAGACCTAAGGAGGGGGGAGGCTGCCTGGACAGAACCCTAGGATCCAGTGGAGGCCCTGGGAAGTACTGGAGGTGGAAGCCCCATCATTCACCATACCAATCCTGTGCTGAGTAATGGACCAGCTGCCTGGCACCCTGGCATGTTTCCAGTTGAACATTTTGTTGTAGGTGTGCTGTTTTAACTATGCCTCTACTACATCTATAAATCTGTAGATATATCGATATGTGTCGGTTTTTCTATGCACTTGATAATGCATTAAATTAAAGTAATTATATTTTTAAAAAATTACAATGGATAGTGCATTTTGATCATGACCGGCATGCGGTTGTGCTTTCAGCTGATGGGATGCATGAGTGTGTCGTGGCAGTTTGAATGGAAATGTTTGTGTTGTGTGGCTGTGAGAACAGGGACGGTGTGTATGTTTTTGCCTACACCTGTTTGCAGATTTTACTTCTCATTATAGCTGCAGATATAATTGTTTTTCAACCCCACTGAGCCCTGTAGGCTGTTTAATGACCAGTCCGATAGCTCTGGACTATCACTGTTTACCGAACTCCAATATTGATTTGAGGGTTGAGATTTATGGGCAGTGTCCTAATCTGGCATTGGATGGGCTGCCGTTTTCTAACCATTCATCAATTCTCTCCTTCACCTCCATTGTCTATAGAAACGCATGAACTTTAGTCATACAGTGCAATGTTTCCTAGCTGAGAAGTTCGTTTTTCTCTGACTTAGGAGGCATTATGTGTGGCTGTGTGTGTGTGTGTGGCTGTGTGTGTGTGTGTGGCTGTGTGTGTGTTTGGCAGTATGCAGTTTGGGTGGATGCCTTATACGTTGGCATGTTATTCTGGTTGTTCCTGTACCTTAGTTCATCACATTCAGTGACTTGCTGAGAACCATGGCTTCTTGAACATGTTGGTATCTGGAGGATACGTCATGAGAGTTAGCTGTGTGCTAATTACAGATTTAATGGCCGCAAGAACACAGCATTGAGCTAAGAGGCCTGATAATGGACACCCTAGTCATAGCAGGGCCTGCAGCAAGGGCAAACACACCCACACAGACTCCTTCACCTTGTTCTGCCTCCCCACTGATGAACCACAACACACACATCCATCCTGTCTCTTCACTGTGTATGAGTCTATCATACCCTGCTGTCCTCACCCCGTACCCTCACCCTGCTGTCCTCACCCTGCTGTCCTCACCCTGCTGTCCTCACCCCGTACCCTCACCATGCTGTCCTCACCCTGCTGTCCTCACCCCGTACCCTCACCCCGCTGCCTCACCCCGTACCCTCACCCCGCTGTCCTCACCCCGTACCCTCACCCCGCTGTCCTCACCCCGTACCCTCACTCCGCTGTCCTCACCCTGCTGTCCTCACCCCATACCCGTACTCTGCTGTCCTCACCCCATACCCTCACCCTGCTGTCCTCACCCTGCTGTCCTCACCCCGTACCCTCACCCCGCTGTCCTCACCCCGTACCCTCACTCTGCTGTCCTCACCCTGCTGTCCTCACCCCATACCCGTACCCTGCTGTCCTCACCCCATACCCTCACCCTGCTTTCCACACCCCGTACCCTCACCCTGCTGTCCTCACCCCGTACCCTCACCCTGTACCCTCACCTTGCTGTCCTCACCCCATACCCAGGTGTTATCCATTTAACATTGATAAAAAGCAGTCTGTATTCCAGGATTTCTCAGTGGTTTGCTGCATCCATTTCCCCCTCTATCTTCACATGCTTTCCACTTTTGTGAAGCACCCAGGCTGTTGTGGCAGTCTTCACAGTGTCTCCCAGCTCAGCCGTGGGAGACTGGAACTCCTTTAGAGTTCTGAAGGGTCTTTTGGTGGCCTTCCTGACTGTTGGCCTTCCTGACTGGTGGCCTTCCTGACTGGTGGCCTTCCTGACTGGTGGCCTTCTTTCCCAGCTTACTCTGTTTTTGAGGATGGCCTGTTATAAGCAAATTAACCTTTGTGCCATTTAATACTTCACTTTGCTCAGGGAGGTATTCAATGCCTTGTAGATTTTCTTGTATCTCCCTGAGACAGGTGTATGTGACCTGAAGTCATGTGAAACACCATATTTTCACCAAGGTCGACTCCATTCAACTAATTACTGTATGTGACTTCTAAAAACAGTTTGTTGCACCACAGCTCATTCAGGTCTCTCATAGCAAAGGGGAGGAATACTTATGCAATCATCTTTTTTATGTTTTGTATTTCTACTTAACTTGAACAATTAGTAGACCTTTTATTTCACTTTGAAATTATGGACTTTTTTTATGTTAATCAGTCGGCAAAAACTCCTTATGAAATCCTTTTTGTTTTGATGTCGTAACTCAAAATCTGGAAGTCCAAGAGAGTTTTATACAGTACTTTATACTACTATATCGGGAATGTATACACCTGCCTTTTCATTTTTTCTAAACACACAATGGATAAGTTCTCAGACCAGCTCAAATCCGACTGATGTCTACTGCATCATAAATACCAATTGAAATTGACTTATCGAGAAAAAGAAATCTTTGTTGACCAACAGAATATTGACCATGCAATCAACCAGCCAGCTAAATGGGGTTAGCCTTATTATGGATGTGATGTCAAGATAAGTGAATATATAGATTAGTGATGGCATGGATTAACTTCAGTTGTCCCAGCATCTCCGAGGTCATTTGCAGTGTGATCCCCCTCAAACAGAATACGGGACCAGGTAATTGAAGTCCGTTAACAGGACAAACCTGAACACGAAAATCAATACATATCTTTCGTGGGTTGAGTCTGCAGGAAATTGGATATCACCCTTAGAGATTCTAAATTGTCAATATCCAACTACGCGCACACACACCCTCTTGGCTTGGGTCAATGACCTTTGACCGCAGTTCATATGCAATTAAATTCCCTTGTTTGTTTTCCCCATAGTACATTGTTCTGGCCAATTAAAAAAAGGATTATTGATGGATTCAAAACTCATTGGTATAGAGTAGCCTAAGAAAGAATTAGCATATTGAATCAGATTCTGAAGTAGTTTCTAATTAATCTGCCTGTTAGTGCTGACCTTGCATGTGCTGTTGTCTTCTTTGTCCCACTCTACAGCAAAAAGTTGGCAGTTCATACACCATTTGTTCCCAGCACACACTAATTAATGTACACCACAGTGCTTTTGCCAATTCTGCAGAGATGTCTTCCTGCTTTATCAAATAGATACTCCCCACCCAAAACGAATGTACCATGGGACTCTCCTGTATATTTATGGTAGTTGAATTGGAAGCTTATGTTGGTAGTGGTGTAATACAAGGATGTATTTAAATGAAAACTTAGAATGCTAGCCTTCTGTAAAATGTGTATTTAAGCAAACTCAGGGCATGGTATATGTCCATTAAACCACAAGTAAAAGCTTTTTCTAAGGCTGCTAGTGCCTGGACACAGCACATTGCAATGGTTAAATTGGCAATATACCCCCAAACCCTGTGCTGCCTTATTCCTATTATAAACCAGTTACCAATGCAGTTACAGCCCCGAAAATTAATGTGATGTCATACTGTGGTATCCGGTGTCATACTATGGTGATCAGCCAATCAGCATTCAGATTCATACCACCCTTTTTATAAGTAAGCAATAAGGCACGAGGGGCTAAGAGCTGCTCTTATGCGCGACGCATCGTTGAGTGCCTGGACGCAGTGCTTAGCAGTCGTATATTGGCAATGTAGACTTCCTGTAATCCACAATGAGCTCCTTGGTTTTCTTTGCATTGAGGGACAGGTTATTGTCAGCACACCATGACGCCAGGCGCTTGGCCTCCTCCCTGTAGGCTGACTGGTTGTTGTCATCAGTCCTACCACCGTAGTGTCATCTGTGAACTTGATGATGGTGATGGAACTGTGTACAGGAACGCAGTTGTGGGTGAAGAGGGAGTACAGGAGGGGGCTCAGCACACAGCCTGGTGGAACACCAGTGTTCAGGATCAGGGTGGTGGAGGTGAGGTTGTCTAACCTGACAGACCGGGGTCCAAAGAGATTTCATAATTAGATTAATTATATTATATAATTAATACAACACAGATAAATCAGGTGTTTTACTCAAATATCAACATGCCTGAATACTGTTTTAAGTAAATATAACATCTAAATTAAGAATAACTAATTTAATAGTGTTAAATAAACATAAAATAATCATAACTTACTAATGTAGTGATTTTATATTAGCATAACAGAAATTAATCTGCGTAACAGAAGTTATATCCATTCCATTACCTGATGTTTGTTAACTGTACTCAAAAACATTGTGATAAGAAATAACTGCCCTTTGTAGATGTTTCAGTAATCACTGCTTAATTAACTTAATGTGGCATTTATTCATTTTTACAGTGTAGAGAAGAATGTAATCTGTGTGGAGACAAATTATTTAGGGTGAACAGGTAACACTGCTGATACTAACCATGTAATTCTGCCTTTGATCTGATGGCTTGGACAAGAGTTCCAGTGACTAAAGCGAAGAGTGGGGGGGCTGACGACGTGCTACTCTCTTCATAGCCCCCCCCTCCCTCTTTTACCTCCCCATCCCTAATTATCATCCTTGTTCCTCCTCCTTTTCTCTGCCTCCGCATTGTCTCTTAACATCTCCTCTCCTTATTGCTTCCCCTCCCTCCACTCCCTGATTTGTGCTGTACCCACCTGTCCTTACCATGAATGATGTGGCGGCTGGGCAGGGGTCAACCCATTAGTTCCAATGGGATCTCGCCAGTCATAGATCTGTCTCTCTCAGTAAAGCCAGTTGGCACAGCATGGCTGCCCCGGTGTCCCCAGCTGCCCTGCAGGATGTTTCTCACTGGGGGAAATACGGGCTGAAGCAAACCTGAGACGCTATTTTATACTACCGTCTGTGAGACCGTTCCTGTTGTCTTGACTACCACAGTCGAGTGTGGTTAATTTGGTTGTTTGTGTTTTTCTGTCCTTGCGGTTATTGGGCTCTGTGGGGCTTGATGGAGGAGAGCTCTCCCTGCAATGCCCTCTCCCTCCAGGGTTGTCACTAGACTCTGGGGATTCCCCGCACCGGGCAGCAGGATTTCTGGGCCCAACCTCCCCATTAGTCACCCAGGACCTTCAAGACAAACAAATAATTTCCTCTGACTGACTACTGCTAAACCTTATTATCTCATGCTTAGATGACCACTTGGCTAGTTCCCTCGACATCACAACACAGTACAGTTTAATTATCCTGTCAGCACGGACACGCACATTCGTAGCATCACCTGTCTCGTAACACGCTGCACCAAAGGTAATAACAAAGCAACTCCTTAAACCTCTGTAGTGCTTTTGATAATATCTTAAAGCGTTTCCCAAACAGAAATGTTACAAGCAATATATCCTAAGAGGTCAAGTAACAGAGTCCCGGTCTTTGAATGCTACATCATCCATAGATGAGGGTCAGGACACGGCTTGAGTAAGGGGAGGTGGTCAGAGCAGGGACCATTATCAGCTCAGGATCTCATAAAGTGCCACTCGGGGAAACTGTTTGATCTTCTAGCTGCTGGATGCCTCAGACAATGAGTGACTGAAAGCCTGTCATGAGTTCAGACAAGAAGCCAGTCATCCTACACTTGAGCGCTCTTTTTGACACATTTCTGGTTGCTCCTCAAAACAAAAATCTCAGAAGAGAAAATCTGCAAATCCTGTGAACACACAGACACTCCTCCCTCCCTTTGGGTTAAGGCAAAGGGCTGGGCGGGGCTGGTCCTTTAAAAGCCATACTGTTGCATCACCCTCTAACACCATTAGCTCCATTCTAATTGGTTTCGCATAATGTTGTAATGTATTCAGAAAGGGTAGATGCTTGCCGTTTCTCCATCTCCGCTGCCTCTGAATAGGCACTCTATTCTATATGGTAGTATAGACAAGTAGAGCACTATTTATTTTAAAACACTATTTCGTCTGCATGGTTTGATGCTGTACCTGGATGTCTAAGGGCTGTTTTGCAGCCACTTTAGCTGTAATTCTGATTCAAAACAGTATTATTTCTAAGTCTATTCAGTCACATCCCTGACTATAAGCGATTCATTATCTCCATCTTATCTTTAGGGGCATTTGTCCAGAAAATGTGTTTCAGTTGACTTGAGGTGAGAAAGGAAGACTCCTTAACAGCAGATAGTATTGGAAAAGAAGGGGTTAGTCAATTCTATGCCACTGCCAGACGGGGCTTTGTATCAACACTTAGGGATAATTGTAGCGATTAAGACTTGTTTCCTTTTATTGCTTTTGTTTTATCAATTGATCATGGTCAAATATGGGTGCTTAAATTGATGTTGCTTCGCACGTAAAAGTGATCTGAAATGGAAACCCTTTTTAAACATCCCAGTTCACTGTAAGACATCTTTGGTTATAAACCCACCAGTAATCACTTGGCTACATGCCACCCCTAGTTTATTTAACACTAGTACTCTCATGCTCGGAAACAGGGGGGCCTTTTAATAATAACAAGAAATCAGTGGGGAGGCTAGTAGTCATTTGCAGGTTTGGTGCCATGTGGAAACCTGTGTGCATGAGGCCCAACATCTGAGATGGTGCTGTTAATTGGTAGAGGACAGGGCCATTAAGCGAGGGAGAGAGGGAGCCAAGGCCCTTGTCAGCAGCAACAGGGGTCATTTATTAGGATTACCAGCCCTGTGCTAGCAGTGCAGATCTCAGGCTCCATATGTCTTCAACAACTGGCTGGCTTTGCTCTGCAGAATGAAGCACCATGTCTGCAACACATTAACTTTGTGAAGAGACAAGCAACTTACATTTTATTTTTTATTTTAAGAATAAGGGTACATAAACGGTACGATAATAGCACATGAGAAGAGCTATTTCCATGTAAAGTGACAGTGGGTTAAATAGTAGATGTCAGACCCCCACTATGTACAGGGATAAAGTGGTTGTATTGTTGTAAATGTGTTGTGTCAGTGTAAATGCCATAGGTTGTGTGTCTGAAGTCCATGCGGGTGCATACGGTCCTGGTGAAGAGAGTCGGTTCAAAAATGCGCCCTGGTCCGAACAGACACTAAGGTCGATATCTAGCAAACTGAATACCTGTGGATAGAACCTGTTCCCGAGATGTGTTCATCTTCTGGTGGAACCCTGAGAAAAGATTTGACGTGGGCCCTCAGATCCTTGAAATGTTCTACCGCTCCACCTTTTGAGAGCATTTTGACGGACTGCATCACTGCCTAGTGTGACAGCAGCACCACCCTGGACTGCAAGGCCTTTCAATGGGTGGTACACATGGTTCATCACTGGGACTCAGCTCCCTGTCATCAAAGTCCTTTTCCCCAGGTGGTGTCAGAGAAAGAACCGCAACACAAGTCCCCAGTCACCAAGACCACAGACTGCTCTCTATACTTCCCCAGGTATTGCATTACCGGTGTGTTAATTCTGGAACTGACAGGAGGCTCCACAGCTTCTACCCCCAACAAGACTGACAAATTATTATCGAATTAGCTGTCTTCATTTGTCCCTCTTTTTGAGCTACCCCTTTATTATTGAATATATATATATACACACACGCTTGCACACTTAGCTTATGTTTAGGAAATACATTGCTTTGTTAGTGTACCGCTATTAACAAAGCATTTTTGTAATATAATGTTTTATAATCATTTTAGTTTTAGCACCAGGCAGGCTGAGAGGTGTGGCGTGGGTGGTGGAGGGAGCAACAGCGAGGGGGAAGTGGGGTAGAGGGTTATATGGATTCTGAGAAAAAGAAAACCACTTCAGTAGCTAAGTGCATCTTGCCCCTTCTGCGTATTATACATCTAATTCACCACAAGAACTGCCGGAAAGGCATTGACGATGGCAGTATCACCATTCCCCAGCTTCCCTGAAACCTCCAGACACTCACATGGCATAGCTTCATTCAACACTTTCCTGCCCTTAAAGAAAATGCTAAATGAGTATGATGGTGACATTTCTATAGGTGGGGGACATGCTGTATGGTTAATCTATGGTAAATGGCTTATATTTTCTTGCTATTTTTACAACCAATATATGGACGGGGACCGTGCTAGAGTAGTAACGAAAGGAATGGCTGAATGTTTTTAATTCTTTGTATAATATATGCTTATAATGTCTTTTTATATATATTTTTTGTCGGTTTCCTGTCAGTTAAAGGCAGAAATTATGTGGACCTATTGCCTTTTTGCTGAATGCATTAACTTGAACCTGTTTCCATGTAATTGTATGTCTTCAATATGCTGTAACTTGCATTATAACAGCGTGGGATTGGCAAGCATTGTCAATAAACCGTATTGGCTAAAAAAAAGTGTCTTTGCTGTTGACGCAGACTTTGTTGAAGTAGGTCTAGGGTAAAAGTAGACCAAGGAGGTCTTGAGTTTCGAACGTCTGAAATCAAGCAATCATTACAGGAAAATAAAAGCTAAGGTTTCATTATGGGAACATTACGCTCTCTTTAGGAATATATCCGTCCGTGAGGTGAAGCTGAAGGGCAAATGATCGAAAACACCAACAAATCTACATCAGAATTGCTGACATTTCAAATGTTTTAATGTCCTAGTCAATGTTCAGACCTAAACCCAATTAGGATGTTCTGTCAGGGCCTATAAAGAGCAGTTCATGCTCAACAGTCCACAAATATTGCTGAGTTCAAGCAGCTCGGCATGGAAGATTGGACCAAGCTTCCAGTCTCCACTGTGATTTGAGAGCCTGA
Source organism: Esox lucius (assembly GCF_011004845.1). NCBI lineage: Eukaryota > Metazoa > Chordata > Actinopteri > Esociformes > Esocidae > Esox > Esox lucius. Next base: position 27,318,007 of record NC_047569.1, read on the forward strand.
GGAGGGAGGTGCAGGCCAACTCCCCCAAGGATCTGATCAGATTCTAGGCAGCTCAGCATCGATCGCTGCCATATTGACCCTGACTTACAAGAGGGATGTGGAGGAGTTTGAGTCATTATATTATCACACTGCTGCTTCACCTCAAAAACGGTCTTGTTTTCCTTCTCTCCTTGCAGTTCAGACCGGCTGATGGATGATACAATAAGGTGAGTCTAACATGCTCTCCCCCTCCCTCGCTCACTTTCACTCACACTGGCATTGGTAGATATTTCCATGGGCATCCCCTAATGTCTACTGTCCACTACAGAGACACTAGTGATCAGGACAAATCAGATGGTGACCTTGGTGTGCCTGGAGAGGGCTTTAGAATCCACTGTGGGACATCATTAGATGAGATTCCATCGTTATTATCAGAGATGGGCCTGAAGGCTGTTTGGTCTCTTTAAGTGGGTTGATTGGGCATTTGGCCAAACCCTTTTGGAAGAGAAAGAGAAGTGATCCTTTTCCTTTTTGCAACTCCAGTATCCCCTCTGTGTTCCGTCTGCACTCTGCTTCCTCTGTGTTCCGTCTGCACTCTGCTTCCTCTGTGTTCCGTCTGCACTCTGCTTCCTCTGTGTTCCGTCTGCACTCTGCTTCCTCTGTGTTCCGTCTGCACTCTGCTTCCTCTGTGTTCCGTCTGCACTCTGCTTCCTCTGTGTTCCGTCTGCACTCTGCTTCCTCTGTGTTCCGTCTGCACTCTGCTTCCTCTGTGTTCCGTCTGCACTCTGCTTCCTCTGTGTTCCGTCTGCACTCTGCTTCCTCTGTGTTCCGTCTGCACTCTGCTTCCTCTGTGTTCCGTCTGCACTCTGCTTCCTCTGTGTTCCGTCTGCACTCTGCTTCCTCTGTGTTCCGTCTGCACTCTGCTTCCTCTGTGTTCCGTCTGCACTCTGCTTCCTCTGTGTTCCGTCTGCACTCTGCTTCCTCTGTGTTCCGTCTGCACTCTGCTTCCTCTGTGTTCCGTCTGCACTCTGCTTCCTCTGTGTTCCGTCTGCACTCTGCTTCCTCTGTGTTCCGTCTGCACTCTGCTTCCTCTGTGTTCCGTCTGCACTCTGCTTCCTCTGTGTTCCGTCTGCACTCTGCTTCCTCTGTGTTCCGTCTGCACTCTGCTTCCTCTGTGTTCCGTCTGCACTCTGCTTCCTCTGTGTTCCGTCTGCACTCTGCTTCCTCTGTGTTCCGTCTGCACTCTGCTTCCTCTGTGTTCCGTCTGCACTCTGCTTCCTCTGTGTTCCGTCTGCACTCTGCTTCCTCTGTGTTCCGTCTGCACTCTGCTTCCTCTGTGTTCCGTCTGCACTCTGCTTCCTCTGTGTTCCGTCTGCACTCTGCTTCCTCTGTGTTCCGTCTGCACTCTGCTTCCTCTGTGTTCCGTCTGCACTCTGCTTCCTCTGTGTTCCGTCTGCACTCTGCTTCCTCTGTGTTCCGTCTGCACTCTGCTTCCTCTGTGTTCCGTCTGCACTCTGCTTCCTCTGTGTTCCGTCTGCACTCTGCTTCCTCTGTGTTCCGTCTGCACTCTGCTTCTTCGTGCCTCAGACTCCTTCTGTCCTCCCAGTCCTGTCTGGCCCCCCTCTCCTTGTTTATTCAGACGCCGCTTTCCCGCCGCCCCATCTCTCTCTGTCTCTGTGTCTCTCTGTGTCTCTCTGTGTCTCTCTGTGTCTCTCTGTGTCTCTCTGTGTCTCTCTGTGTCTCTCTGTGTGTCTCTGTGTGTCTCTGTGTGTCTCTGTGTGTCTGTGTCTCTCTCTAGAAGTATTGTAGGGCCTCTAGGTTACCATCTCTTCTTGAATAAATATTTCATTTATATATTTTTTTAACACATGGCTATCACTGTCCTATTCCATTTTCAATGCTACAGAGGCCCTATCTTATAGCAATACCTAAAAAAAGAGAGAATTATAGTTCTTTTTTCAGTCATAACTAGGTAGCTAGTAATAAGGTTGTTCTCTCTCATTCTCTCAAAGGTAATTCGTTTTTGTCTCAAATGTGGGGGAGATAATCTCAGTAGATTGCATCCATCTGATGTTGGAAGACAATTTGAAAGTTACCTTTTTTGTTTTTTTGTCCGATAGTCATCCGTTTACATCCCAATAAGGCCTCTTTGAGACCTCTCTAAATTCTAACTCTATTTCACAAAATGATCTAAAACAATATCTTCACTCTATTTTTCCAGCTGTATATTGATAGATGATTTTAGAACATGCTATGACATGGCATGAGAAGTGTAAATGTAAACAACATAATTTTAATGTTCTCAGATAATCATACCTTTACAACCCAAAAGGGGCCTCTAGGAGACCTCCCTTAACCCACACCATAAATGTCCTTAAATGCACAAAGCAGACAATGCAGCAAAAACAACAATAGGTAAAATTTCCAACCTGGTAACCTATTTACTAGACACTTGTAACTACAAGATATTACAGTATGAGTCAATATTACTGTGGAATTGTTATGTTATTGATCCTGCAAATTACCCTTGAAATTGTTCAATTCATATTGAACAACCCCTGACCTCTGTGAAAAATATGAAAGCTTAACAGTTGAGACTGGTGCTTTGGATATGTCAACAGTGGGCTATGTCTGAAGAAGTGGCTAAGCTAAAATGTCATTAAATAGTTATCCAGATGTATATACAATGTTGACTAGCTGAGACCGCACTCAACATGCAACCACACCAAAATAACAATAGGTAACAGTTTGGAACTTTTAAATTGTCAACTACACAGTTGTATCTATAGGTTCTAACAAGATATGGGTATTGAACAGGTTTTGCAATTACTTTCAAATGTTGCCAATTGTTTGTTTTTGCAGCATTGGCTGTTTTTTCTAGTCAGGGTTATATATGGTAATGGCCCTATTGGAATGATTAGACATGGTTCTAACAGCAATGAAGGTATGTTTTTGTCCTCTCCACTTCAAATACCATCTCACAGAATGTTCTAAAATATCTATTAACATCAATTTAGTTTTGTGAATTAGGGTTAGGTTAATAGAGTCAATGAGTTTTTGTTTAATTGTATTACAGATTTCTAGTTTTAATGGTTTATAGTTTATAGTTTACAGGGCATCATTACAAATAGACAGGAGAGAGATGTAATCTTACAAGGAATCATTTTTGGTCATATGTGTATTTTTTCATATAAAGCTGTAATGGCTCATTGACATGAATGAGAAATGTTTCTAAGTCCAGAGTGTTAAGAGGCCCTATAAATATTGAGGTAGCCGAGATGCCCTACCGAATAGCCGAGGTAGCCGAGATGCCCTGTTGGTGGCAAAGATGCCGTTACAGATGTCTCTCTCTGCCTGTGCAAGCAATAGCCAATATCAGATGAAATCTTTGATATTACAATTAGGATGTTCGAAGTACATGCAGGCACACAAGCTGTAGGACAATGTTTTCCTCAACCAGCAAGCATGATTGGACAAATGCACAGGCATACCTACAGCCTTTCATACTAGGGCTTTTTGGTGTCACATATTACTGCCTCTTGGACTAGACTAGGGCTTTCTGGTGTCTTTTTAATTTGACCTTTTCTGACACTTATGTGTAATTGCATATTTGATTTTACTCTCCATTTCCATATTTTCCATAGCCTAACAGTCAAAGAAAGTGGGCTATTGCATTATCCCATAAAATCTACCCATCACTATGATACAAAAGGATCACAATTTAAGCAATTACTACACATTTACAGCGTAGTATAATGATCCAGCGTGCTACAAATTAGGCAAAGGTATTGCATATTGACATATGGCATACATGCTATACCCAGCATTTTAACCCTAAAATACTCCAAACTCAATTCAGTTTCCATTAATTCCTCTTTTGAGCAATCGCATTAGAGATTTTCTAACCAGATCTGTGGTCTGTGTAAACGCAGCCATATCGTCAGCAGGTCACTTCCCTTATTTGCAAACAGATTGTGTGTTTACATCTCAGCTTTCACACAACATTTATACACCTAGCTGCCAAAAGATCTGCCTGTATTCAGAGCCCCTTGCCAAGGAATACATTATAATATGCTTGTACTGTAAGCCAGGAATTGGGAACCGCAGTTGAAGCGACAGGATTTATTATGTCTGATGACTTTGTGAGGCTACAAGGTACTTTAGACTTTCCATATTCAATCTACATGTTCCAGTAACAGCAAGACGGCAGTTCTAAACAGAACGAGAAGGATGAACACACACTGGGTTTTCACATATGTCTGCAAACACCACCAGATCTCTAATAAGCTAGACCTGCGACTGTATTTAAGGCCTCACGCCCTGGAGTGACTTGGAGCCTTTATCGTTGTCTTCAAAGGGAAGCATTATGTTTACCATCAGCACTGTGTATTTGTGGATGGTGTGAATGCTACACACGTGCGTGCATGCTAATATTCACAAGGCTTCAGGGAGAATCCCCCTGTATTTCCTTTCTCTCGCTTTCTTCGTTCTAAATTAATTGGAAGGTTTCTCTTCTCTAATGGGCCACTCGTCCTTCACCCACTTTGCGTCTGTCATGTTGCCCCCCGGGGATGACACACCAGACCCCACACACTCACCAGACCCCACACACTCACCAGACCCCACACACACACCAGACCCCACACACACACCAGACCCCACACACTCACCAGACCCCACACACTCACCAGACCCCACACACACACCAGACCCCACACACACACCAGACCCCACACACTCACCAGACCCCTGACACCACACATTAACCACAACCCAAACTACACACACTCACCACACACCAGACACCACACATTAACCACAACCCAAACTACACACCCTCGCCAGACACCAGACACTACACACTCACCAGACACCACACACTCACCACACACCAGACACCACTCACCAGACATCACCCACTAACCACAACCCAAACACCACACACTCACCACACACCAGACATCACCCACTAACCACAACCCAAACACCACACCCTCGCCAGACACCAGACACTACACACTCACCACACACCAGACACCACTCACCAGACATCACACACTCACCCCAACCCACTCACCCCAACCCACTCACCAGACACACAATTGTGTCTTGGACTCATGCGATGGAAAACTCTTACATGTAATTTAGGGTGGTCAAATATCTCCTGGTTTAACGTCTGTGTATTGCTGTCTTCCCCTCCCCTATTTCCCTCCAGTATTGCTATGGCGACCAAGGAGAACATGACATCCCAGAGAGGGCTGTTGAAGTCCATACAGAGCAGGGTCAACACCCTGGCCAGTATCCTTTAACACACCCAGTAAACCTTATGCTGATTGGAGATTCTCTTCACAACATACATTTTTAATACAGAGCTAAGCTTAATCTGTGTCTGTGACGTTTGTCCTATTTTCATGTTTATGTGAGAGAGAACTATTTCACAAATGTATTTTAATTTGCCTTTAATTCAGCCAATATATTCTTCATATTTTACATTCTCCAGTCTGTTAAAGCTATTTAGATGATATGTTCATTGAAGGCAGATAACACAAGTGAGTTTCGGTCGAAGTATATCCTGCTGGAATTGGGTTTCAGTGACGCTGGCTCATGAAAATAATTTCATAGACCCAACTGGACACAACCTCCTAAGCCTGTTACCCAGTCAGCATTTATCTCCCCAAAAATCAATTTCTCTATTGGCTTTTTGACAAATTAACCATGCAGAGTTAACCTATTAGTGCCTACAAAAATACACAATTACTGTTACCCTATCTTTTCACATTGTGCTGACCTGAGCCTCGTCTTAACCCAGGACTATGAGACGGGGTTCCCACTCTGTTACGTCCCTTAACCTTCCACTTTCAGATCGTTTCCCAGCCATTAACAACCTCATCCAGCGAATCAACCTGCGGAAGAGGCGGGACTCTCTGATTCTGGGTGGAGTGATCGGAATTTGTACCGTCCTTCTGCTGCTCTACGCCTTCCACTGATGACTGACAGCCTGGCTGACCAAGTGTTCCACTGCGTTGGTGGCATGGGAATCTGAACTCTGAAGAACGGGCTAAAGTGATTGGAGGCTGCTGAGCAGACAGATGAACAGACACCTGCTTTGTCCAGTTGGATAAGTGAATTGATGGAGGCCAGCAGGGAATACCTAATTTGTATTTAGCAGTGGGAGGGGAGGAGGAGGAGGAGGTGCGATGTTTGGGTGGATGAGATGAGAAAGAGAAGTATCTTTTCCTTTTAGTTTTTTCTTCCTTTTTTTCCTAAGTAATGTTCTGTTCAACTACAGCTCTGGTTAAGGGAATGGAGACCAAATGTACTAATAGGATTCTGTATATATAACACTTCCTTCCGAGAAGATCTGGAAAGCTCTGAAGACGGCGGACACTGAATAGAGACTGTTTGTTGTCCGTGTTGTTTATTTCTGAGTTTGAAGGATTTTTAGTTGAATGGTCCTTTTTTAGTTACAGGGGATTTGGAGGTTCATCCTCATTATGGGCTGTACAATGTGCATTATTAATAAATTATTCATATACATTATGTACATGTACAAGGTGTGTGATACTAGGCACTAAATGTTTTGTTTTTAATATGCCTTATTTGACCTTTGACTTGTTGAGCAGTGGTTGCCGTTGAAGACCAATGACATTGTCCTGATTGGATGACTTCACTGGCGTTGTACTTCTTATAACAGTGGCCACATACAGGCTTGTTGTCAAACCAAATCTATGACAGTCTTTCACTTCTTTCCACCTACATCCTATAGATCCTCAGTTGGCCTGCATTTGTCAATTATTGGGGGTGGTGCATATGAAATTGTTTTTCAATATAATTATTTTGGGCTGTGTTGTGGTCTATTTGCAGTGTACAAATTTGTTTTCATAATTTAGTTCCTGCCGCACCAACATCCGCTCAGAAATTGGCCTACGGCTGCATGTTGTGGGTTACTGCTGTAGATTCTGAAATATTCTTCTGCTTAAGACACTTGATATGCCATTTAACTGACACTTATCTAAAGCTCCCATAGTAACTTAAAACTTTCCACTTACCAACTGAGCTACACAGGTTCACTTGAATTTCAGAGACTTTTAAGTGGTCAGCATTATGTCCTCTCTAATGATTCCAAATCATTTAGCGCAAATTCTGTTACACAACCCTACCATATGCAAACATCAGAGTTACACAAACAAATGTCTTTAATTGATGAATTTGGGGTCGAAGTTGAGATCCAAACACAGATATTCCAAGTATTAATTTGCCTGTGGCAGTACAAAGGGTCAGATCGCTCCCCTCCTGCTTCACCCTATCCAGTCTCCTGGAAAAAATTTAATGGAGAACGAGGTCATGGAACAGGGAACCCCAGTCAGTGTTTGAAGATGATAGAAGCCGAAAAGAGCTTTCTGAAAATGAAGGCGATTTTTGTGAAGGGGATGGGCGACGCTCTAAGCTAGGAACTAAGCAACAAAGGGTTTGGTTTTGGATGGAAGCCTTTATGTAATGCCCTGAACTGAGATAAATACCACTTTAAGTTTAAGAAGCTCTAGAAGCCCTACTGAATACATTTTAACAAAGGAAAGCTTGGCCAAACTTTGATCTTTCTTGATGATTCCCAGCAATTTCCCACCATGTTTATTCCTTTTGAAGCTTCACTCCCAAAGGATGAGCAGTTCTTGGTAAAATACATTATTAGACTAACTCTTAACATCCCTTAAATGAATGTTCATTTCAAAGAGGCTGGAGTTGGAAGCGGCTCTGTTTGGATGCTTGAAACGCATCATGGTGGTGTCATTTCCAGTGTTTTCCAGTGGTAGAGGGTACTCTTACTTTAATAGGGAGATCTGCAGGAGCTCAGACAATAATTCATTCTGGCAGTATGAGATGACTCGCCCCCACATACTCCGCTCTCGATGTTGTAAAACTAGGTGTGTGCGTGTGTGTGTTGTGACAACCACATTGCAGAGGAGATTTTACTGCGGCCTGTAGTGGGTAACTGCTCCCCCCCCCCCCAGCGCTCTACAGGACCATGCCATCAGTCCCCTGTCTTTTCCCGAGGCAGCCGCTGCATTCTGAATAAATCACGCCGTACATCGTACCATTTATCGTCTTTTAAATTCAGGCGAGGATGTTTTGATCCAAATGGTGGAAACAGAAAATCTTCTCCGGTTTGAGGATCACTCGGGCCAAACTAAGTATGGTATTCTTTCGCAGTGATCCTAGTTTTTGACAATATCCTCTGGAAATAAGTTTAACTAGCCAATTCTAGCACAAATGCTTCACACAGGATGGCATCTAGTGACGTATTGAAGTAGTGTATAAAAACAGTGAGTAGAATTAGCATCACCACCGAAAAGTACAGCAATTATTGAAAGTAAATCAAACATTTGGCTTCTATAGGTCAGTCTCTTTGTGCTTCAATACTCTTGGTGTCTTTCACTAGACCAAGTCATAGTGCTGCAATGTGGCACTGGTTGGCCAATGGATGTGCAATTTTCTGGGCCATGCATTATTAACAACACTGGCTACCAGCAGCATGAAAAATGGAAGTGCAGCAGAGAATTGACTGAGGTTATCAAAGGTTGTGCGCCTAACATGAGGGCTTTAGCTCCCCACGTTTCCCTGTTCCGTTTTTCCGTTCAATAACATTAGCCGTCATCGTTCTTTATTTCCGTGGAGCTGCTGCGTTACCCATCACACACTGCTCCACTGTTATGCTTGGACCATACCTCTCTGCCGTCCACACATCCATCAAGACTATCCCAACCAACATTAATAAATCCAATACAAAGTAGACCATGCATTATAACATTTATTCCAGACATGCAAAATGTAGTTCACAACAGTGAAATGGAAAAGCCCCCATATACCTATACCCAAAGAAAAAAGGGCATGAATTGAAATATACTGTTTTACTGAAACAGAACATTGCGTATGAGAAACCTTATGCATCTCACAGCACAGAAATAGTCAGGGAAGTATATGTTGAAATGGAGTGGAAGGCGGGATATTCTATGTGACAGAGAAATTAGCATAAAATGCATCTTATAAAAATGAAGTTGGATTTTGTATTGTAAATCTCTGTAACATCTTTATGTTACTAGGAAGTTTGGGAAGTTTCCAGACTGAAGCATGGCAGACATCAACAGGGACATTGGCCCGTCTGTGCACTGGATCATCACTGTCGCTATAAGAACTTTCAAATGTTATCCGACATGTTCCTTCCCTTTTCTCCTAAATGTTTTTGATACCCGATTGTATTTATGACCTTGTGTCGACATTGCCGCGACTCCCAAGGATTTTGGGTCCAAGATATTTGTGAGAGCACAGTCCTTCGACCAGTGACATCAATTTAACTTGCAGGCTCCTGACCCACTCGATAAAAAACATGACGACCTTTTTCCAACACTGCCTCCTTCCACATTTGTGAAATTTTCCGGCCGGTGCTGGCTAATGTAGCTCACTTAGACTCCAGTTTAACTTGCATTCCAACATGAAGAACCCTTTTCATTGTCCCACAGATATATGGGTGTACTTTTAAACATTTTGACAGTGGTAAGTCATTCACCACCAAAAAAATACATAATATGTATTGTAATAACATTATTTTATCAAGACAGTTTTCGGGTTTTAGCTGCTTTTACAAATCAATCACACAGTTTTAGATTAGGAATAAGTGCTATGCATCCTTTTTATATAGGGGCAACATATTTTTTTTATAGATTTTAAATGCTGTCAAATCTTTATACTATAATTATCTCTTTGGTCTCATATATGTTTAACACCTACTTAACCCCTTGATAAAACAAAGTGGAGTCCTGAACTCATAATAATAGGTAGATTTTAAATCACTATATTTCAATTAAAATGGACGTTCAATAGAATGACTTCAGTAGTGATTTTAACAATCAGTCCAACTATAAGTCTTTAAGAGACTTTAATAAGACTTTTATGAAGCATTGTGCAGATGTTATCAAGACTATAAGAAGTGTTACGACCCTGCATTAGTCTGAAGTCTTTTAATACAACAGTCATGTTGTGTTACCGTTTAATCTGAACACACTGTGACTTATTCCAGATTACATGGTGATGTGACACAAATGCAAACGTCACTGGCATGCTAAAGTATATGTACAGTGATGCTATAACCACTGCCAATCCAACCTGAAAGCAATGTTCATTTAACATCATATACTGGGTCCTTACAATGACATACAAAAACGTGTGTACTGTTCAGCCCAAAGCATGCCTATACGATATATTACATATATTCTTCATATAAATATGTTTCATACTGATACAGCAGTCCAGGTTGACAGTAGGTGAGGAATTTGTGTTGGGCTGTGTAGTACTACAAAATACATTCAGCAAAACAAATGACATCAACACAGTCCAAGTCACTTTTAGGGGACGGTACAGAGGGTTAGGACAGGTCTCGTCTTTTCCAACATATACTCATGCTCAGACATGGATGTTTGGAAAGTGGTTGGGGAAAACGGGATGTTGGGAGTAAATGATTTAGTCAGGCCGGGCAAAATATTACAACCTTCTGCAGAGCGTATCAGGTGACAGCCACTGCCAGTCAGTCAGCCATCATTGCAGCTCAGCTCAGCACAACATACAAATGCTTTATAAATTGTACATTTACATATTTATGTATGTGTGTATATATATATATATATATATATATATATATTAATATTGCAAATAGATCTGTATAGTTGTATATGCTTTGAATGCAGCGAGTCTGGTCACCCAGGTGTATGTTTAGGTTATTATGCAGCTGTCTTAATGTTAAGTCCAAAGCCTGGAGTCAAATTTAAGGGGATTCATAAATTAATTTCTCTGTTCATTCCTCTCTTCTTTATCTTCAATCTCTTTATTCCACAGAGAAAGGAATGACAGTACAGTCCCTCCAAAAGTCAAATGATCAACATTCCTTCTTTATTCAATAATTTTTTCACATCAAGGATTTTCTTTTTCTTCATCAAGCACATGTTACTGCTAACTATGCATGCATTTCTGGACCTTTATATTTGGTTTATTTATTTGCTACAGTACATCTTATTCTTCTTCATATTTCAAAATGTTTCTGTGTTGTCAAGAGGGTCTTCCTGATCTTTATTACAGTGTGGAGTAGGTGATGATCATTTTCTTTTTCATCCCGGACTGACAGAATCATGATTTTTTTTTTCTCCATGTCACATCCGCTGCTCGGCTTGAAGCAGTGATCTTGTTTCATGGTCTATAAGTTGGTCACTTGGCAACTGTTTGGGAGGGAGGGATGGAGGGAAGGAGAAGGTTAAGGTCCACCCAGTCCTACAGTAGGGCAAGCTGATCAGTAGCTAAAACAGCCTAAGGGAGTATGCTTGTCACACAGCCTGGATACTGTAGCTGCGGTGGTTAATCGGCTGAGCTGACAACCACATACAAACATATAGTACATGTACATGAAAACATTAGAAACAACCCGTTAAAGTTAAAACTTGTTTTTGCTTAAAAATGGCAATCAAGGTTAACCAATTGAGATTGTTGACATAGTAAGACATGCAAACCAAACTACTTCTGTGAGGGTGTATAGAACAAAAGTCAATCTAAACTTGCTGGTAAACCAAAATCACATCTAACTGATTGGAGATAAACTGTGGATAAGCAAAACGTGGGAGGTTGATGTGATCATTTAAATCTTACGTAAGGTTAGGAGTCGCTAGTTGACTGAAAGTCTGAAATCTTTGATAATAGGCTCCTCAAGAACTTGTTTCTGAATGAAATCCCTGCCACTTGGAGAAATGAGCAAAGAGCTAAAGTGTGCCAGATTATCCGAAGGGACCAGCTATAATGTAAGACTGTCACGTGAGTCTGATGGGACCAGCTATAATGTAACACTCTGTCACGAGAGTCTGATGGGACCAGCTATAATGTAACACTCTGTCACGAGAGTCTGATGGGACCAGCTATAATGTAACATTGTCACATGAGTCTGATGGGACCGGCTATAATGTAACACTCTGTCACGTGAGTCCGATGGGACCAGCTATAATGGTACATTGTCACGTGAGTCTGATGGGACCAGCTATAATGTAACACTCTGTCACGTGAGTCTGATGGGACCAGCTATAATTTAACACTCTGTCACGTGAGTCTGATGGGACCAGCTATAATGTAAAGCTCTGTCACGTGAGTCCGATGGGACCAGCTATAATGTAACACTCTGTCACGTGAGTCTGATGGGACCAGCTATAATGTAAAGCTCTGTCACGTGAGTCCGATGGGACCAGCTATAATGTAACACTCTGTCACGTGAGTCTGATGGGACCAGCTATAATTTAACACTCTGTCACGTGAGTCTGATGGGACCAGCTATAATGTAACACTCTGTCACGTGAGTCCGATGGGACCAGCTATAATGTAACACTCTGTCACGTGTGTCAGATGGGACCAGCTATAATGGTACATTGTCACGTGAGTCTGATGGGACCAGCTATAATGTAAAGCTCTGTCACGTGAGTCTGATGGGACCAGCTATAATGTAACACTCTGTCACGTGAGTCCGATGGGACCAGCTATAATGTAAAGCTCTGTCACGTGAGTCAGATAGAACCAGCTATAATGTAACACTGTCACGTGAGTCTGATGGGACCAGCTATAATGTAACACTCTGTCACGTGAGTCCGATGGGACCAGCTATGATGTAAAACTCTGTCACATGAGTCAGATAGGACCAACTATAATGTAACACTCTGTCACGTGAGTCAGATGGGACCAGCTATAATGTAAAGCTCTGTCACGTGAGTCAGATAGAACCAGCTATAATGTAACACTGTCACGTGAGTCTGATGGGACCAGCTATAATGTAACACTCTGTCACGTGAGTCTGATGGGACCAGCTATAATGTAACACTCTGTCACGTGAGTCCGATGGGACCAGCTATAATGTAACACTGTCACGTGAGTCCGATGGGACCAGCTATAATGTAAAGCTCTGTCACGTGAGTCAGATAGGAACAGCTATAATGTATCACTCTGTCACGTGAGTCTGATGGGACCAGCTATAATGTAACACTCTGTCACGTGAGTCAGATAGGACCAGCTATAATGTAACACTTTGTCACGTGAGTCTGATGGGACCAGCTATAATGTAACACTCGGTCATGTGAGTCCGATGGGACCAGCTATAATGTAACACTCTGTCACGTGAGTCAGATGGGACCAGCTATAATGTAAAGCTCTGTCACGTGAGTCAGATAGAACCAGCTATAATGTAACACTGTCACGTGAGTCTGATGGGACCAGCTATAATGTAACACTCTGTCACGTGAGTCCGATGGGACCAGCCATAATGTAACACTCTGTCATGTGAGTCAGATAGGAACAGCTATAATGTAACACTCTGTCACGTGAGTCTGATGGGACCAGCTATAATGTAACACTCGGTCATGTGAGTCTGATGGGACCAGCTATAATGTAACACTCTGTCACGTGAGTCTGATGGGAACAGCTATAATGTAAATCTCTGTCACGTGAGTCAGATAGGACCAGCTATAATGTAACACTCGGTCATGTGAGTCTGATGGGACCAGCTATAATGTAACACTCGGTCATGTGAGAGTAAAATGACAATGTCAGTGGTCTGACCCATATTCTGAGCAAGGGAAACTGTTTAACTTTGAACTGTTTCTATTGCTTGCAAGTATGACTTTCCAAGCATCTACGTGATCGATGACTGAATATTGCGTCAATGTTGATGACTTATATTTTCTTAGTTACTTACCAGAAACTGTTACAAAGACAACTATAATGAGCACACCCAGGATGATGGAAACAACACTGAGGAGGCGAGCCAGTTTCCCCAGTCTCTTAGCTCCATCCATATCTCCTGACTGAAGGCTGTTTCTGGACTAAGGAAGAGAAGAGATAACACATCAACACCCTCAGATATAGACCCACACATCAACACCCTCACAAACACAGAGAAAACCGAAACACAGACAACAACCCATTAATACCCTCAGACACAGACAACACGACAACACATCAGCACCCTCACAAACACAGAGAAAACACACACACAGGCAACACATCAACACCCTCACAAACACAGAGAAAACACACACACAGGCAACACATCAGCACCCTCACAAACACAGAGAAAACACACACACGGGCAACACATCAACACCCTCACAAACACAGAGAAAACACACACACGGGCAACACATCAACACCCTCACAAACACAGAGAAAACACACACACAGGCAACACATCAACACCCTCACAAACACAGAGAAAACACACACACGGGCAACACATCAACACCCTCACAAACACAGAGAAAACACACACACGGGCAACACATCAACACCCTCACAAACACAGAGAAAACACACACACGGGCAACACATCAACACCCTCACAAACACAGAGAAAACACACACACACAGACAACACTTCAACACCCTCATACACAGAGAGACAACTGGCAGGAATACAATCAGTGTTGTTACATTTGAAATGTACAACATCGTGGTTATCATACTCAAAAATTACTACAGTCAAAAGTATGATCAAGTAGGAAAGAATTCAGATCTTAAACCGCCTTTCTTTTAGTTTGATGTCTTTTCTTTCCTGTCTGAATGTTCCTGTCTGTGTGTGCATGTGTATGTATGTGTGTGCATGTGTGTGACCAGTGGACATCCCAGAGGTGAGACCTGATTTGCTGCCTTCCTGACTAAGAGACACACCAAGTTGTAATTACCCAGACTAGTGCAAATTCTCCCATGAACCCCTCTCTGCTCCAACTAGTGCAACTCCACACGCACACACAAATATATACAAACAAAAAAACAATACATACAAACACATACATGCAAACAAAAAAACTACACAACATTATGGAGATCAATAGCAAACAGGACAAAAAAATCTATGGAGAATGTCTATTGAGCTTGATTTTTAGTAAAGAAGAAGGCTTAATTGAGTCCATGAAACAGCCTCTATAGTAAAAAATTATTTCCAGATGCTCATGGGTGTTGTCCATGGTGCTGAACTCAACTTCTATGAGGCCCTCAGTGTTAACCAACTTGTTGTAGGCCAAAAGATATATTGGTAGTATTCATTGTAATATATGAAAGGTTGCATTATATATATATATATATATATATATATATATATATATATATATATTATATTTTATAATTTAATCTCTTTGTCTCTTACAGATAATGATGACTTTAATAATGATTTAACGTAAGATAAATCTGCATCTCGTGGCTATTATTTGGTCCCCAAAGTGGAATTTATATGATAACTGAATTACCCTTTATTACCGCAAGATGATAGCTAATGGGATGACTGGGAGATCTGCTGTAATGCTCATCCCATTTCAGCGACACATCCTTCCCCATCTCCTTGATAATACCACTTCATTCATTTATTAGGATGATATCATGATATTACATTGGCAGGATGACTCACTTTGAGCTAGCCATATGGAGATGTGTGTGTGAGTCTGCACTTCTTGTCTGTGTGTGTGTGTTTTAGCAAGGCGAGGGTCATCTGAATGGGATTCACTGATTGCTGTTAGAGCAGGGCCTAATATATGTGTGGAGGGAGTCTCATTGAAATGCAGCAATGGCGTTGATGGTTAAGTTTATTATTGAGCTGCAGTGGAAACAACCAGGTTGGTGGAAGGGACGTGTCTGTGTGTGTATGAGTGTTCTTCAAGTGAGCTTGCCGTTTCGTAGTGCAGAGTGAACATCTAAGTCATGCTGCTTAATGTATAATGGCTGCTCCTGCAAAAACACACACACACAGTTGTATAAAAATTACACCATAAAATAAAGGTAAAAAACATGAACAGAAGGATCTTCAGTCAGGAGAAGAAAAAGGCTGAAAAATTTTAGATCCCCAACCACTGCCAATTAGGCGCTTTGATTTACTTCAAAAGGTGACACATCTAATTATTCTTCTTTGGTGGAGGGGGCCCCATCTTATGGCCAATGATACTGACCCCCCTGCTCAAAGGTGGACATCAACAGAGAACATTTTGCAGTTTAAATCCATATGAGTCCGTCATCATGCAGGTGTGTCATATCATTATCATTTGCTCATATCACTATGTGTCACTTGATTCCCTTATGTTTGAGCTGGCCGCAGAAATTTTCTTTTTTACTGTGTTCAGCTAAATCTAGCAAACCAGGCAGCATTAGCCTTTATGGTAAATGCACCAGAATGCCAAGGAGGAGTGCCCTAACTAGGCAGATGTCAGAAAGACATGAATTATGTAATTTAGCACTATTAAGGCAATCATTAAGAGTCAATAGATCACTGGTAAACCTGCATGGAAGATGACGCTAGTGTATCTTGCCCCCACACAACATGAGAAAGATGGTTTGAGAAGCAAAAGATAATCAAAAGGGCCACACTGAACACACACGGCATTGGCACATGAATTGGAACATGGTGTATTCCAATTTTAACTTAAATTGAAGTAAATAGTTAAAAGCCCGGTGACAACACATTAGGAATTAAACACATTTCTGTCTGTCTTTTTGAGTGGGTAAATAAAGGCTTACATCTCTGATCAAAATCTCAACAACATATTTCCCACATATTCGTATTGAAATGATGTGGTGTGCTCAGTGGGATCCTGGCAAGTAATGCTAAAACCAATGTTCCCCCTTCTCTATTTGAATGCATTCGCAGGTGGGTGTGTTCACTTTCTTCCCTAAGGACTGACAATGCTCTTCAGAACTGTGTAGCAGCCGAACTCCTGGAATTTGTCCTCTACAGAAAGGCTCGAATAACTTCTCTCGCCTTCTATTGAGTGAGCGGTCGGTTCTGGTTTCTGCCCCTTACCGATATTCCCTTCCCTCGGTGGGAGTGTCATTGGTGAGACGGTGGATCAATTGTTCATGCAGAAGCTTTAGCCAGGATGCTGGGTCTATTTGGAGAGAACTTTTGATGAGTCCTGGAGTCAGACGTCTTTCAGGACTTCCAGAACTGTACAGTACTTGTCTGACTCACCTGGCTAACAGCCTCTTTTTATACAGAAAAGCAAGACCATCTCTGACACAATATGTTGCTCCTTTTTATTAGAGTGGCAACAACTAGAATGAAATCCTTCAAAGCCAGAGAAACAGGAAGGCTAATGAGGGAAGACAGACAGGTTCATAGGACTGGAACCACAAACCTGCCACTAAGACTCTAAGGCCAGACTGACTGCCTGTTTGGTTTTCCGCTTACATGGCAGATGCTCAGACTTGACTGCATTCCGCTTAGTACATGTATGGAGATATCTATGCAAAAATCATAAATAAATACAGCACCATCAAACTTGCACTACTGATAAGACAACCACTGAACGGATATGTCACACAGATGCACTGCTATAATCTGTATTAAGCAGATTGGGGGAACCCAATCCAGATTGATCCTTTCTAAACAATATAGTAGTGAATTCATACATTTAATTCTGTCTCTCCATGGGAGTCAAAGACACAACCCTGGCTTTGCAACCACTGTGTTCTACCAACGGAGCTACGCTAGATAAGTTGTGCTGGGATCAATTGTGCATTTTGTAATAAAAGTGCCATATTTCATGCTGAGGTAGATGCACAGTATGTTCCCTGAAAAGATTCAGATATGGAACTCCCCAGATTTATTGCATTTTCATAAAGATGTCTGCTCACAATTACACTATTTTACAGTGCAGAAGGCATTTGTTCAGGTAGACAAACCAAAATTTGGCAAGGAAGTAGACTTTTTACCCTAGAAATGTAGATATGGAGCAACCAATGATTTGATCCTGTGGGCCATGACTGCTGTAACAAAATAACCATTGACGGTAATACAATGTCCCAGTCATTTTGTTTTCCGATCAACATACTGTATACTCCATGTGCCCTAAGAATATTTAGATGTCAAATGAAGTTACCACAAATGTTATGTCTTCAGAGATTTGAACCCTTGTGGTTCGTGGCAGATATCTCACAAAATACTGTTGGCCCATTTTGGGTAGAAGCTAAACAATAACCGGAAATGTGGAAATCCTGAGATAAATCTTCCGATGTTTGTCTGACATGCATTCCATATTAGGTTTACAGAACTGTTGGGTGTACATCATCCATCTAAATATATTGTGTCCAGTTAAATCAGCTGCCATATAATCTGCTTAATAGCCACTTCAGAGGTAGCCACTTGGTGTCAGATGTGTTGACCTCTGCAAGTACAAATGGGACAATTGCCCACCCAACCAGCAAGCTTCAGATGACCACTTCTGTAGGGATGACATTAATAGCCTCCTGCGTTTATACATGTCCACCCATCACTTCAAGTGGAATAACTGGAAATAGGACTCTTCCTAACTTGAGAAATGAATGTATCCAATCATCTCATTTCTATGTCACCATGCCCAAAACCTTTAAGTCTTGCCTGAACCTCAGATTATGAAGTTAAGTGTTATTTTACATTTCATCTTGATTCAAGAAACTATTTCTGTTCTCAATGATTTTTATTAACTCATTACATTATCCCAGCAAAAACATTATATGTCTTGTTAATAAAATATAATAACTACAATTTATTTGTTATATACAGCTCCTGAAAAAATTAAGAGACCACTGCACCTTTTTCTTTCCTTTCCAAAAAAGTTGAAATGGAATGTTTTGAGTGAGTAACAGACACGTTCAGTTTGCATGTTCCTCACTCAAAACTTTCCTTCACAAATTTTTTGGAAAGGAAAGAAAAAGGTGCAGTGGTCTTTAATCTTTTTCCAGAGCTGTTTTCATTTTTATTGTCTTTGTCCCTGAATTGTCAATACACGATTACGGCCTAATTTGCACCAACTCCAAGCACGTATGGGAAAGTTGAAGAATGAAATGTGCATACCCAACTAGAAAGTATTAGGCAGGACCTTTGTGCTGGGAGGAGAACCATTCATTGGCCAACAACCACGATTGAGATAGCAAACAACTGACCTGCCACAAGGCAACGAAACCCTGTCCAACATGAATCCCCTACAACCTCAGAAGGTGCTGAGGACATTTTCACTGCACTCTGACAGACCCCCCCAATTGCCATGATACAGCAAAACTGCGAGGCAGTGACTTTGCGTCATTTGGGAGCAGCTCATGCTTTTAAGTTAGATCACTTGACGACTATATTGATTGCATCTGGCACAAGAAGCAACCACAACATCTTAGCAAACATAAACCGTGCCTCTATCTCTATCTTTAAGTTAAAAAAAATACCAAATGAATGCTAAACTTTCACATGAACCATCCAAATTGGAAATCTACAATAAAGGTTGATGGCCTCTATACCTCCCATGATTCCTTTTTTGCCCCCACTGCAGCATTGTGTTTTTCGATGCACCTGTTGCGGAGCAGGCATTCCATTGCACCAAATGATGTTAGTGTGCATGCATGCTGCTGCTGAATTCTTTGTTCTTTGGTAAGCATGTTGCTCTTTTCTGTTTACAGCTGCTTTCTCTATGTGTTTGTTTTCATCCATCTAGTTCTTGCCAAGTCAGGGGCTTGAAATTACCCCCTTTGCACACAGGCTGACACAAGCTGAACAACTTGGCACCAAAAACAATGTTCCTTTCAAAGACTGAAAAAACATGGACAAAGCCATCAATCATGTAACACCATTAATTCCAGGGCAACCTTAGCAGCGTCAACAGAAACTGGAAACATCTGGGTTCCTAGAGTATTCTGAACTTTCTTTCGAAATGAAAGCTTGGTCATTTCTTTTACACATGCTACCTGTTAGGCTGATTCCTCTGGGAAGACTCAATAGCACATTTGAAGCTAAAAAGGTATTTATTAGATAGGTTCTCTGCTTATTCCTCTCCTTGGATAGGTGCATACATCCATTACTTTCACAACATTCTAAGAACTTTTTGTTGATGTCAACTGCCTGTATTCAATGAAGAATGACATGCTATGCTACTGTAGCTTTGTGAATACACTGAATGCATTTCAAGTGGGACAACTCTGATCTAAAATCTACAGATAATTCTCAAAGTTGCAGGGATGCATTGCTCATATACTGTATGTGTACACTTGTTACAACCTAAGCATTATGAAACTTCGGTTTTAACAAATAAGCCTCAAGTATCAAAATACAAATACATTTTTATCTTGACTAAACTGAACCTTCTCCCCCTACATTTTTTTTTTGCATTGACAAGATTTTGGGCTAAGTAAAAAGGTTTCATTCAGCCTCTCTCGCTCTGGGAAAAAACTAATAATTACAAGCATTCCCTAACTGCCAATGGCAATGATATTGGCAACTTAAAAATACAAACATTACAGCAGTATTTAAATGCCAGTTGGCCTTAATCAAAGACAGTAGAGAAAGAGAGACAGCCTACATGACACACCCATACCATTTTTGTATTTGTGCTGCCCACACTGGCCTGCTTATTGCCCCTGCCCTTGTAGTCAGGAAGGAGTCAGACCAGAGCCCCACCTGCTTGCCCCAGCTTTCCTGCCCCAATAAGATAAGCCAACCTACATTGGCCCAACCTGTATTTGAAGAATGAAATGGGTGTGATCAATCTATAGTTTTTAGACCTTTTTACATCAACGGTTATCACACAATGCTTATACAAAATACCTAGCCTAAGTCCAGGGCCATTATTCTGTGCTGTCTGCAGTAATAGGACAGATACAACGTTGCAATATCTCGCATGGTTCAACACAGTCTCCCACTCAATTCGCGCACAAACATAGAAAAAGTAACTTCCATCCCTTCCCACAGAGTACACAAGGTTCAATAAATATCGTTGTTGTTGTAAAAGTTGTAGATGTAGACCATGCTCTTTGACTTTAGGTAAATTATCTTTCCCTTAATGTTTCTATAGCCTATATACGCTACACGTATGGCACACATGCATTTGTAACCATATCATTTTATTGACATGACCGACGACTTGCAGACACATTTCCGATTTTATTACTTAAGTAACTTTGAAATGAAATACATTTAGTGTGACTGATAATCTGATAATTCTTCGCTGATGTCAAGTTTTTACTGTACATCCTTTTATTTATTATGTGGTGTAGTTACAGAAAATGTTAGTATCAAAATGTCAGCGTTATCGCATCAATTCACGAATTTTATCACGATATGTGTCAATATCGCTAAGTACACAACACGCATGGATACGGACTTAATGAAAAAATGAC
The DNA here is from genome assembly GCF_011004845.1 of Esox lucius. Taxonomy (NCBI): domain Eukaryota; kingdom Metazoa; phylum Chordata; class Actinopteri; order Esociformes; family Esocidae; genus Esox; species Esox lucius. The sequence continues at coordinate 27,339,175 of NC_047569.1, forward strand.
GACAATTAAGACTAAACTTTAACATAACTTACCATAATTGAATATACCAAAGCCACAATGCTGACGGGCCAGACAGGGCAGAAACAGGACAATATGACCAGAATGAGATAGTCTTTGGGCTTTTTTGCCTCTTGGATTGCAGCGTTTCCGGTGGAAGAGGTGCGACTCAAACTGACCCGGGACGGGGAGAGCGGGGCAGCCGCCAAGTGCCCTGCTGAGCCCGACCTGAAGGGCACACTGTGGCCGTTCTGATCCGCATCCACGTTCTTTTCGCTCCCCACATTTACGGTAAACGAAGAAGACATTTTTACTAGGTTGCCGCCGGCGGGCTCGGTGGTCACTGGGCTGAGAAGTTTCTCCGTCTCCTGCTCGTTTGAGGGCACCCCGGCGCTCTCTCCCAGGTTAGATTTAGCGAATTCACTGTCTGTGTTTACTGCCATTTCGTCGAAATCCAAAAGAAATAATTTAGGGGAAACAAATGTTTACGTTAGTCCCTACTTGTTTTAAGTATTACGGCTGGTTTTAGTGGTGCTAAATTCCCATTATTTGATCTGATAATTAGATTTGAATTAATCCGTTATCAATCAAACCTTTCAGTTCCAAATCAGACATAAAACCTTGAGTTGTATTCTCCCGTCAGATTTGCGCATCTTCTGTCTCAATTCCGCTGTTATATTCAATCCACGCGCGCTAACAGTAATCTCTCCGTAATGTGCACGCGCTCTCTCCATCTAGAACACCAGAGCCAAATAACAAATCACTGTGTTGCGCCTGTCGTTTTCCTTTTCAAAACCACCGCGATGCACCATTATCGAACGCTTTATTTCTCACTTACGCTAAATATTCTATGCCAAAATGTTTTTTTTCTCTCTCATATTTACAAATAATATACAGATGGCTTTCTCATATATAGGCTACCACCAGAAACAGAGAAAGTATGTTTTTGCCCTATTGTTCCTTAACTGGCTGTGCCTCAAGGCTGTTCCTCACGCTGCAGCAACAGAGGGACTGGGCTCAACTTGTAGTAGAGCCAGTGCAGCGCCCCCGCCCCTCCTTCCTTCTCTCCTTCTGTCCTGCCCAACATCAGCACCGCTATGGAAGCGCGCCAAAGTAGCGCGAGGCAGGGCGGAGTCTCTGTGTGCGGCTCTGTGATTGCTGAGTGAGAAACATCAAAACCTTTTCTGAATGTAGGCCTACTTTATAAATAATACTAATCAAGTATGTTTGATTTGACTATAGCCCGAAGACACGCTGAATCGCGTCGACGGTGGGGTGGGATTTTTGTTTTTCAATAAAGGGGCATTCACACGTGAAGGGCTAGAATGACATTTAGCGGGGAAAACAAATGTTTCAATGGAGGACGTAGCTGTGCTTTTATAAACGGCCGCGGCCACGTATAGCTTTATGCACTACCCGAAAGTAGAGGCCAAATCACTGCGCTTAAAGTTCCTTGACTCCTAGTCAGTTACCTACCAACGCGCAATATTGAAGCCAAATGAGCATAAGCGGGTTTCCGGAGCGAATGCTGCTCTTGGGCTTTCTATCCAGGTTCCCGTCACACCGCAGGTCGGAAACCTTTATGCAACTCTGATCTTTTTTCTGTTTGTTTACGTTGACATTTCAATCTTGAAATTGAGCTTCGATCTTGTGGAGGGCAATTGTTTGAGCTATGGTCTTAAATGCGGACATACCAGAACCACTGAGACTAGGATAAATGAGAAATAGGGAATTCCCTGAATGAAAGTGAGCTTTGTATGATATAATGTCACCCCCCCCTCTCTCTCTCCCTCTCTCTCTCTCTCTCTCTCTCTCTCTCTGTGTTTTGCCTGCTCACTCATGTTTTCTTTACAAATGGTACATATATTACCAATTCTCCAAGGGTATGCAAACCTTTGAGCACAACTGTATAAATATACACACATACACAATGTCCTTTAGCTGCAGTCTACAGTGTCAGCTGTGTGTCTCTCTCTCTCACACACACACATACACACACACAAACACCTTACATTAATGTGGCTATCAGACATTTACCCCACATAAAGACCATTTCTGTTTTTGGATAGCTACTGAGTGTTCAAGTTTTTGTCCTAGCCCATGACCATGATTAATGTAGTCAGTGGTTTTATCACTGGGCTGGAAATAAAGACAGATGTCTTCTGTTAGTGACCTCTGTTGGCCATAATGTCATAAAAGTGATGACTTCTCTTTCCTCCCTTTGAAACACTTTATTTTCATTCAAGTTGTTGGTATATCAAGTCGACCGGACGTCTATGCTATAGAAAGAGCACCATCTAGTGGAATGTTATGCTGCAACTAGAGAGAAATGACCCCTTCGATGGTAGAAACCTTAATCAGTATGCAACAATCCCTCCATAAGAATACACAGGGATACAATGGATTTTAGGAATTTAGGTCTCGATGAACGAAATATGTTAAAGATCAAAATCTTTACTGTACATTGTGTATGTAATTTGTTGAGAAAAAAATTACGTAACAATGGTCAGTGGAAACCAAACTCACCAACTGATTGAGGGCTGGATTCAAACTTACGCTGAAAATCAAAGTAAATAATTTAAATCCCAGGCTGTTCCCGACTTGCGTGAATTTCATCCCTGCAACTGAAAATGTGACTCAGTAGTGTGTACCAACAACATCTGGGCATGCTCATGATGAAACGGCGGATGGTGTCCTGGGGGGATCTCCTCCCAGACCTGGGTCAGTGTATTAGTGAGCTTCTGGACAGTCTGTGGCTCTACTTGGCGGCGTCGGATGCATCGATACATAACGTCCCAGAGGTTCTCAGTTGGATTCAGGGGAACCTGAGGGCCAGTCAATGACATCAATGCCTTCGTCATCCAGGAACTGCCTACACCCTCTGGCCACATGAGGCCGGGCATTCACCAGGAGGAACCCAGGGCCCACTGCACCAGCGTAAGGTCTGACGATGGGTCTGAGGATTTAATCCCAGTACCTAACAGCAGTCAGGGTACCATTGGCTAGCATGTGGAGGTCTGTGCGACCCTCCAGGGAGATGCCTCCTCAGACCATCATTGACCCCCCCGCCAAACCGGATGCTGCTGCATGATGTTGCAGGCAGGATAACGTTCAACACGGCGTCTCCAGACTCTTTCATGTCTGACACATGTGCTTAGTGTGAACCTGCTCTAATCTGTGAAGAGAACGGGGCGCCAGTTCTGGTGTTCTCTGGCGAATGCCAATCGAGCTGCACGGTCCTGGGCTGTGAGCAAAAGTCCCACTAGAGGACGTCGAGCCCTCATGCCACTCTCATGGAGTCTGTTTCAGACAGTTTGGTCAGAAACATGCACACCAGTAGCCCGCTGGAGGTCATTTTTTAGGGCTCTGGCAGTGCTCCTCTTGTTCCTCCTCGCACAAAGGAGCAGATACCGGTCTTGTTGCTGGGTTGATGCCCTTCTATGGCCCTGTCCAGTTCTCCTTGTGTAATGGCCCATCTCCTGGTATCTTCTCCATGCTCTTGAGACTGTACTGGGAGACACAGCAAGCCTTGTGACGGCATTACCTGTGCAACCTGAATGAGCTGCAGGTACCGCCTCATGATACCAGTAGTGACAAGGACACTAGCACAACGCAAAACTATAGAACAACCAGTCAGTAAGGATAAGGAGAGAGCAATTGTGGCTGTGGCTTCAATTGACTTGGTGTTATACTGTGATGATTATGTGTTCCCTTCATTTGTTTGAGCAGTGTATGTCTAGATAAAGTTATTCTTGACTTCACCCAATCAATAGACGTGTCTTGATTGGGTGAAGGTAAAAGGATTGACCATGAATCAATTTTACAGAAAAACATTTACAAATAATGTCAGTAACAATCACATATGATAATTTATAACATGAATATTTGTACTGTCTGTCGTTCACTTATTTCCCTATATCTTCCCTTTCCCCTTTAACATTCAGTTTAATATTGACCCTTTCCCTCCATATTTATACATCTCATGGGCCATGTCAGAACATGCCCTTGTACTTCAGTTTATCCTCCATGTTCTTTTCCTCCATCCTCATGTTGAGTACCGCCAGTTCCTTCTTAACGGCCTTTTTCATGCCAGGATCCAGGTCTAGAACTCTCTCAAAATCAGCCCGTGCTTCAGTCTCATTCCATACCTCCATGTTAGCCTTCCCTCGCAGGTAAAATGCCTTCATTTCACCTATGATCAACACATGCATATGCAAAACCCCACACAAACACACACACGCACACACACACACACACACAAGAACCAAGAACACAAACATATAAAGAACACATCCAATTTACAGAGGTAAAAAATATGTTCACTTTGGACAAAATTCTTTACACTTTTTTGCTCCTGTGCTGGGAGGTGTCATGGTGTCATGGTGTCATGGTGTCATGGTGTCATGGTGTCATGTTTTGTCAGGGAGAGTACCCGGGTGCTGATTGATGATGTCACTGGTGTGTTCGATGACCTCGTAATACTCCTCCAGGCGGAGGAGACATTGGCAGTAGTTCAGAGTCAGCATGTTCCCCATCTTCTCTAGCTTCAGCCAGGGGGCTTCCCATGCTTTCTCCTGGGGGAGACACACTGTTACATGCCCTGGATGAATACCCTCATGTAGCACACACACACACACACAGCAATAATCAAGCAAACACAGCATTCAGACTGTACAACTGTGGTAGAGACTACATCATTTTATGATTACAATTATCCTCTCTAAAAAGACATTGTGGGTCATTCCATTGTTACCTTGTGCTGGATGTTCTTGATGCAGACGATGGCCTCTTTGTATTTGCTGGCAGCTTCCTGGTAGCCTCCCAGTTTGTAGAGCTTATTTCCCTGACCATGGAGCACGGGCACAGCCTTCAGCCTCTCCTCATCATTCAAAGCCCACGTCTCTCTGTCGTACTCGCTGGGCTGCTGCACCTGGAAGCACAGGCGGGCAGTTAAGGCATGTACAGCACAGTGCGGCTACATGGTCCAGTGATAAGATACGGCTCTGCGCCAGAGACCAGGATTCAATTCGTGTCTCCACTTCACCAATAAACAGACTCGCAAAAGAACAATAAAAGTAAGTGAGAAGAGTGACTGACCACTGTCCATAAAAAAGGTGATGCGCACACACACCAAGTGTGTGTGTGTGTTTGTGTGTCTAATATCTATCTGGGTGTGTTTCCAGTCCAGGTTGTCTCTAACCTGGACCAGTTCAAGGACAAAGTAGAGAGGCTGAGGTTCCTTCTGTAGCTGGTCCAGGTCATCATAGCCTAGGGTGTGATAGGCAAACATGTTGGCCATGCCACATGTATGGATGTGCCAGTCCACAGGGTCCTTGCCCTCCGCAATGCGGCGCAGGCTCTTGGCCACCAGGGGGTACAGGCCGGTGTGCTGAGTGGAGAGAGACAGACAGGGCCAACGATGTTAACCAGTGCATGCCATTGAAATTTACTTTCTCCTTGGTGCCTTATCTTAGAAAGCAACTGATTTAAATGGATTGTAATTAGTGGAACAAGATATCTGTCAGTCAAACCAGACAGGACTCTGGAATCTAATCAAGTTGTCAACTTATTAACAGAATCCAATGTAACAATGTCACCCCCCACTGGTTGGTATAAGTAAATCAGATTATTTTAGCGTCTACACTTGTAGCGCCACCTAATGTCCTGTCTACGTAGAGCAGCTGCGTACGTAGCGAATGAATGGCTGTGCGCCAGTCTGTTTCCGGCCGTCTCAGAATGTGTTCATGATGAGTCAGCAGTAATCACGTGTATGATTAAAGGAAGGTGAGGCTGCTTCTGATTAATCCCTCTAAGCTCTCCATCTGTTGGTCTGCACCAACACACAGAAATGCAGGCACACCAACACACAAGTTTGCTCACACACATGCCAGACTGTGGCAGACACAAATAATTGGAGGTAAAGGATGTCACCAAATGACAAAAATAGCACATGCACCCTCAGGTTAACCCCACTCTCATGTACTGTACATAAAACTGTGATTAATATATAACCAGAAGACATACTACTTGATAACTTGGCCTTATTATGACACACTACATGGTGGGGGTCAATTCTGAATTGAGTTAATCTATATAATGGTATCAACACACTGATAACAGTGAATCTACAAGTCCCTCTTAGGCAAATCCCATATTCCCCTCAGCTTGCTTCTCAGTATCATCCTACCCAGCAGAACTCTGTGCTCTGGTATATACCTTACTTTTCGATTCTCAGCTTGCAAAGTCTGGAATGAGTTGTAACAGTCTCTCAAACTTGACACGTTCACAACCACTTATTCGTTCAAAATCAAACTGGTCATTGCACCTGCTTTATCCTACCGTTTTATCACCTTTATCTCACCTCATTTTTGAGCAACTTTGCACATTATTCTAGTTGTGTTTATGAGTATCACTTCATATCATGATCTATGCATTTTATCCATCTATAATTATATATCACTTCATTTGGTGTAATTTTTTACCTCTTGCTTACTCCATTGTACATAATTTCTTGTTTGTGTTTGATTGTTTTAACTGTCATGTGTAACTGAGTGTTTTGTTTTGAAATTTGTATGCCTATGACCAGGTCATCATTGTAAATGAGAATTGGTTCTCAATCAGCTTCCCTGATTAAATAAAAAAAAATTGTAAGCACGAACAGCTTAACAAAGAAATTATAATTAATTCTACATATCAGTCATATACATATTAATTTTCACATGTTTTGTTATTAATGCCATGTAGTAAGTATAATGTACTTTCATGTCTCGGGTCTTTCTGGGTCTAGGGAGTTCTGTATAATCTGGACAGGATTATATATTGTAAGAATGCTAATGTAGCACTGCATTGTGGGAGAATGTATCCTACTCACAGTGACATCGCACCAGAACTCGGCCACCTCTCCGATTCTCATGGAGCTTAGAAGCGTCTCCCAGATCTCCAGCTTGAACATGTTCCCAATCACCACCTCCATGGGCATGCCCACCACTTTACTGTCATCCACCACTGTACGCTCAGTGTCGCACAGCTGGGTACGGAAGTGGAAGGTCACCTGTGGAGGATGGCCGCGTTGTGTCCGAGGAAGAAAGGAGGAGGGCGTGGGGCGTACAGCATGCAGGCGGTGGAGAGGAGGAAGGAAGAGGGCCGGGGAGGATTTATAGGATGGAGGAGGTGGAGGAAAGGAGAGGGCATTTGGAAAAATATTTAGGGAAAAGAAGGGCGAGAGGTATTTTCCTCTGGATTCTGCAGCTTCAACAAACCACACCCCCTTGCACACAGGCCTCCGTTGTGTGTATATGGTCCCTGCTACGACACACAGCAGCCACAACACATGTCGTAACAGGTCATTACTAATAGAATGAAGTGTGTCATATGACACCCTTGGGTAAAAAGCAGAACCAGAGAAAGGTTGATGATGATTGTATTCCATGAGTATGGAAAGAGGCTGACATGGAGGGCTCTAGGTTGGGCTGCAGTTAGATCAGACCTACCTTGGTTCCAGTGATGATCCGGGGCAACTCACCGATCCCTCCATGGAGGATGGTCTTCTTTATGCCTTCCACGCCCAGGAGCATGGTCCGGTCCATATCTGAAGACATCTGTCTTGGTTGTCTGTCTATGTGCACTGTAAGTAAAGAGCTGTGTGAGTGTGAAAAGGCATGTGGGCACAAGTGTGTTTGAGTGCTTCCCCTACAGCAACCTGGCACAGGTCTGCATCTAGAGATATAAACACATTACTCCTGGATGATTAGGTTCGGGATAATGAGATTAACAATTCCTCCCCCCTCCCTCTGTTCTCCTCCTGTTTCCCCTCCATCCATCCATCCCTCCATCCATCCATCGGTCAGATCTGCTCAGTAGCACCTGATCCAGAACGGAAAAGAAAAACACTAGTTCAAACCCCCAGGTACAAATCATATATAAGTACAATCCAGTTATGATTCTGAGATAATATCTGCCATTTCATTTTGTGCTGGAACCCCTGCTTTACAGAAATACATGCTGAAATGGCAGCTAGTAATAGCAGCTAATGAGTTGAAGTGTTCTAAGGGTCTAAGCTTTCTAGTCAACCCCGTCCAAAGGGAGAAAAGCCTCTTCCTGCCTCTACAGCCGGCCCTTCTCGTATACTTTAATATCCTGTGTTGTTTACGAAGATGACGTTATAAAATAATTCATTAGGTATTTTACAGAAGAACATGGTTGCCATTCCACAGGAAATGTCCTGGATATTAATGTGGGGATGAATGCAGACTGGACACTAAGAGATGCCTTTGTCAGGCTGGCAATTATTGTCTCTATCCAGTGCTGTAGGACTCTGCGACCTCAACTTCATACAGCACACATCTGCTTCCCATATGCGCTGTAGTGTGTGCGTGTGTGTGTGCTGCAGCCAAAGCCAGTAAATAGTGGGGCAGGATTTTCACTGAAATATAAAGAACATCTGGGTGTATCTTTTCAGGAAATTATGGGTCTTTCAGTCAACTTTAATACTTGAATAACAAAAACAAGACAGCCTACTTTGAATTGACTTTTATTACATTATTAATATTGGGACATTTACTATCAGGTTGAGGAGGCACCATATTTGATTGAACCATCTAAGGTACAATATGTATCCAAATTAGCATTCCACTATCATCGAAAGGATCTGTTAGTTAGTATTGTGCAACAGTTTGGTATGTAGCTGGCCAGGTTGGTAACAACTAAATTTGTCGCCCTCCGGTGGCTGCATCAAGTACGCAACCACACACACACACACATGCACATGCACACACACACACGCGTGCACAAGCACACATCAATACCCCGTTATCAATAAGCAGGTTTTATGAAAATCCTTTCAAAAGAGAAAAATAAAAAGACTATACCAATTGTTCTGTTGAATGAGTTGAACTCATACCATGTATCATACACAGCTTCTCAACACAAACACTAACACTAAAGAATCCGAGCATCGCAGAAGGATGTGCTTGGTGTGTGATGCAGGTTCTATGAGTCATTCTGTAGTCACGCAACTTCCAGAATCATCTTCTACGTCACCATGATGCATTTTCAACAGGTGTGGCGATACACATCTCTCTGTGTGTGTGTGTGTGTGTGTGTGTGTGTGCATGTTCTAGGATTTTCTTTACGTTTTGCAAAGGTTTGTGGGTGTGCATCATATTAGATATTTCAAAACATGGAGTGTAGGTTTCAAAGGAAATGTCTCAATGCCATCCTGTATGTAATACAACCTCTACTTCAACTTTACTGACGTATTTCGACCCCATGGAAACACTGCTCTGAAGGACTAGTTTCCTTTGACATCTATTTATGTCCATATCATCTAGCTACTGGTACTGAAACATATCGAGGCCAGTCATTCATGGATAGAAAGGAGTCTGATGGGATGAAAAAAGCCCCAGACGTACAGGCGTAAGTGTGTCGCTTTAGCACCCATAGGTTCAAAGCGATAATGTGTGTGTATGTGTGCAATGCACATACGAACATTTGCTTTCTCTACTTGGTAACCTAGAAACAATGTGTTTGTGTCTCTGCCACAGTAGGTCTTGTAGCAGTCCTCTGTGTCCGACACACGCACCATCCTGAGTTTCAGCAGACATGACAGGGAGAACTGAGTCCTTGTGAATCACAGGCGCCCTGGCCAGCCATCTTCTTCGTCCCGCCACACCCTCTCCTGAGAAAGAGACACACGGTTGTTTGTTTTCTTAAACGGTGAAAGTTAAAGCACCCATTACATATTTGGAACAAAATGGACCATAACAGTGGATGATCCTTTTACCATTAGAGCTGCCCCAAATCGATGCTGATGACTGTGGTGGCGATGGGGGGGGGGCAGGGCTTGTGACAGGCAGCTGGCACAGCCCCCACATGGTGAGAGGTTCTGGAACGGGTGAATCATGCCCCAGAGATATGAGGTGGAGGGGCAGTGACATGCCACGTGCAACAGAGTGTTTGTGTGTGTGTGTGTGTGTGTGTGTGTGTGTGTGTGGATCGGGGGATTTTGTATCTGTGTCTTTCTGTCTCTTCGCCTGCTTGAACCTGTTTTACTTAACCCCACCTTATGTTTTCATAACATTATAACAGTGACATAACAGCCATATTTGTCAAAACCAGTGGAATAGCAGGGTTTATATAATGACATAACATCTAAAACACAATGGTTCTTGTATCCTTGTCCCCAGAAGCTGCAGGGCCTAAACCTGTAATAACCTTGTGGTCCAGCAGGAGGTCTGGTAGACCAAGCCCCCGTTTCAGCCCCACCACTATATGTTAGCGCCAGCCCCATCTCTCCCTAGCCTCAGGTGGCCCCTGCTGCCCTTTACCTCCTCATCGTTGCACTTCTCCCAGTCACAGTTTTCCCTGACGGAGCCCCATACTCCTGACCTTTAGCTACTGCATACCTCTGCGCATAGCCACCAGTACAAAGGGCACAAGCGCACAAACACACCCACGCACGTTTGTTTTTCCATCCTTACTGGGACCTGAGACCTAACCCAGACGCACAGTGCTGCTGACACAGCCGCCCTCACACAGTCACACGAGCCCTAGGGCTGTTCTATCAACTGCATAACCCTGGGAGACCAGTGGAGTATTGTGGGATGCATTCCACAGAACATCTCCCTACAGTCCTGGCCATTTCACATGTATGCGACAGACTCCAGTGAAAGAGTGGAGCCTCCCAGAGGACAGAGTTAAAACACAGTGCTTCTTGATACCTGACACATATTGTACAGCATCTATAATCAAAGGCTTATCGGATTCATTGAACCTCATGTAGATTAGATTTACCTTCCCAAAGTTACACTTTGGCTTTAGCTCGTTAGGCTAGCACAGTCTGGTGGTCAGTCACAAAAACATGAGCTCCCTCTGTGGTAATGAAAGCGATATGAGGTCTGGGAACAACTAGTCAAAACTTATTCAGCTGATGTATAGAGTCAATACAGCTAATCCCACTGTTTACTTAAAACAACAATTTGGATGGACCACACAACATAAGCTTCAGAGTAAACACACACACACAGACACACACACACAAACACACATACACACAACTATGTCATTTAGTTCAGAAGTGGGCTGGGTTAAGTATATGTCATTATGGTTCATTCATGAACACAAGACAATACCATACAATCAAATACAACAGCATACAATACATTACATGAACAGCAGAACAAGAAAGAAAAAGAAGGCAAGAGTTCAGCCGGGCCGCGGGTAAACTGTGGTGAGCCAAGGAGGCGGCTTGAAGAGCAGCTATTTATTTACTTAAATTGAATTTGCAAGCTATTAGTTCGGGCTTGGTTTACTGCTATAGGTGGTTACAGACAGCAAGCAGTGGACGGGGCCGCTCATTCATTTTTAATGGAGCCTTGGCGGTGAGCAGAATACTACCTAGGTGGAGAGGTTGGCAATGCCCGTGAATGCCCGCTTGCCAAGCAGGGAAAATAGAAAAACATTTCTGGGGGAGAAAAATGGTGGAGAAGCTAATCCCTGTTAGCTAACTCTTTTCAGTGGGGTACAACACGGATGATGCAGTCCACATGGGCATGCATTTCAGTGTACAACACCTTGATAATGCAGAACAGAATTGAATAGCTTAGCAGCATAGAGTATATAAACAAGAAACCAGGCAAGCCTAGTTCAGCCGGCCCACAAAAGAAAATGTTACCCCTTGAGATTCAAACCCTGGTCACCCACATGAAAGGCAGTGTCATTAACCACTAAACCAGTCATTCAATTGGAATCCTCTTTTGCCACTGGCCATTTGAACAGTTATATGGCCATTCGTGAATGACATTGATACAGTTAAACTGACTAACGTTTCTTACTAAGTTTACGTCCACCACAAATAGCGTCTATGTATGCCGTTTGCCACTGGCCTTTTTTACAGCATATTAGCCAGTAATAAGCTTTACTGGAATCTACTGACTTACTGGAATAGTCATAAGAATTGAACAATTGCTAGCAAGTCTGCCAAAGCTATTTCATTTCATGGCATAAGAACGTATTTTTTTCTTTCATGGCAAAACAACGTACTTTTGTCTTTCATTCATGAATGACATTGATATAACAACTATCAGTAAAGGTGACAATAACTAACTTTTTCATCAAGTGAAAAGACGAGAGAATCGTGGAATCTACCAGAAATAATTACTAAATGTTGTTGCTCTCAATAGATTCAAACTCAGGTCTTCCACATGAGAGGCACTGTCTTTAACCACTACGCCACGGCATTACATGTTTTGGTCTCGTCACTCCTAATGACAGTGTGCCAGAAGATATGAGTGAGGCATGTCAAGGTGTTGTCGGGCATACAGTGGATATAAAAAGTCTACACACCCCTGATAAAATGCTAGGTTCTTGTGATGTAAAAGAATGAGACAAAGATAAATCATGTCAGAACTTTTTCCACCTTTAATGTGACCTATAACGTGAACAATTCAATTGAAAAACAAACTGAAATCTTTGAGGGGGAAACATTTTAAATTTAAAACTCACAATAACCTGGTTGCATTAGTGTGCACACACTTTGTTGAAGCACCTTTTGATTTTATTACAGCACTCAGTCTTTTTGGGTAGGAGTCTATTAGCATGGCACATCTTGACGTGACAATATTTGCTCACTCTTATTTGCAAAAGCTCTCCAAAGCTGTCAGATTGTGAGGCCATCTCCTGTGCACCGCCCTCTTCAGATCACCCCACAGATGTTCAATTGGATTCAGGTCTGGGCTCTGGCTGGGCCATTCCAAAATGTTAATGTTCTTCTGGTGAAGCCATGCTTTTGTGGATTTGGATGTGTGCTTTGAGTCGTTGTTGTGCATCTTCATCTTTCTTACGGACGCCTGAAGGTTTTGTGCTAAAATTGCCTGGTATTTGGAACTGCCAAGTAGCCCAGCTGCCCCAACCATAAACTCACTAATGGTATAGCAGCTTACCAGTTATACTTGGACGTTCTTTGAATACACTGGATCCAAACATGAAAACACTGAAAACAGTCATACAAATTTTAATGATTGAAATTATGACATGACAACTTACTAGTTATGTAGTTTTGCAATGTTTTTTTTAATGAATGTGAACCAAATATATTTCTTTGTGGACCAGTTTTGTTTGAATATTCTCACATTTTGACACCACTGAACAAGGCTGAACTTAGTGAACTGTACCTTGACTGAGAATTCATATTTTAATGGTTTTTAAAACCACGTCAATTTCCGACCAGTATTTGCCTTTTAGCATCAAAGCTGTCAGTGTGCTCTGGTCTCTGGCAGGAGGTTGCTGCCTTTTCTTATGTCAGCCATGTGTCCTGCTGGGAGACAGAGAGGCTGCTGGGATAATTGGGAGTGGCATGCAGTATTTCTCTCTGCAAGAAGCTACTGACAATTTCCTCAAGTATGAGCTAGGCACACATGAATGCACACATAGACACACACCTAGGTCCTTGCATGCTGGTCTCGCGTGGGCGCTGCATGTTGAACACAAATATATATACACACACATAGTATATACAGTATATACAGTACAACTGTACACCAAACGCACACATACACACACAAACACAGGGCATCTCTTCGCTTTCCACCGTTAAAATGGGCTGCAGTATGTTGAGTCATCATGTAATTGTCAGAGCCATCACAGCTGCAAGCGTCATCCTTCAGTGATTCTTTATTATGAATTTACGTTCTGGACAATCACAGAGGTTTACGGTCTGGACAGTCAGAGGTTTACGGTCTGGACAGTCAGAGGTTTACGGTCTGGACAGTCAGAGGTTTAAGGTCTGGACAGGCACAGAGGTTTACGGTCTGGACAGGCAGAGGTTTAAGGTCTGGACAGGCACAGAGGTTTACGGTCTGGACAGGCAGAGGTTTACGGTCTGGACAGGCACAGAGGTTTACGGTCTGGACAGGCAGAGGTTTACGGTCTGGACAGGCAGAGGTTTACGGTCTGGACAATCACAGAGGTTTATTGTGTGGACAGTCACTTAGGTGTTCTGCCTGGGTAGTCACAGAGGTGTACTGTCAGGACCGTCAAATAAGTTTACTGTTTGGACAGTCACAGAGGTTAATCCGCTGGACAGTCACAGAGGTTTACTGCCAGGACCATCACAGAAGTTTATTGTCTGGTCAGTCACAGAGGTATACGGACTGGATGGTCACAGAGGTTTACTGTCCAAAGGTTTACTGTCCAAACAATCAGAGGTTTACTCTCTGGACTGTCATGGTGGTTTACTGTCTCGACCATCACAGAAGTTTACTGTCTGGACTGTCATTGTGGTTTACTGTCTGGACCGTCACAGAGGTTTACGGTCTGGAGAGTCACTGAGGTTTATTGTGTGGACAGTCACTGAGATTTACTGCCTGGACAGTTACAGTCAGAGATTTACTGTCTGGACAGTCACAGTCAGAGATTTACTGTCTGGACAGTCACTGAGATTTACTGTCTGGGCAGTCACAGTCAGAGATTTACTTTCTGGACAGTTACAGTCAGAGATTTACTGTCTGGACAATTACAGTCAGAGATTTACTTTCTGGACAGTTACAGTCAGAGATTTACTGTCTGGACAGTTACAGTCAGAGATTTACTGTCTGAACAGTCACAGTCAGAGATTTACTGTCTGGACAGTTACAGTCAGAGATTTACTGTCTGGACAGTTACAGTCAGAGATTTACTGTCTGGACAGTTAGAGTCAGAGATTTACTGTCTGGACAGTTACAGTCAGAGATTTACTGTCTGAAAAGTCACAGTTAGAGATTTACTGTCTGGACAGTTACAGTCCGAGATTTACTGTCAGAACAGTCATGGTCAGAGATTTACTATACAGACAGTGGCAGAGAGCAAAAGGACCTGTTTATTTCTCTCTTTATTTTCTCCTCATTTTTGCTTTCTATGTCACTTTGTGCCTCTACCTCCGCCTGTCTTCCTCTCAGTTTCTCTCCTTCTGTCTCTCTCAGTGTTGTATGGAGGTTGTTGCCATGTGACCATCATTATAACGGCTGTACTGTAGTGTGTCCTGAGCTGGCCGGCAGCAGCATGGAAACAGGATCCACACATGAAATCCCCATCACAGGCTTGACTGCAGAGGAAGGCACATTACAATTCACATACTGTACAGTGTCTGTCTGTCTGTGGAATTAAATCCAGACTAAGTCAGTGCACAGATGGAACAATATAAGCAAAATAAACGTTATTTAAATGTTGATGTTTGGTTGCATTATAAGACAATCAAATAAGCAAAACACATTGTCCTAGATTAAACTTAATCTGTGTCCTTGAAAGTATGGTATAATGTAATTTGCTCTGTTAGACCTATATTTTGGAAAAACTTTGAATCTATTTAGTTATTAAGAGATCTCTCTAAGCTACCTACTTGAAATAAGAGGGAAAGATATTTCAGGAACCTTTGTCACAGTAGCACATTACTAGATGTCATTCAAATATCAAAGGTAAGCAGAACTTATGACTCTGGTTGGAGGATCAAACTGATTGTTGTAGATAGACTGAGTCTCTGATAGAAGATGCTGCCCAGCCTATTTTTTGTTATGATAGTGTAAGGTAACATCCCAGATCTAATGATGTTCCGAAGGTACAAATTCAGAGGTATTTAAAGCAAGTTATGTCTATATTGAAATCATATTACGATGATGGCCTAATTGTGTGGCTGCCATTTCACCCTAATATTTAAGTTTGAGTTTCCCTAATGTCAATGATTGCAACACTGTTTAAAAGTACATCGGAACAAGTACTAGTTGATAACTTTTCGCTCATCCTAATGTTTTCTTAATTTGTCAACCAATGTTATAAAAGGTTGACAAATTCTGGTGAAACAACCTTGATTCAATCAGCTTGTGTATAATGGGTAAGGTATTGTAAAGACATTAGCGCGTGCTTTCCAATTCAGCAGCTTTCCCTTTCTGATTCTCTCATTGTCTCTCCCCTATCCTTCCCTCTGTCCCTCACTCTTATTCTCTCTTACACAGGATTAAGTTGTCAGGTTCCATTAATCTCTCAGCACCCTCCACCAGACAAAACCTTCTTAGGATACTGTACAGTTATTTAGAACTACGTGTTCTATAACCTTCTGCCATTTAATCACCCATAGATAGTACCTGAGTGGACTCACTCAGTCGTGGTTACTTGAACACAGCAGTGATTGTGTTTGTGTGTGTGTCTGTGTGTGTGTGTGTGTGTCTGTGTGTCTGTGTGTGTAGGCGTTTGCACAGTAAATCTACTGCGATTCCGTTGCAGATTCAGTTTAAGCATAGATTGACTGCCTGTGAATGGCCAGTAAACAATTCATGTTGTATTTCTAAATAGTCAGATAGCTAGCTATAATAATGACAAGAGGCTGCCATGTTGGGAATCATAGGCTGGCTTCAAACTAGTTGAATGTTGTTTCTGAAACCAGGTATAGTTTTTGAGAATTGTGTGTTCTGCACTGTTAGCATTTTAGTCCCCAGCAGGTAAGCAAAACATGCTCACAAACACACACATACAGTCCTGTATTACCGATCTAGTGGGGACACAAAAACATATTTAGTGCTCCCTAAAACTGACCATAATCATAAGGGACTGTATGTGTGTATAACTATTTGTGTGTGTGTGTGCATGTTAGTCTATGTGCATGGGCTCCTGACTTTGCAAAAGGTTCTAGCGGATTACAACACCTAATTTAAGAAGATCAAAGTACATATTCTCATTACTAAACACTGAGATGAAATAGTTACTGTTTAGAATGACACTACATAGATGTTGGACCTGAAAAACTTTAAGAACTGTAATTAAATTCATTGGTGTTTTTGTCTTGCTGTGATGTTATATTCTACTATGTTATTATACTTGTTTCTGTTAGGCTTGGTATGTACAATACTACTGTAACCATGATGTGATCGGTATTCTGTTTTACTAGTATAGCAACGACTGTGTTCATTTTGAGATATGTAGCCTGTTCACTAAGAGTGTAGTAAAGATTGTAATCATTAAGCAATCCGTTCAATGAGCATAGGAAAGACTGTGATCCTTGTGATTTAGTTTTTTTCTACGGGTACAGCAGTTACTGTGACCCTTGTGATTTTATTATTTTCTACATGTACACTGGAGACTGTGATCATTGTGATTTTATTCTGTTCTGCGGGTTACAGCAGAGACTGTGATCATTGTGAACTGTATTCTGTTGTATGAGCACGGAGGAGACTATGATTATTATGTGATCGGTATTCTGTTCTATTAGTGTAGCCGACACTGTGCATAGGGAAATAATATGTGATCCAGACAACAGCTGTCTAATTATTCTATTATATCAAAAATATTTTTAATATAGACTAGCTCAGAGCATGACTACTAACTAAATAATGACCAATATACCCTCTTGTCTCTTTAACAGGTTTGTCTAGAGCGTCTGTGCGTCAGTCTGCCTGGGTCAGACTTTCCTTAGCAGTTACGCAACAAGGGTTCTGCAGAGCAGAGTGAGACATTGTCTAGGGGACGGCAATGCCTCTTCTTTCGTCACAGCCTAGGATTAACCACATCAACGAGTCAGTAGATTAAAGCTACAAAATACCTCTCCCCTTTACCTTTCCCGCTTTTTTTTCCTCTCACTTCCTTGCTCACCATTTTCCTCTCTGTACAGTCCCCCTATTGATAGAACCGCTAAAAGTCTTCTTGTGTTCCACCTCCACTACTTCTTCGCTTTACCCGCTTTCACTCTCTTCACTCCTTGTTACAAGTTCACCTTGTCCCTTCCCCCAGCCCACCTATAGAGTTGGGTTGAAGTCTATTTCTGGAGTGTTCCGCTGCATGTCTGGGTCCCAGTGCCTGGGTGCCATGTGTAAAATACATCACAGCCAGGACTGGCGGCTGTGTGCTGGCTGGGGCCTCAATGAAATGGGAGACTTGACAGTAGTTGGAGCAGTGTTGGGCGGGTGTGCACAAAATCTCTCTGTCTCTTTCTTTACAATGTTCTCTTTACCTGGGTCCTATCAGGTCTACATCTTAATTATTGAAGGTTAAAAAGACTTCAGAGTTTGTCATTTGCAATTTAAAATATCAAGCGGAATTTGCCCCAACTAAATATGAATCAACATCTTACAAAAGTGCCTTTTAGTCATTTTATTTAATGACTGTTCATCTCACTTAAATACAGAGGAGGAAATACTAACATCCATTTTATTCTCTTGTCTTTTTCATCTCACTTCTTGTCTTTTTAATTTCACTTTCATCTCTGACTGGAAACCTTTGCAGCCAGTGTTGACCATTGGCCTGTATGTCCACTATGTGTTAAGGAATGATTAAGAGGGAAGTGGAAAAGTTCAACCCCTCTCTCCTGTAAGGAACCGTATGCCTCCTTTTCCATGTTTGGACACCCTAGCTCCTGCTGCTACATCCCTCCCTCCTCTCCTCCTTCAGTCTGGTGACTTCATCAGGTTCCCCTCCACGTGGGAACGGGGCTGACCAGAGAGGTGGGGAGTGGGGATATAAGGCAGATTACAGTACACAGTGTACAGTGTGCTCATGGTGGCACAGCAGAAACCAGTGGAAACAGTGAGAGAGCTAAAAAATTGCCTTGCCTATTGCAGCAGCAGTCATTTAAATGATGTGGAATGCATCCCACCATGTCCTGTTTAAAGAGACAGCCAGTCAGACCTGAGGCCCCAGGTTGGGTCCAGTTGGGTTTGATTGGGTTTGGTTGGGTTGAGTTGGGTTTGGTTGGGTCCGGTTGGGTCGAGTTGGGTTTGGTTGGGTCCAGTTGGGTTTGGTTGGGTCAGGTGCAGCAGTACCAGTGATCTCCCTCCTATCAGCCAGCACATGTGGGTAATCTTAAAACCAAGCTTAAGCAGCTTTCACAGACGGCTACGGGACATTTAGGAAAGGTTGGTAAACCTCTTCAGAGCAGAGACCAGCTTGGCCTCTGGCTGGCAGGAACCTCCAGCCTCTCCTTTCCCTGGGAGTATGAGAGGATCAGGGATGAATCACTGTGCAGTTCCCCTGCTGTCTCCTCTTTCCTGCTTTCCACTCCTCTGGGTTTCAGTAAGGGTGGACGGAGGCATTGAGGGGTGTGTGTGTTTACGTGCCTCTGTGTGTGTGTACACATTGGTACCCTTCCCTTTTATTACCTCCTCTAACTACCAGTCATAAGCACATGACTTGTATGAACAGACTACCAGACAGAGGGACATTACTTCTATGAACCAGATACCAGACATAGGGATATTACTTCTATAAACCAGATACTAGACAGAGGGACATTACTATGAACCAGATACTAGACAGAGGGACATTACTATGAACCAGATACTAGACAGAGGGACATTACTATGAACCAGATACTAGACAGAGGGACATTACTATGAACCAGATACTAGACAGAGGGACATTACTTCTATGAACCAGTTACTAGACAGAGGGACATTACTATGAACCAGATACTAGACAGAGGGACATTACTATGAACCAGATACCAGACAGAGGGACATTACTATGAACCAGATACCAGACAGAGGGACATTACTATGAACCAGATACCAGACAGAGGGACATTACTATGAACCAGACACCAGACAGAGGGAAATAACTATGAACCAGATACTAGACAGAGGGACATTACTATGAACCAGGTACCAGACAGAGGGACATTACTATGAACCAGATACTAGACAGAGGGACATTACTATGAACCAGATACTAGACAGAGAGACATTACTTTTATGATCAGACAACCAGTCAGAAGGACACGACTTCTATGAACAGACTACCAGTCAGTGGGACATGACTTGTATGAACATGAGAGTGGGAGGTTAGGTAAGCCTCTGCTCAGAGTATCCATTGAAGTCTAAACATAATCATGTAATCATGCTGGGTAGCCATTTCCCCAGGGAGACACAGCTTTGCTTTTCTCTGGATTGCATTGGTATAGAGCTGCCTCGGCTAACAACACACAATCGCGTTCACACTTTTATGCCCACGCAGCCAAGAATCTCTGCGAGCACTGTGCCCTTTACGTAGGGTCAGTTTTAAAGTATGCTGACCTCTCAACTGTAAGCTAATCTTCCTATGACCTGGGGTCACTCTAGCTAGTATGTGTCTGCTTCTGTCAACATATCCTGGTACAGTGAGGTGAATGGTATGTTTGAGATTCCAAAGTGCAGGAACTGCCATTGAAATAGGTCAGACATGCAAATATGTGCAATGGAGTCCGACTAACTTCAGCAATACTTCCAGAAGTAATATAATGTCTATGAAACTGTAGAGTAGTTACCGATTACATTTTAGTGCAGTACATTACATAAGTCTTATGTATTGCCATGTGAAATACCTTACAGGGATTACCCATGATATGGTCTGATGATAAAACTCAAATAACTTTTTGTGAATGCCCGGATGTGTTACGTAGTACAACTGATGAGTATAAAGGAATTATGAATGCGTGTAGAGGTTTGTATGGTGTTATTTGGTCATTGAAGGTAATGGAATGCACTGATTAGTCCTTAGTTAATGACCTCTCTGAGTAAGAGGATGTTATGACGGACCTAAGAACAGCTTTCGTCCGGCCGCACAGATGAGGTGCTCACAACATTCTCACCGCTCTTACAATGTGAACACATTTGGACCCAGAATCCACTGTGTCGTGTCAAGGCCAGAACATACCTTGGTAGAGCAGCATTAAGAAAATCAGGCTTTGATAATCTGATTGTTAAATGAATCGAATTGCGGAGGTTTTTGTTTTGTAAAACACTCCACGTGTATATGCAGACTTGAGCATGTACAGTAGTGAACAATAGATCAAGGGAATAATTCCATTTGAGTCGTAAGGTGAGAACAGCTTACACCGTAAGGGGATTATGAGAATTGCGTTTTATTCATGAGACGTTTCCTTAACAGCAACAGGAAGCAAATGCGTCATCAATAAATCCAGTTGAATCTGACAACACAGGCTATATAAAAGACAGGCTATATGATGACAAAGACTATGTGATAATACTGGCTATATTATAACACAGGCTATATGAAAACCCAGACCATATAATAAACACAGGCTATAACACATTACTTGAAACAGACTGAATGACAAAACAGGCAATACGGAATGCTATGTGAAACTATATACAGTTTTCTTTTTTTGTAAGTCAATAGAACATAAACAGCAAAAAAACAAACACGCAAAATGTTACTCTGTGTTACTCTTTAATGTTTTCACTTCAAGATTCCAAGGTACATTCAAATTTGGTCACATACCAAATAATTAATATGCTTTTATAGCATGTCACACATCCTACCTGTACATTTCAAATCAGAATCTCAAACTGGCATAAATCCTGTGCTGGGTTGGCGTTGAGTTGAACTGACTATGCTGTGTGTGGGTGACAACCAGTCACATTTCTACTCTCTACTTCCCTTCTCCCTCTCTCGTTATCCAGTTGAAAGATGAGGCGAGGATGCCCAAGGACAGGGCTGTGCCAGGGAGTGCGTGGGTGGGGCAGGGAGGGACAGGGATGGCGTGGATGGGGCAGGGAGGGACAGGGATGGCGTGGGTGGGGCAGGGAGAGCGTGGGTGAAGCAAAGCTTAGAGACGACAAACACACAGACTGCCTGTTTCCCAGTCAGGTGGAGCTGAGCAGAGCAGTCAGGATTATATGTACAGTATGTCTTTAAGTGGAGCCAGTGAGCCTCGGCTCGGCACCCCTCCGCAATCTCTTAATGCAATCCCAGGCCGATTGCTTCAGAGCGGATCAGGTAGGAGACCTTGGCCTGTGACCTGACACACACACACACACACACACACACACACAAAGAGAGATAAACACACAGTCTCTCTCTTC
The DNA here is from genome assembly GCF_011004845.1 of Esox lucius. Taxonomy (NCBI): domain Eukaryota; kingdom Metazoa; phylum Chordata; class Actinopteri; order Esociformes; family Esocidae; genus Esox; species Esox lucius. The sequence goes on from NC_047569.1 coordinate 27,360,987, forward strand.
CTTCTGTAGATCACAGCCATGCTCCGACAGCAGTGCTTCTGTTCCACACTCACAGGGACTGGCAGTGCTTACCGGAGAGGATGAACTTGTGAGAGTGGCGTAATCCTGTCTTAGTGTGTGTGTGTCGCTCTCTGTTTGTGTGTCTGTGTGTGTGTGTGTGTGTCGTTACCTATCTCGAAAGGGAGAAAAGAGCGACAAGACAAGCTGATCTGAAGCAGACACGCAAACACACAACAACGAAAACACACAGTGCCCAACTAAAAACTAGCCGAGCAGAAAACAAACATGGAGAGCCTAGACAACAGGGGGTTTCTGTACGGTAAGAAGTGGAGGAGATAAGGAGGAAGGCCAAACAGTTGGCCAGCATTGGACTCGACATGCTCTTAGACTGTAGTGGCCGGGGCATCTGGTTCTACTAATGGGAGAACATTATCTAGCTTTGTCCTAATCTGGAGGGGAAGGTTTTCAGGGGGACGCACCCTCATATCCTGTTCTTGCCGACACCGGTGCTGCCCTTGAAGTGAGATTTATGGCGTTTTGAGGGTCAAGTTCTGGTTATAGTGTGCGTGTCACAAAGGGGTGGGAGCGGTACGACTCATAGCATGTACATTGTTCCGCCAGACAAGTTACCCAAAAAGCTATCCATACCACGGAATGGGAGAAAATATTTGGATAGCCATAAAGTCAAAAGGGGAAAGAGAGAGAGAGACACACAGAGAAAAAGAGGACAGAGAGAGAAAACCAGAGGCAGAGTGAGAGAGAGCGGAGTGAGGACCTGAGCATTCATAGTTTGCAAAGTTCCTGGGTGTGTTCATTGCTCATTCACGGGCAGCGTCTCCAGACTCATGAATAAACAGAAACACATGTCAGACTGGGCTCCTCTCCTCCTACCCCTCTACCCTAATCTATTGTAGTGGATTGTTCTTCCCTGCTGCTTGCTTTTATAAACTTCGAACCATTGTAGCGTTTCCATGTACTTTTGCATACTTATCCTTGTTGTTTTTGAGTAGCATGAGACATTTTCCTTGAGATGTTTTGTATATTCAATGTAGCACCCATGATGTCCCACCATGCGGCCATATAAGGGCAGCAGGCGGGTCCTGGCTGGAGTGTGGAATGTTGGCTGACTCAGCATGTTCAGTCGTCTTTGTTAATGCCTGAGTAGAATCCAGCAGCCATTAGTGAGGGCAGTTTTTACAGATAGAAAGGAGTTTACATTGTACATAGTATGAAAAACCAATGCATACCTAACCCTAAATACAACATGAAGATCTGCTTACAGCAACATCCATCTTTAATAAGAATACTTCATACTTTAATTCACACAGTCCATATTGAAGTAGCTACTACTTCAAAGCTAAACCACAAAGTTTATTGCATATAAAACAAAATATGAGACAATTCACATAGTGGCCTTAGGCTAATGTCGACAACTGAAACATTGAATATCATATATCATCACACATCTTGATAAATGTAGGTGAAGCATAATGCTTCTTCAAATTCCAGAACTGTTTAACTAAGTTTATAGATAGCTTAAGCTGTGTGATAAATCAAAGGTCTGATAAAAAAAGTTAGGCCTAAACTGTTACACTCTACACACTTTTTACCTAGCATACTGCCATGTTCAAAAGTCTAAAATCTCCTACATCCAAATGTAGTGCTTTATTTGCATGCAATTACCATCAATAAAAATTCACCAGAACCACATGAAAGTGTGTCAGACTCAGAGGCTACCAAACTATCTTAAAATGTCTAACCACACCGTTAATGTTTTCAGACGCCATGTAATGCCCACTTCCAAACACAGTGACATAGTTGGGTGCTGTGTTTGGGTTTACAGGAGCACAAGGCTCAATAAGAACATTACATTATAGGTCAGTGGTTTTGTGTCTGTTTAACTTTGTTCAATAGCACCATAAATACTGGATTGCAGGCTAACCTGTTTTTAGCCATTGTGTTGTGTTTAACTCTAAAAAAACACAGTAGTCTAACAATGGTACCATTGACACTTTGCTACAAGTAACATCTGAAAGGATAACTCACTGATCCCATGCAGTGCATCTGGAGAAACACACACACACACATTCCTTGAAGGCGTCGGTTGGTCTTCTGCGCAGGGTGCAGGGAAGAGCTAACCACAACAGTTCTTCAGCTGGCAGCTTTAGTTGGTACACAAGGACATAAAGCTTGCCAGTGAAGAACTGCTGCGGGTCAGCCAGTGAGCACCCACGCACATACATTATAAACACACACAGAAACACACACATACACACACGCACACACACATACACTATAAACACACAGAAACACACACCCACACACATACACTATAAACACACACAGAAATGCACACACACCTTCACTATAAACACACACAGAAACGCATGCACACACACACTATAAACACACACAGAAAAACACACACACACACACACACACACACACTACATCATCTTCTTTCTCTTTGGGCGTCAGGGCAGGCTGAGGTGGAATCTGTAGAGAGAGAGAGAAGGAAATATTATAATATATGTTTGCCTGACTAAAAAGTTCGCCTTAAAATCCAATACGCAATCCAATACACGCAGTCCTAAATGTTGAAACGTGACTGACAGAGAGCCAAATAGCCTGCATTCACTTGAGATGATGTGAGCTCGGCATGTTCTTTCTCACTCAAGCTAGCCCACGTCAGCTGTGCCAGCTAGCTACTGCTTTAGCTTCCTCTACGCTGGCTGCCTTAATTCAATACAGACACTGGAGCTAGGTACTTTACCTCTGGAGAATGGGGTTTTAGTTTTGTGATGCAGAACCGTTGTGTTGTATGGAAGCTTTATAATGTAACAGTTACGATTTACAGGAAGAACAGGGCCTATTCTCCATACTGTTTGGGAAAAAAGCAGTGCTCTGCGTAAGGGAGCCTTTTTTGACACAACTCTTTTAACAGGAACAGGCAGACTCAGACCTCTAGGACTCTAGACTCTGCTTATTTGGTGTGTACCATAAAAGGACAGATATGTTCACTTTAATTAATGTCAGATTAAAACCAACGAACTGCTAGCAGCAGGGTTGTGAAACCTTCAAGAGATACTCATTACAACACATTAACATCCATGATAAAAAAAAATGTAGCTTAGCTGTGCAGTGTTTTGTTCGGGGTCAAATGCGTTGAAAGGTAGCTACAGGGATATGAAGCAACTCTCATTAAGTGTCCTATCTAGGGTTGCAAAGTTGCTTTACATATTAAATAAAGATTTTTGTTCATGTTTTATTGGACAGGAAAGTAGGAAAATTTAAAGGTTAGAGTTTTTCCTGTAAGAGCAGTAGGTCAGATTCAAACCCATGCTGTAAAAATACATGTGCCTCGGACGCATCAGCTTGGTCTGCTAAGTGACAACTTCCTGGGCCTTCCCAAAATCATAATTGGGTGATTTCCAAAGTCAGGAGGAAATAAGCAAGATATCTGGAATCCTCTAATCAGGATTTGGAAAACCAAGGAATTTGTGTTCCCATAATGTTGCCTCCCCAGTACCATCTATCTTTATTTTCGATGGCTCAGCCTTTGGAAAAATCCTGAAACAACCCAACAACCAACCAACCGTATACAGTGAACATACAGTATAACCAATAAAAACGCTCAGTTAAGACAGAGCATGGTTAACCTTTTTTGCTGAACATATGATTAAAGCCTAGCGTAGTTAAAGTACCGAAGTATTTGAAAACTATTCTAGTTATGCTATTTAAATGCCTCTTCTATGGCTGCATATTTTGCGGGCGATGCAGACATGTTTCTCACAGTTGGAGGACAGGGATTTTGCCAAAGCTAGCCCTTTAGCAGTCCAGCAAACCCATCGACCCTGGAAACCCAACGAACCCTGTGTTGCTCTGCTCAGCGCTCCAGTGGAAAGATCCCGTCTGCAGGCCTCACTTTGTAGAGCCAGCCAGACTGGACACACACACAGGCACACACACACACACACACACACACACACAACCCCCCCACCCACCCACCCACACACACAACCCACACACAACCCATACACACACACACACACACACACACACAACCCACATGTACACACACTCACACTCATACACCCACCCACCCACACGCTACACAGACTCTGCAAACTCTGCCCACACACACACACATACACACACAAACATGACCCAGAGTAGGAAAACTAGCCAGCCTTGCCAAAGCACTCATTCCCTTGCAATACAGTCGCCTCTGACCCATCCTCCTGAGGCTATCCAAGTACAGCTCAGAGCAGAATATAATCAAGGGGATCTAAGGCCCATTTACACCTAGCCAACTCGGGAAGTGTTAAATTCTGTCGCTTCAATGTAAATCAAAGTCACAGCATTTTAGGAGAATGTTAGGAGTCAGTTGGAGAATGGGCTGAATCTTGTCTGGTCTAGTTGGTTCATCCTGCTATGACACTAGAAATGTGCAAACCATGAGTCGGTCACCAGAGACCTTGGTGTGTCCCGAAGTATATGGCTCCTATGTGGGGGAAGCATCTGGGTCCAACTGGCCAAATAAATTGGTCAGTTTTCTCATTATCAAGAAGTGGTTGCACAAATATACATACCTGGAGAATAAAATGCAATGCATGCTTAATGAGAAAAGAACAAAAGGTTGCTGAATTGAAGTTGATTTCCATGGTCAGCCCTTGACTACTGTGCCCATGCCAGTAGAGATCTAACCCAGTGGTACCCATTTGTTTATTTTTACCATGGCACACTTTATTGGGATAACAACCACAAACACAACACCCTATTCTGTTTCTCTGATGTTGTGGTATAGCAAAGCCTTACCGGACTTCCCTGGGCTAATCATTCACATAGTCACAGTTTAATGATACCAGGTTTCCTTAAAACAAGTAAGGAGGCATTACAGAATATTTGGGCGGAACGTCTAGTCAGGCTAATACAGATGTAACAATGTAAAGCATTATCCGAGCAGAACTGGTGCTCCAAAATTAAATGTACATTCCACAGGTTTTATTTGTTTTGAATGCTTCATTCGATATATGAAGATTCTGAATTTTTGGGGCACACCTGAGGGTTCCTCAAGGCAAGAAGCTCCTACCTCTTTGGGTAATTTGTTTCATATTCATGACATAAGCCCTATTTGGAAAGGACTAGCTTGGAATGTCAGTTTCAAAAGATTTCTTCAGCATGTGTTTTATTCCAGAGAACAGTTGTTTAAACTAGAAAGACATGAAGAGATCTGTGTTAGCTATACATTATTGTACCATTTAAAATGGTGAAAATCTAAATTGTCAGACATCATCTAAGGTAATAGGAGATTATTTCCCTACTGAACCATATACATCATGTCGCCCATATGTAAGAGAGTTACGTGAGTGGTAACGTAAGACATCAAGGGATGCTTCCTGCATGTTACAGGAACATATTGACATGGGGGCCAACCTGGGGTTCTGCACAGTCACGCTGCTGCTTTAGTCCTCAGGCCAATCAGAGATTTGCATTTCACTTTTAAAGAAATTATGTATTTTTACCTTTAATGCTGTAGGCTAACAACCCAAGGTTTGAGGGATTTAAAACCAGTCATATGAGAAAGAGAAAGGTAAGATATAGTATTCCACCTGTGACACTCCAAATATGTTTAATGTAAAAGAAGCTAACGTCGTGACGTCCTGTCTGCCAAGTGTTGCTGTTGACTTGAATATGGTGCGGAAGGTGAGGCAATGGAAGAGGAAGAGACACTGGGCTTTTACTGTAAGAAAAAGCCCAGTATCTAAGAAAAGACTGACAAGGGGCTCTGGAAATTATATTACCACCCTTCTCTAACAAGACCCTGGAAAAGAATCTCATACAAAATTGCTCACAAGTTATTTGTGTGGTAGACATGGTACACAGGCCTGCCTCTAGCCTTTTGGGCCCACCCTAGTGGTTGGGGGCCCCTGAGCGGTGGGGGGCCCCTAGCAGTTGGGGGCACAAAGCGATCGCTTATGTCTAGAACTAGCCCTGATGGTGCACATGATTGGATAGAAGGGATAGGACTGTTCATCTAGAGTGAATTTCATTTAGTTCTCCATGAGATACTACTGGGACAATATACTGGTTTCTTTGGAGTAAGTAACACATTTAAGATCAACAGAATGAAGAGATGTTTAGAGGTGCCTAAATCTATTTGGTTCTTTATCCCGGACCATGTTTTTGGAAAACATAGGAGTGAATTTCTTTTCTTGCACCTATTCATCATCTACACAGCCCATCAAGCTCTCCAAATTCCACCAGCAAGTCCATTTTGCATGGATGCTATGAGACCCATAGAGGGAAATGTTATAGGAACACTATGATATAAGATATTAATTGGAAAAAAGAATGGCTACTGCCTAAAAGAGCCTATATCCCAAATAAAGTTAGATTATAAAAAAAATAAACCCATCCAAACTGTACAATTGTAGATTTGCAGATATTGATAAAATTACCTTTTGTAAGTCTTGCAAACCTGCAATTGTGTTGAAAATGTATTCCAAATTTCAATTGCAATTGCACATTGAAAGCTATAGAACTAGTTTGCTACTTTCATGGCACAGAAAATGTATTTAATATTAACATGAAAGATGTATTCCCTTTCAAGCTGAATTGTCTTCATTAATTGACTCCCTAACTAGTCAACAATAAAAGTGCAATTTCCGTTAAATATTGTAATATCTTATTTGTTAATTAATATGTAATCTTATTTGTGTTTATTGTTTATTTGTACACCCTATTTTAAGATAAGTTTACTAGCTAGAATGGTTAGCAAGCTAGCTTGCAAACAGCTTGTTTTGGCTTTTATTCAAGTGTTACACTGCACAAAATGAAGAGTGACTGCTATCAAATATGTGTCAGCATATTTTCTCAGCAATTAGAACAGTTGCAGCGAGAGGTGCTTTGAGAACTAATTCTAGCTAGCAAGTTACTAACTTAGGAACGATAGCTGTCAAGCTAGCTTTTGCTAGAACATATTCAATTATACACATGCTACATTCATTAGCAGCATCCCTAAACCTTTTCCCTTCCATTTCACATTACATTTGAATGCCTGGCTTGGCTACATTTGCTAGCTTAGCTGACATTAGCCAGTTAGCTAACGTGGGACAGATGGATTGTGCAAACAAATTCAGAAATCTGTTAGGATAATTTGCTTTGGCCAGGCCAAGCTGCTACGTGTACATGTATAGTGCTCATTTGGAGTGATATGTTCCTGAAGAAAATTGATATAGAGTAACTCCACATGCTATTGACATGTTGTCCTGATAATTCTTGTTAGAGTGAATTGGAAGCCAGAGTGACCCCCCCCCCCAATCAATTTACCATTATGACGGTAATTAATCGCTGGTGTGAATTAAACCTAGTGGTTTAGAGACACCTGATGGGCTGAATAGGCCTTTTATTTGAAGGCAGAGATAAGATTCCTTCAGTGTTCAACAGGAACACTAGCCTGCTGGAAAGGAGTGCCAGGGGAGTACTGTTACATAGAGTTGGAGAGAGAAGTGAGATGTAAAAAAAAAAAAAGAAGAGAGAGAGAGAAAGAAGAGCAAGAGAAAAAGAGACATAAGAGAGGGTATTGAAAGAGATCGAGTGGAAGAGAGGTCAAAACGAAAAGGACAAAGTGAAACACAGCGTCAGGCTACCCTAATCTGGTCAGAGCACTGAGTAGCACAACAGGGAATTGACTGGTGACCATGCATCGTCTCTAATAAGACAGTGTACAGAAATACACAGCACAGGGACTAGTATCACAACCGAAATTTAGCCCTACTGTGTCAATGCAGAAATTGCTATCAAGGCCTCTAGTTAAGGCACATTCTCTACCTAGCTCCAAGTATCAGTTAACATTAAACCAGTATTCATGCATGATATACAGTGTACTGTAGCTAGCATAGTGTGACTACAGAATGTTAATGTAGTCAGCAGCGTAGTTCGATGAATTCATATTTCACCGCTTGCCTTGTTAGCATTAACCAGCCTACTGTCGTGAACCTACAACAGGGTAGCAGTCCATCCATGTCCCCCAGCACCTGCAGACTCTCCAGAGAGTGGACAGAACACAGCACACCTGCAGCTGACGCTGTTAACCTCCTTGTCTCAGGGCGGGGCTGTGTGCACGCGCAACACTGACGCCATGCCCCACGTGCCTGCGTAGATGTGTAGGCTGCACTACGACAGGCAGGCGCGGTGGAGGAGAGCGGGACACGGGGTTGGACTAGTACTCAGAAGGTCGCCGCTTCGAATCCCCAAAGCCCATGCAGTGAAAAATCTGTTGTTGTGTCCTTAATCCTAATTGATCCGGGAAATTGTTCTGGATAAGAGAATCCATGGTTACTAAAATGTAAATGAAAAGACATAGATGGAATGAAAGAAAGAAAGGGAGGGGGGATAATATTATTCAACACTGGGTGACCAGATGCTTTTTTAGACCCCTCTTTCCTTTCTATGAGAGCAGCTCCACCGCAGAGATTCAATACGCTGAACAGTTCATTTGTACACACCTGCACAGGAACTGACCAACAACGCAAGAGATATCACCCCGCAGATCTATGGTATGGTCCACTAGTTGTTCACTTCTCAGCCCTCAGAATCGCCGTAAAGACACTGTGTCGCTCTTATTAACTCGTGCTCTCAGGCACATGGCGCTAGCCGTGTGTAATATTGCCGGGAAGCATCTGCGTTGTGTAATAAATCACTCCCCAAGAACACTGTGTTCTGCGGCGGAACTCTTACGTACAGGGTGCTGCTATTTGCCATGTTTAACACACACGTGTACAAGCGTCGTTGGCGTGACATTTAAATGTACACCGCGCACGTGTGTGTGTGTGTGTATTTAAAAGGGCCCCCAGGCCTTCAATGAGACAAACATGTTATTAAACGAGTCCCTAAATCATTACTCACAGTGATGTCCTGTATTATGCGGAAGAACCCACAGCACACTGAGGCTTTACACAACAAACACAACATACACTTAATACGCCAGTGTGTAGAATTGTTGTCAACACACACACACACACACACACACGGTTGCCTGGGTAATGAGCAGACTCAGTGACCACTGTTCAGATCAACGACTCCCTGACGTCAAACACACCCACCGACACCCTACTGGACGACCACTGAAAAGGGCACGGTAACATAAGGCGTGTGTGTCCATGATTTACTATATTTCTAAGGACAAAATAACAGGATAGACAAAGAAAGGAGACTCATTATGCCTAGTCGCAATGAGCAGAAACCCACTCACTTACCAAGTCACATACTATAAACTGACAAAGCCACACATCCACTCACCATCCCTCAGGCCAGAGACGCCACATAAATACTGTTGTCCACCCCCCCCCCCCCCACCACTCAAATATACTGCCCCTCCACCCCACCCTCCGCCACTCAAAGATACTGCCCCTCTACCCCCCCACCACTCAGAAATACTGCGGCCCCCCTGACACACATCACCCTCTACTCCAAAGAAATTTTCAATTTGACTGGAGATCAATATATTTATCAATGGCCCCCTGCTTCCTGATAGATCAACCAGGAAGAGGAAAGGGACTATTTCAATTGCAAGCCCTGGTTGCTTCTATGTGTGGATGTCAAGGAACACACTCAGCTTCTATAGCTCTGTGTGTCATAATAGCTTTATCACCCGAACAGGGCCGCGCATCAGAGAACAGGACACACACTGGCGGAGATGGTCATTACTTGGCAGAATGGGAGAAAGGGAAGAGAGAGAGAGAGAGAAGAAAGCGAACAGAGACAGATGGAGAGAAAGAATGACCGACAGAGAGATAAAGAGAGAGAAAGAAAATAGACAGGGAGAGAGAGAAAAAGGGGCGGGGGGGAGGGGTAATGAGTACTGCATGTGAGACAGAGAGTGCATGAGACGAGCCACACCCAGCTGTGTGGAGGCATTGGCAGTTCTCCCTCTCTCTCTCTCTCTCATTCTCTCTCTCGCTCTCTCTCTCATTCTCTCTCTCGCTCTCTCTCTCTCTCGTGAATAACAGTGGATGTGGTTTGAGTTATGATCTAGTGTTCTCTTCCCTAACTGACTGCAGGCAGCAGCAGGAATCTCTGAAAGGGAAAACCACAGAGCCTTCTGGGAATACACACAATCCATTTGGGTTATGAAATGCCACTTGTTCCACTGCCGAGCAGAGGGGAAGAAGAGTCATCACACCGGAGGGAAGAGCTCCCTGTCACACATCAATGTTACTGCAACAGGATGTGTTTTGACGTCCCATAGGAGTTATACGCTGTGTCACTAATGATGGGAAGACTGTCCCCACAGAGAGATTAGGGTGACCCCTAACAATGCCAATTTAACAACTTCCAACCAAATGAATATATTCATATACATATTATATAAAATCCACATCATGACTCAAGTGTACAACATGTGTTAGTGTGTGCGTGCGTGCGTGCACGTTAGCTGAAGGCATCTGATCTCAGTTAAGTATTTCCATTTGAACAAACCACCTCCGACAACAGCAATCTGACAGCAATTATGCCACGATGAAACAACTGGTGTGAAGAAAAACACACACACACACACACACACACACACACACACACACACACACACACACATACAAGTTTGTATGGCTATCCTCATGGGGACCAGAAAATATAAATTGCATGCTCCCTTGCCCTAATCTTAACCCTAAACCTAACCCTAACCCTTACCTTACCCTCAATAAAGTAACATTTATGCCTAAACTTTACCTAGATGTAATGCCTAAACTTAACCCTAAACTTAACCAACAACACATGGACCTTAAAGAAACCCCAATGAAACCCTGAGCCAGAAATTGACTTTTGCCTCATGGGGACTGGACTCTTGTTTTACTATACTCATGGGGACATTTGGTCCCCATGAGTATAGTTAGACCTAAAACACACACACACACACAGCTGTGAAGACACAGCCTGATTTAAGGTCTTTGATGTCCGCTGGTTATCCCTGATTTCATTCATATGCAGCTACATCTTTGAATAGGAAGCCATGATGTAAGAGGAACAGGACGTCGAAGGCAGACATGACAACGTTGCGGCTCATAAAATAACACCTGTAGCCAGGGAAAAAATGTGATTCTGTCGCTGATTAGTCGTTGTGGCGTGTGTGTGTTTTTGGGGTTAAACAGGAAGCATGTGTTAGGAGGTATCCGGCTCGCAGACATCACAGAGAGTCAGACATCCTACCTCAAATGTTCCCACAGTGCAACTCGCATACACTGGTGTGAAAGCACACAGCTTGCTTTGAGTTCCTCAATGCCTGCTTGTTAGCACTGATTTCATTCGTACGCATATAAAGCTTTGAATAGGAAGTGATGACGTACTGTAAGAGGAACAGCAAAAGGAGTGTAGCAGATATGACACTGCCAGGGGTTATGAAAAAAACCAAGTGATTTTGCTGCTCATTCATCCTTATTGTGTGTGCATGTATGTGTCTGTTCTGATTTGAAAATAGGAAATCTGTGCTCCCAGACGTCAGAGAGATAAGGTGGCAGATATACTACCCCAAATGTTCCCACAATGCACCACGCGCACACACATCAAAGGCATGTACCAGCATGTGTTTGGATAACATTCTAGGTCCGCAGTTTGACATAGACTTTAGGAAGGTACCGGTCAGTTTATCTCCTTCTATAAAGAAGATGTCTGCTTATGCTGTACTATCCTTGCAAGATTATCAACAATGTGTAATTTAATGTTGCTCTTCAAAAACCCTCATACTTTTGGAGAGTTAGGCAGAGAGAAACACAGAGAGGGAGAGAGAGAGAGAGAGAGAGAGAGAGGGAGAGAGAGAGAGAGAGAGAACGGTGTATCCTGGGAAAAGTGACACATTAAAGTAAATGATGAGTGCTTTCCCCCAGACGAGTCTAGCCATCGCCCATTCCCTCTCGGATCTGGGCGTGTGCCTGAATGAAAACATGGTTTCTCTGCATCTGAGTGTGGCTTTGTGTGTGAGTTTGTGTCAGAGCATGTGTGTGTGTTTGTGCGTGTGTGTGTGTGCGTGTGCGTGTGCGTGTGCGTGCGCGTGTCAACCTGTATGTATGTTCCCCTCCAAGATCCACTCCCACACTGACCTCTCCATCAAGGGGGAAACTTTGCCCTCAGTGCAGTTATTTTGGCCTGTTTGCAAACATAAAAGCAAGCAAACAGTCAGACAGAGAAAAAATAGGGAGGGAGCGGAGAGAGAGGGAGGGAGGGATGGAGGGAGGGAGGGATGGAGGGAGAAAGAGGGAGGGAGAAAGAGGAACAGAAACAGAAGGGGGACATTTCAGGGCCCTTACACAATGGAGGCGACTGTGGGGCAACATGGAAGCAGCTCAACCATCTCAGGAATTCTGATTATCTCCTGACTAATAAGTGCCTATTTAGACTACCATGTCTTTACAGAGACCAATCGAAAGAGACTCAAGGCAGTAGATTCTTTTGTTGTGTAAACTTGCATAAACTGCCCGCTTGCGCTACTCTTGCAGTGATGCCTTTTGAGGTAGTGTGATGATCCTAAAGCAAACGAGCCCTGCCAGGCACCTGATCACCTAATCCCCCCCAGTTCAAAAGATGAATATCAGAAGGGTTTGACAAGTGCTACTCTGTGTTTGAGCAAGAAAGCTATCATGAGAAATGTCAAATTAATATAACGTAACAAAATGTGACATTAAAAATATAGCTCCTAATTAAACAAATCTCAGACACAACTGTGCCGATGCATAAAGGATACAATCATGTAAAAAGTGCTGTATATTCAATGGAAATGTTAGATATTTGGGCATACGGATGTGTAATCTTCACTTCAACACTACTGATTAAGGCAACCTAATCTAACAAATGACAATGAAAGATTATACTTCACAATCAGTCATCAAAAATCAAGAGAAATACATTTTCTGTCTGGAAAAATAAGTACAACTCTAGCTTGAAATACTGGCGTTGCCCCTTTGGTTGAAATACGTCCCAAGGTCCCCACATGGATCCCACACACACACACACACACACACACACACACACACACACACACACACACACACACACACACACACACACACACACACACACACACACTTATCCAACCACAGATCACATGGACATTCTTTGCCCGACATTGACAAAGTCTTCTATCTTTCTCCTCCATAACTAGCTCACATAACTATCAGTTATAGCATGAATGATGTATCCCATATCCTTAGTAATTATATGATGCATGTTCTAAATAGCTTAAGTTACCACATTAATGTAGTTATTCTGCTGCAGACACTGAGCAGTTTAAAGGACTGGGATATGGATTTAGTAAAAGGTGCAAAGATTCCTAGAATAGTCATTGTTAACAAATGGTATTTCGGGGGAAAAAGTACTACAGTCGAGAATTCCGTTATTTCCGACAAAATTAGTGTATGTTTAGAAGCTAGGGTTCTCACAGATTCGACATAGTGAACAAACAATAATATTTCTTCGGTTACTTTGGTGAAACTACATAGTGACTGAGTAGTTGGGCAAAATCGGCACACTGACCTCTATCACATAATTTTGGATATGTCTTAAAGGTCACCCTATTGCCATTAGATCCCAAGCTACAACCGTAGCTTAAACAGATGAATCCGCAGCCAGCAGTCATCCAACCAGATATTGAGAATTTTCCACTAACAGGAGGAATTGTGCTCAATAAGTTCCTGAAGAACGTCTTTCTCTCTTTGTCCCTGTCTGTCTCTTCAACTCAACGGCAATTCCACCCAAACACCATTTTCCTTTTGCTCTTTTCCATCCACTCAATCACCTGTCTCTCCCTCATATCCCTTCTCTCCTTCCCTCTCATTTCCTTTCCCTAACTACACCTTTTTCAACCCCTCGTCTCTCTCTCTTTTTCTCTCTTTCTGTTGGTTAGCTCTCTGGGCTCGGCGCATTCCTGGGATGCCTGGTACATATGGTCTAAATTCCATTGAGTCTGCAGAGGCCCAAGACTCCCAGTCTGAATACAGAGCACGCTAACCCACAGACACGCATGCATGAACACACAGGCCCCACCTTTCTCAGACACTGCCCAGTCCCTCTACCTCCCAGTCCCTCTACCTCCCAGTCCCTCTACCTCCCAATCCCTCTACCTCCCCGACCCTCTACCTCCCAGTCCCTCTACCTCCCCGACCCTCTCCCTCACAGTCCCTCTACCCCCTCAGTCCCTCTACCTCCCCGACCCTCTACCTCCCAGTCCCTCTACCTCTCTCACCTTTCCCAGATGCAACCCTGTCCCTCTACCTCCCTGTCTCTCTACCTCCCTCACTCTTTTTTTAGACACCACCCTGTCCCTCTAACTTTCTCAGACACCACCCTGTCCCTCTTCCTATCCCTCTACCACCCCCACCTTTCTCAGACACCACCCTGTCCCTCTTCCTATCCCTCTACCTCCCCCACCATTCTCAGACAACCCCCGTCCCTCTACCTCCCTCAATCTAACCTGATCAGTCTCTTTCCCTGTTGATCCCCCACATTTGTCTCTCTTTCTCACTCTGTCTCACTATCTATGTCTCCCTCGCCCCTTGTCTCCCTCTCCCCACTGCCACTCTCCCCCTGCCACTCTCTCTTCTTGTCTTTCCCTATTCTTGTCTCTCTCTATGTCCTGGTGTTTCTGTTTCTGTTCCCTTCTCTGCCTGTGAATATACCTACAGTGGTTTGACATAAACACGTATGTCCTTGATGTTGGTACATTGTACCCAGCATGTCTACACATCTAAGAGAGACAGAATATTTTCCAGGCACAACAGTAGCAGGTCTTTAAGTAGGTCACTTACAGGGCCAGCTGGGGCATGGGTCTGTGTGAAAAACAAAACGTGTGCTCCATTTAATCAACAGGAGATTACACAGTGACACAGCAGTCCGTTCTGGTGCGCACTATGAACAACACAGTGTTTAATGGCACAATCATTCCCTATATAGTACACACATTTTCACTAGGTGCCTTTCGTCTGTGTGACTGAGAAAAAGGTGTCCCTACGCCAAGTGGAGAAATAGCCTGATTTGATTTGCGAAAGTGTATGTCAGCAAGAGTAAAAAAAAAAGTGTGTGTGTGTGTGTGGGTGTCCATCTTTGCATGAGCTGCAGGCTTCCATTCACACAGACATATACAGATGGCCTGGGAGTACATTCCATTCTGAACGACTGAGCAGTGCCTTCCAAGTGTCCTGCTAACCCGCTAAGCTAACCTGTGTTCCATTCAGGCTACATGGGACGATTATTCAATAGTTATCCACCTGGATTGCACCTATTAGATACAAAGAACATCAACAGAAATAGCATGAACAGGAGTCCCCATTCAAGTAAATGACGTGTATGTTTTGTTCACTATATATTTATGTACTGTATTTAATCCTATCTGATAGACTAAATCCGAGTTGATCACTTCTGAAAAACATTCCCCATGAGACAGCGACGTGAAGTTCTTCCTGCTGAGCACTACAGACATCAAAGGGAGTGTAATTTTCGGATGCATGTATTGACTCTCTGGACTAGGCCAGTTCACACATTGGAATGGCACAGCCAAGTCCATCTGTAAAACATGGTGATACCAAACTGGGTACTCCATAGTGTTACAGAGAGTTTTCTATTGTTTCTTTTGACAAGATTAACTGGACGTTAGGTTACTTCAGCCGTTTACTGACTCCCACCCAGCTACAGCTCTTGGGGATAAGGGGTATGAACTTAGCTTTGAAGTTCATACCCCTTCATATCCCACCAGTGAATCCACCCCTGCACCAAACACAATTGAACTCTTGGGGGAAGAAACATTAAGAACATAGAAAACAAACCTTGAATATAGGGGAGTACTGGAATTTCAAATGTACATTCAAGTCAGTAAGCAGACACTCTAAACCAATGCAATTACAGGAGCATTTGGGATTACCTGCCTTGCTCAAGGACAGAACATCATTTGTTTTCTTGGCTAGCTAGGGATTTGTCGCCCCCATCGACACAAACACAAATGCCATCACGACACCTGTTAGTAGAGGGCCCTCAGCCAGCCCACCTAATGTCTATTACTAAGTTGTGAGTACATTCAAATGTCAAAAGATGTAGCATATAACAAATCTGATTAGCTTTTAGTGCACCCAAAGCATTTGGAATATAGTATTACTGAATAATCACTACCTAGTTATAGTTTTGCAGTTGCATACAGTGCAAGTGTCAGAAACCAGAAGAACCAATTGACGTGCAGTGGGTAAGGTTCACTCTGACGTGTGATGCAGTGTATCTATAGCCATAGGGTGTGGTCCACTGAAACATGCAACCTCATTCTAGACTACGCATTTCCACTGCAGTTCCTCCCCCCCATTGGGAATACTCTGACAGCCCATCATTACCTGTCAATACGTGATCCAGCATCCAGGACAGTCCAGCAATCTTACTCAATAAGAGCTGCATTAGCATCTAGACTAGAGTAACAATGACTATGTGTTTTTTTTCTCAAGCAATAAAGCCACACACAATTTATGCCATGTCTACAAGCTTTAGTCTAGACTAGGGCAGAGAGAACAGAGGATTACAGAGAAAGTTTGAACTTGAATTACAATCATACGTCTTTCTCATCACATCCTCCCTCTCCATCTTTATATCCCCCTCAAACCCTCAGTCCATTTACGCCCTTACAATCTGCCTGTCTGTCTGTCCGCCCGTCGAACCGTCAGTCTGTCGTTCTAGGGAGCGGCTCTATGGACGTCTGTATTAATCAAATCTAGTCATGCGAAGATAAAGACAGAGCTCGCACACACACAGACAGGTCAGTACGACGGGGCCAAAAAAAATCAGAACACAGAAAAAACAGCTGGAGATGAAGTGAGGCTATGTAGTTGCAAAGGCAGGAAAAAGCTTCTATAGCCAATTGTATTTTTCTCTATAGATGTAAATTAAAAGGACTCATTTCTAAAAAAATGTAAATGATCCATCAGGATTAATGATAAGTAATACAAATCCAGGCTGAAGTCAATAAAAAACTAAAATGAACTCTGTTCCTTCCAATTCTTCTAGAGTAAAAATGTACTACAAATGGTAAATACGATTAAGTCAAATTTATATCTTGGTCGTAACATTCCAACAAAGGTCGGAGGTCTGTCAGAAAGTGTTGCAAATTGGCTGGACACTGTCCTGGCATTTTGGGGTGGATGTTGGAACAGGTTTTTCTTGCCTTGTAGTGCTGTAGTGACTCGTTGTGGTAGGTCGGTAACCTGCAAGCTCAATTGAACTCGTCCTCCTCCAGGCAAGGCCTTAATTGCAATTTGGACATAACAAAATTGAAGGGAGAACATAAAAATAAAATAAATTAATGCATCATGTAGGTTTAGGGTTGGATTACAATGTAAAAATGTCACCCCCTGCCCACATCAGGCTCATTTTTCATTAAACATAATCTCAGAGACAATATGCCTGTTTTCAAGTTGTCTAGTCTGCATGAAGCAATACTCAGTTTGCTTGGCAAACAGAAAAGGTGAACAGGAAATATTGATTGCAGTCATGGCCGTGGGAACACATTTCTATCAAGGGGTGCTGATAATGGTTGAGTGCGGGAATGTATCCGGAACGGATGGACAACACCTGCCCACCAGCAGTAGTGATGCACGGCTCGCCAATGGACAGACGAACTACGTGCATGAATCAGTAGCAGTCTAACGGTAAAAGCGCATTGTGGAATCTCGTCAGGGGGTGCTGAAGCTAATCACCCCTACTTCCCACTGCTATGGTTGCAGTTACACCCAATAGACATTATCGTCTACTTTGGCAAACTGTCAAACTCCAGACCTGTGTGTTGCGTTGGTGAATCCATTTTGTTTATAGCAACAGTAGCCAGCTAACTAAGTAGCTTATTTGATACTACACCGCTATTAATCCTTCATGTGTCATTCACGCTGAGGTAAATGTGTAAATACATAATCTCTACCCTAAGAGAAATAAGAAATAGAAGGATTAAAAAAAAACATTTCTGGTTCAAAAGAAAAGATCTTTCAAATGATTTTCCTTACGGAGTCCATAACATGTAGCTAATGTGAGATTAAGATTGGGTTATTGATGTTGTTTCCATATTAACATTACATGAGATGATGAAACTAAGTTGAAAGTGTCATTATTCAAGATACAGGTTCCTACTATATTGGCATTACTATGATTTACAGATAAATATCAGCTGGGTGGTTGGGTTAGCCAACAACAGAGCTTATACAAGTTACTCTATGCTAGCTAATAGCTCCTGTTAGCTTGGCTGAACTGAACAGGCTTTAACCTACCTATAGAAATGAGCTGTCTTGCAACAATAAGTCAGTCTGGAGGGAGTAGTCCTCAATCTCAAAACTTCCATAGCAACCCTAGCTTAGCAACTTCACTGTCACCACTCACTATTGCCATGTTTGTTGTTACTAAAGGACCAAGACATCCAAAAAACACCCACATCAAATTACACCCTGAAATGACCTCATGTCTTCGGGCATGGACTATGAGCGAAATTGAAAACATGGCCAAAATAAGTTAATTCAGTTGCCCTTCAGCCCAATTAGAGTGTGAGCCACACCTCTCCATCCCTAAAACTACACACCCTCATGCATCACCCCTCTATGCATCTTGTGAAATACACCTGAGGTGTCACAACAGGGTTCAATCTGACCACAACGTAATGGTGGACACAACAATTCAGATCCTTTTTAAAAGTGGGTCTTAATGTAGAACGATTCATACATACTCACCTCCCTGTCCAGCAGCGGAACAATACAATCCCTCAGAGAGATACAATAAGCTACACTTCATGTTCTCTAACTACAACATAAAAAAAATACTATAGGCGTGGCCTTTTTGCCACCAACAGAAATCCTGTGTTATCCTCAAACAATTGGGTGTTAAGGATTGAAATGTGGCATTCAGAGGGAGTCACGGTCGCATTCCATATGCCTTGGGGATGTTAGCGTTAGCTAGGCTATATTACACAATTCCATTTGAAACAGCTGATAAATGCTGGCCAAGCCTTCTATGGGGAGTAAGGTGTGGGGATAGAGGATGAGGAAAGAAGAAAGAGGAAAGGGGAGGAAAACAAAACTGTAATTTTGTTTTCAGAGGCAAAAATACAGGGGATGGGAAACCAACAAGGAGACTATTGCTTGCTTTTTGACTCTCGCAGCTCATCCAATTTGTCTGCCTGGTCAAAACGCAGCAGGCCAAGAACCCAGCTAGGTTCGGGCTTTTAAAATGCATCCCAAACACAAGTGAATAAGCAAAGAAACATTAAGAAGAGATGAGTCCTTGCACAACAGAAAAAGCCTATAGTTTGTACAAGAAGTCACCATTCCATTCCACAGGCTGTTTGCTTCCGAGACTTCAGGGAAAATATTAATTTGACGAGGTCTTGACAGCCATTCAGAATAAATCAAATGCCTGGTGGAGGAGGAATGGTGGAAGGAAGAGCACCTCCCTTGCACTCTTAAAAGTGCAAGGATGCATTGTTTAATTTAACGGATATGCCTTGAGGTCTACAGGACTTTTGTTTGTTGGTGCTTTTAAAGGTGTTTTCAACGTTTTTAATAAAATCTCTACTTTTGAATAAAATGGCGCGTTGGCTCAAAATCCTTTATAGGAATTTTGTAGTTGTTTTCATAAAATTACCACACCTTATTGCCAGTTCTGCAGTAATGGGGCCACAGAAAACTTGATCAGGCTCCAGAAACACCAAAATAAGTATTTTTACAGCTAAAATAGCTTTAACATTATATTCTATTTATTTGTACTCTACAGTGTCATTGAGTGAATAGAGATGACTAGTAGATCTTTAGAGTAGAGAGTGGATCTTTGATATGCTGTCACTCTTCTGAGTGTTGAAATTCTCGAACTGCGATTGCATAAGCATGAGTTGGAGTGCTCCTTAACACTTGGTCCTACAGTTTTCTTACATAAACCCTGTCACAAAATGCAACAGATAAAGGAGTATATACGAGGAACAAAGTGCCTTAAAAAGCAATGTGTATCAAAAACTCGTATTATTAATAATGAGGTCAGACTGTTCATATCTTACCTTGATCAAGGGACTGAAGACGTCATGGGAGCTTGACTGACGATCATGCGGCTTGGTCTTTGGGGTGTTGCCAACAAGTTTATAGGGAAGGTTACATGTTCTTTCCACATATAGGGCACACATGGCAACGGAAATCAGAGACGCGGCCAGGAGGAAAAGGGGAAACAAGAAACTTATGGGGAAAACTATAATCTACATCCTTGTTCAGCTCCATAGGGTGGGGCCTTGAGGAATTCGCTTCGCAATTCTCTCCTTTGGGTCAAATGAAACGGAAATACATAGATTCAGTAACCAAATGAGAATACATTAGTAAGGATAACTTAATCATCTATTAATCTATAGTCTGATAAATGATCAAACTAAATTAGTCAAACCGTTGAATAGGTAAAACGTTTTTTCATTTAAGCAACTTCACCTTTTACATGTTATTTAACTTTTAAATATGATCACGTCTTATTCTGAGCCATTTGACATCTAAGCAAAATGATGGGCATGCCCGTAGCCTTACGGCCTATAATCCAGTCCATTCAACATCGAGGATATATGACATGGTTTGAAATAACACGTAAATCTAATATTCCATGAATTGCAGTATTTAATTAACTAATAGGATAGGGCAGGGGCCGCCCTCAAATTAGCCAGGTACAAATAGTCTGGAAATTACTCTGCAAGTTACCTATTTGATTACATAATTTGGAACATTAAATTAGGAAAAAAGAATATAAGGCAATATTGTCAGTCACCAGATAACTTATCGTGCTTCATTTGAAGATCAGTTTTATGTTTGAATGGTAGCCAATGTAGATATCGTCATTACAGTCAGTTAAGGTTATTCCAGACTTGCATAGGCCTAGATGTAAAAGTTTTTAAATGAATATGGATTGACGCACTTACTTTTTTCTCTGTTGGTTAGACTAAATTATTTCCTCGGTGTGGCTCACCACGACATTGGTCTAGATAGAAGCAGCTCCACAGATCATAAAAAAGCAAAAAAGATGTTTGATCGATTATCGTGCGAGAATTGCTCTGGCTAACGGACTAGGATACTCCTCCACGCCCAGTATGTCTCGGTTGACTTCCCATTCATCTGCGGGCTACGATACGAATTTAAAGTTCATACCATCAATTTTAAAGATTTATAAATATACTTAATCTACATGATTATTAAATACTTGTTATAATCATCCAAATAACCCAACGATATACTACATCTATAAGGTTTAGTTCTCATGCAGACCAGTCGAGGTGTAGGTTAAGATCGAATTCTTCCTCCATCAAATGCGCCATTAATGTTGAAAATCGATTAGCTGTGCTATTTATCACTGTAAAAATGATCAAACTATTACTATGATCATTTATGTCAAACGACAGCTTAGAAGAAACTCCGTTTTAAAGACAGCCACACCTTAACTCTCTCTATCAATTCTGACAGTTACTCTAGTCCTCGACGAAACGCGCCTATAATAGCACACATTTTAAAATATACGTAGGCCTACACCTATTCAACTATTACTCTATTATCTATAAGGCACGCTACATTTGAACTTAAACGGTAAAACGAATATGCAACCCCAGTTTCACTTTCCAGTTTCCCAGCAGTTCCCCAGGCAGTCGCTGTATTGCTGCTTTTTGGTTCTCTCTAGTCCAACTCCCTTCAAACCGGCTTCTCACTGCGATCAGCTGGCAGCGCAGTGACGCCAACAGGAACAGCTGGCCAATCAAACTCTAACGTCCAAGAACAATGTCGACGCCCACCGCGTATGTCCTTTGAGTGACAGGCGCTCCCACTAATGTTCTGAGCGATCACCGTGGTTAAGGAAGCGCGAGCCAGAGATGCTGACCAATAGCTGTGGCAATACAGGAGAGACGTTGTACTCAGGGTAGTGCTAGCTGTCGACTTCTGTAGTTAAAACAGGTCTTCTACAGTATCTAGAGCATGAGTATGTTGGAAGGAAGCTATATAGCATTTTCAGTCTTCCTTTCCTCCGCTCTTCTTTCCAAATCATCAGCACTGAAAGATAAAAGGAAAGGACGAGAGCAGAAAGGATAGGTTTGAGATGTTCTAATAATATATAATTACATTGTTATTACATGATCAGATTGTCAATTAAATAGTCATGTCCGTAACACGTCATTTGGATTGGCAGTCCGTAGATGCAGACTATCTGTAACATTTCAGTTAACTATCTACTAATACTAACCCTAACCTTTAACCTCATCTCTAACCATTACCCGTTCCTGACACTTACACCAAACCCTTATTCTAAGCCAAAACTTGATCTTAACCATAACAAGAATTTACTTTGTTTTTGATAGTTTGTTAGTATAATGAATATCTGTAGCGCATCTACAATGGTCATTTTGACTATCCAAAGTGTTACTGTTATCTCTGTTTTCAACTCCAACCCTGAATTGATTATCCATCCCAAAAGCCACCCTACCCCAGAGTACATAGGCCTACTTTATTCACAATAGAGAAAAGGGTTCCAATGAACTCTGGATGAACTTTAACAAGTAAAATATGTGAGATTTAGCTCTCTTTAACATCTTATATGAAATGTTGAGTGTTAACCAGCCTTGGATGTGGTGTATCCAAGTGACCAAATGTACATTCCTGTTTCGTGTGTGAGTGCAGCTATTCGTATACAGTAAATACCATTTTACAGTGTCCAGACAAACAAATGAATGACAGCAATTCAAACCAAACAAGTGCTTCTCATTCAAAGCATATTTCACAGTGCTAGGCTCTTGATTTACATAATGACTCACGAATATGTCAATATTTTAACAGCTCCCTTTTGTCTCCAGCCAACTTCAAATCCTACATCCCGACCGAAGCCCCCCAGCCACTCCACAGGTCTGTTGGACATCCCATCCCTACACCAAGACACCCTCCACTCAGACCAGTCACTCGATGCTGTCCACTGCACTGGTACCACTGTGGTGGAACCACCTTCTTCTACATTTGCCTTATGTAACAACCAGTAGGTGATGCCATGGGTACATCATCAGCTGTCCATCTTGAATAGGTAGCAATGCTTTGTCATCCCTATTTCATGAATCTCTTGAAGACAAACTAGGTAATGCAATGTTTAACATCTGGGTTAATTAACCGGGATTACTATGTGATCTATGCTAAATAATCAATATATCTCTGCTATTGTATATTCCTTGGGGTGCTATTTCACTTGAGAAGAAAACCAGTAACCCGCAAGACCAATCAACCCATTCATATCGTTTCCTTTCAACATAACAGTTAGCATCTTTTTGAGCAAACACAACATTCCTGAGGTTGTGATTGTTATATGAGGCAGTGAGCCTCCAAGTACCGAACAGGCCATTGCCCATCTTGTGGACGGAAACCTAAATTGATGGCTTGTGTACGCACAATCATTTTTACATTTCCATGAGAGCTTTTTTCTAAGGGGAAAAATAGAAGGAATTCTTCATTTCGACCATTACAGCACAGCAGCAGCACACTAGAAAATAAAATCTCACAATCTCCAAAGAACACTGTTAAAATGGATATCAAATGGTGACTAATTTATGTCATAGGTTTTACATTTAGTTTGGAGTTCTTTAGCAGATGCTGTTGTCCAGATTGAAAGTGAATGCATCCATTTTGGTACATTTTCATAAAGAAATATCCTCATAGTTTGGACATGACATACATTTTCCTGGGCTTACAAATAGTGATAGAATGTAATCATCCAGAAAGCAGGTTTTGATACAACCCATCTTTTTGCTGATGATACATAATTGAAGATATCCATCAAAACCTTAACATGCATGGTTTTGAGATGAGAGACAGAACGTGAGTGTGTCTCAGGCCTTTTGAAATGCAGTTTCCTCTAACAAAAGGAGGAAGAATGTTTGAGTCTGTAGAATATACATGTGGAAGTGTGCTTGAGGTTGTATGAGTGTGTGTGTATGTGTGTGTGTGCGCGCGCTCATGTACTGTACATGTGTTTGCATTTTTATGTGTAAGAATGTGTGTCTGTCTTGGAGGCTGGGATAGGATCAGAAGAGGGCAATAGATTAAAGCACATTATATCACTCCTTTGGGGTTAGCTAAGAAGCAGAGTTGCCCTACAGTCAGATGAAAGGCTCAGGACTGTCAACCCCTTTCTTGTTCCACATATCAAACAGCCACTAATATGACAAGCAAGGCCTCAGCGTCAGCACAGTGACACAGCTTTTATTCCTCAGCCTCAGTTATGTGGATGATTGCAAAACAGAGCAGGAATGAGCTGTGAGCTGTTTGTGTGTGTGTGTGTTAACCAGGGCAGGAATGAGCTGTGAGCTTTGTGTGTGTGTGTGTGTTAACCAGGGCAGGAATGAGCTGTAAACTGTTTGTGTGTGTTTGTGTTAACCAGAGCAGGAATGAGCTGTGAGCTGTTAGTGTGTGTGTGTTAACCAGGGCAGGAATGAGCTGTGAACTGTTTGTGTGTGTTTGTGTTAACCAGAGCAGGAATGAGCTGTGAGCTGTTAGTGTGTGTGTGTGTTAACCAGGGCAGGAATGAGCTGTGAACTGTTTGTGTGTGTTAACCAGGGCAGGAGTTAGCTGTGAGCTGTTTGTGTGTGTGTGTTAACCAGGGCAAGAGTGAGCTGTTTGTGTGTGTGTGTTAACCAGGGCAGGAATGAGCAGTGTGTTTATGTGTGTGTAAAGCGGGGTAGGAATTTGCTGTGTGTGTGTGTGTGTGTGTAAAGCAGGGCAGAAATGAGCTGTGTGTGCATGTGAGTGTGTGTATGTGTGTGTGTGTGTGTGTGCGTGTGTGTGTGTGTGTAAACCAGGCCAGGAATGCGCTACAGGCACCGTTCGTTCAGGAAATAAATCCTTATTTCTATCAGCAGTGGTGGGTGGCTGTGGGGCCTAGACTAAAGAGTGACGGTGGGTGTATCCAAATGCAGACACACACACACACACACACTGCTGTACCATGTACATTGTGAACTTTCATCACATTCCATCTTCTTTTATTCAATATCCTTTTAACAGTATTTGTATTTCTGAATGGTATTTAACAACTGAATTGTTTTTGGAGCTGAGACAAAAAGCATTTCTCTACAACCAACATCTGCTACGTGAATATGACTAATTAACGTATGAAACACACACAGAACATACGCTCACGCATGCACACACAGCCACTTGCATGCGCACACACGTGCACACGTGTACAATCCCAAACATACACAGGCGGTGAGGCTGTTATTCCCCATCCAGTGAGCTGCCTGCACAGAGGTCTAGTGAGGAATTCTTTCATTCTCTCTGTCCCCAAAAGTCTGCTATAGGCTGTGCCCTATCCCATGAAATGCATAGTGCCCTACCAGTGTTACCACTACACTCAACACTCTAGATAGTGCCCTACCAGTGTTACCACTACACTCTACACTCTAGATAGTGCCCTATGTAGGAAACAGGGAATCATTAGGGAGCCAGCTGTAGTCATAGGAGTATGTCCTGTTCCATACCCTTCGGCATCCTATCCCACACTCCCACACCCATATTCCTGTGATGCACCGACCCACAGAGATTCAGTTTAGGAATGATAGCTTGCCTTGGAATAATCCTACACATCAACATTGAGATTTAGAGAACATAGCTTAGAAGCTAACAGCTAGGCTAGCTTGATGAACTCTGGTGCTCCTCTCCAGTGTGTTGTTACCTCAGGCATGCTAGCTATGTGCTGCACAGCTCCATGATTGGAGACAGGAGGCAGGAACAACAGAGCTAGTTCAGACACTGCAGGCGCAGAATGCAAGGAGTTTGAAGAGAACTGTGAGGATATTGTTAACCTATTCTTCCTGAATCATGCTATACACGATGAACTTGATTGTTCCACATAATGCTTCCAACGGTCGGCAAACACATTGCTTTGTCAGACCACAGTGCTATTTTGTACCACTGGACATCCACCGAAGAAGTATGACTCTGTCTGTCCGTCTTATGGACGAATCATTTGTTTCCCTCAATCTCTCTGTCTGTCCGACCCTGCTGCCTACCCTGTCACATTCCATTAGAATTCTAGACGTGATTCCATTGAACCGCCTCCAAACTGCCCGAGTTCCTTCCTTATAGAGTAACTGGCTGAATCATCGTAGTGAATAAAGCAGGACACGGTCCTGATCTTTCCTCATGAGAGTTTCATATCACAGTCAACACAGCAGTTAGGTGGACCTTACTCCTCCTGCATTATACTGTGTGGAATGAATCATATTCATGAACCATATTCATTGGATAAAAACTCTGCATAGAACTTCCAGTGTGGCTGCGTGCGTCCCTGATAACCACTCAAAGCTCAGCTCAGGTGAAACACGGTGGCTAAAACACTGTAGATCCAGGCTGTGGCAACTCTTTCCTTCTATTTCTCTATTCAGCTTTTTCTTCCTCCTACTCACAATCTCTTTCTCCATTCCTGTCTTTCTCAGTCCCTGCCTCCCTTCCTCTCTCTCTCAGCTCAAATTAATCCCACTCTTAAATGGATTCCAGGAATCAATCCGCACCTCTTCCAGGCATAACTACCTGGATCTCTTTCAAGCACAGGTTTAATGGCTGCTCTGTCCTTATCATCACACCATGGAGTTTGAACTGATCTAAGTCAAAGACAGAGCAGTAGGGTTAAGGGGAAAGGTAGGCACCACTGGTCTTCTCTTTGGAGTGATGAGAGTAAGGCTCACCGGAGGGGAAGTCCTGAAAGCTTAGATCACAAAGGGTCATGGGGTGACAGAGTTGAGAGGAAATTGTGTAAAAGTGGTAATATATAAGGATTACGATATGATCCCTCCATTTTTACAGATCAGATTCCGGGAAGTGGTTCGACCTCTTTTAAAGTAATATGTCTTTCAATAAGAACTCATTCAGTATGGGGTACTGTAGAACTGATTTCTGTTACATGTTCAGCTGTATGCCACCGTGCCACTTGCCTACTAAAGGATTACATCTAGGTTCTATAGTAACCATGTGGCAATTAGAGGACGTCAGAGCCTAGTCATCAGAGAGGCTTTCTTCTGAGTCACATGCTGCTGAAGGCTCAGTGCTTTTCCATCTTTGCTGCCTGGGTTTCCACAGGATGTGTGGTTTTGTTGATACAACAGGATGAAGAGATTGAGTGGCTCTCTCTTATCTCTCCCTAGATCTCTGATGCATCCGTAACTCCATTTCTCGTGGTCATTCTCTTTCTCTGTGATCTTCTATTTGTCTTATGTTTTTGATCCCAGCTCTGTGTCACACTGGCTGTGACACAGTCAAAGTTCAGTCAGTCAGGAGCCAGACAGCAACAAACAGCCAGCCATCCTGTCATTTGGTCAGTCACTCTGTGTCATTCAATCATTCAGATGGGCGTGGTTTAATCCTTTAATAAGATGTGACTGTCCAACCACCCGCACGACTGCATGGATACCTGAACCAATGAGGAGCCCCACTGGGCGGAGGTTACAAAAGCAGCCTGAACCCAATGACTCAGCAGACGTGTGCGTGCGAGATGACACTTAACAGAGATTTAAAGGGCCAGCGCACGGCGTGCCAGTCGGCTGCAGCTCCAGCTCTGAGTCTGAAGGAAGCTGACAAATGCACTTTTAAAATCAGGCCAGCTGTTCTCTCCCCTCCCTCCCTCCCTCCACCTCCTTCTTTCGGTCCTTGCCCACGCTACGCTGTTCGTGGCCCGGGTTCAAAGTGCTGTAGCTATGCAGCAGCAGGATTTGAGGTAAGGAGTGAGGACAATGCTGTATTCTTCAGGCGTCAGTGCTTCTCAGCTGGGAACCACGCCTGGTTCTTCCCCTAAGGGATGCATTGTGACTCAGCACGACATAACAGTACAATATACACAGCCAGTGTCCCAAATTACATCCTATTCCCTTAAGTCTGCACAACATTTCACCGGGGCTTACAGGGCTCTGGTCAACAGTTGAGCACTATTTAAGCACTACTTTATTCCCTTTATAGGGCACATGCTTTATATATGGAACAGGGCCCTATATCTCAGAGCCATGACTATCTCTGGGATAACCTCTGACCTCTAGTTGATGTCATACAGATGGATGTATAGAATTCCCAGGTTTGAACTTGGATGTGATACGGTATGATGTGGTTCAACATGCAAAGGACACACACACGGCTGTCCTTGTGGGGACCTAAGATTACCTACAGTAATCTTGACCCAGAATTCACTTACCCTAAACGTAACCTCCATAACCAATCCTAAACAGAAGCCTGAGTTTTAATAAACATTTTCCTAGTGCAGACGTTTTTACTATCTTTGTGGTGTCACCAAACAGATAGTAAAACCAGGATTGCACAGTTGCATAGTAGAGATTCCTCCCTGATTCCTCTCTTCAGCTGTGTCATTGTATAAGGCACGGCGGACAGTGGAAAGTTCCAATGGGGAATACAATACGAGAGATGTCCAGAGTATTGTTCTGGTCAGTGCAGGGCAGGATAGGATAGGCATGGCCTGTAACAGACAGCACTGCAGAACACACGCCACAGTGACAAGGCACAGACTATATATAAGCTGTAACCAGCCCAACTGTACAGCTCAGATTCTCTTGGGTCCTCAGTTCTTTCTAAGACATGCCAGAGGGCCTCTTAAAGATGCACAGCTTTGTTTCTGAAGATCTGGTTGAATATCTATTTGTTACTGCAACCGGTTTTTGTAATGACAGTATGGACAATATCCATAAGAGCAGGACAGGGTAATAAAAATGATCTGAATTTGAAAATGTCTTTAAAAATATTAGTATGTATTACGTTTTCTATTTAAAAACGTCTAAATTGGGATAGTGTCAAAATATCACTAAAAAGCACAATACCATCCCAATTTAGATAATAATAAACGTGGATATTATAGTTCTGTTTAAATAAAACACTAGTAAATTGTTATTGAATTAATTATATTGACGTCTTTCAAAGTATTTAAATGTTTAAGTATAAATGCATTTTCCTTGTATAGGTTATCCGTTCCTTGACCAGTTCGTATACACCCTTTATATGATGTCTATCCCAGTGCTTTCTACATGTTAATTGTTAACGGCCAGTGCGTAGACACAGCTGCACTCACAAGTCCATACAGTACATCCCTGTTTATTAATGGCTTCGCTAAAATCAGGTCGGCAATATTAGCACTGTCTGCCATCGTGCGCAGTTTCACCCGCGTACGACGCTAGCCTAGCCTACTACTGTATATGAATGAATGAACTGTCTAAAACATATATATTCAACTTGGTAAAACTGAAACGAGGATTGTGGTGTAGCCTATAATTGTGTGAAATGTATGATGCAAACCGGCTAGCAATTTCGCCAAACAAATATCAAGAAATATTGCAGCAGTTTGTCTTTCGAATACACTTGAGAAATCCGCGATGGGACTGAGCGCGAAATAGCTTCAGTGACTTCTTATAGCACAGACCGCTGTCAGTCAAAAGGAGATGCAGTTTGACAGATCGTCAGATCCTCCAATCATCACGCGGAAGCCTGGAGTCCGTGCCAGCCCACTCCTCATTCGCCCCCAGAGACGCTGAGCGTCCGTGGGCGGGACATAATTGCAGCATTTATCCAATCACCGTCTACTATCGGAGCACTGAAAAAAACTGTTCTAAGCAGCCCCATTGAAGTCAATGGACGCTCGGCTTCAACAGGGAAATGCACTGTGACGCTGCGGGATATTATGAAAAGAAAACCGAGTCAGCCGACCTGTAGCTAATTCTGAACTAACTAGTTTTAGAGATGAACGTGTTTTAACGCATTTCCCCTATAACGTCAATAAAATGTTTACACAATAGTACATATTTGACCATATTTTTTTTTTGACATTATAGGGGAAATCGAGCTTCCCTTGCAGTCTAAAGGAAACTGCTAACCTTAACCCTAACCTTAACCCCAGTGCTATGATATCTAACCTTAACCATAACCTTAACCCCAGTGCAGTGATACCTAACGTTAAACTAACTGTAACGTTAAAATGCATTTATTACATATTGTAGTGACCTTGATAAGGCCATTACTCATACCCTGATATCCATAAACCCTGTGTGGAGCAATGGGCAGGGCGTCTACTTTCAGACCTGAAAGTTGCTGATTTGAAACATGGCTTGTTTGTTTCGTGCAAATTCGTAATGAAGGATACGTTTCTGCACCGTTTGTAAAATAGGATATGTTTGGCATTTGTATCATATCATACACT
The DNA here is from genome assembly GCF_011004845.1 of Esox lucius. NCBI lineage: Eukaryota > Metazoa > Chordata > Actinopteri > Esociformes > Esocidae > Esox > Esox lucius. The sequence goes on from NC_047569.1 coordinate 27,391,212, forward strand.
CACCTAAAGGATTATCAGGAACACCATACTAATACTGTGTTTGACCCCCTTTCGCCTTCAGAACTGCCTTAATTCTACGTGGCATTGATTCAACAAGGTGCTGAAAGCATTCTTTAAAAATGTTGGCCCATATTGATAGGATAGCATCTTGCAGTTGATGGAGATTTGTGGGATGCACATCCAGGGCACCAAGCTCCCGTTCCACCACATCCCAAAGATGCTCTATTGGGTTGAGATCTGGTGACTGTGGGGGCCATTTCAGTACAGTGAACTCATTGTCATGTTCAAGAAACCAATTTGAAATGATTCGAGCTTTGTGACATGGTGCATTATCCTGCTGGAAGTAGCCATCAGAGGATGGGTACATAGTGGTCATAAAGGGATGGACATGGTCAGAAACAATGCTCAGGTAGGCCGTAGCATTTAAACGATGCCCAATTGGCACTAAGGGGCCTAATGTGTGCCAAGAAAACATCTCCCACACCATTACACCACCACCACCAGCCTGCACAGTGGTAACAAGGCATGATGGATCCATGTTCTCATTCTGTTTACGCCAAATTCTGACTCTACCATCTGAATGTCTCAACAGAAATCGAGACTCATCAGACCAGGCAACATTCTTCCAGTCTTCAACTGTCCAATTTTGGTGAGCTCGTGCAAAATGTAAAGTTTCCACAGTCAGTGATGGTTTGGGGTGCCATGTCATCTGCTGGTGTTGGTCCACTGTGTTTTCTGAGATCCAAGGCCAATGCAGCCGTCTACCAGGAAGTTTTAGAGCACTTCATGCTTCCTTCTGCTGACCAACTTTATGGAGCTGCAGATTTCATTTTCCAACTGGACTTGGCACCTGCACACAGTGCCAAAGCTACCAGTACCTGGTTTAAGGACCATGGTATCCCTGTTCTTAATTGGCCAGCAAACTCGCCTGACCTTAACCCTATAGAAAATCTATGGGGTATTGTGTAGAGGAAGATGCGATATGCCAGACCCAATAATGCAGAAGAGCTGAAGGCCACTATCAGAGCAACCTGGGCTCTCATAACACCTGAGCAGTGCCACAGACTAATCGACTCCATGCCACGCCGCATTGCAGCAGTAATTCAGGCCAAAGGAGCCCCAACTAAGTATTGAGTGCTGTACATGCTCATACTTTTCATGTTCATACTTTTCATTGGGCCAACATTTCTAAAAATCCTTTTTTTGTATTGGTCTTAAGTAATATTCTAATTTTCAGAGATACTGAATTTGGGATTTTCATTAGTTGTCATTTATAATCATCACAATTAAAATAAATAAAAATTTGAAATATATCAGTCTGTGTGTAATGAATGTTTAACTTTTTGAATGGAATTATTGAAATAAATCAACTTTTTTATGATATTCTAATTTTATGACCAGCACCTGTATATATCCTAACCAGTCGTGTGTTCACTACTGAGCTGTCAATGGAATGGTCTGTAGATCTAATTAATTACTATTTTACTTCTATTCCAATAATTGACCCTGCGTATCCCAGAACATTTGGTGTTACATACATTTTGACTGTTACTGTCCATCAAAGATTCCAAAGCAAATTTACTGAGCTTCAGCAATTTTGACAAAAACAGTAAGATGGTAAAATATTATTCAACATGATTCACAGAGGTTGTGGCTACGAAGTACCAAATGATGTTCCAGAATTTGTATACAATTTCAGATAGTAATTTTGCCAAAATGTCTCTTGTGCTCACTTATATAACTTTTTATTTTATTTTATTCATATAATATGTTCTGAATTGCTAAGTGCTAAAAATCTTGATCTCTTTAATTCTGGTGTGTGAAGACATAATGCATTCAATTGCATGTATTCAAAGTCAGTGTTTTATGTTTCTTAGTAATTTCAAAAATATATATATATATTTTTTAAAGTGGAGCAAAACTACCCACTTGACAGCAAGGAATGTGCAAGGGGTTTGTACAATTTCACTAATGACTGTATATTATGGCCTGAACTACTCTCAGCATCATCCCTTTCCTGGAGGAGCAATCAGCTGTTTCTGTATTGATCCCTGGAATGTGATTCCTCTTTAGTTCATTATTTTTATTCTCTATTTCTCAGAAAATATAAATACAGAATCATTACTTAAACAGGATAAGAGGAAAGGTAGCATATTAAATGTTGGAAAGAATCCCTGAGAAAATACACTGAATGGAGTCATTCCAAAGGCAAACCAGTGTATAGTGGTAAAATGCTAACTTAAATAAATTATAGACCGGGTATTCATCAACGCCTTTTTTCACACTGCTACGCTTGAGAGCCTGTCGCACATGTTTCTATTCCATAGCACGTTTCTTTCTGTAGCACATGTTTCAATTCCATCGAAAAAAGTCTGTGTACAATGGATATATTTTCTAAGAAACTTTAACCACTTGATGAGCCATATTACCAGGAATCTAGGAATAGATGAGGAGTCAATGCGCTCTTTGTACCCTGCTGTGTCACCAGTGAACTCTGGCCATAGAGTTGCTGTTACCTTGTATTGCACATCAGCCTTACTTCAAGTTTCAACCGGGGGACTCTGACCTTGTTCATGTGAACACAATGCCTGACAGCCCTGCAACCAGAGGTAGCAGTCAGAGAATAACTTTTTAGAGGCTATTCGTGTGCATTGCCACATAGATGTAAGGCACAAGGGTCTACTTTCAGATATGATCAGCCTTTTTCATGTAAAGGGAACGCACTGTCCTTGGACAGGCTAAACTGGCCCTAATTTGTCTTTTGGTGCCTCAATGAGTGAGCACAGACGAAACTGCCTGGCTGATTGACAAACTGACAGGGTGGAACTAATTGAATACTTCTTTGTGCAGAAGAGGAAGATGATGGATTGTGGACGGAACAGCAGGATTGCAGGACTTCTGAAAACAGAGGAAAACTGACATAAACAAACCCCTACTCAGACTGTCAGGTTACTGTCAGTAACTCAATCACTCTGTGTCAACTCAATAGTGAGTCTAACCTGTGTGTTAACAGATTTAGGGGAATCTTCAGGGATGTTTCAAATTTCAGGTCTTACTACACCATTCCCATTGAGTGAGGTATTTTCTGAAAGAAATATACCCTTTAGCATTACTTTGAGATTGTCAAATTGTGAAATTATATAATCGATTTAATGAGCCTTCAGTCTGATCTAGAAATTAATGGAGTAATTTTTTTGGTAATAATCATACAATGTTTCACCGATTGTATGATCCAGTAAAGTAGCAAATAAATATGGCATAAAAAAGGTAAGAACATAACTAGCCTCAGTGAATCTAATTACAAGCTAACCTGAAGAACGTTTTTGCTGAGGACAATATCAGAAGCGTTTCCTAGGCTTTATAAATCATAATCTGAGTAATTATACTTACTGTGTGTGTAAGTATACAGCTACAGTAGCAAACATCTGTGCAATGTTTCATATTCTGCAGTAAACCACAATTCCCCGTTTTGTACTTTATTTTTTGCCTTAGTAATATCTTTACAGTATGTGCTCACTGGCCTCTTTGAGGTACACGTCTCTGTTTACAATAATATATGGATGCAGTAATATACTGGCCGCTGAGTGTATATCGTACATTACCATAACTGTTCCTACAGTACCGACTGCTCTATAAACTCTTGGTCTCCAGTGCTAAAAAACTGTTATAAACGAATATATTCGCCGCCATTTCTACTTATTTGCCATATTTTGACAGATTGAGCTGAGATTTTATTGTTTACTTGGCAATGAACGGAGGTTGAACTTTTACCCCAACTCACTGCATGTCTTTGTTTGGCATAAATAATATACCTATTTGTTTGGAGAGTCAATATCCTTACTCATTTTGATTGCCTTTTCAATGCTTTTGTGGACAGTGAGAATTGTAACGAAACAGATGAAGAGGAGTAGTGGTGAAGGGTAGAGACAGGAATTGAAACCTGGTCTCCGTCAGAGAGACACATGCTGTGCAAATACATTGATTCAGAAGTCTATACTTGTTAGTTTCTGGCGCAGTTGGTATAATTCAGGCTGCCTTTACACAGGCAACTACTTTTGGTAAATGTTTCACTAATTGATCTTTAGAATGTTAACTCTGATATACACTCACCTAAAGGATTTTTAGGAACACCTGTTCAATTTCTCATTAATGCAATTATCTAATCAACCAATCACATGGCAGTTGCTTCAATTAATTTAGGGGTGTGGTCCTGGTCAAGACAATCTCCTGAACTCCGAACTGTATGTCAGAATGGGAAAGAAAGGTGATTTAAGCAATTTTGAGCGTTGCCAGACGGGCACCAACAACCTAGCCCAAACTTTTATTCTATCCCTAACCTTAACCCTTACCCTACACCTAATTCTAAAGCTAACCCTAACCGTAACCTTGATTAAAGTTTGTTTAAAGTTTGTTGATAGTATTACTATCTATAAAACATCGACAGATGGAAATTGGGACTCACGTTAATCACGTTAGTCACATTAGTCTCTGTGGACCTAGCTAATGATCGGTCCTGGTAAGTTGTAGCCAAGGAAACCTAGCATTAGCTAATGTTTGCTTTCATAATTACAATCTAACTTTCATAGCAGGTGACAAATTTATTTGGTTTAAATAGGAATATTTGCTGGCAAACAATTGTAAGTTGTTAATAAGTTTGCTAGCTAATGTTACATTACCTCAGGCACCTCTTGTTCTACTGTGTGGATTGATGTGGAAGAGATGGGGAAAATGCAACACATTTTCAACATTTGAAGGCCATTGCAACTTGCTGAACTGTTGAACTGTGCCCAATCTCTGAACTGGCTGTGCCCGTAACACTATGGACATTGGATGTTGTGGTGTACCTAGAAACAGAATATTGAAATTATGTATTTTTACCAGTGGGATCCAGAAACACCTGTGCTTGTGTACTGTGGGGAAATTATATTACTGACAAAAATAATATGTTAATAACATATGAATGAACATATACAGCAAGAGAGCAACAGAAAAATTCCCCTTTGTTTACCATTCAGTGTTCAGTACAATCATGGATTCTTTCTTCTACGATTCCAGTCTACACACTCTCCTCTATCTTTTCCACTTTCCGTCAATAAAGCATTAAAACCTTTCAAAAATATATATATTTACTCACAGCAACCAGTGCAATGTATTGATTACTTCTCCTTTGAGGTCAGTTATCAACACTAAAGTGGGGCAATTCTTTTTTCATTGTATGGGTAGAATAGTGTCGGAAAGCTGTGACAGACCGGGCAGGCGGGGTCAAAGGTCAGTAGGTCGGATGGTTACCCAGGCCGACTTAGGAGTGCCAGGGTCAACGGCTTAGGGCACTAGACCTTGTGGATAGATAGCCCCCAAAAATCTATGGTTTGTGATGTCAGTTTATTAGTCTTATAGAACTATAATAACACAAATGGCTGGATTGCACCTCTCAAACATAGCACTGCTTACATCTTCTACCCTCAGTCATAGTAACGCTTTGTGACACGTCTACAGCAGCCAAATCAACAAATCTCCATCCTCTCACCTTTCAACCGTCCCCGTATCCCGTGCCTGGTGGCTTTTTTCAGTGCAGTGCACTCTCCCTGATGGATCAGTAACTGCTTATATAACAGGCCATTGCCGGTTTGAGCTGTAGATGGTATCCAAGCTGACTGGAGACCTGTGACCCAGCTTAGGATGACCCACATTCTATCCCCCCTTCCTCCCCGTTTGCTCTCACCTGTTCCTCCTCACTCTACCTTCAGCCTTCCCCTGCCCTCCCCATCCTCCACCACCATACCCCAGAGAGAGAGAGAGAGAGAGAGGGAGAGAAAGAGAGAGAGAGAGAGACTTGCAGGATTTGGTTGTGTGTATAATATGGTATTCCACACCCACAAATTCACACACACACAGATCCAATCTCAAACATCACATAGCAATAAAATAAATTGGGATTTGACACAAATGGGAATGTGATAGGGAGCCACTAAGACTCATTGTGACTGTCTCTCAGGGTCTCTCGGGTTTGAAAGGAGGGAACTTTAGTCAACAAGGAGTGGTACTGTACTTCTGAAAGGTGAAATGACCTTGGGGAATGATGACACTACACCAAATAGTGTTTCTTCATAATGTTACTTTGTTATGTCTGCAGTGTCTGAAGAAGGTCGTTATGTACTTTGCACTATGTTTGGACAGTGCTTGAAACAGTTTGTCTGAAGAAGGTCGTTATGTACTTTGCACTATGTTTGGACAGTGCTTGAAACAGTTTGTCTGAAGGAGTTCGTTATGTACTTTGCACTATGTTTGGACAGTGCTTGAAACAGTTTGTCTGAAGGAGTTCGTTATGAACCTCATCTTGGACAACTTCATACACCTGTTCAACATTATTCAAGCTTCAGTGAACAACTTTTATTGGGACCATGTCTTCCACTTACTCTTTGGACTAGGGTTGCAAGGTTCTTTTCACTTCTGGTAAAATTCACAGCAGGATTGAGGTCAGTTTGAATTGAAATCACTCAATCACTCAATTTCAAATACAATAAAAATAAAATAAAACAAGTGCTTCTCCATTTAGGGTTTATAAAAAAATTATATTGAGAATGGATAAAAAAAATTTTTTATTTAATTTGAATGTCAGTCTATTTCCTGAACTGATGGGCTTCAATATGAATCAACTTCATCCCTGATATACATTTATTTTTTATCCTGGTTGGAAGATTCCTAAAATTATAGGAGATTATTTCTAGAAAACACACTAATACACCTATTCCGCAACGATTACAGCATCATTATGTTCACAGGATTTTCTGCCATACAGTGACAGTCCCCTCAGGTTTAGATTATCTTGGGTGGATGCCACTTCGACCTGTCTGACCTGTACAACCTGTCTGACCTGCAATTACTATAAGCTGATTTGGACCAGCATGTGTCCTGTTAGAGCCACTAGTACACTTTTAGTAGCACTATGCCATTAAAAGGCTTACAGAAACACTCTGGACTTTTCACAGACTGGATCATAGTGAACATAGAATGTATGTCACAATTTATAGAAGCAGGACACAATCACAGAGAAACAATAAACACAGGTTTTAATCAAAGACTTACTATAACACAATAACACTTAACAGGACTCGCAAGGAAATTAAACATAACATGCAACTATGACCAACTGACAGGGAACTAGGGAGACCAAATAGGGAGGTAATAAGGGGAAAATGAGACACACGTGAGAAAACAGGTGTAGACGCATGTGAAATCAATGAACTCAAGGAATAAAACACTGACATAGAAATAGAATGACTAGAAACAAAAAATTGCCATGACTGGCTGTTACAATGTAACCCGCTCAGACAACAGGTAGTCACTGGGTAAGCATTATGACCCAACTTGAGTGGAATCCTGACCTCTGTTTACTGAATCATTTGTTTATTTGTACTGTATATCTCAATCTGCTTGATGACATTTGGCACTTATATGAGTTTCACATGCAGATGCATAATCTTAGACACCACAGCATGTTTTTTACTTAATAACTTGGTGAATGATTTTTGTTGACACAGAGATCTAGACGTTACCAATGGGGACATTGCATGGGGCAGTGCATAATTCATGGGGGACAACATGATTATGGCTGCCTTGTTTGATTTTGGATCATGACAAACGTCTGTAAAACTATATTACCATTTAAGAATTGCATTCTATAGTGGCATTGAACACATTGTTTGTAACACAAATCTTCTCATAAAGTGTGTTAATAACAGCATTACCATGTTTATTTTGGTTTATAATTAGCATGTTTACAAGCACAATATAATCATTTGATATTAAACTGATTATGGGTATAGGCCGGTTACAGCATTAGTCATATAAACTCCTTATAGTGATTCAGTTAATCAATGGGCAGGTATTGCGGGCATGTAAACATAATCACTTATATCTAATCCTATCTCACCCCAGCCTCTTCTGACACTGAACCTCATGCTGACTCACTACAACCCTCAAACACAACTCTGGTCCGTGAAGCCAGTGCCACTTTGTTTTTGCATTGCAACCCTCTAATTAGAGACTTATTTAGACCTGGAATACCAGGTGAGTGCAATTATTAATGAGGTAGAACAGAAAACCGGTAGACTATGGACATCATAGGGTTAGGGTAAGAGTTGAGTACCCCTGCTCTAGAAGATTGGGTAAACACTATTGGAGTCCCATGTCCTGTAGCTCAGCTGGTACTGCATAGTGCTTACAGTGCTTGGTTTTGGGTTGGATTGCTCTCGTGGGGCCAGTACTAAAATGTTTGAAAATATGTGCACTCATTGTTCAAAGTCATTTTTTATACAGTAAGAGTGTTAACTAAATGAGTAAAATATATATGTAGCCTGCTGTACATTGACGACTGCAAATGGGATTTTTTGTGTCACTCTGACTAGATATCTCCAGACTGAGCCATTGTCCAAGATGAATGACACACAGATAGGTGACAAATAGCTGGGCCGCCAGAGAGCCATCATTCTCTTCAACCCACTCAGGACTTTAAATCTTATTTATTTTAATTTAAGCATTTACATCAGCTGTTGTCACAATGTGGTTAATGGAAAAACCCAGCCTTAAACTCCACAGTCAGAAAGGCAGAGTTAGAAGTACAGTATCTACGAAAATCTCCCTAGAAGGCAGAACTCTAGAAAGGAACCTGGCACTGAGGGGTCACCAGTACTCTTGGCTGAATTCAGTAGAGATTTTGAACTTCCTGATTAGTAGGATCAGGTTAAACCTTGTTTACGCTGGCAGCTTGAAGTGACTCAAATCCTATTCATTTACCAACTAAAATCAATATGTATTGTGGCTAGCTACGTATACACTGTGGACACTATCAAACAAGCTAAAGCACTAGCTAGCTTGTGTAATGTTGAGGATACGTTGGATCTTCCTCTCCTTTAATCAAGTCAACCAGGAAATGTTTACGGCAGGCATTGTTGTCAATGTAGCTTACTACATTACTTCTACATGAGAGGTGCGCTACCACCAGTCAACCTACACACCACTGCACACACACACTGTTACCATGACAACTAGCGTAGCCATATCAGCTAACGACTGCACTCTGAACACAAATCAGATTTGTCACTTGTAGCTAGTTGTTTTGACACTCAGAATTCCGTAATCGATTTAAACTCCAAATCTGATTAAAACCTGAAGTTTTAAGAAAATATTTCAGGGCATATGAAAAACTAAGGTCTGAACCAACCAGTGACTGCTAGCATAGGGGTTGACTAGCCCTGCTGTAAGCTTTTGTATACACATTTTCCAGAAACTAAAATGTGTCTATAAAAAATAAATGTATTATGTATAATGTGAGATGCTTGCATGTGTTGCTTGGACATGAAGAATCCAACAATAATGCAATGCCTCAATTTTGCTTTTAGAAGATGGTATGTAGGCCACATGTGTCAAACCCATTCCACAGAAGACAGTGTCTGCTATTCATTTATTTTTCAATTAAGGGCTATGAATAATTAAACACTCTTCTTACCTAGTTGCAAATGTCTTAATCAAATTGAAAGGAGAAATATAAATCCAGAAGACACCAGGCCCTAAATGTAATGAGTTTGGCACCCCTGGTACAGGCCATTTATATTAGTGTGTTTAAATTTTTACATTACAATTTCTGAGGTTAGATATTTGTATAAGCTGATATACTGGCATAGTAACATTAAATAGGTTACATTTTGTATTGTTGGCTATACTGAGTAGAGAGGAATCAGTCTGCCCAGGTATAAGTAGATAAGTCAGCTTTGGACTGGCTTGTCTGAGCCAAAATGGCCTGTAGAAGCAGATGCTCATCTTCTGATTATTCTAGTGTCAGGCACCTTGATGTACTATACAAGTACTCATCCTGGACAGGAGGCTGGTCTGTCGTAAGACATTACCCCTAATCCATCTTAACGCCAAGTGCCAAACAAAGAAGCATCTGGTCAAATTTTGTATTTTGTTGGAATGACTGAACCAGGGATCAAAACATCCTATATATATACACCACTGTTCAAAGGTTTGGGGTCACTTAGAAATGCAAATTTTTTAAAAGGCTATTTGATTAGAAAACTCTTTTGCGACTATGTTAGCACCGCTGAAAACTGTTGTGCTGATTGAAGAAGCAATAATACTGACTTTCTTTAGACTAGTTCAGTATCTTCAGCATCAGTGTTTGTGCGTTCGATTACAGGCTCAAAATGAACAGTGTTGAAGTGTATGAATATATGTAGTTAACAACAGACCATCTGTTTATCTGTACACAGGAAGTCACTATCATTCAAAGCGCGACAGTAATTAGACAATGGGCTTACAGTACTGGGATGTGTATTCCAGGTTGAGATGTCTATAAGTAGAGGACAACCGGAGGTTTCTTTGAGATTGTGTTGAGATGACATCGAGTATGAAGACAGAGTCTGTAACCTCATGAACAACAGACTATCAAATGCTGCAATAAATAATTGAATTACTCTCTCCCTTGACGATCGGATACGCAATCATTATTTCAACCACTATTCAAAAAAGCTGATTTCTAACAACAGAAACAAATAACTTTCCACTGAAACCAGTCAATCTCTACTTGTTCTGAGAAATGAAGGCTATTCTATGCGAGAAACTGCCAAGAAACTGAAGATCTCATACAACATTTGGTACTACTCCCTTCAGAGAACAGACTCTCTAACCAGAAAAGAAATAGCTGTGTGATGCCCCAGTGCACAATTGAGCAAGAGGACAGATACATTTGTGTGTTCAGTTTGAGAAACAGGCAACTCACAGTTCCTCAACTGGCAGCTTCATCAAATCTTCAAATTGTAATTGCAAAACACTCAGTTTTCAGTGGTGCTAACAATCGCAAAAGGTCATTTTCGAATGATCAGTTAACCTTTTAAAATTAACTCAGATTAGCAAACAATGTTCCACTGGAACACAAGAGTGATGGTTGCTGATAATGGGCGTCTGTACCCCTGTATAGATATTCCACTGAAAATGTCCAGCTACAATACAATACTAATTTACAACATTAACATCTACACTGTATTTCTGATCAATTTGATATTATACAAAAATTGTGCTTTACTTTCAAAAACAGAGACATTTATTATAGCCTGTTATTGTTGAAAGGTCTAGATCCGGCGAGGGGTTGAAGGAATTACATTTATCACGGAACACTGTGAAAACCATCATTCAGAAGTGGAGACAAGACAGCACCACCGGGACGTTGCTAAGATCAGGATGTCCTTTCAAATGAATGACAGGGCAAAGAGAAACCTCATCAGGGAGACTACCAAGTGGCCTATGTCAACCTTAAAGGAGCTGTGAATTCTAGTAGGACCTGGGCAACTTGCCTAGTACAATTCTCTGCAAGTCTGATGACAGAAACCATTTCTCACAAGCCTGCATATATTTTTTAGACTCTGGACATCTTTTAATGTCACTAAAGATGTCCCGGTTTGGCATGGGTAGTAGGACACAGGCACAGAGGATTCAAGAAAAGCGTTTTTAATACACAGACTCTTTGGAAAAGCAAGACACAAGTGTAAACAATAAGGACAAGGACAGGCTGCGTATAAGAACAAAAGACAAGAACCTAGCATAGCAGGCTACGTTCAAAAGCTAAACCAAACAGAACAGAACCTCACAAAAGACATATGTTCTTTGGGACTCATTACCTATGTATTCAAAACATTTAAAACCAGAAATCTGACTCCATAGGTCAGTGTTTGTTGCATGTAGAAGAACATGACCATTCAGACTGGGGCTTTGCTTGCATGTTACAACGGTTAGCCTCCCACTGGCTTCTATAGCAAAGCGGAAATGCATGACTCATCAGGATCTTATGTTTCCTGCTGCTAAAAATAGACCAACATTCCTTCCTAGAACATACTTAGGATAGGAACCCCTCATGCTAGGCCTTACTGGGATCTCAGCACGCTCTAAGACTCTCTAGTCCATCTACACCACTATGCCAATTTAACGTTTTGGTAAGTCCCGTTATTGTGCTATAACAAAGAAATTAGGTATCAGGCGTTGTGGTATATGACCAATATATCACGGCTAAGAGCATAGCATGCATAATTACACAAATTCATAAAATTTGTAAGATGCAATACGTCCTGCCAGAATTTTTAAAAATGTTTTATTTATAAAGCCCTTCTTACAACAGCAGTTGTCACAAAGTGATTTTACAGAAACACCCGGCCTTAAACCCCAAGGAGCAAACAACAGTAGTGTTGAATTTCAGTGGCTAGGAAAAACTCCCTAAGAAGGCCGAAATTTAGGAAGAAACCTAGAGAGGACCCAGGCTCAGAGGGGTGACCAGTCCTCTTCTGGCTGTGCCGGGTGAGATATTAAGAGTCCAATTGGAATAATTAATAAATGTATGTGAAATCCAGAGTCTATTTAAATTTAGACCAGGTAAGAAGGACTGGGACAGCAACGGGCCCCCCAAACCAGGTACTCCGCAGGTGTGGACCAGGACCTCATGTCCTCCTAAAGTTTAAAACGGGAGGAGACTGGGAAAATTCAGAAAATGCATTCCTCATATCAACAACGATTTATAGTGGAGAAGGAGAACTTAATGGGGAAGGAGAACTCACCCAATCCCCCAGCACAATAGTATAGCAGCATCAGACCTTGGAACTGAGACGAGGGGGTCCGGCGACACTGTGGCCCTACCCGGGGGAGGCCCCGGACAGGGACCAACAGGCAGGAAATCAATCCACCCACTTTGCCAGGCATCAACCAAAGGGACACCCACCAACCGCAACCACCCTGAATGAGGGCCGAGTATTGCCAGCAGAGTACAGCTCAATTGCACAAGTGCGCAACAGAGAGACAACAGAGTGACACTTCCTCCGAAAAGCAAAATCAAATAATGGTAAACATTTATTGTTCGGCTTAAAAGAGGAATGTGTCGATAGTAATTGTCATGTGCAAGCTAAGTAAATTGCTGCAACAACAATTCACATACCAACCACTTAGATTGCACAATAATTCCCTACAGTATCCAGTACTTGTTTCTCACATTAATCGAAATGTAGTGAACTGTGTGGATTTTAGCAACCAGAAATGTGCAGATTGATTCCACAGGAAGGCAGTTATTCATGTTCATTAGTGAAGCAAATGGAAGAGAGTTTCTGTTGCCCAATAAACATATTGCAGTTTTTGTAATGTTTTTTGTATGCCTTAATACGGTAAGTCCTCAAAGTCCTTATGAAAGGGTTCCATGGCATAACTGTCTTCAAACAATTCCATGTTAGCTTAATAGAAATGGCAGATTAAGGAAGGTTTTTCATTCCAGCTGCCTGTGCATTGCAAGAGGCGCTAAAATATAACATGCTTCTGTTTGAGAGGCTTGACATGCTGCAAGTTCCAACTGTCACTTCTACACATTGTTTTTTACAAGGATTCTTGAGATTATTCAAATATAACTAGAGAAACATGTGATTGGTCTACACAAATATTATACAACAGTGCAGATAAAAAAGGATTTATTATGTCCATCATCCCCTCTATCATCCCCTCAATCATCCTCTCTGTGTTTCTGTATTCCATCCCACTGTCTCTCCATCTATCCTTCTCTCTTCTCTCTCTCTGTGTTTCTGTATTCCATCCCACTGTCTCTCCATCTATCCTTCTCTCTTCTCTCTCTCTGTGTTTCTGTATTCCATCCCACTGTCTCTTCATCTCTCCTTCTCTCTTCTCTCTCTCTTGCTCGGCCTATCCTACTCCCTCTGTATTCCCTTCCCCCAGCTTTCAAATATGACTTAACCCTGACTCGGGACAGTTCAGACGGGTATGGAGGCAGGCAAGGAGGCAGGCAGGGAGACAGGCGGGGAGACTGGGAAGCTGGGCGAAGCAGGCAGGAAGACAGGCGAGGCGGCAGGGCAACTAGGCGCCAAGGACACCGTAGCCCTGTCCTGGAGGACCCTGAGGATACCGCTGATGTGACAGGCTGACTAGGCAAAACTGTCAGAGCTTGGGGCCATTTGGAGTGTGTTTGTGTGACATGAGTAGAAAGTCGAGTTTTGACGTTTAGGTTCAAGCGTTCATTCCGACTGGTTAAGTTAAGGTATCGGACATGGTTAAACCCAACATGAAGTGATTACTCAGCCGCTGGGTTTGAAGCTCTCATCGTCTGATCCATAGCTTGCGGGGTCCGCCCATCTGCCATCCCTATCCTCGGAAGGCTGCTTACTTGATGGTAATAGTACAAACCGCTGTCCCTATTGGCAGGTATTGAAGGCATATTGGGACGTTCCCGGGGACCCGGGCAAACACAGCAGTGCATTAAAGTAATGTACCCACCCCCGGGTGTGTGTTTTTGGGTAGGGGTGTAAGAGAATGGTGGTGTCTGTGTGTGGAATCAATTTAGAGACAAACTAGTCATGTGTTGCTTTTCTCTTACGCAACACTGTGAAACGCCTAAACAAACAGGCTGGTTGGGACAAGGCACAGCCTGAGCAGTACAGGCACCATCCTTATGACGTCTTAGAGGCCAGGGCATGTGTACGGTTGTTGTGTGTTATGTGCGTGTGTGTTTGCTTGTTCGAGCCTGCCTGCCAGCCAGCCTGCCTGCCTGTTTGTGTGTGTATGTGTGTGTGTGTGTGTGTGTGTGTGTGTGTGCTTGACACAAAAACATTCATCATTCTTGGAGAGAAGGTGCAAACCGGATCGGACTGCTCCAGCTTGGTGGAAACACACACACACATGAATGTTTGATGGAAACTGTTGACCCTGACCCTGTGTTCCAGACCTCTGACCTTCTGGTCTCCGCAGTCAGCACCCAAGTGCTGTCAGATCATGCTGCAGAGGTTACACAAGCCAGGCGACTTTCACAATGGGGCAGGGGGTACCAAGACAGAAGATAAGTGTGGAGAGAGAGGGAGACAGAGAGAGGGAGGTAGTGTGGGAGGGAGAGTTAGTGAGAGAAGGCAGATTAGTGTAGGGAATGAAAAAGAAATAATGACAGTTTCCCATGAAATACCCTAACCTCACACCGCCCTAACCCCGCCACACCAAACACTGAAGGGACAGCTGGCGTGGACTGGAAAGCAACATTTTGTAAGTGTTCTCGCCAAACCCTTCTTTCCCATCAGAGAAATGTAATTACCTATTTTTTCCAATTATAATAATTTAGCTGTTTGGAAGATGGAATAATAATTTGTATTTGATAAAGAAGGCTATACTGGAATCTAGAGGGACCCATTTGTTTTTCTTGACTCTTGGGGTGCCGAGTCTAGTTCAACTCTTATATAAAACAGACAGTGACAAACACAAAGATACCTACCTGTCACAAGGCATTAGCTGTCTCCTGTAGTGTATATTTACCCTACCTTAGCTTCAGGCACAGGCGTTAACACACAAAACTCAACGTTAGCACAGGGACACACCAGAAAGCTGCCAGGGCAACCAATGCGCCAAGAGGACAAGAACAGGACTTAATGTGCTGGCTGAAATCAAGTGTTGAGGGCTTAGACAATTTAGGATTTTTTTTTTACATTTGCACAGGTACCTCTAGTTGTCTCTCAGATATATTGTTCTATTTGTTTGTGAGCAAACTTGTGAAAGTTAGCTATTAGCATTGACGTGACCTGCATCAAAACACCTTAAAACAAGACATGGTATGAATAAAATGTTTTTAACAATCAGAAAAGAGACACCTACGATATGTTACATGTCAGCAAATTTTCATTGTAGCCTCGCTATCTAACAGTTCAGAATCAGAATAACACACAGCCTTCCGCCCCCTCCATGCTCACTGTCAATGGAGTTCGTAAGCTGCAAAACACAAAGAATGACAAAACTTCTTTGTGTTTCAGTTTTCAATGCAACTTTCGGTTTTCAATGCAAACTATATAATATGATGGCTGGCTGTAGAGAATATAAGGGCCATTCCTAGAAGATGATCTCACCACACCCATTATGAACCCATAGGATACATATATGTGTACACTGATCAGCCCTAACATTATGGCCACTGACAGGTGATGTGTTAGAAGCAGGAAAAATGGGCAAGGCTGGCCCGTGTGGTCCGCTCCAACAGACGAGCTACTGTAGCTCAAATTGCTGAAAAGATTAATGTTGGTACTGATAGAAAGGTGTCAGAACACACAATGCATCACAGTTTGTTGCGAATGGGGCTGCATAGCCTCAGACCTGTCAGGGTGCCCATGCTGACCCATGTCCACTGCCAAAAGCGCCTACAATGGTCAGGTGAGCATCAGAACTGGACCCCAGAACAATGGAAGAAGGTGGCCTGGTCTGATGAATCACGTTTCCTTTTACATCACACGGATGGCCGTGTGTCGCCTACCTGGAGAACCCATGGCACCAGGATGCACTATGGGAGGAAGGCAAGCCGGTGGAGGCAGTGTGATGCTTAGGCCAATGTTCTGCTGGGAAACCGTGGGTCCAGCCATTCATGTGGATGTTACTTTGTCACATACTACCTACCTGAGCATTGTTGCAGACCATGTGCACCCTTTCATGGCAACGGTATTCCCTGATGGCATTGCCCTCTTTCAGCACCCTGCCACAAAGCAAGAATGGTTCAGGAATAGTTTGAGGAACACAACAATGAGTTCAAGGTGTTGACTTGGCCTCCAAATTCCCAGATCTCAATCCAATTGAGCATATGTGGGATGTGCTGGAGAAACAATTCCAATCCATGGAGGCCCCACCTCGCAACTTACAGGACTTAAATGGCCTGCTGCTAACATCTTGGTGCCAGATACCACAGCACACCTTCAGAGGTCTAGTAAAGTCCATACCTCGACAGGTCAGGGCTGTTTTGGCGGCAAAAGGGAGACCTACACAATATTAGGCAGGTGGTCATAATGTTATGGCTTATTGTTGTGTGTATATACAGTAAATATATATATATATATATATATATATATACACACACATGATGATGCGCTAGCACCCTCAAAATGACCCACATTGCAGAATATATAGTGTTGATTTGATATTCTAGCTACAGTGAAAAGACTATCACCAGACCCAAACCTAACAGAGAACAACACAAGGTTGAATGCAATAGCTACTTTAGCTTGCTGTGAGTCCTCTCCTTGCAGATATGCTCACACCCAATATGCCTATGTCATGTGTCTGCCGAAGAATGTGCTGAAGGCTACCACAAATATTCAACTTGAGATGGAGACACACACATCATCAACCTCACTGACAGGGCGAGAAGCGGAGAAGGGGCGCGAGAGGGGGATAAGAGGTGGGGGAGGGGTCCTGGAGGAAGGGGAGAGGAGAGGGGAAGAGAAACACTTTACCAACGAATTGACATTTGTGTTATCATTTTGTTTTTATTGAAAAATGGATGGATTCTTAAACATTTCTGTTGGTTGTATTGCTAAGTAAAAGCAACACACTGGATTACAGAAAACAGTTGGAATCAGAGCTGGGCCTAAAAACAACAAATAGTACAAGCTTCATGGTTTTACTTAATCACTGCAAATCTGAGAGTGACTCTAAAGGGATGGTTGTCCAATTCACTGATCATGTGAAATGATTGAATCAACAATGTCCGTAATGTCCACTTTGCATACATACTGTATATGTACTCATAGTGACTCATAGTGCAAGTCCTCAACATGGATTTAGGACTGTTCTGATTGGATTTAGTGGCAATACATGCATTATTGACTTAAACACATGTATCACTTCACCAATTGTATTTTTCTGTGACTGTGCAGATATCTATTTAACCCAAGGCTATATCAGGCTACCATGTGCTGTGCTCCAAGTTTAAACAAGCAGCTAAATATAAGTGCAGTTTCAGAGCCAAAAGCAGCATAAATATAGCTGCGTCATTGTGTCTGTTGGTCAGAGAGCGAGAGAGAGAGAGTGATGTATACAGATAAGTCCCACTTCTAAATGAGGGTCTTTCTTCTGGGGAGTGAAAGAGACCCAATTTGAAGTGCTGCCACCTTCTGGACACCAGACGTTTTGTCGGACGTCGGTCTCCATGACAACATCAAATGACGTGAGTGGATCGTTGTGATAGGTAAATAGATCAGATCAGAAGAAAAGACTAACGTAGGAGCATCAGAAGAAATATAGGTCATGTACATTTATTACCAAAGCCATATAGTCGATGCATGTTTCTTCAGTGTTCTTTGGCATTTGGGCACTTCAAATAATATCATGTGTTGTCATCTGCTAATGTCCAATGGAAATGCAGCCTATGCTACGTTAATGTTCTAGTTCTTTCGAGTTGTTTCCTGCTTGTTATATAAACCATTGGGGTGAGCATCTATATCAGTCTGTCCCTATATTATTAAAATCATGTATTTTTATTATTCAGTGCATTATATAAAGTCACTATCAGCATTTTGCAACTTTTCCTAAAATCATCAAATGTGAAAATCTAGTTAGATTAATTTGGTAAATTCAAGTGATGGTAGTCTTAGGATCAATATCCATTAATCATAATATAGTCAATCTTGTATTGGCAACTGTAAGAAGACTGATGCTATGCATAGATGGCCAGAAGCTTTTCCTAAACCTTGTGAAACGTCGCTATCACCAACCGCCACCAGGCAGCGCTACTTACCTTACTAAATCTTCACAGCAAAACAGCAATGTATCAACTGTATTTACAATAATCGTCATATTACAGCCTCCTCTAATTTGCTCATTTAAGTTTTCTCACCGATCTAAGGATGTATGATCATATCAACAAAAAGGCTAGTAGGAGCGGCATTAGCTGATGAAATATCAATCAATGCAAATGAAATTGGACAGCAGCAGGCAGTGGGTCAGGAATTAAATAAGCTAAGCATTAAAGGCCAATCCAATGTTAACAACTTACTGTAATTGGGCCGCGAGGGCTGACAGGCGCTGATGCTTCCTATGTTTGTTGCCACGGAGCAGTCTGCTCTGGTTGTCAGTCCACTTAATGAGCATTCAAAGCAGGATGCTTAGGCTTATTTTCATTTGTGTAACAAGAAAGACTGTTGTAACCAATGCTGTGTCCCCGTTATGTGGAGAAATAGCGTGGGCGTCCTGATCGCTAACATGACAGTCAGTGTCATTACAAAGTCAGGATTTACAATAGTGTGTAGATCCAAATCTTACCTTATGTCTATTAAATCCGAGTGTGTTGTTTAGCATACATTTAAGGGGCAGGTCAACATTTACTGGGGAGGGGGGCTGCCACCCCATGAAACAGGTTTCCCTTCCCATGTACTTGAAAATATACATCTGACCTTCCAACCTAATAACAATTGCTCAACTAGAAAATAGAAAATACAGCAACGGCTTCAGACTAATTACTTTCATCATGTCTCAGACTCATCCTGAGGTGCTGTTACTCCCCCAACCTGAAGTTCAGTGGACTGACTTAAAAGAAACATCTAGAAAGACATGTTTCACATTGAAATACATTATGTTCATACAAAGTACAAGCATAACTTTTGAAAATATTTTCTTCTCTATTGTATAAATACCTTTTACTATTATTATGCTCATTGTCCTTAATTGATCATCCCTCAAACATGTGGCACATATACTGTAAATATTTTACATTAGGTTTGATTTTACATTGTTTTTGTTTTACATTGTTTTGCCTACTTTCAGATAGAAAAGTACAGAGCCACCCAAAGGCCATAGATTTGTATGTGACCTCTGTGGGATTCCAACCCACAGTCTTGGTGTTGGTAGTGTGAGCCAGAAAAGTGCTCTGTGGTGCATAAACCAGACTTGATTGCCATCCACAATAGTACCAACACTGGTAACTATGTAACCATGTGGCAATCTCTTTCAACATGGAGCAGAATAGACAACAAGGCTGAGAAACAAATCAGAGCCCCTGAACAGGGTCAAAACAACAAACTGAACTGCTGTGAACCATCACAAGTATATCTTTGTTGATAAAGCAGGCTTCTACCGAGAACTTGACAGTGTCGGCACAATATCATTGGCCAATGAACAACTGTCCATGTGCCTGGACAATATGGGGGAAACATAATCCTGTGTGCAGCCATATCTGAAGATGGAGTGGTAGGACATAAGACACTTTTACGGTCTTACAATGTTGTGGCTGCACACTGTTGTTTGGTCTTGGACTAACTGATTGTTACAATGACTTAACTGAATGATTTGTACTACATTATGTTTTTATGACTTAATGAATGTACTTGATGTATTTCACCAAAAGCTTAGTGGTTGAATCATTGATCTTGTGGTGAAAGATGTTTACAAACCAAATGAAAGCAAAATCAGTTTGTTTTGAATGCAAGGTCAATGACTTATGAGTATGATCTGTTTGATCTGATCTGAGTCCTTTACTAGGAGTTGTGAAACACTGCACCATACTATTGATAATAGTACCAAATATACTGGGAAAAACTGTAAACCCAATAGAAAATAGTACAAAGAAAACATACCAAATGTTGAAACTGATTTTTTTTAATTGTCCCTTGAAAAATATAGGCCCACTCTGAATTTGATGCCAGCAACACATGTCAAAAAAGCTGGGGAAAATATGACAAAGGAGACCCCGAACTGTTGAGCAGCAGTTTGGAACCATTTAACCAAGGGAGTCATTGTTTAAAACTGGATTTTATCTTATTTCGTTCTCCATGTTCACCTTTTTTCAAAGTAGCCAGAATTGACATTTAGCTCTTTCTGTATTTCAATCTGATTTTATTGTGGGAAACATGGTAGTCTAGGGGGCAGGAGTGTTGGTCAGTTAATCAATGGTCACTGGTTATAATCCCTGAGCTGACAAGTTGTGAAACCCTGTCGTTCTGGCCTTGAGCAAGACAGTAAAATCAATTAAAAAAAGATTATATCAGCCGGTGACACAGTGATTTTACAGATACCCAGCCAGAAACCCCAAAGATAAAGCAACAATTGTTAATTAATTTTAACTCTAATGGCTTCCAGGTTGTTCCTGTAAATAACAACATTCGAACATCTGACTTTGTATCTGTGCTTATGATCTAAAGCAGGGGAGGGCACACTTTTTGGCTTGGGTGGGCCACATCAGGGGTAAATGATAAATGATTTGCAGGCCAGAAAAGGGCATTAATTAAAACATGTATACAATAGGTCCATTATAATGTCTATATAATAAACATTCTGATTCAGATGTATAAGAATTGGCTGGTGAGATATGTTTTACTTCCGCTCAACTAGTTTATTACTTACTGTGGGCCAGATGGAACTGCCCACGGCAGTCCATTATAATGTCCACGGGCCGTTTACCCACCCCTGATATAAAGCATTCCTTAAGATCCAGACAAATTTACTAAATACAAGGGTGCCAATGAGAAGGTTTTGAGAAAAATATGTGTTTATTGATTCCAAATTTGTTTTTTTGTTTTTTAACAATGTTACCGTAATGGGGCAGTGTGTAGAGTTTCGCATTGTAGTGTAAGAAATGAAGATGTCTCTAATACTGCAGTCATTGTGTTTCACAACATTTACTCAACCGAAACGATTTTGGGTGCTTACAGTAGCGCATCCTAAAATGCTGCATTTATATTGGTCAACAGAAGTCACACTGGCTTTTGTTGACCAACATAAAAGGTCGACCAAAAGTTAAAGTAAAACATGCCAAGGGGAGGAGAGAGTTAGCGTGAATTAGCCGTTTCTGTAATTCAGCTAACTTCCATATGGTGGTACATATACTTTGATATAGAGGTTTGGTTGTACATGCGGTGAGGTGACAATATAACTAGAGACAGTAAGTTCCTGGTATGAAAATACTTCTGTTCTACTGCCACTGACAGTAGCTGTCTAAAAGAATGAGGACCAGTAGGGAAAAACTGTCTCATCAAATTAACAAATCCCTGCACTCGCACGCATACCCATGTGCATGAAAAATGTATGTACACACATTTATAGAATTACAGTGGCATCGCCCTGTACAAAGAGCTGTTTCTGCTGTGCAGTACATAACCACAACATATATAGGATAATAACGCTATTTATTATAATTCACCACATAATATTCCACAGTGCTACAATAACCTGTGGCTGAACCTGTCCTATGATATTATGAAGAAAAGTATTATTATTGTATATGTGACAAAAATAAAGTAAAGTAACTACATCTTTATTATCATGTTCATTTACCAATAACATACAGTAATGTAAGACATTCAACTAAAGTTCAGCATGTTTAGAAAAAAGGGAAAATGATCACAAACGGTGCCAAGTCAATGTTGCAAATTACAGATATCGTAAAGCCCGGTCACAAACCCTCAAACCTGGCTGGTTCCACCCAGATAAGCAAAACATCCCAACATCATTACATAGTTTCTCCTTAAACCTAATTTGCTCATCAGAAAAATCCTGGAAGTCCAGAGGGGTCTTGGAATTGAATATTCATTGGGCGGAGTCAAAGACAAAATGCACAGGCTTTCTGGTAAAACCCTATTCTGTTTCTCTGTCCATAAAACAAGCTTTCATCTATTAATTAGGTTGGCTGTTCAGCTCTTCCGTAGCAAAAATCCTTGAGCAACTGTAGTAGTTACAATTCACTGTCATCCATATCACCCGCTCAATTTCTTTTCCAAAAATTCCAATGCTTTCTCAATTGAACTGTTACATTGGTGGACAGTGAAGATAACCAGTCCTTTTTCAGAAAATGTCTTTAATGTATTTACAGGAAAAAAGTTGAACTGTTAAAAACACGTTAGCCAGGTCAGTGACTGGCAAGGGAGGTGCTAAGACAACAACGTCTTTTCTCAACCTTAGCAAAACAAAAGATCTACAGTAGGAGAAGACCCTAACCATAGACTTTCTCCCTGCTACCGCCTGGGAAATGATACAGGCGCATCAAGTGGGGAAGCTGCAGGAGCCTGAACAGTTTCTACCACGAAGCGGCTACTGAATTTTTTTGATAGTACCCAGACTATCAAGCACCACCTTCACATACCCAATCACCTGTACATATCTACCTCAGACTACTTACTGCAGTCACTTCAGCCCAATCACCTGTACATATCTACCTGAAACTACCTACTGTAGTCACTTCAGCCCAATCACCTGTACATATCTACCTGAAACTACCTACTGTAGTCACTTCAGCCCAATCACCTGTACATATCTACCTGAAACTACCTACTGTAGTCACTTCAGCCCAATCACCTGTACATATCTACCTGAAACTACCTACTGTAGTCACTTCAGCCCAATCACCTGTACATATCTACCTGAAACTACCTACTGTAGTCACTTCAGCCCAATCACCTGTACATATCTACCTGAAACTACCTAATGTAGTCACACTTAGTGTTAATATAAATCACTATTTTATTGTATTGTTGGAAAGTAAGCATTTCACTAGAAATGTCCACGTGTTCGGTTTGTGTATTAAGTCAATTTGCATTTCATTTTATTTCAATCCATCAATCGTCGCCCAAGCTCAACGTGTGTAGGATCTCTGCCAGTTATAGATAGTGTGAATACTGTGTGAGCATGCGGGCAGCCTCTTACAGGTACTAACACTACGGTGTCTGAAGGATTTACCCTGGCTGCTGCCCCCAAGACCTCTGCGTCTGGCAGCCTGCTTAACCCTCTCCTCCGCCGCAATGAAGTCTGTGGTGGCCCTAAAGAATTCCAGCAGGGCCCGGTGACTCCAGCCCGTCCCAGGTGTCCCTCCGCCAGAGAAAGCGCTCCCTTCTGGGGTGTTAAAGCCACAGTGTCCACCCCTGGTGGTCAGCAGTAGGAAGAAGTGGGGGTTGCTCTCGAAGAGTTCCAGCGGTAAGGTGGACTGGGGGTCTCCTCTGATAGGGTCGTCTTGAGCGCAGACACTCAGGACGGGAATGGCGACTTCATCTACATCCCGGAGGGGATCGTTGCGTTCCCAGTAGGCCTCCCAGGCTCCTCCGCTGCTGCCACTGGTCGCCCCTGATTGGGCTACTTTAGGGGATTGAGGGTGGCAAAACAGCGCCTCCTCCAGGCCACGCAGGGAACAACTAGAGAAAAGGGTGTCTGTGTGCACTGTCTCCCCGAGCACTGTCCTGTACCTAAGAATACGCACACAAACAACTACAATCAATAAATCAATCTAGAAAAGCTGCATGGCTCCATAACACCCTTGTTAGCAATGATTGGGAAACCACAAGTTGGGTCATGGTGGCTAGCTAGATCAATAGCATGGTAGACAGGTTGCTGTGGTTACAGTATTGTATTTTAATCAGGTCCTATAATATCAGGGAACGTGACATCCTTGATGGTAGACCATTGCCTTTGCCTCAATGAATGGTTTCTCTCCACTTCCCTTCTTCTCCCTGCCTGTGTGCCCTACTACACGTTCCCTTCTCATCCTCTCCTGCCCTTACATTTTCAATGTTAGGCATTTAGCAGATGTTCTATCCAGAGCGACTTGTGTCAATTCACACTTTTTATAAGATCAAGGTAAAACAACCACACAATTTGGTAGTAAGTGCATTCTACTCCATGAATTAGTTGTCGGCAAAGGTCAGTGCTGGAGAGAAGACCATACAAATTAAAAGAGAACATAAAAAGTTAACCAAAGACAACAGACAAGTGGTGGCAGTGGGACTATTTTGTAGAGGTACTTACTTCTATCCCTCAGCCACCCTCCCTCCTCCCCTCTCCTCCCCTCTCCACCCATCCCCTTTCCTCCTCCCCTCTCCACCCATCCCCTTTCCTCCTCCTCTCTCCTCCCCTCTCCACCCATATCCTTTCCTCCTCCTCTCTCCTCCCCTCTCCACCCATCCCCTTTCCTCCTCCCCTCTCCTCCCCTCTCCACCCATCCCCTTTCCTCCTCCTCTCTCCTCCCCTCTCCACCCATCCCCTTTCCTCCTCCTCTCCACCCATCCCCTTTCCTCCTCCTCTCTCCTCCCCTCTCCACCCATCCCCTTTCCTCCTCCCCTCTCCTCCCCTCTCCACCCATTCCCTTTCCTCCTCCTCTCTCCATCCCTCACCTGCTGAGACATATCTTCTGGTAGATCACCAGAGCCCACTGCAGAGGCCAGATGGGCCCGTTCTCGAACCAGCTCTGGCAGCGGAACACAGGCGAGAGGCAGGCGGCAGCTGTCACATAGCTGGATGAGCCACACTCTCCCAGGTAGGAAAGGAGCAGACCAGACCCTGTGCTCTCGCTCACTGCGTACAGCCGGCTAACAGGCTGCCGGTATCGCACATAACGCACAGCCTCGCGTAGGTCCCCTGGGTCGCCGAACTGCTGCAACTTGACGGTGCTGAGGGGCGTGGCGTTGTGGCTGCGGCGGTTAAACACCACAGGGAGGTAGCCGTGGATCAGTGCTGCCTCGCAGAGCTGGGGGACAGAGAGAGAGAACATTTGTCATTTGGGCTAATAAAGCGCTTTCAATTGAACAGAGTCAGGATGAAGTTACGAACTTGTAAAGTATGAACTACGAGGCATTTGGAACCGCTATGCACATAAATATATGTTCGAATTCACTGTGAACTGTGACGTCCTCACCAGGTTTTCCAGATGAATTCCAGGGTTCCCTGTGTCATCCAAAATTCACCAAGTGTATTTACATTGTGCACTACAGTACACCTGCACCAGAGGAAGCGGTCCAGACCGCTGGCCCTTCCTTAGGTCACTATACTGACCAGCGGGCTGGCTTTCTTTCCTGCCTTAGTGCTCTGATCAAGTAGGGCACTTTATAGGGAGAACGTTGCAATTTTCAACAAACTCAAAGGGCAGGAATATACAGGGCGGCTTAGAGGTTTAAAGGCTGGGCGGCTGTGTCTGAAGAGACTACCCAGAAATAATGTGGTTGCTTTTTTCAAACGTTCAACGGACGTTGCAAGAACCTATCCACATCAAATGCTGTGTGTTTTTTTTACCTGGAAATGTAATTAGAGTGTTGTGGGAATGTTCTGTGGCAGTTGTTACAGGGTGTTTTGGGCAACATTTTAGTAAATGTTAGGTAAACATTCCAAGGATATGTAATGTAAAATAATTTTCTGATAGAAAAAAAGGTTTGCTGTCCTAATGTTAAATGAAACCCTAACTATTGAATAAAGGCTAACGTTTTGGGAATGCCACCAGTTTGCTGGGTAGAGAAATATAGGAGATGAAACAGATCACTGTATTGAAATATTTATAGAACTCAGAAGCTTGCAAGACCATTTATACCCTGGTGTTATCACCTCTGTATACTGCTCCTCTCCATATCTGTTTTTCTCTGTCTCTATCTACCCTCTTTCTGTCTCAATGCAAATAGTAACGAGTGAGAATGACACAGGAAAACAGAGACATGACAACGGGTTAGGTCCACAATGTTGTTTGTGCTCCACTGGGTGGCCTTGACTCATGGCAACAGGTGACAAATACGCTAGATAGACTTATCTTGATGTTAATAATCATTTCCGTAGCATTTGAATTCAAACCAACATGTTCGAGATGTACCACACAAGGATTGTGACCCTCAATCGTGGGGAAATCGAGGGATATACGAGCGCAATGCAAAAACCTGATACCATTCCGACAGAATTGTCTTCACACTTTTGGGGGCTCTATCAAAGGCACACACTAACGAGGGAAGGTGGTATCTCAAGGTGGCATCTCAAGGTGGCATCTCAAGGTGGCATCTCAAGGTGGCATCTCAAGGTAGCATCTCAAGGGTGGCATCTCAAGGTGGCATCTCAAGCTATCGATACCTGTAATGTAGCGTCATGTAAACAAACCTGCCTCCTCTGTGTTTACCTCGGTCTCTGTCAGTCTCTTTTTAGTGCAAAGTTGGGTTTGCTTTAACAGATAATATGTACAATTGCATAAAGTACAATTTAGGCATTTAGCAGACCATCTCATCCATGGAGTCTTACACATGTTCTAGAACTGCTATGTTCAGGGACAAAATAAAACTGTTCCCCCTTGCCAGCTTGGAATTTTATCAAGCAAGTTTGGTTACTAGATAAATGCCATAATCACTAGGCTTAACTGCTGACTCATAATAACAAACTAGTAATGAAGCTCATAGTCAATTATATTTGATAATTGACTATGATTAACTGATTTGGAAGAAAGGGTGAGTTGTTTAAACATCAGCCTGTGAGGCAGCAGTACCTCCAAGGCACATTTTTGGGCACTTTTGTCATTTCTGCCCCTGTTCAATCTCTCTGAATGTCATGCAACTATACTGAAATATCACTGAAGGGTCTTCTCTATTTAGTTGAAGTAGAGCTGCTTTCCAATACAAGGATGCAGGAATAAAGCTGGTTAGTGGTGATTCAGTCCCACATTTGTTATCCCTCTAAACCATGCTGCTTGTGTCAAGCCCAAGAGGAATTTCTATCACAGAGACTAGAGAAACAAGGAACCACGCACACTAACTAATGGCAGTATAGTCGCAAACACACACTAAACACGCTGTCACTCTGAAGGATGCCGAGGCCAGTACACACAGTACATCCTGCCACACACACACCTGCACGTACACTTGCCCATGCTTCGGCACCAACATCTACACAACAATGTCAAATTCTCAAAACCTTCCACTAAACCTTCACTAACATACAAAGTCCACCATTTAGCCTGTAACATCTCTGTAAACAAGGCCCACCTTTCAGCATTAACAGCTCTATGAACAAGGTCTACCTTTCAGCATTAACAGCTCTATGAACAAGTTCTACCTTTCAGTATTAACAGCTCTATGAACAAGTTCTACCTTTCAGTATTAACATCTCTAGGAACAAGGTCTACCTTTCAGCATTAACATCTCTATAAACAAGGTCTACCTTTCAGCATTAACATCTCTGTGAACAAGGCCCCCCTTTCAGCATGAACAGTTCTGTAAACTAGGCCCAGCTTTCAGCATGAACAGTTTTGTAAACTAGGCCCAGCTTTCAGCATGAACAGTTCTACAAATAAGGCCTGCCTTTCAGCATGAATAGTTTGGCTATTATGGCCCACCTTTCAGCATGAAAAGTTTGGTGAATAAGGTCCACATTTCAGCATGAATAGTTTGGTGAATAAGGCCCACCATTCAGCATGAACAGTTTGGTAAATAATGCACACCATTCAGCATGAACAGTTTGGTAAATAAGGCCCACCATTCAGCATGAACAGTTGGGTAAATAAGGCCCACCTTTCAATATGAACAGTTCAGTAAATACGGCCCAACTTTCAGCATGAACAGTTGGGTAAATAAGGCCCACCATTCAGCATGAACAGTTGGGTAAATAAGGCCCACCTTTCAATATGAACAGTTCAGCAAATACGGCCCAACTTTCAGCATGAACAGTTCGGTAAATAAGGCATGCCTCTGACTCGACCATTAAAATGAATTACTCTCAAAACCCAACTGTTATATTCTTATAGGCAAAGTCATCTTACTGTAGAGGTACCATTATCACAGTCATTAGCATTGTCATTTTAATTAAATGCTTAACAACCTACTCATCCACGGAACAATAACTAAAATAGAACCTCTGCCATGTTGAAAGACTCTGGGTTTTCATTTGGAATAATGTGCAGAATTTGTGTTATATGAACAAGGCATGTGTCTTAAATATCATCATTCCATGGTAGTCACTGAAAAATGCTCCTTTACATTATATAAGTATTACATTTTCCTTTTAGTAGTTTAGCAGACGCTCTTATCCGAAGCCACTGACATGGTAAATGTGTAGAGGACACGTAGTGGACACAAGGCTGTCCGTTGTGAGCTCACCATTGGCTCTGAGTCTCACCTCAAAGAGGGCATACAGGAATAATGTGACCCATTTCACTCGACTATGTTTCCCATACCCACTTTCACTCCCTAAACCCCTTCACAGATCTGGCATCTGGATAGGCAAAGAAAACATGACAGAACCTAGCAGCAACTAAATGCTAATCCCAAAACAACAGTCAGTGTAGGGGAGTTAATGAGTGAAAATGGGAAGGGATTTTTTTTTGTGCTAGAATGGAAATAGTTCTGGTCAGATGGAGACTAGCTAATGACAAGTCAGAGCTGTAAAGAAAGGAGAGGACATTCTGAATATAGTCCTGCGTTCTAACAATACATTGTCTTAAAAATAAGCAAAAAGGCTATGAAAAGATTTCCTTTTTTATCAGCTTGATTTTATACTCCAAATATTACAGAACCCCATATTACTTCATATCAAGAAATATATATTTTGTCCTGCTAGTTATTTTTAAGAACCAAATCAAATAGAAGGACCCTTTGATATATGCAGTTAAGCCCAAAAATATTCATACCCATACCAGATTTTGAGCCGTAGTGAATTTTTATTTGACCAATAGGTTTCTTCTGGCAAGAAATTACATAAACCAGTGACAAAACACAGTAAGACATTGAGAAACAAATGAAGAACGTAACTGCAGCAATGTGCTGAAGTCTCCAAAAGACGTGGGACTCAAAACATATATAGCCAAAGCCACACTGGAGTGGCTTAAAAACTAAAAGTTAAATGTTGTGGAGTGTCCCAGTCAAGCCCGGACCTCACTTCAATGGAGATCGTGCTTTGAAATAGTTGGGTATAGAAGGTTTTGTTATTTTGTCTGTTTACCAAAATATATTCAAGTTACAGTTAGATAACGAATAAGGACTTAAAGTGCTGTCTCTCCGCTTTAATTTGAGGGTATTCACATCAAAATTGGAGGAAGGGTTTAAGAATTACAGGTGTTTAATATGTAGCCTCCTGTTTTTCAAGGGACCAAAAGTAATTGAATAATGGACTCAAAAGTTGTTTCATGGACAGGTGTGGGCAGAGCTGGGAAGTAACGGATTACATGTAAAAACAGTAACTCTAAGAATAGTTGTGTGAAATAATTATGACACGTTGCATTTTGGATGTTCTTATATAATGTTTTTAAAACATCGTTATTTGAACCAAAATAACAATTAGGCTACGTGCCTCAGTTGTTGGGTGTGATCATCATGCGCGCAAAGGTGGGCGCGCATAACCAGATTAGTGACCGATGCGCTAGTTTTATTGGTAAAAACAGAGTGTATCTACGATAATATAAGCCTACTTATATAAAATATGATTTAGTTATCCAATCGACGCATCTTTCTCAGAACAATGATAGGCGATAGGCCTACCTGGTGTGGAGAGTTTCGAATATTAGGAAACTGTTTGATAGCTGTAACATGGCGCTACCTTTAAGATAAAACATTATAAGGAATTTATCACGACATTTGAGGAGAAAGTGTGTTGGGAACACTTTACCAAAAGATGATGATTTGTATGAGGCAGCCTCCTCAATTCCATCCATTCAGGTAGTCCATGTGATCCTGCTTTTGCATCTCAGAAAATTGTGGTTATTGGCTGCTGATCGCACTGAATAAGCTAAGAGTGGAGGTGCATAATCAAAGTTTATTTCTTTCATTTTAATCACAGTTTATTTCTTTCATTGCGTTTTGAAAATCCATCGCTGGCCCTAATTCACAGGTTTCACGCGGGTAAAATGTATTTGTGTACGGGTGTTCACGATGGCCAACGTGCATTCGCGTGGCTGAGACTTTAGCTACGTTTTGACAACGTTTGTGGTTGTGGAGCAAAACATCAGACTACTGCAGATTTAGTGCACACAAGTGTATGCAAATTCCGATTGATTGATCCCGCAAAATGTGTTTAATTGGTTATAGGCTATTCCTATTTGTTTTCTAATGCCTCTTAATATTAAAGTAATCTAAAAGTAATTCAAAGTAATCGGATTATGTTACTGAGTTTGAGTAATTAAAAAGATACGTTACTGATTACAAATGTGGACAGGTAACTTGTAACTGTAACGGGTTAAATTTAAAAAGTAACCTACCCAGCCCTGGGTGTGGGCTATTCCTTCGTCATTTCTACATCAATTAACCAGGTACAAGGTCTGGAGTTGATTCCAGGTGTGGCATTCACATTTGGAAGCTGTTGCTCTGAAGCTCTCAATGCAAGTGAAACAGGCCATCCTTAGCCTGCAAGAAAATCCATCAGTGATATAGCAGGAACATTAGGAGTGGCCAAATCAACAGTTTGGTACATTCTGAGAAAAGGCTTGGAACAGCTCATGATCCAAAGCATACCACATCAACTGTAAAACACGGTGGAGGCAGTGTGATGTCATGGGCATGCATTGCTTCCAGTGGCACTGGGTCACTAGTGTTGATTGATGATGTGACAGAAGACAGAAGCAGTCTGATGAATTCTGACGTGTATAGGGATATATTGTCTGCTCAGATTCAGATAAATTCAGTGAAGCTGATTGGACGGTGCTTCACTTC
Source organism: Esox lucius (assembly GCF_011004845.1). Classification (NCBI taxonomy): domain Eukaryota; kingdom Metazoa; phylum Chordata; class Actinopteri; order Esociformes; family Esocidae; genus Esox; species Esox lucius. Next base: position 27,422,405 of record NC_047569.1, read on the forward strand.
ACAGATGGACAATGACCCAAAACATACTTTGAAAGAAACCCAGGAGCTTTTATGGCATAGAAGTGGAATATTCTGCAATGGCCGAGTCAATCACCACATCTCAACCTGATCGAGCATGCATTTCACTTGCTGAAGAAGTAAATTAAGGCAGAAAGACCCACGAACAAACAACAACTGAAGACGGCTGCAGCAAAGGCCTGGCAAAGCATCACAAAGGAAGAAACCCAGCGTTTGAAGATGTCCATGCGTTCCAGACTTCAAGCAGTCATTGCCTGCAAAGGATTCTTGGCAAAATATTAAAGTGAACATTTTATTTATGATTGTGTTCATTTGTCCAATTATATTTCAGCTCCAGTGATAAAGGGACTGTGTATGAAAATGGTTGCAAATCCTAAACGTTTCATATGATATTTTTATTCAACCCCTTGAAATTAACGCTGAATGTCAGCACTTCAATTGCATCTCCGTTGTTTCATTTCAAATCCATTGTGGTGGCGTACAGAGCCAAAATTATGAAAATTGTGTCATTGTCCAAATATTTCCAGACCTACCTGTATATAAATTAGGCAATTGCTATAAATAGCTTCATGCCTTAAAATACCCATCTCCGCTATTAGGGCAGTAATTAAAATTATTAAATCAGCTGAAGCTGTGCCTGAAAGTGGACCCAAGTGATTTTTGTGCCATACCTGTGAGGAGCATCTATCCCTTTTCCCATAACCCTTTTCTTCCACTGTCACCTGGTACACTACATGGAATAGGGTGGCATTTGCAATGCTTGCTGTAACACCGGTAATATGCATTTGTAAGTTTACATTGTGAGTTTGTGTGATGTAATGTCTCTCTATAAGGTGTAACCTAACGTGCTTGTACAGTACATTGTGCTTCGGTCGGAATTATGCCTAGATGAGCGAGCAGGCGGATTACATGAGTCTGTCAGACAATGCAAATCACTTAATGACCGTATACCAGTATATCTTACGTAACATATAAAATAAGAAAATCTCCCTCAAAGCTGTGTCATGTCCAGACATTTTTTCTTTCTTAGTTGGCGCTGTGTAAATAAAGGCCATCTCATTAAGAAGAAAAATGACAGAGGATGATGCCACTGATTTATCTTGCTAAAGAGATGTCAATGGACACTCCTTATCTTCTGTCCTCTCCATGTTACTTATCTCCTCGGCTGTCTCCATGTTGTTCCAGCTCCACCCACACAAAGGAGCAAGCACTGGGTCTTTTCTCAGACATGAGCAGTCTTAATTGCCGTGACATCTGGCAGTGCCTTATAGTTTGCACAACCCACAAACTGTGTCATTACCACAGTCATGCCAACCCCCCCAAACACACACACACACACTGGGAGCTTACCCAGAAAGACTAAAGGAAATGATACATCTGACAGAGGTCTCTATCTCTTTTCCTTCGCACTCATTTCTGCTAAGATGGCCAGTTTATCTCCCAGGAAATAAGAAGGTTTGACAGAATTAGCTTTTTCTTGAATCTGCCTTCCTCCATCTCCCTGTCCTACAAAGATAAAAAGCTTAAACTTTTACTATGGCCTCTCAATGGGTGCAGCTGTCTTGGGCACTGCGTTGCAGTGCAGCTGCATCACTGCTACCCAGGTTTCTGTTATGAATGGGCTTGCCGTCAAAAAACATTAACTTATTGTTTAGTCGATTCCTTTTTTCTACAGTCTGCTGACAGGCTCTTGATAGTCAATCAGAGCCTGAAAGCTCCCATTGTTGACAGACTTGGCTGGGTGCTGTCAGACCAGGTTGTGAATGATTTATGCTCACAACAGTAACATACAGTATTAAATAAATCAATCATTGAACCAAGGTAGCCAGAATGGTGGTTTCATATACAATTGGACCACATTTTTGTGTATTAGGCAGGTTACAGAATCTGATTGTTATGAAAATATTCAATAGAATCTGGCAAAACATATTTCACCTCAGGCCAGGGCACAGGATCCAATTCTAACAATTTTGGCATTGGAGTGTAGCCTGGTCCCAGATCTGTTTTTGCTGTCTTGCTGATAATAGCCATAGACAGGAGTTGGCAAGACAGCACAAACAGATCTAGGACCCAGCTATTTGGAGAACATGCACAGCTGCATGTGATTCTTTCACTCACAGCCTACCTTAGCAGAATAGAGCCTTGTACAAACATTGAATTGAAATGCTGGTTATAACACTTGGCACTGTGCTCTTGTTGTTAGGCGTTCTTGCCAAGACTGATGTGCAAGTCGTCTAATGGCTTGAACCAAGAGACCCAAAGCTTAATAGCAATAGACATCCTCATTGACACTGATGGACTTAGTTTGTGATATCTCCTCAAATCTCCTTTTAACACATCACTGCCATCGTGAATTTATCCTAATGTAACTATTCATATAAATTGACAACAAACAACTTCATATTGAACCTTCAATAGTGATGGCATAGCAGTGCATTACCGGAGTATGAGAAATGTATTTGCTGTAATAAGATTTCATGCCCTATGCATTATTTATGGTTACCAGCAAAGCGTAATAATAAGAAGTGATCGTGATGTTTAGAGCTCATGTAAATCTAAAGCAGACCCCAACAGCACTGTGTAACATTGTTAACTGTAGGCGGCAGAGGTAGACATTTACAAGATGATAAAAACAATTAGAATAATATTATCCCCCAGAAGACCACAAAAGTCATGCAGCAACATAAACCCAACAACAGGTGTAGGTGAAGAACATACAGCACATACAGTATCGATGCTCCAAAGGCAATGTAAGACTCTAGATTTCTTTCTTTGCCTTATTATTATTAGATTTTTTATTTGGTGGCTGGAGAAGACAGCAACCGTCAATAAAAACAGTAATATATATATATATATATAAAACAGTTTTTAAGTGAGTTCCTAATGCATTTTAATAGGGAAAAGGGCACCATAGACTTGAAAGCAGACAAAACAGAAATGTGGCACTTATCTCCTCCTACATTGTTCAAGCAAACCAATGTTGATATGTTCAGAATGTAAACTGTGCATAAGTTAATGCGTTTAAATGAGAGCCACATACAGAGGCTCCTATTAAAAACCTCCTCACCAATCAAGCTATGTTTATAAACAATAGACTTAATTTAATTGTAATAATTTGCATAATGTTTATTAACTCTGAAACTAAACTTTACACTAAAAAGATCCAACCACCTTTGTTACACGTTTTGGCTTTCCCAAATTAAAAATATTGAACATTTATTGTTTAAGACTAATTAGCGTAATTTGCTTAGATAGCATTACTTCATTCTAAAACCGTATATCTTGAACTGTTCCGTCTAGAGGGTCCAAAACAATTATGTTTCACATGTTAAGGGTATCCCAGCTCAAAATGTGTAAATGTTTATCGACTAAACATTTGGTCGATAAACATTTACTTGTGAACATCATTGTAAACCAGGTAAAACTGCTTTTAGTTATTATATGTGGAATGACCTCCAAGTAGCTCAAGCACATTAATCATGCAGGGTTCAAAAGATTGCTGATAGTTTATGTTGTTGATACAGTAAATGGATTAGCTTTCGATCTGTTGCTGTCATCCTATGGGGCTAAATAACTTATGTGTAAATTATATTTTAATACAATGAAATATTTTTATGGGTTCCATATTTTGATGTTAATAATTATTCTTAGTCATTTTCACTTTTTAAATTCTAAGTGCACACTTGTAAATGAGATCTGATCTCAATGTTTTTTTCTGATTAATTAATAAAAAAAGAATAAATATGACAATTTTAATTACTCTAATATGCATAATTACCATTATTTAACCCTAAAACGTTATCTCATCCAAATCTAGAGTCCAAAGCAACATGATTTCTTGTGTTTAGGCTGTCCTAACCAACATTTCTTAAACCATATTGACTATGACTAAACTAATGACTAATTTGCATAATTAGCGTTAATGACAGTAAAATATTATCCCTTGAACCTCCACGCCAGAGTGACCAAACCAATATTGTTTCACATGACTTGGCTATCCCAACTCGTACACTTTTTAATTTGGCAAGCACACCAAATTTACTTCCATGTCTGTTCTAGTTAATTTATTACCTTCAGAACATTTCTAGTGATTTTCCCAAAAGAGTTGGGTATGATGAGGAGGATGGGGCTCGTGGAATTACTCGAGGTTCTCCTCCGTTTCTGGTACGACGCACCGGCCACCGACACTGCCCAATCCAGCGCCACTAGACCGTCGTCGCTCAACTGCAGGTGGTCGCGAACGAAATGCACACGGCTCTCGTACGGCCAGCACGCGCCGTAGACGGTCTGAAGAATAGCACTCGTCGCCAAGTCCACCCCGTGCATGCGGTATAATTGCTGAAAGACCTACAGTGTTTGAGGAGATAGTTGGCCAGCGCCGAGGGTTTGCATATCAGCGCAACAGCGGGGACTTTCTTCTCACTTGCCCGGTCCGGTGTCTGGGCATCGACAACGTCCAGCGGGACCCCCCGGTCTGATACATACTTTTGCTCTGAAATTCCGAGCCCCTGGAGGATTGCGTCTGGCTCGCGCTGGGTACCAAAATATTTCGACGCTGTCCAAATAACGGCCCCCAAGATCACAATGGACAAAGCCAAGAGCCATTCCAGCATTTAAACGGTTTGAAAGCAAACTGTCAATTTCACGAATGTTGTATTGACCTACTGTTCCCTTTTTTAAATAAACCAAACCAAACATAACATTAAAGTACATGCAATAAGCCGTATCATTTTCGACTGGTTGAAGTCCTCTCTCACAAAACACATTACAGCGTGCGCGTAACCTCAGCCTGTGCTTGCTTTCACTGAGAGAAACGAGAATGCGCACCGGACTTTTTTATTTATTTAGAACTTTGGAAGATTGCTGACATAAGCCTATTTTCCGGCCGTTGTTCATCCGGTTTTCAGAAGCGATATCTTCTTTGAAAACATATCTTAAATTCGAAATTTCGTTGGCTGCTTGCTTGTAACTTGTAACACTGGAAAATACCTGTTTGTTTCTAAATAAATCACTAAGCAAATGTCCTCTATAGTCTTTACGTGTTATATAAAGTACATTATCTAGTCTGGTTGTTCCTATAGTCCATGAGATTCTATGTATAGCCTACCAAATCGTCATAATTTGTTCCAAATTGGGGGACATGGTATTGCCACCTAGCATTTTTGAATTGTCAGCTCTGCTCTGTTTCCAACCTTTGCAGCTTTGTATGCGAATTGAGCTTTTGAATGCATGGACTGTTCATATTTCAATTTCCGTGGAGGCAGTCAGGTACATACAAACACCAATGTCAAACTATCAGAAGCGAAAACATCTCCTAAAATTATACTCCTCCCACAATACAAATGCCTTCCAAAAAGGTATAAGGGATAGCTCTAGCATCTACTGTATACTGAATGTACCACTAAAAGCCTGCTGACCGCGACATCAGTGTGTGCATTAGCCATAGTTCTATGGTGATGTCTATTTAAGTGGGTGTACACATGTAGTAAAAGGCCCTCAAATGGGAACTCTTATTAAGCAAATTAAAACATGCATTTTGACCATAGCGATGCATTAACTATCTTCCGTATGCCACAGGCAGTGGCACTATAAGCACCTGGATGCAACAAATACAGTGCTTTTAGGGTTGTTATTTTCCACTTGTTATTTTTGACTGTAGTCTGATTTGGGGGGGTGGGGGGGGGGGTGTAAGAGCTGTAGTCTGATTGGGGGGGGGGTTGTAAGAGCTCTAGTCTGATGGGGGGGGGTTGTAAGAGCTGTAGTCTGATGTGGGGGTTGTAAGAGATGTAGTCTGACGGAGGGGGGGGGGTTGTAAGAGCTGTAGTATGGGGGGGTTGTAAGAGCTGTAGTCTGACGGAGGGGGGGGTGGTTGTAAGAGCTGTAGTCTGATGAAGGGGGGGTTGTAAGAGCTGTAGTCTGATGGGGGGTTGTAAGAGCTGTAGTCTGACGGGGGGTGGTTGTAAGAGCTGTAGTCTGATGAAGGGGGGGTTGTAAGAGCTGTAGTCTGACAGGGGGGGTTGTAAGAACTGTAGTCTGATGGGGGGGTTGTAAGAGCTGTAGTCTGATGGGGGGGGTTGTAAGAGCTGTAGTCTGACGGTGGGGGTTGTAAGAGCTTTCGTCTGACGGGGAGGGGGTTGTAAGAGCTGTAGTCTGAGGGGGGGGGGGGGGGTTGTAAGAGCTGTAGTCTGGCGGGGGGGTTGTAAGAGCTGTAGTCTGACGGAGGGGGGGGTTGTAAGAGCTGTAGTATGGGGGGGCTGTAAGAGCTGTAGTCTGGCGGGGGGGTTGTAAGAGCTGTAGTCTGACGGAGGGGGGGTTGTAAGAGCTGTAGTCTGGCGGGGGGGTTGTAAGAGCTGTAGTCTGAAGGAGGGGGGGGGTTGTAAGAGCTGTAGTATGGGGGAGTTGTAAGGGCTATAGTCTGATGGGGGGTTGTGAAAGCTGTAGTATGGGGGGGAAAAGGGGGTGATGAAGATTACCAGTGGGGGTCTAGATGAGTCAGTGTAGTAAATGCAATACAGCTGGACATTTTGTTTATCCACTTGTTTGAATACAAGCACACACACATACACACACACATATACACAGGTAGAAGAGAAAGAGCCTAATTTTCATTTTGCACACAAGGTCTAACCAAAATCTTTCATTTACCCAACCTCTCTGAATTGGAGAGGTGCGAGGGTCTGCCATGATCAGCTCCCCGGGAGCAATTAGGAATAACCTCCAGGATTTTAATGCGGCAGTGCAAATTTGCCACCATCGTATGGGGAAGGATTTCTTTACATCGTTGATTTATCAAACTATCGAAATGTCCTCTGATGACTTCAGGGCCTGCAAGCTGTAGTCATTTGTTGATTGAGTGCGACCTCACACATATTGAATGGAAGCAAACTGCAATCTTCTGTCCGGAGACTGATATGCTGCAATGAGACATGGGCATAAATCTACAGTTAGATACTACAAATGTGGGAAAAACATTTGTAAAATTGTAATGGAATATAAAAAAATATTACAAATATTTTTAGTGAAATTTACATGCTGAACATTCAAGAAAACCAGGATAAATTTTTTGATCATTGTAAGTTCCTCAATTATAACCTCCTTAATACGTTTCTAGATCTGTTTTGTCTATACAGTATTATATTAGTTCTTCATTAGAATCTGAAAGTAGAAGTAGAGTAGGTAGCAGTATTAGCAACATTTAGATATTGGCCCTGAAACATCATGGCCACATAATCATCCCCAGCTTGCAAATGCTCTTTCATCCTCTTCCAGGAGAACAATTCTCTAACCAAAATGACTTCAGCTAGTTTGGTAAGTTTACTAAGGTAGTTAATACTAAAGTTACTTGCTTCACATTGGTAGTGGTAAGACTATCTACAATTTCCATATTGATACTGTTGTAATTGTCAAAAATGTATTGTCTGCATCTTTTGTTTGAAAAGGTGAAAGGTCAGGGGGGAAACATTGCATCTTAGAAAACTGAGAAACAGAATTATTTCAGAGTTTCCCATTTGTAATTCCAAATTGGATAGCACATTAAAAAATATCTACTTACCTGGTAAAATAAGCATAATAAAAAAAATATGTATTACTTCATTTATCAATTCCATTGATAAGTAATGTTAGTTACTATTTCTGTTAGAAGACTTTTAGCAGAGAAACATTTATTTGAATGGCCTCTGAACGCATGCTTACAGGCAGCCCATAAAATAATTGGTTCCTGTATTATGCAAGAAAATAGATTTTTTTTTAAACCATAGATTTTTTAAATAATATACTATCAAGTAAAAATAATGAGCTGGCTAACGCTGGCAAAAAATAAGAATGAGTTATGAAATGCATACTAATGAAGAGTAAACTGTATGTTATAAAAATAATGAGACTGACACCCTCTATGTTTATTAATGTTTGACTATGTATGCTCCCAGTGATTTACTGATTTAAAAACAACACTTCACCATCATAGCGCCTTTTTCAAGGTTGCACTCTCAGTCCCTCACCGTTATAATAGTTACAGTATTTGAAAGTTATATTGTGTTATATGTAGGATCAAAACCTCCAGAGTTTCTTAGCCATGACACATGTGTCCACTGGAAAATATGGGCATTCTTTCTTAACCGGGAAAAAGGTGCTTACATTTCTTGGTAAATATCCACCCCATTTCAACCTCCTAAATGGAATGAAAAGAAGTTGCTGGATTCATTTTTCTGAGTTGGTAAAAAAGTTGATTCAAGCTATGGTCCCGATATTAAAAAAGTATTTGATAATGTTCTTTATATTGGTTTGAGGTAGAGGTCCGAATCGAGTCCTACACTGAGGTCTTTAACAGATTGTTTTTCTGCAACTCAAGGACTCAACAACCTCTGTCTAGGACCATTTGTCACTTGTTCCTGAGTGTGTATGTGTTTGATGTCCCTTGATGGCCATCAAGCTGCGCGAGTCAGTGTGTCGATCGCTACATCTGCAGCCTAGAAGATGGCAGTGTCCAGGAAGGGTGTTGGTTCACCACAATTACGTCTGAGGCTTGGGTGCGGCTGTTTAACCTGACCTTGCCTTATGTATTGTGTCTTGTGTTCCTTTGTTTCCTATGAATCAAGATATATCCAGCACTGAGAGGGTTACCTGACTGGACTCTAGCTGCCAGTGGACCCACCCTGAGTTAGGACAAGCTGTATTTGCTTTACTGGTTGTTTTGTTTAAACATACCAGTATTCTGTTTAGCCGTTGAATTCTCAGAAAGGGATGGAGAAAGTCCTCCAAGAAGAGCCACCAGACAACAGTGGACTTGTTGAAATCTGGTAAGACTCTCAGGACAGAGAGAAAGGCAAGGAAACAAACAGAGAGCCACCCGAGAGGCCAACACAATGTCCAGAGGTGAAGCCACCTCAATGTAGGTTTGAAAAAGACCCAGACTGAGAGATGGGAGACGTGGCCTGCGACTAACCCTAACCCTAACTGCCCCACTAGAGATTGAATCTACTTTATGCCCAGAGCAACTTTCACTGGCTCAGTTCTGGGGAAGCATTGTTGCTCAGTGACCCCCTGTTGGGCCCATAATGAGACACCAGCACCCACCATCCCAATTAAAGTATACTGACAACTTTAAGTGAGACATGTCCCCGTCCTGTCTTTGCCTCAGCTGGTCATGATTATCCACTCTTCAGGAAACTCTCTGGTATCCACTGGGGTTAATTTTGGTATAACCCAGAATCACTGAAAGACTCGAGTAGTGTGTCACAAGGACCACATATGAAAACAACAGCTATTACCAAATTAATTAAATCTGTTATAGTTTCTGTCATATTTCATTAGTTTTTTTGGTGGGGTGAGTAAGACAGCAGAAGTTGGTAGAATTTTGGGGTCACCAAGTCTCCGAAACCAAGATTAGGCACCACCTGCCTAAAAAGATATTCGGACGGGTTTCCAGACGAAAGCCTCTGCTGACACCAAATCACAAACTTAAGCACCTGGAGTGCACTAATTGTCATTGGAACTTTGATTGGAACCGGGTCCTGTGGTCTGATGAGAATAAAATGTTGCTTTTTGGAAACAAACTCCAGAGGTTGTTTGATTGTTTTACTTCCAAAGGCCCTGAGAACCTTGTCAGGATACTACTAAATAACTAAACAATAGCTTTTTGCAATGACCTTCACAGTCCCCTGAACAAAATCCCATTGAAAACCTGTGTTAGCTGAAGAGGGTTTGGTTTTGTCCACAAACAAGGACCAATGACTCAGAAGGATCTGGAGATTTTTTTTTAATTTAGGAATGGTCTCAAATCCCTTCCTAAGTATTTTCCTACCTCATCAAACATTAAAAGAGACAATGCAGAGCTGTTATCTTGGCAAAGGGTGCATGATTTTTGAATGTCAACTTTTTTTGTTCATAATACCTTGGAGCGCCAGTAATTCTGGAGGGCACAGTATGTCCCCAGTCTTACATAACAGCTAGGGTTACAGAAGACAAAGGACTGGATGCTGTTGCACTTCTACTAGCCATGGGTCCTGGAATCCACGGGGATAAATACTATGGAACAGTTAAAGTTATGGAACAGGAGGGAAGGAACTGAGACCTACCAGAGCCATCCTGGACATCACCTGGAAAGGGTCGCATTTAATCGTTGACAATGTCTGATAAACTACGAAGTGTGGTGGCAGGATGCCAGAAGACGGTACAACCATACCATGTTAACCTTCTCTAAAGTTGCATGCCCAAGAGGCAATGCTTGGTGTTGCTGGGAGGAGATCACAATTGGCGACCAGCTGATAATAACACAGTGACAGGAAATGCTGGAACTAGTGGACCTAAGATCTCCTCTCCCCTACTGGGGTGTAGAACCTTGTCCCAACACCATATTTATTCAATGTGAATAAAGATATACGCATACAAAGTGTTGGCATTTTAAAATGTTGAAACTATGTACACAAATATTTGAGGGTATACCCTCAAATAGTACGTAAGGACCAGTACTATAACCTCAAAGTCACATTTTTCTTTCAAATACACAATTTTAGAGTATAGAGCAAACATAAATAAAGGCTTCCAGTACTTATGGAGAGGCCTGTCTATCTCTGGATAATGCCAAGATGTTCACATACAGTGGGGAGAACAAGTATTTGATACACTGCCGATTTTGCAGGTTTTGCCACTTACAAAGCATATAGAAGTCTGTCATTTGTATCATAGGTACTCTTCAACTGTGAGTGACGGTATCTAAAACAAAAATCCAGAAAATCACATTGTATGATTTTTAAGTAATTAATTTGCATTTTATTGCATGAAATAAGTATTTGATACATCAGAAAAGCAGAACTTAATATTTGGTACAGAAACCTTTGTTTGCAATTACAGAGATCCTACGTTTCCTGTAGTTCTTGACCAGGTGTGCACACACTGCAGCAGGGATTTTGGCCCACTCCTCCATACAGACCTTCTCCAGATCCTTCAGGTTTTGGGTCTGTCGCTGGGCAATACAGACTTTCAGCAATACTAGACCACTCCAGGACCTTGAGATGCTTCTTACGGAGACACTCCTTAGTTGCCCTGGCTGTGTGTTTTGGGTCGTTGTTATGCTGGAAGACTCAGCCACGACCCATCTTCAATGCTCTTACTGAGGGAAGGAGGTTGTTGGCCAAGATCCCGCGATACATGGCCCCATCCATCCTCCCCTCAATACGGTGCAGTGGTCCTGACCCCTTTGCAGAAAAGCATCCCCAAAGAATGATGTTTCCACCTCTATGCTTCACGGTTGAGATGGTGTTCTTGGGGTTGTACTCATCCTTCTTCCTCCAAACACGGCGAGTGGAGTTTAGACCAAAAAGCTCTATTTTTGTCTCATCAGACCACATGACCTTCTCCCATTCCTCCTCTGGATCATCCAGATGGTAATTTGCAAACTTCAGATGGGCCTGGACATGCGCTGGCTTGAGCAGGGGGACTTTGCGTGCATTGCAGGATTTTAATCCATGACGGCGTAGTGTGTTACTAATGGTTTTCTTTGAGACTGTGGTCCCAGCTCTCTTCAGGTCATTGACCAGGTCCTGCCGTGTAGTTCTGGGCTGATCCCTCACCTTCCTCATGAAGGTCTGTGAGAGCCGGAATTCTTACTGGTTGGTAGGTGATCAAATACTTATGTCATGCAATAAAATGCAAATTAATTATTTAAAAATCATGCAATGTAATTTTCAGGATTTTTGTTTTAGATTCCGTCTCTCACAGTTGAAGTGTACCTATGATAAAAATTACAGACCTCTACATGCTTTGTAAGTAGGAAAACCTGATTAATCGGCAGTGTATCAAATACTTGTTCTCCCCACTGTACATTCTGATCCCTCAGATCCCATGAAGGTTGCTTTCTTGTTATTTCTCATAATTCAAACTTAACAACAGAGCTATTTTCCTACAGAGCACCATTGAATAACCAGACACTAAACCCCATGTATTGTCTTTGTACTGTGTTCTATCAGATCATATCAAAGCAATCAGGGAATTTAAGCCCTTGATACCTTATTGAAATGGTTTCTGGAATCGTTACACCCACTCTCTGCAGAGAGGAAACTATTGTCAATGGGCATCTATCTACCTTACCAATTTTTACAGTGCAAAATGAACAAGTTAGAAACTTCCTATGACATCATCCATGAATAGACTGAATGCACAAAGCACATGATATCTAACACTAGTGACAATCAAACACGTGTGTTGGTTGCTTAGTACCAGTCATTCAGACTGCTATAGTCATGTTAGGTTGATTTACTTTAGTGTGTGTGGCTGGCCTTCACTGATAGTGGCTGACAGTTGTCTGGTGGCCTCTGGGTTATTTGGGAGAAAAAGAGCTTCAGACAGATGCCACAGTTGTCAGTTGTTTGTGTACCAACGACTGGTCCTGGAATGTAAGGACATGTGTAGAATCATCAGACACAGTTCATACAATTGTCTGTGACATTTTTTGTTGGTTTGTGTGTCTTTATAAGCATAATGATTCAGACACAGTGTTGGACTTGCCTAGTAAACTGTGGCCTTGGGTTTTCATGTAAGAAGACACAGTGTTTTGTGTTTTTCAAGACTCATGGATTGAAGAGTTGTGTTGCTTGTCCTTTGGTCTTCTAATACTAGGCAGGAGTCTCTTGTTGTGGTCGCATACTATAGAAAAAGAGTAGACGTACAAGGGATGTTCTTTATTACAACCAGGACTGAACACGTTTGGATATGAACATGATAAAAGAACACTCAACGTCTGCCCTGGAGACTGGACCTGTCATGGCTGCCAAGCCATGGAACCTTCCAATGATGTGCCAGGCTATGGTGTACTCTCACAACACGTCATTATGCACAATCTCACTCACACACCCTGCATCACACACATCCAAACACCCAACACGCTCACACGCACACCCTTCCTCATCCATTATTAAATACTGATCCAGGGACGTGATGCTATATCTAGACTCCATCCCCAGGAGTGCTGACTAAATGTAAAAACACTGGCTGGAAATAACATGTGGGATTCATCCCAAATGCTGTTTTCATGTCAACAGTAGTGCACAACACTCGGGAAAGGATAACATTTAGGATATGTCCCCTGCAGAACTAACTGTTATACAGGGTGGAAACTCAAGTTATTTATAGGTGAGTAACAAAGTATGCAAAAACCTAGCCATTTAAAGAAACCTGCAAGATGAGCATGCTGAGTAATATGATAATAATGGGTGTGGCTTTGACTCAGCTCTGCCAACCCCAAGGTTATTCAGAGAGGGTTTACACTAGAATACACTGCTGAATATGTGTTGAAGATGCTGATTATTTTGTAATATAAACCTGAGAAACTTACTACCTTCAATGAGTCTCTCAATGAGCACTGCTGTGTGAAGAGACATATTTATAACATTATAACATAATTATTTCTACAGGTGAAGGAAACTGACACATGGTAATCTGATTAGGATTAGATCTTATTAGTTTAAACAAGCAAGATCAGGACAAGATCAAGACATATTCAGGTATAAAAGTGAATACCGCCAGGCAGACTTTGGGGTTATTATCTTTAAACTAATTATGTTACTGCTATATGATGCAGGTTCTTTGGTGCCAACACCATTTGCTGAAGTAAGACAAAGGAGTTGGGATGAATTCCATTGCAAGTCAATTTCCTAATGGAATTGAAATTCACTCCAGTCTTATTCAATGTCGACTTCGGGGATGGGTAGACACCGGAGTGGATGAAGTCATACCCTCTCTTTGAGAGTAACAGACTGGGAGACATGCTGGCTTAAGTTAGTGTTTGCCTTCCAACTGAGGTCTGAGATGATCGTACTTCACACTGATCAATCTCAGCCATTCTGGCTAAGAGTTTCCTAAGGTTAGAAGACGAAGCTTGAGATTTGTAGTGGTAGAAAGGAGCTTTCAAATTAGACCGAAAATAAGAGAGGAGGGTTACGTGTAATAGGGCAAAGATTATGATGACTAGGGTTTCAATGGGTAAACAAGAAAAAGAGATATGGACTGGGGTTTCAATTAGATTAGTCAACAAACAGCGTATGTCATCTAATCATGACAGAATTAAGAACACTGCCTGCAATGTGAGTTGGAGAGGACTGGGAAAGGTTGAGGTCAAAACAGGAAAGGAATGGACAGAAGGACGTAGAAAGAAAATGGAATGGAATTCTGAAGTAACAACAGACAGGAAAGTAGCTGATGAAGGTTCATTTCAGTAGTCTCCAAGGGCACCTGGAGGACAACATATCACAGCAATGTTTAGTGGAAATGGACAACTGACATGAACAACATGAAATGTAAAGGGGGACAGACAGGTAAGAGTTATTAGAAACACTCTGCCACCAAAACAACGACCAGGCACACTCAGACTTTGGGAAAACACAGAAAAGAGAAAAAAAGAGCAGCTGGCATAGCAGTATTTTCTGAGCAACCCATGACAGCTTAAAAAGTTAAGCGCATGCAAAATCTGAAGAAAATTTGAAGAACATTTTTAAGAAAACCTGATCTGGAGCACAAGACCTCAGACTTAAGCTTTCAATTGGAGCTTTCAACATGACAACGCCTTGAAGCACATAGAACATCTAAAGGAGAAATCTGTGAATGTCGTCGAGTGGCCCGGGCTAAGCCCAGTATGTCAGAGCAGAAACCAAGCCATGAGGTCTGGGGAACTCTCCGCAGACCCCTGAGATTCTAAGAGACCTGCTTTCTCTGTTGTTGCCTTAACAAATTGCCTCAACGAGGGTGACGTAAGTTAAGGTAAGTCAGATGTTGGCGGACTGACATTTGGGACAGATAAATGCATCTACTATGGTGAATATTAGATTCCACAAAATGGAGTGCAGAGGAAAAAGGCAGAAAGGACTGAAATTGAATCCAAAGACTCTTCTCATTTGATAATGTTTGTTTTTATGTCATGAATATATTCTGCATCTGGTCCAAGGCTGGTGGCAACAAGCTCTCTTTTCTTGTCCCTGTCTCTCAGTACATTTCAGAAAGATTCAGATCCCTTTGTGCTTCCCGCCTTTTATTATTTAACAGTCTTACTGATGAATTTGATTTTTTCTTCTTCAATAATCTACACACAATACGGGATAAAGACAGCTCAAGCTTTGGTTTTTACTTTGACCTAGATTGTCAGCTGTGGGACCTAATATACATGGGTGTGTGTCTGTTCAAGTCATGTTCAATACATGTAATGTATTACAGGAGGACTCCAATCAAGTTGTATAAACATTTTGAGGACGACAAACTGAAGCAGGATGCATCTGAGCTCAATTTTGAGTGTCATAGCAAAGGGTTTGAATACTTATGTAAATGTGATATTTCTGTTTTTTCTTTTTCAATTTGCAAAAATGTCTAAAAACTGTTTTTTGCTTGGACATTATGGGGTATTGTGTGTAGATTAATGTGAAAAAAATAATACACTGTACAATCATGGACGCAGCAACACAGGCACACTGTGCTGTATGTGGAGCCAGATCTGCACAGGCACTCTGAGATGTCAAGGACACAAATGTTGGTCAGTTGTTCAGTATGCAGTAAGGTCTGTGTTCAGTGAACAGGGGTGGTTTGCCTGCTTGGTTCAGTGCACAATGGTGTCTTAAGTGATGCATCAAATGTGGACAACCACATCCTTTGTGATTCACTTCCTGTCCCTGTTAAACAGCTCCTGTTTGAAGAGCAACGCTAAAAACAATCCCCAACCAGACATAACACAGACATAAGAAAGAATCAACAGTAGGCTATCTTAGCTAATTACATTGTAGAAATATAGCCTTTAATATGTATAGTGGTTACTTTCACAATATCAAACAATTTCTCTCATGTCTTTTCAGACTGTATACCACATCACTATAAAAAAGAGTTCCTTTACTGTTGTTGTTTTTGTTGTTATATTACTTTTTTCAATTCTGTTATGGGAAACAATCATCAGCAGATACTCCCTCCGGTTACTGAGGTCTAAAGACGATGTTTCACTAAATGTGTATTGGAGTGGAATGAGCAGTGAAGTAAGAAGTCTGGTTTTGAAGTTCTTCTGGCTTCATGTATAAAAGTATCAGAAAAAAAATATCTTGCTTTTGGGAAACTAAAAACATCTGAGACTGGCACCTTAAAAATTCTGCTAAAAAGAACTAAAGCATTTGTTATTTTGAGAGCGCAATGTTAGTTACCAGGTAAAGAACATAGTCATTGAGCTCATGCACCTTCCTTGTCACAATACTTGTTCTAGTTTAAATAGGTTCTAATGCATTAAATGGAATGCACCACTCATGATCATGACATAAGCATAAGGCTTCAGGTTTACCGCTTAGCAGGTGCAATATATTAACCGGATGAATTAGACAGTCCTTATTCCTTACTGGGCCACACCAAACAATGGATGGAGAGGAGTTCAGGATGTTATAGAAGCATTGCAGGTACAAGGTTGGTCTGGTTGTCTTAGGAAGTACAGATCCTTTAACAGGAGTTTTAACGGGAGATGCATTGAGTTTACTTGAAGTTTACATAGAGAGGTAACAAGTGTACAGGCATGTGCTGGGTATTTACAGGCCTTGAAATTTGGGTGTTGGTCTCTCGTCATGATAAAAAAATTTACTCAGATAAAGATCATATAAAGTATGGCATGATGGATTTGTCTAAAACACTAATACAAATGAATGTGTTGAATTTTGTGATGATATTTTAAAATATGGGGACATGACAGCAAGTCCTTATCATACAGTGTAGCACGTCGGCTAATGCTAATGGAATGTATTTACTTGTGATTCGTTTATCCGATTGACCCAGGGGTTTCATTTGTCTTTGAAATATTCTAGAGCAAGTGTGAAGTAGGGTGAGTAGGATTTTGCAGTTGATTGGCTATGTCTGGGTGGGGCTGTACATGTAGGAAACCGGTTCATTGCTCCACTGCAGCTATACTTTGAATCTCTGCCATGCTGCTCAACCCATGTCCACTTCAGCTTAATCTAACAGACAGGTTACCTGATATTCAATTCACCAATAAACTATGAATAAATATCTGTCAAACCCTTAAACACGCTTCACTCTGACAGGCTTGAAAGCAATGTACTTGATGGCACTGACCTCATCTAGAATGTTAAAATACACTGCTTTGGCATTCGCAATATATGATACATCTTAGTAGCGTTCACTGTATCATAGGTTTTGGTAGCACATTGTAATATAATCTAATGTAACATATCATACAAAATCAGGTATCACAGATTTATGTATCATATAGTACGTATCCCGCTGAGACCATGTTGCAACTTTGGCTGCTCATTACAAGCACCTTCAATCTCTCACTCAGTCAGTGTTTCATTAAAGAAACACACTAATTTAGAAGCATACAGTACAAAGAATAAACAGCTGGGATGTTAATGCCATTATATGTAACTTGATACACATAGTTGAAAAACAATGGCTATCTCTTAACCCAATGCGTAACTAACCATAGTATGGTATAGATACCTAATACTGTGGCTGCACTATGACACAGACTGTAGCCCTGCCTGTCCTAAAAGGGTCAATGTAGCCAGGAGAGCAGATGCTAATCTGAGAGTTCAGACTCTCTATATCCTCTCCTCTGAGAAAGACAGGGTTCAACATCAAGGAGTGGAGAGACTGAATGAGGGCATTGCATGACAGAATGGAGTGAAGGAGAGGAATAGATTCAGTTTGGGTATTAGAGGAAGAGATGATAGAGAGGGGAGGTAGGATGAGAAGGAGAAATATAGAGGGAGGGAGGAAGGGAAGGAAGAACAGCGGGACAGGAAGAGAACAGGAAGATGGGGTGAGAGAGAAAGGGACAGGAATATATTACATTACATCAAAGCACACTGTAAAGATGTAGTCTGTGATTTAGGATTAGGAACATGTTGTATATATGTGCATAATCTAGCAGTTGAATCATTACCATACCATGGTTGTCAGTGGCCAGAAGTCATGGACTGCATCTTTAAGTCAATGCACATTTCTATAAATTATACAGACCCGATAAACTGGACATCAGCATCAAACAAGTATTAAAAGACAGCAGGGGCTGTAATATCTAACTCACAGAGATGGTATACAAATTAGTGGATGTTTAAGGACAAAAGAGAAGCAGAGTTACAGTTGTGCTCATAAGTTTGCATACCCTGGCAGAAATTGTGAAATTATGGTATGGATTTTGAAAATTTGACTGATCATGCAAAAAACAATATTTTAATTAAGGATCGTTTTTTGACTCCTTTTTAAATCATAATGATAACAAAAATCACCCAAATGGCCCTGATCAAAAGTTTACATACCCTTGAATTTTTGGCCTTGCTACAGACGCACAAGGTGACACACACAGGTGAAAATTGCAATTAAAGGTGAAAATCTGTGACTTTTTAAATTGCAATTAGTGTCTGTGTATAAATAGTAAATGAGTTTATTAGCTCTCACATGGTTGCACTGAGCAGGCTAGATACTGAGCCATGGGGAGCAGAAAATAACTGTCAAAAGACCTGCGTAACAAGGTGATGGAATTTTATAAAGATGGAAAATTATATAAAAAGATATCCAAAGCCTTGCAAATGCTAGTCAGTATTGTTCAATCATTTATTAAGAAGTGGATAATTTGGAGATCTCTTGATACCAAGCCAAGGTCAGGTAGACCAAGAAACTGCCAGAAGAATTGTTCAGGATACAAAGAAAAACACACAGGTAACCTCAGGAGGAATACAAGCTGCTCTGGAAAAAGACGGTGTAGTTGTTTCAAGGAGCACAATACAATGATACTTGAACAGTAATGAGCTGCATGGTCAAGTTTCCAGAAAGAAGCCTTTACTGCGCCAATGCCACAAAAAAGCCTGGTTACAATACGCCAGTCAAACACCTTGACACACTTTACAGCTTCTGGCACACTGTAATTTGGAGTGACGAGCAACCAGCGTAGGAATTTCACTGCAGCAACGACGTCATTGCCTTTGGCTCTGGGAGAATACACCTGAATGCTTTTTGAAAGCTCAGAGAAGTAACATTGGATTTGACATCACTTGACATGGCAGTGTTTGTGGTGAAAGATTAGAAAACAAGAAATACCTGCTCTGTGCACCAAAAAAAGTGTATATTTGTTTATTTAGGTCGTACTCGTTAGCGCAGGTGATTGTCATGTTAAAGGATACTTTGCGGTTTACTTTTGGGTAAGTGAGGTAATGTTATCCTTCCAGCTAGCTAGCCTTAACGTTACTTAACTGTCAATACCGTTGCCTGTTTGTTGTCATCAAGTGAACGCTCCCAACTAAAACTTCTTAAATGAAACAGATTCCTGAATCTACAAAAATGTTGAGGGAGAAGTATATGTAATTTCAAGGATTAAAACAATTGACTTTTTTTCAGTTATAATAAGTTATTATTCAAAATATGATATTAAAAAATGAATAATGTTTTTTTTCTTATCAGCAATTCAAGTTGTTTATTTGTAAGCTCCAAATCCTCTCATTTCACTCAGAGGCCTTTGTGCCCTAAAAATTTTTGTGAAACCGAAGGCCAAATGGTCTTGCCCCTAAAATGACGAAATTCCAAGCCTGGTCACAACCATAAGCGCTATGTTTGGAGAGGGGTCAACAAGGCCTATAGTGAACAGAATACCATCCCCACTGTGAAGCATGGTGGTGGCTCACTGATGTTTTGGGGGGGTGTGAGCTCTAAATGCAAGGGTAATCTTGTGAAAATTGATGGCAAGATGAATGCAGCATGTTATCAGAAAATACTGGCAGACAATGTGCATTCTTCTGCACGAAAGCTGCGCATGGGATGCACTTGGACTTTCCAGCACGACAGTGACCCTAAGCACAAGGCCAAGTTGACCCTCCAGTTGTTTCAGCAGAAAAAGGTGAAGGTTCTGGAGTGGCCATCACAGTCTCCTGACCATAATATCATTGAGCCACTCTGGGGAGATCTCAAATGTGCGGTTCATGCAGGACGACCAAAGACTTTGCATGACCTGGAGGCATTTTGCCAAGATGAATGGGCAGCAATACCAACTGCAAGAATTCGGGGCCTCATAGACAACTATTACAAAAGACTGCACACTGTCATTGATGCTAAAGGGGGAATACACAGTAATAAGAACTAAGGGTATGCAGACTTTTGAACAGGGTCATATTTTTCTTTGTTGCCATGTTTTGTTTTATTATTGTGCCATTCTGTGATGATGTACAGTTCAATGTGAATATTTCTTTACAAATATATTTCCAAATCTCCAACGGTATGCAAATGTTTGAGCACAACTGTATATGGATTTTGTTTAAGCTTGGTATTGTAGATAAATAAAGAAACTCCTTGCAATGCCTGCAAATTATTCACGTTTTTGTTGACAAATAGCAAACGTTGTAATTTAAATGCTAATTTCCTGCAATTCTTCATACTTTGACAAAGACACAATATACATTTTAGTCGTTATAAAACACATTTCCTATAATTCAACAAACTTTGCTTTGTTTTATGTCTATTCACATCATATTACGGTCAAATTTCAAATAAGTCTCAAAGGGTTTTTCTCCGGATCAGCATTACCAATTGATTCATTCTGGCTACGATTCCGGCACGCAATCTGCCTGCTGGTACTATATCAGTTCATTACACAGCACAGTAATTATAAAGGGCATTAGAAGTAGATTAGAAAGAGATTAAGACATTATCAGAGTGTAGAACTTGACTGAGCTAAGTGCCAGGTTTCCATGACAACCGGGTTTGCCAAAACATGTCATATTGTCTACTTAAATTTAAACTGTCGCTGTGGAAAAATAGATACTGAAATATGATTTTTGTACTTGGTAAAGCAAAACCAAGCAGTAAACTCCTACCCCCAGGAGTATTGTGCCTGAGTATTAAACAATACCATCGTACCAACCTTTATAGCTGTGCTCTGTGACAGCGTCGGTTTTCACGATAACACAACATGGATTACAACAGTTACGACCGTCATCATAATGGCAGCTTAACCATTGACAGTTGTTGTCCCGAGGACAATCTGCAGTCCACATGTTAAATAAAAAGAGTGCCATCCCACGTGTTTAGATGCTAGACACCACCCAATTCCGAGGGGATACATGAAGCTAACTGACCCACTATACAGTATCTATAAAGACACTCACACACGCACTCTCTCTCACAAATACGAACACTGACCATCTTTGTTAATCTTCCTCACGGTTGACCTCTCATTCATAGACCATCTTGCTAAGCGAGCCGCCATTGAGGGCACAGTGTTCTGTATGTTTGTGTTCTATCCCTGTCGGCATGCTTTGTTATTGTGTTGAAAGCTCTGAACAAAGCTTGACCTTAGCTCCCCACACTCCTCAGAGACAGGCCTGACTAACTGGGGACACGCGGGCTCAGCGCTGATGCTGAGAGGTGACAGTGACTGCGCCACACAGGCAAGGCGTGAGTGATTGTGTATGTGTGTCTGTGTGTACAGGAGTTATTTCACTTTTTGGGGACAAACATCGCTGCAAGGACAATAAAACAAGAGCTTTCAGAAAAATACGCCATGAAGCACTGTTTAGCTGAACGTGGATTATCCAAAGTCAAGTCAATAAAAAAAAGTTGTCTGTTTTTGTTGATGTTGGCTCCAGTTAATTTACATTTTCCCCCTTTAACGATCCCTGGGAAGCAGGTCTCTCAGTACTGAGGACCCAAGAGAAATGTTGCCAAGGGAGATGGAAAGTTCTAGACCTGCCAGTGACCTAACCTCAGTGTTCTCACAAGCTCCATTTAACAGATGTGCACACGTACACGCACGCACGCACACACACTCATACACACACAGTTTAAACTGTACTCTGTAAAGATAGTAACTGTTAGTAACACAAGTAGAAGATACATTCTTTGTATGCTTACCAATCGAGAGTAGGAGAGGAACTCACAGATGTAGTCTGTCAGTATTTACGTGGACCCATATGTTGATTTGAGATCAAGCTTAAGTTCAAAAGATGAAAAGTAGACTAACTAGGCTAAAGCTCTAGACACGTCATGGAGCTCAAGCATCCAGTCTCTTTTCCCTTTCATTTCACATCACTTTACCATGAATAGTTTGCAGGAAAAGGATACTTTTCGATGAAGAGATTTCGTTTTGAGGAACAACTTTGTTTTATAGAGGACTGAAGTAAACCAGTAAAATTCACTGCCATTGTATGTAACACTCCATTATGAAAATCTAAAATGCTAACGAGATTAAACAAATATAACGAAGAGATTGAATATCCTGTAAAGCTTAAATCTTAAGCAAAAGGAAATAACCCTAAAGACAGAAACATGTCCCGACAGAAATACCCCCATCAGCTTCTTTCAGTTATTTGAATAATATCTGGTTCCTTGGGCATTTTTTGTGTGTTTTTTTTAACATTACTGCGCTGCGTGCTCTCTGGGGCTTTAGTCTTGGTATCTGTATGCACTTGGTACTAACTGCTGGTGTCAAAATAAAGTGCACTTGTCTGAATTGTGATATTTTTTAACAATGACCAATATTTGTCATTCCCTGACTGTTTATTGGCCAGCTCGTCTGGACTCAAGCCTGGCCATTCTGTTGAATACACCGTGTGCTCAAAATAATAGCTCCACTATTTTCTTCAGTATTTTAGAGGAATAGTCTGGTTTGAAACGGAGGCATGTGAAATAGAGACATTACACTCAGTTGTGGTGCACTCCCCTCCACCTCAATCCTCACACAGTGACACAGCATCGTAGTATTATTATTGCCCTGCAAAATGTTTCAACTCTACTCACCCTCAGCCCACACAGACACCGTTGTTCACCTCCGTTCCTGATGTGTTGTCTTCCAGTTTGCTCCCACCACTCCTCTCGTCCTCTCGCGTCCCTGCAACTTTACAGCAGAGTGCGAAGAATGGAGTAATCTACAAACAACCCACATTATAGAAATGGTATGTTTACAGATCAAGGTAGCATCTCAAAACAATCCCTTGTTTTCATATGTTCACTACAAACTATGTTGTGATATGACTTCATAGCCTAGGTTCCCTGTTTTTAGTGTTACTTCATGGAAGCTGGGTAAGTAGATGATCCTGTGTTACTGCCCTGTTAATACTGACATGTTAACATATTGTATGTATAGTATTTATGTGTGTTTTGTATGTGCGGATATTTACAGTGGATATAAAGTCTACACACCAATGTTAAAATGCCAGGTTCTTGTGATGCTAAAGAATGAGACAAAGATGAATCATGTAAGAACGTTTTCCACCTTTAATGTGACCTATAAAGTGAACAATTCAATTGAAAAACAAACTGGAATCTTTGAGAAAAAAAAAGAAAAGAAAGAAAAACAGACAATAACCTGGCTGCATAAGTGTGCACACCCTTAAACTAATACTTTGTTGAAACACTTTTTGATTTTATTACAGCACTCAGTCTTTTTGTGTAGGAGTCTATGACCATGGCAATATTTTGCCTGCTCTTCTTTGCAAAAGCGCTCCAAATCTGTCAGATTGCGAGGACATCTCCTGTGCACTGCCCTCTTTGAATCACCCAATAGATGGTCAACTGGATTCAGGTCTAGGCTCTGGTTGGGCCATTCCAAAACGTTAATCTTCTTCTGGTGCTTTTGTGGATTTGGTTGTGTGCTTTGGGTCATTGTTGTACTGAAAGGTGAATTTCCTCCTCATCTGTCTAATGGACGCCTGAAGGTTTTGGACCAAAATTGCCTGGTATTTGGAACTGTTCATAATTCCCTCCACCCTAACTAAGGCCCTGGTTCCAGCTTAAGAAAAACAGCCCCAAAGAATGATGCTGCCACCACCATGCTTCACTGTGGGTATTGTGTTCTTTGGGTGATGTGCAATGTTGTTTTTGTGCCAAATATACCTTTTGGAATTATGGCCAAAGGTTCAACCTTGGTTTCATCAGACCATAGCACATTTTCCCACGTGCTTTTGGGAGACTTGATGTTTGTTTTTGCAAACTTCAGCCGGGCTTGGATGTTTTTCTTTGTAAGAAAAGGCTTCCGTCTTGCCACCCTACCCCATAGCCCATTCATAAGAAGAATACGGGAGATTGTTGTCACATGTAGAAATTCCTGAAGATCCTTTAATGTTGCTGTAGGCCTCTTGGAACCCTCCCTGGTCAGTTTTCTTCTTGTCTTTTCATCAATTTTGGAGGGACATCCAGTTCTTGGTAATGTCTCTGTTGTGCCATATTTACTCCACTTGATGATGACTGTCTTCACTGTGTTCCATGGTGTATCTAATGCTTTGGAAATTAATTTTTACCCTTCTCCTGACTGATATCTTTCAACAATGAGATCCCTCTGATGCTTTATAAGCTCTCTGCGTACCATGGCTTTTGCTCTGAGATGCAACTAAGAAAATGTCAGCAAAATCCTACTATAACAGCTGAACTTTATTTGTGATTAATTAGAGTCACTTTAAATGATGGCAGGTGTGTAATGACTTCCAGTTTGAATATGATTGGTTAATTCTGAACACAGCCACATCCCCATTTATAAGAGGGTGTGCACACTTATGCAACCAGGTTATTGTAAGATATTGTAAAATGTTTCCCCCTTGAAGATTTCAGTTTGTTTTTCATTTGAATTGTTCACATTATAGGTCACATTAAAAGGGAAAAAAGTTCTGACATGATTTATCTTTGTCTCATTCTTTTACATCACCAAAAACCTGGCATTTTAACAGAGGTGTGTAGACTTTTTATATCCACTGTACATACAAAGCATGTTAAAAATTTGCAGACAACTCTGGAAGGTTCTCAAATGCAAGGTCATCCTGAGAGCACTTTAACTACAGTGTATGAACCTTGCATCTAGAACTTTCATTGTGCTTGTCTTGATAGCTAAACAATGATGGCAAATCCACCCTAAAGAGCTTTTGTGAGTTCTCAAAATAGTGTGTATCACAACAGTGAAAGACAGGAAGGAAGTTCGAAAAAAGGGCATACTTGGTGCTCTAAAGTGTCTCTTTCTAAAAAAGAACACGTCCACACAAGACCATCCAACAGTCAACATGATGACATGGAAAAACAAAGTCTATGGCCACTGTTTACGGAAAAATATTTTATTGGGAATTCATTTCTTTCTGTCAATAATTACAAAAAGAATAATAAATTATCAAAAAGAAATAAATCAACAGACTATGTAGTTTGTCATTCTAAATGCACTCATCTGTCATTCCATACACCCTACTATGCGCCACAAATAGAAAGACATCTTTAGTGGGGAAGGGATCTATAGTTAAACATCCATATTTCCATTTCTGCTTGAAGATATGTTACTGAATAGACAGTCAATTAGTGAAAGGTGACTGTAGTCTCAGCTTTTAGTACTTGGCGAAGGTAGCTGCTGCCTGAAAGAAATATGTGACCGGAATCTGAATAGCCTTTATTTGCTAAGTACATTTACACATACCCAAAATGTATGTAACTCGTGATCAGCAAAAAAGAAATTAAAAACATGGGGAATGTGCTATACTGTAATTTTCCAACATGTTGAATATATTGTACTAATTATGATGACACTTGCAGGCAATATATCCTGGCAAAGGTGACCTTGGTTTTGGAAAAACATTCCTGATATTTAGTTTATGACACCATTGACGGCAGTTTGACTTGACTAGAGTCTATGTTCAGCTTTTATTTTACGTTTCATTTCCACAGAGTCTTGGTAATACATCCACAAATACATGTATCCCCCTGTAAACGTTGAATTCTGATGTTTTAATGTCTGATTCTATAGTTTGTGATATCTCATTGCACACACACACCCACCCACACACACACACACATCCTTCAGTGTAAGTTAAAACATTCTCAAAGTCTTGCTCTTTCAAAGGTCTTCCAGTTGGGTGCCCATTCTGATCTAGCTTAGCCTTTCTGCTACAGCGCTAATGTCATCTTGAGGACAGACTATCAAAAGGACGTCTATAAATATAGCTCTGCAGCGGCGCCCCCTAGGGATGTGTGCCTGTGTGTGTGTGTGTGTGTTGTGTGTGTTTTGTGTGTGTGTTTGTGTTTTGTGTGTGTGTTTTGTGTGTGTGTGTGTTTGTGTGTGTGTGTTTTGTTTGTGTGTGTGTGGACACCCATCAACCTTGACACCATTACTCACTCCATCACTTTTCCTTACTGATATAGCCCACTGAATACTGCGTATATGGTTATTTGACACAGTGACGCAGACAGACAAGCAGACAGACAGGTAGACCCAGACAGACAAGCAGACAGACAGGTAGACACAGACAGACAAGCAGACAGGTTGGATGTATACAGTTCTCAACTCCATTCTCCTTTCAATATTCTGAACAGTCAGTCACATGTTAACATGTGAAGACTCCTGATATGTTACATCACACCTCTACTGACTGATCTGCCACTTGTCATTTGCAACCCTCTCCATTGTCAACTTGTAATAGCCAGTACCCCCCCCCCAAACACTGCTTTCACTTGACTACAACAGGCTCACACCAACCAGGGCATCTTGTCCCTAATTGAAGATGTTACAGTTTATTTGTTAATTAAAGGAAAGAACATTGGGGACAATGAGAATAGCGTGAGCCATCCAGACTGTGGCATCGTGAAGAATGATTGTGATGAGGACACCAGAAAGCTGCTCAGTTTGTTTGTTCTCGTTACAGTGACTGTGATGATGTGAAAGGAAGACAGGACATGATTGGATGTTCTATCTTGGCAGCAGTTGGGATTGAGTGCAACATCAGGCACAGAGCATCCAAGGGCGCTGTGCTTCAGGGCACTGTCACACTGGCCTGTTGATTTTCAGTGTTTATGACGTTCATATTGTCTCTCTGTCGACTGTCTTGCTTTCTGTGCTATCTCTGAGATGAGTACCTTTTATATATAGAATACATATGGTTTAATCTATGTCTAATATTTAAAGAAGAGAAACCAGCTAATTAAACCAATGATTTACTCAGACACAGCAACAAACACATACAGAAATGTTGTCATGAGCATAGAGAAACAATTTTAAGTTTAAATAAGGTTTTTCCTTTTTCTGTGACAGATTGAAGATGTAGACAATGTTCAAACAGGTTTTATGCAATTTTATATCTAGTAGTATAGTATAATATAGTATAGTAGTATAGTACGTTTTGGCCTACGTAGTATATTACATATTTATTTGAATATATTATTAATATGGGTGCTTGCCCCACAGACCTCAATTGACCCATAAGAGCTGATCTCATTGTTCATTTGATAGAGAAAGGGGAAAGGGAGACATTCAGAGTAAGAGAGAGACAAGTGGAAGATAAAGAGAAATAAACAGTCAGAGGATAATAGTACACAGAGAAAGAAAGAGGAAGGCTAGATGGAGTATATACTGCCTTATTTGGACAGGACCCCATGGTTCAGGTCAGGATATCCACCCAAAAATGTCCTCCTGTTGATAAGCAACACGGCCAGTCATTGAAATTTGACAACTGTTATAATAGCGAGATCCAGGCAAACAGCAGCCACGGGTGTAATATCTTACATGTTTCCTTAGGTATACAGACCTTTAGGCATTGGTTCCAAGATTTCTTTAAACTAATCTGTCATTTTGTTACATTTCCTTATATAGAGAAACTGAATATCCACCGAATGTCCATTATAAAACTAACTTTCCCTTGCGTGATTTAGAGTAGTTGTGAATGTTAACTTAAAGCCACTTAAATGCCACTACTTTGCACACGGAGAATACATTCTACACACCAAACCTTTACGTTTTTCAGGACACTGTGGGTCAGGACACTGTGTAAAACCCAATCCTGCACCCTACGCAGGGCAATATCCCCTTCACTGACTTTGGGCACTGGAATTTGATACTAAGTCCAGAGGGAAGGGTGCCCTCTATTGGCCATCTAACAACACTTCCAGTGGCATCTCCCGTCCAGGGATCATCCTGGACCGACACCACCTAGCACCAGAGGCAAGTCCACAGTGGGATACAATACCAATATTAAATGGAATTGTAAGTATTTTGTTTTTATTATTTATTTCAATCCGTGCTTTTACTACTTTTGTCATGTTTTGATTCATGTTTGGACCCCAGTAAGGGTTGTTGTTGCTTCTGCTATGGCTAAAGGTGATCTTAATAAAATGTCAAATCTTGTTCTCGACATCGGCATCTGCTTTCGTTCCCAGTGTTCAGCAACTGAGTGTCCGGGTGGGCACCTGTCTGATGTCTGCACAATTATAACAGAGGATCTAGGATCCTGGCAGTCTGTAATGGGATTGCTTGCCTTGTATAGTTGGTTTGTGAGCATTGAGTCTATGTAGGGGTCATAACCAGTCACAAAACAGCACATACATATAACAACAAGTAAAATGTTTACTTATTTGGTGGTATGATGCTATGCTTTAAATATATATATATTTTTTTTAATTAGATGTCTGAAACATTTTGAGCCAAATAAATATTTTAACCCGTAACCAGCAATTGGTATAAACAGTCAATTTTATTTCCCAAACCACAATTATGAAAATCCTCTGAGTATAATTCCTGGGTAATTTTAGCAAGCTAGTTAAGTTTTGACCAGATTAAAAGCTGTTAATGTTAGTCATTACTATCTCTCCAAAGAATTGATGATATAGCGATAAAGTTTGTCTACTTTATCGCTATGATACCAATATTGTGGTATTTTAATGCCAGGTTAACCATATTCACTGAATTCTCTCTGTTACAGAAGGCTCTGTGTCCTGTATCCAGGGTTATCCTTCACCAATAACACACAAGTGATTCAAAAATGGTTTGATGATGACCTCTTTAATTTCTTTGAGAGATGATTAGCTGGCAAGCTCAAAGTTCCAAAAATAGCTAACTAATTCAGCCCTCTAGCCTCTGGGGGGGAAAGTAAAATTGTACTGTACATAGAGGCTGTGTGTGTGTGTGTGTGTGTGTGTGTGTGTGTGTGTGTTGCTATTAAACCTGTTATCAATTATTGCTAGAGAATACGCTCATAATAGATAATTATAACCTTTGTTTGTTTGAAACAGTTTGTAGGGGAAATTATCCAACAGCAATAAGAATGTTACTTTTTTTGTGGATTATATTGATTATTATTTATTTCAGGGGCTGGCCCATTTTTCAACTGTAAAAACTGTAAAAATAATAATAATAGGCAAGATAACAGAGCAGGCTAGGTGTAACACTTGAGAAAACTGAAACAGTGGGATTTTATGATCCATTTTAGAAGTGTGTACTGATGGAGTGGTTAGAGAGCTTTCCATAGGCAAAGAACAAGAAAGCAGAAACCTCTGTCCCCATAGTGCTGAGATGTGTCTTGCCTGAAGTGATGAGTGTGAGGCTGCTTCCTGATTAAGATTATGTCACAGATGTATGTTCAGGATTAGTTGAAATCCTTGAAATGATCTGGCCTGCAGGCCCCAGGTACCACATAGCCATTGTTGATTTGCAAAAAGAAAAAGCTTAAGTCATCTGAAAAAATTTAAGTACAGTGTACTCAAGATTGTCTTTACATATTTGGACCTATGGATATGTAATCTTCACTTCAGCACTATTGATGAATACATGTAATCTAGTTTGACTATACATACAGGTCCAAGGTATTAAATCCTGTGACTGAAAAGTTAAGATATGAAATTCTTTTAAGATGAATTTTGCATAGAACATTTTGTGTTTTCAAAAAATGTTCCCCTGGCTCTCCCTTTTTGATTGATGTATAATATGCATTTGCATCACAAATTATTATTTACAGACGTCTTAGTGAAATAATGCAATCTGGTAATGCATTTACCGTAATGGCTTATGTCGTCTGGTTCCCAAGATTCTGTTGAACACAATAAAAGACAAATGATGTGGCTAGCACAAACATAATGGAATTAGGCAACACAATGACATGACCAAATTCCACCCTCCCACACTTATGGTCATAAGTAACCTTTCTTCTGAGGGCCTCTGATAGGTCTTTTGGTCTTGGCATGATGTTTTACTACACACCAATAACCCATATTATTTCATGTGCTGGTAAAGGAAAGGATGTACAATCTTTTTCGGAACAAGGAAATTGCATTTATGTTCATTTTAATTGCATAAATGGTTTCAATGTTCATGTTTTGGGGAGATTTGTTAAAATGGGTTACTTTTATTAATGAA
This sequence comes from Esox lucius, assembly GCF_011004845.1. NCBI lineage: Eukaryota > Metazoa > Chordata > Actinopteri > Esociformes > Esocidae > Esox > Esox lucius. Next base: position 27,452,523 of record NC_047569.1, read on the forward strand.
TATGGTTGTAATTTAGCTCAGATATCCATGTGTCCACATAGGTAAGAAGAAATGGTCCACTTACTTTTTTTATGAGTGGATTGTATACCAACGTAACCATGACGATAGCTGATGATACCACAACCTGTTCTCTGGTTACTGATGGAAATATTGTTTGTAATTTTTACACAGTTGTGCATGTGGAAACTCCCTGTCCAAACAGGGTAGAAACTGCTTCGGCTGGTATTATTACTCCAAGCAAAGCTATATACATGATTTAAGTCTTACAAAACTGATAGCGGATCACGGGTAGATTGTGGTGAGTGCCACAAGAACACATGCAAACATACAGCTGACGACAAATTATTTTGAATTAGTCCACATATTGGAGATCAATTAACTGTACTCACTTTTTGGCATACAGAAATGCACACAATAGACTAAAATACATGTAAATGTGGACAGTCCACATCCCCTTATTTCATAAATGATTGATGCTCTCCTTAAAAACCCCTTCCTACAATTTTTTTCTATCTATTTCTTAGTAAGTTCCACAGTATGTCCATAATATAAATGTGATACATCATGCAAAAACAATAGATCATGTGCCTTTCACAACACTAAGCATGGTTCTGGTTGTGTTTCTCTAATCTAATGTTAGGAAGTCAGATATGTCAGATATACCTGTAACTCAGGCAAGAATAAAGTACAGGAATTAATGATGCGATTTTAGTTGGGATCCGATTCTCGTTTCCAAGAAGTTTACACCATCCTATTGAAATCTTAAAGTGCAATATTGTCCTAAATCTCTAATTTTACAGTAAATCTACAACTACAGCATATTAATGAGCACTAAAGAGAAGCCCTCTAAAGTCCTTTCACATTAGTGAGTACAGTAAGTGAACTCTAGCAGATTGTGTGTCTGGCTAATGGGCTATTGTAAAAGGCAATAGCCCAGACATCCTGACTATGTTCCCAGAGAAACATAATAAGGACATCCTCATTAGCAAGATTAACATATTACACCAATGTTGTTTTAAGCATGACACTTCAAATTCAATGAAATCACATACATTTTTTAAAGCCCTTTTTACATCAGCAGTACCTAAAACGAAACCTAAACATTTGGACTCTGAGGGGCAGCTGGTCCTCTTCTGGCTGTCACTAATTGTGAAGATTAATACATGAGTTTTTTGGGGTCATATGAATGTTTATTGCACAATCAGATGACCACCAGGTCAACAAACAAAGGTGGTCATCGGCAGCACAGCCAGGTGGACAAGGATGAACCGCTGGGCTGTGGGCAGTGACATCAGGAAATATCAGGTAGCAACTAGATCTGCAACTCAACCAGGAGGACTTTAGACAGAGACAGCTGTTAGTCTTCCTGCCAGGTAGTCCTGACGTGTGGTCCAAGGGCTCAGGTCCTCCAGAGTTTCAACAGGACACCTTCCTTGGATTCAAAACAACACCTCAACATGCTTTTCAGACTGGTCCTAGTCCCCCCTGTCACATGAACTAAAGCAGCGTCAACAACTGCGGCCCCACCCCATAACCCCGGACAGGGCCTAGCAGGCAGGAAATTACTTTGCCCACTTTGCCAAGATCCACTTAAAGACATAGACCACCTCGAAATCATAGCTTTGAGGGATAACCCACATCAGTAAAAAGTTATATCTTAATTCAACCAATGTGGCTGATTGTAAAGCTTATAATTCAGCCAGGGCTGTAAAGACGATTTAAGGTACTTTTTGAGGGTAATAAGGAAGTAGGCGCAGGCAGGACAGGAGTTCAACTAAACAGCTAAATTTAATCATAATGAAATGAAACAGCACACCCATGTGTACAGTCAAACAACGAACAATAACCGACAGGGACTTGGAGGAAAACACTGAACTGAATACACATACTGGTGGGCTAACACAAAACAGGTGTGTAGAACCACAGGTAAAGGGACTGAATCTAATCCACTAAACAGAACAGGAAACTCCAAATAAGGATATGACACTAACAGGCAAGCAAACCAAACTATAACAGGGACCGGAACGATCCCGTTAGGCTGGAATCTTTACAGTACTATATTTTCCTGTCAAGGTGATATATTATTTACCAATAGTCAACTCATGGAAGTATTGCAAGGGTTTTCAACTGGTTACTGCGGTATATGGGTGTGCTTTGAGGAACTCTCAGGTATGCCACCGAACCTTTCTTAAATACTGATTGGGACTTTCAGATAAACGTGGAATTCAACACATGGAATTCTGACTTCAGAGCAGGGCCATGGCCAGGAATCACTTAAAACCTTCCTTTTCGACTTTTTGGAAAGGAAAGAAAAAGGTGCAGTGCTCTCTTAATTGTTTCCGGAGCTGTATGTGTCAGTCTCATTTGCCACACATTTAAATGTTGCTGTCACATTTCCTGTTTGAGGGAATCCTGATATTTTAGTTTCCAGTCCAGAGTTCTCAGCTCAGACTGCTATTGTGCATTATGAGCAAATGTATTCATACATTTTGCTTTGTTTGTGAGTCTGAAAATCAGACAAATTGAATTAAGCTTCACTATACTGGAACAATAGAAACAGAGAATGGATTAATGGCTTAAAGTTTCCGCCTTTTGCATTGCATAAAACCTCTCGTCTCTAGTTCAAACCACTTAAAACTAAACACCTATTTAAAACTAAATGTTTTTTTTGCAGATTTGCAAGACTCTTAAAGGGGTAGACAAACTAATTATGCTAACTAGGAAAAGATGAAAAAAATAACCATATTCTATTTAAACGTTTTGCATTTGTCACAGAAAAAGATTTGTAATCCCATCGAGGTGTGCCACATAAAAAAGAGGAAAGGATGGGAATAATTGGTATATACACACATTCACAGAAGACTTGCAAGCAACCTGTATCATAATTTTTTTTATTCTAAAACCCTGTTTTTTAAAAAAGCTGGGATGCTGTGTAAAATGTAAATTAAAACAGAATGCAATGATGTGCAAATCATGTAATCCCTGTATTTAAAAGACAACATATCAAATGTTGAAACAGAGAAATTCTGTTGTTTTTGGAAATAATATGCCCATTTTGAATGTGATGCCAGCAACACGTTTCAAAAAAGTTGGGACAGGAGCATGTTTACCATTGTGTTGCATCACCTCTTCTTTAAACAATACAATCTGTGTTTGGAATCTAAGAATGTGGTTCTTGCTGAAATAATCAAGGCCTTGCCTGAAAAATAAGTCGTCTGGATGGCAGCATATGTTGCTCCAAAACCTTTATACAGTGGGGAGAACAAGTATTTGATACACTGCCGATTTTGCAGGTTTTCCTACTTACAAAGCATGTAGAGGTCTGTAATTTTTTATCATAGGTACCCTTCAACTGTGAGAGACGGAATCTAAAACAAAAATCCAGAAAATCACATTGTATGATTTTTTTATAATTAATTTGCATTTTATTGCATGACATAAGTATTTGATCACCTACCAACCAGTAAGAATTCCGGCTCTCACAGACCTGTTAGTTTATAGAGCTTTTTGGTCTAAACTCCACTCATCGTGTTTGGAGGAAGAAGAAGGATGAGTTCAACCCCAAGAACACCATCCTAATCGTGAAGCATGGAGGTGGAAACGTCATTCTTTGGGGATGCTTTTCTGCAAAGGGGACAGGACGACTGCACCGTATTGAGGGGATGATGGATGGGGCTGTGTATCGCGGGATCTTGGCCAACAACCTCCTTCTCTCAGTAAGAGCATTGAAGATGGGTGGTGGCTGGGTCTTCCAGCATGACAACGACCCGAAACACACAGCCAGAGCTACTAAGGAGTGTCTCCGTAAGAAGCATCTCAAAGTCCTGGAGTGGTCTAGCCAGTCTCCAGACCTGAACCCAATAGAAAATCTTTGGAGGGAGCTGAAAGTTCGTATTGCCCAGCGAATAGGCCAAAATCCCTGCTGCAGTGTGTGCAAACCTGGTCAAGAACTACAGGAAACCTATTATCTCTGTAATTGAAAGCAAAGGTTTCTGTACCAAATATTAAGTTCTGCTTTTCTGATGTATCAAATACTTATGGCATGCAATAATAATTTTCTGGATTTTTGTTTTAGATACCGTCACTCACAGTTGAAGAGTACCTGTGATAAAAATGATAGACTTCTACATGCATTGTAAGTGGGAAAACAAAATCGGCAGTGTTTCAAATACTCGTTCTCCCCACTGTATATTCTTCAGCATTTATGGTGCCTTCACAGAAGTGCATGTCACCCATGCCATGTGCACTAATGCATCCCCATACCATCACAGATGCTGGCTTTTGCACAGTCCATTGATAACAAGCGAGAAGGATCCTCTCTTTAGACGCAGCATCCATGATTCCCAAAAATAATATCACATTTTGATTTGGCAGACCACAGGACCCAGAGAAGGCGTTGGCATTTCTGGATCTTGTTTATGCACGGTTTCTTCTTTGCATGGTAGATATCTCATTTGCATTTGTTGATGCAGTGATGTACTGTGTACTGTGTTCCTAAGCCCATGCCGTTATTTCCACTACAGCCACTCTGTTTTTAATGCAGTGCCACGAGAGAACCAATATTGGTTTACGGCCTTGTCCCTTGCATACAGAGATTTCTCCGCATTCGCTGAATCTTTTAATGATATTATGTACTTTACATAATGGGATTCCCAAACTCTTAGCAATTTCACATTGAGAAACATTATTCGTTTTTCACAGAGTGGTGACCCCCTCCCACCCCCATCCTTACTTCTGATAGAGTCATCTTCTCAGGGATGTTCTTTTTATACCCAATCATGTTGCTGACCTATTGCCAATTAACCTAATTAGTTATGAGATGTTCCGCCACGGTTCTTTTTTGTATTTGTAATGGTTTTATTTTTTTATTTTTTTTATTACAATACATTTGTTTGCATTAATTTATGTTATTTAAAGTTTGTTAATATGGACAAACTTGTCCCGTGACCTGTTGCCCAGGTTCTCTATGTCAAATCTAGATTGAGTGAAAGAGGTACGTTAGGAGACTGCACTGGTTAGAAGTTTCAAAGAATAAGCATTTAGTTTAGTTAGAAAATGTTCTGCAAATAAGCATTATTAGTAGTGTGTACAGCTATATTGAAATATGCATTTCAATGGTTTTCTATAAATGGTTGCTTTGCGATAAAATACGTTGATTTAGTTGTTAGCATTCTCAGCCCGCCAAACAAAGTTGGCATGTCGCCAACCCACGATGTTAGCTAGTTCTGCAAATAGTAATTTATTGGGTATATCGGAAAGAAACATCACATTGGTGCTGCAATTTCGCTTTCATTCAAGTGTGAAGTAGGATGGCCCATGTCTTTAGTCACAGTTGTATAGGCTAGATTTCATGAATGCGTGAAAAAGATCAAAGTTGCCGCATTCGTGCAAAAACCTTTGGCATACAGTACGGTATCATGGGTGGTGTGGTTTATATCCTGTATCCAACTGTCATGTAGAGCTATTATTTGTTCACTTAATGTCCTACACTGCATTTTATTTGGAAGACAAGTATTTGACATTTCTGTATGCATCTTTTATCGAAAAGCTATTAAGATCGGTGCATTGAAGAACATCTGCTTGTTCTTTATATGATTGCAGGTACAGTAATTTTATTGTGTCTTTCTAATTGATATATTTCTGTAAACCCTTTACCTTTCTTAAATGCTCAGTCAAGTCTGGATTGAAAGAGAAAAGCTATTAAGATTGGTGCACGAAAGAACATCTGCTTGTTCCTATTCATATGTTTGCAGATTGCAAATTGCTCCATCACAAATAAAGAAACCAAAAGGGCAGTGTAGCCCTGTAGCAGTCCAGAAATCATATTACATAACCTTTCCAGTCTTTTGTTGCCCCTGTCCCAGCTTTTTTGAAACATGTTGCAAGCATCAAATTCAAATTGGGCATATCTTTTTCAAGGAAAAATAAAACATTTCACTTTCAACATTTGATATGCTGTCTTTGTACTATTTTCTATTGAATTCACCCTAAGTTCATGAATTGCAATTCATAATAACAAACTTGTCTCATAGCAGCAACCCAAAGGAGTGACTAGAGAGTGATGGTACAAGGAAAGTCTCGCCAAACATCCCTCCCCCAACCCGAACAGTGATGGGCCAATATTCACTGACCATGTGGTACCACAAAATGGGGCAATATATATAAAACATGCTTTCATTTCTAAATGGTTCATCCAATATGGGAAGAGCCTCAAATAAATAATTCAGTCTGCACTTTAACCCCAACTTCAAGTCAATATACAAATACTTGTAGTTTTCTGAATCATGAGTTAAATTAGGGCAATATTAATAGATTATTATATAATATTAGAAAGATAAATTACATTTAGCTAACTTGTAGTGACATCATTATCTTCCTCATTGAGATAGCTCTATTCCCAATAGCTAGTCTCTGTAATAGTCTTCCATATTTTTTTGTTTTTATTTTCTTTTTTCTCCTTAAATCCTTAAAAAAAAATCTACGTCACTACAAACAGAACCAAGGTTACACAAGTAAGCTTATTATCTCAGTGGGCCCAGCCTTGTGAACTGTAGGGGTTGACATGCTGCAGGTGCTATTGCTGCAGTTTAAGGCATATAGATCATGATAATACGAGTGAGCGGCCATCATTTAATCATGTTTAATATAAAAAAGTGTCACAGTGATACGTTTGTAACAGGATTACACTGTACTGTAGTCACCGAGGTAACAGGTGAGACTGAACAGTTGTGAATTTTACAGTATGTCCTTAGGAATAAAAACAAATCAGTAACCCACATATTTTCTCGACTTGCCAATCACAGAGAGAATATTGTAGCACCTCGCACCAGTGTAACAAAAACCAGTAACAAAAACAATCTTTCACATTGTAGACACTGCAGCCCATGAAATTAGCAATTACCTCACAAATACTGAAATTATGTCTGGGCATTATTGCACAGCATCCTGTTATACTGTACACATTTTAAATCAACGTTTCCAGGATTCGGACTGATGCCTTACTCCTGAGGGGAAAGCAAAACCATGCATACTGAGGAAAGACAGCAAATATAAATTCTGTTTAGTTTTTCATGTATATTTCCTTCAGCTCCCCAAATGAAAACCAAAGCCCAACCAATGTCCAATGCACAACGCTTGACAAGAGCCCTGGGACCAGTAAATGACATGTTACAGCTGGTAGCTGTAAATTCCAACTAGTCATCACTTCCTTATACTAACACAAAGCCTACATTGTTAGTTTCGTTAGAAGGCCTTACTCCTCGCGGTTGCTCGTCAAGCAGCTTCTCCTTGTTAAATGTAGTTACAGGTCAAGGGACAGGGAGAAGGACATTTTTAAAAGTGTACTGTACACAGGGGTGAATTTCAGGCAAGTGTGGAGTCATTGGGATTAGGTTTGGGTACCGTTCGCATTTGAACCGATACCAGTACCCAACAGTACCTTTCTTTTGTAATTTGTAGCGCTAACTTAAGCTGCGGCTACTGCGGGCGACTTGGCTTTCATGCTATCAAATACGGAACACGCTTCAGTTTTTAGAAATATGTTGTGTTTGACCAGGTGTTTCCTCAGGTTAGATGTGTTACCTTGACCAGCTTTGCATTTCGCATCACTAATATTGCAGCGATCGTTGTCTGCGTCAAGTTTTGAAAAGTGTAACCACACCTCGGACCGCTTTCAGCTCGCCATTGCCCTGACTTGGTGTAGAAACCTTTAGCTTAAAAAAATTACTACAGATTCCTTCTGGTGATTTATGATTACATTCATGCAAGTATCATAGTAAACATCTTGCATATGGCCTGTTACATTTCTTTGGCAGCAACTGTCCCACTGTGTCTTTTCAACCGGTTAATAATCATACTCACTTGGAACTGAGCTGTGGTGTCTCCTGACACAGGTGGACAATTGAAAGACAGAGGGACAGGATTACAGGGAGACAGAAAGAAACAACAATATCTGAAGACAGAAACAGGCTGGAAGACATGGTGAGAAAGGTGAAAGATAATGAGAGATAATGAGAAAGATAATGAGATGGGGGAAGCTGAGAGAGAAAAGGAGAGAGCAACCAGAAGCCGCAGCCCTGAGGCTTGAATTGGCACATTAGTGGTGAGTGCAGTCTAATTCCAGGCCAAGGGTTGTTTACTTAGGTGAATGAGAATGAAGGGAGGGCGACAGGGAACATATTGCAGTAGCTAGCATGATCATCTTAGGCTGCAGCAGGGCTTTTAAGGGCATCAATGAGTGTCGTTAGGGCCAGAATAACTTCATTAGTGTCCCCTGGACAGCAGGTGCGGATGGAGAAGAGGTATAACCATAAGAACAATGGCGTAATGTAGGAGAGAGGAAGGGACTGGCGGGGAGATACGGTCTACCCATTTAGTGCAAAATAGAGCAAATACTTCACAGTATTTGCCATTGTGGACTTCCTTACACCTGTTGTGGTTATTTAGGCCTGTGGAGTAGACCAGACCTTTGCTTGAAGACTGCCTTACCGCGGGAAGGATGCATTACCCATTCCATTAGAAAAACATAGAGACCGTTCAGATAGGTATTGTGGAATTGTTGCAAAATTTTGTTTTGAAAATAATTCAGGGATTTATATATGGTCAGCTTTTATGGATACTCCAATGTTGCCAACATGCACATTTTACATAGGCATTGCAGTTGTTTGTAATTCTGAGAGTTGCATGGAGTAAGCATGTATAACAACGCAGTTTGGTGTTTAGTTGAATTGTGCTTTTTGGAGGAACAATGAGTTCTTCCAGCGAACAGCCTGTCCATTCAGCTAACAACACCTGATTTTCCGCTTTCCTCATCAATGTAAAATCACATTGGGGCATACAGGAGCGCCACAGCGCCAAAGCCCTTTGGTTCAATATTTCCGAAGCCAGAGCCAGAACATTACTGTAATCATCAGTGGATCTTCTGGCAAAAAAAAAAGTATAGGCACTTGAGAATAAATAAATGGCAGAATATAATTCACCGTATGCTGAAATTGGCAGCATGAAGATTTAGTATGAAAAGAATCAAAAAATAAACTGATGAGAACCTGTTACAATGCTTTACCAACAAAAGGTTAGCTGAAACAAGAAACCGACAATAACATCGTTGAAATACTTTACTGAAAGGCATGACAATGACATTGGAACAATGCTTCACTAAAAGGCAAAAATAAGCAAAAAAAAGCCTTCATATCAGAACGCCCCTCCTCCCTGAATATAGTATAAAAATAAACAGATCTGAAAATCCGTCAGGGGAATAACCTTTTCATACATCAAGCACTGCTAGTGAACTTTATTTGCAAGCCATGACTGCGATTACTCTTCCTGAGCTCCAAATAAAAATCTAAGATAATATTCATAACAATACAATATAAAGTCTAATATGCTGACATAATACCCCATCTTGAAATACATTATACAAAATACTGTCTGTGTCTCTTAATAGACCCCAACATCCTAAGGTGTTCTTTTATTTCTGTTTTTGAATATTTTACCTGGGGTCCAAGTGGTCATGGTTCTACTGAGTAATGTGTCTCCCGTCATCTGTTCTCGACTTGAATATGAAGAGACCTCTAATTGTATGACTTGTGTGGTCCTGAGGTGTACTCAATTTGGGTGCCGACTGCAGATGTAGTCAACGTCTTTGAATTACATTGAGCCAGAAGAGAACACTGAGCCAGAAAAGACAGCAATCTGAGCCAGAAGAGACAACATGCTGAGCCAGAAGAGACAACATGCTGAGCCAGAAGAGACAACATGCTGAGCCAGAAGAGACAGCAATCTGAGCCAGAAGAGACAACATGCTGAGCCAGAAGAGACAACATGCTGAGCCAGAAGAGACAACATGCTGAGCCAGAAGAGACAACATGCTGAGCCAGAAGAGACAACATGCTGAGCCAGAAGAGACAACATGCTGAGCCAGAAGAGACAACATGCTGAGCCAGAAGAGACAACATGCTGAGCCAGAAGAGACAACATGCTGAGCCAGAAGAGACAACATGCTGAGCCAGAAGAGACAACATGCTGAGCCAGAAGAGACAACATGCTGAGCCAGAAGAGACAACATGCTGAGCCAGAAGAGACAACATGCTGAGCCAGAAGAGACTGACATGCGTGTCATTCACAGGTGAATAAAAAAATAAATATTGAAAAGTTTTTTTCTGTAAATCAAATCAAAAAGTGAAACCTTCATATATTCTAGATTCATTACACAAAGTGAAACATTTCAAGCCTTTTTTGTTTCAAGCTCATGGAAATCAAAAGTCCAGTATGTCAAAATATTAGAATAAACAATTTACAATACAGAAATGTTTTGTAAAATCTAATCAGCTAATTAACTCCCTGAGCTTTCAATCTCTCACTCTGGTTCAGTACACACAGCCATAATCATGGGGAAGACTGCTGACTTGACAGCTGTCCAGAAGTCACTCACTGACACCCTCCACGAGGAAGGTAAGCCACAAAAGGTCATTTCTGAAAGGGCTGGCTGTTTGCATTTCATTTTGAAATCAAGGTCCCAGAGTCTAGAGAAAGAGTGCAGAGGCACAGAATCCAAGTTGTTTGAAGTCCAGTCAGTGATGACTTGGGGTGCCATGCCATCTGCTGGTGTTGGTCCACTGTGTTTTATCAAGTCCAGAGTCAATGCAACCGTCTACCAGGAGATTTTAGAGCTTCCATCTGCTGACAAGATTTATGGAGATGCTGATTTCCTTTTCCAGCAGGACTTGGCACCTGCCTACAGTGCCAAAACAACTGGTAACTGGTTTGCTGCCAATGGTATTACTGTGCTTGATTGGCCAGCAAACTCCCCTAACCTGAACCCCATAGAGAATGGGGTATTGTCAAGAGGAAAATTATATACACCAGACCCAACAACACAGATGAGCTGTTTGTTACATTTGGGGCTACGTAGCCGTAGACCAGTCAGGGTGCCCATGCAGACCCCTGTCCACTGCTGAAAGCGCCTACAATGGGCACGTGAACATCAGAACTGGACCCCAGAGCATTGAAAGAAGGTGGCCTGGTCTGATGAATCACGTTTCCTTTTACATATATAAATGTTGACAGGATTATTCAATTTCTGTCTGAAAAGACAGAAATTTAATAAAAAGTTGTTTTTTTAAAATACAAACACTACAAAGAAAACATCTTGGTTAGAAGGAGCAAATGAGGGACTCTTCGTTATCAGAAGCAGGAATTACAATGGTCTAAGGTCAAAGTATGCATCCATTGCTTCCAGATGCATACTGTGCTACGTATTACATTAGAATGAGCATGTTTGTACCAAACAGTAAGGGACCACACAGACATTTTGTTTAGTCATCTGTATAGAGTCCAACATATTCATGTTTTCCTGATAGTGTCTGGCCCTAACAGGCTTCCACCCTTTGATTGCACTCAGTTATCTTGTCTCACCCCCACCAGGTGTCTCTCATCCCCCGTTATTCCATCCTACTTAACCTGTCTTCTCTGTTTGTTCCAGTTGCCAGTTCATCTTGTGGTTTCCTTGAGTCGTCCCTGCGGTCCTTTGTTTCTCGTGCCTTATCCCTAGCCTCTCTTTCCGCAGACCTCCTGTGTACTAAGGATGGGAAACCAAGGCTTTCTGAACCATTGAGGATTGCTTGAAAAAACGCTTCATTGCTCGAAGCTTTATAACACAATGCACAGCACGGACATCTGCTGGACAAAATATAATACGCTTGATTTAGACGTACAGTGGGGAGAACAAGTATTTGATATTCTGCCGATTTTGCAGGTTGTCCCACTTACAAAGCATGTAAAGGTCTGTAATTTTTATCATAGGTACACTTCAACTGTTAGAGACAGAATCTAATTCACATTGTATGGATTTTAAATCATTAATTTGCATTTTATTGCATGACATAAGTATTTGATACATCAGAAAAGCAGAAATTTGGTACAGAAACCTTTGTTTGCAATTACAGAGATCCTACGTTTCCTGTAGTTCTTGACCAGGTTTGCACACACTGCAGCAGGGATTTTGGCCCACTCATCCATACAGACCTTCTCCAGATCCTTCAGGTTTCAGGGCTGTCGCTGGACAATACGGACTTTCAGCTCCCTCCAAAGATTTTCTATTGGGTTCAGGTCTGGAGACTGGCTAGGCCACTCCAGGACCTTGAGATGCTTCTTACGGAGCCACTCCTTAGTTGCCCAGGCTGTGTGTTTCGGGTCGTTGTCGTGCTGGAAGACCCATCCACCACCCATCTTCAATGTTCTTACTGAGGGAAGGAGGTTGTTGGCCAAGATCTCGCGATACATGGCCCCATCCGTCCTCCCCTCAATATGGTGCAGTCGTCCTGTCCCCTCTGCAGAAAAGCATCCCCAAAGAATTATGTTTCCACCTCCATGCTTCATGGTTGGGATGGTGTTCTTGGGGATGTACTCATCCTTCTTCTTCCTCCAAAAACGACGAGTGGAGTTTAGACCAAAAAGCTCTATTTTTGTCTCATCAGACCACATGACCTTCTCCCATTCCTCCTCTGGATCATCCAGATGGTCATTGGCAAACTTCAAATGGGCCTGGACATGCGCTGGCTTGAGCAGGGGGACCTTGCGTGCGCTGCAGGATTTCAATCCATGACGGCATAGTGTGTTACTAATGGTTTTCTTTGAGACTGTGGTCCCAGCTCTCTTCAGGTCATTGATCAGGTCCTGTCGTGTAGTTCTGGGCTGATCCCTCACCTTCCTCATGATCATTGATGCCCCACGAGGTGAGATCTTGCATGGAGTCCCAGACCGAGGGAGATTGACCGTCATCTTGAACTTCTTCCATTTTCTAATAATTACGCCAACAGTTGTTGCCTTCTCACCAAGCTGTTTGTCTATTGTCCTGTAGCCCATCCCAGCCTTGTGCAGGTCTACAATTTTATCCCTGATGTCCTTACACAGCTCTCTGGTCTTGGCCATTGTGGAGAGGTTGGAGTCTGTTTGATTGAGTGTGTGGACAGGTGTCTTTTATACAGGTAACGAGTTCAAACAAGTGCAGTTAATACAGGTAATGAGTGGAGAACAGGAGGGCTTCTTAAAGAAAAACTAACAGGTCTGTGAGAGCCGGAATTCTTACTGGCTGGTAGGTGATCAAATACTTATGTCATGCAATAAAAAGCAAATTAATTATTTAAAAATCATACAATGTGATTTTAAGTATTTTTGTCTCTCACAGTTTAAGTGTACCTATGATAAAATTACAGACCACTACATGCTTTGTAAGTGGGAAAACCTGCAAAATCGTCAGTGTATCAAATACTTGTTCTCCCCACTGTATATATGATTGGAATACTGATACATATGATACTATAACAGTCTATAATATTAAACTTTTTTAAAACTGAAAACATTTCATAAGACTCATGACTGACCACATTTCATGTGACAGTGATGAACAGACAATATCAATCAATCAATCAAATCTATTTATAAAACCCTTTTTACAAAAACCCCCAGCCTGAAACCCCGTGGAGCAAACAACAACAGTGTTGAATTTCAGTGGCTAGGGATAACTCTCTTAGGCCGAACATTTTGGAAAAAACCTATAGAGGAACCAGGCTCAGAGGGGTACAATATCTTATATTATTTACAACAAAGTGATGAACAGACAACATTTCATATGTGTGACAACAAGGTGATGAAGAGACAACATTTCATATGGTAATATAGTCCCAAATTTCACATACTGAAGTCACCCAGAGCAGTGGTTTCTGATCTTCTGCTGGACCACTAGAAGCACACAGTTTTATTGTGGCCTTGATCTAGCTCACCTGAATCAAGTAGTCAAAAGTTTGATATTAAGTAGACATGTTTATTCAGGTTGTGAATATCAGCTGTGAAGATCTGTATTCAATGGTAAAACAAGCACATCTTGCTCACAAACATTTAAGAGTGTAATGTCTCTAATATGAAATGTTTTCATGTCCCCTATTCTCCAGGCCACTATATCTCTGATCTCTTGGACAGCCATGGCAGTGAGTGGCTCTGTCTGGATGATGCACGTGTCCGGAGGACAGATGTGGCCACTGTGCTGAGAAACAGAGCTCATACTGCCTACATCCTCTTCTGTGTGCAGGTACAGCTCTAGGCCACAAAAGATGTCACAGAACATTGATTATTTATGTTTACAGAAGTGAGAAAGCATATTGAGTTTTTCCTTTCATCTTCAATGCTTCTATACACAGCTCTGAAAGAAATTAAGAGACCACTGCTCCTTTTTCTGTTCCTTTTCTTTCAAAAGTTGAAAAGGAACGTTTTGAGTGAGAAACAGAAGCATTCAATTTGCAGTGGTCTCTTAATTTTAACCCTTCTGTTCCTCACTCAAAACCTTCCTTTTCAACTTTTGAAAGAAAAGGAACAGAAAAAGGAGCACTGGTCTCTTAATCAGTATCTTGCCTTAAATATTCAGATCCCATTCAGTGCTTTGTAGCTTAATCCACTATGTTTGTGTTTTCTATCCTTGTTAGCTCATCTGCCTGTAGTTTTCACAGACACTCTCCACCCAGCTGTTGCATCCCTTTAAATGTTGTGTCCCTGCCCAAGAGTTCCCCTCAAATGCCCACTGTTCATGCAAGATCATGCAGCCTTTGATCCCTTTTAAGGCATTGCATTTGCATTTATATTTTGAGACGATTACAACAAAGTGTAGTGGACATGAATCGTCATTGTCCCATGCTAAGCTAGCCCCCTGATGTCCTTACACAGCTCTCTGGTCTTGGCCATTGTGGAGAGGTTGGAGTCTGTTTGATTGAGTGTGTGGACAGGTGTCTTTTGTACAGGTAACGAGTTCAAACAGGTGCAGTTAATACAGGTAATGAGTGGAGAACAGGAGGGCTTCTTAAAGAAAAACTAACAGGTCTGTGAGAGCCGGAATTCTTGCTGGTTGGTAGGTGATCAAATACTTATGTCATGCAATAAAATGCAAATTAATTACTTAAAAATCAGACAATGTGATTTTCTGGATTTTTATTTTAGATTCCGTCACTCACAGTTGAAGTGTACCTATGATAAAAATTACAGACTTCTACATGCTTTGTAAGTGAGAAAAGCTGCAAAATCAGCAGTGTATCAAATATTTGTTCTCCCCACTGTATATATGTTATATATGGAGGGAATAGTTGGCCATTTGGGACACAGCCAAGGGCATGTGTTGGGCTACATCGTCCTTATCCACTAAGACACATCAGCCGGCTGACGCATCACATGTCTGGCATTTTAAACAGCAACAACAGGAACTCCACTGAATGGATCCTCTGAGCCTGAGATGCGATTAACAGCTCAGAAAACGTGCAGAAGCTGATGTACGTTTACTGCCTGGTATTGTGTAATCGAAAGGTATTGGAGTCTGAGTTTCACTGTTACTTCTAGGGCCTCAGGCTCAGAGGATCCATTCAGCGGAGTTCCTGTTGTTGCTGTTTAAAATGCCAGACTTGTGATGTGTCAGCCTGCTGATGTGTCATAGTGGATAAGGACGATGCAGCCCACCCCATGCTCTTGGCTGTGTCCCAAATGGCCAAATATTCCCTCTAATGTACTGTTTGCGATGGGCACATAGCGGTCTAGTCAAAAGCAGTTACTAAATTGGGTCTAGGGTGCCTTTTGCGTCCCAATTGTGTTTTTGACATCCAAATAAAAAATAAATCTGAAATCCCAGATGGGGTCCCTATGGCAGTGCAGTCAATTCACCGCCTTGCAGTCAGCTGCATCATTACCGAGGTTTGAATCCTGCTCATAGATTAGCCCAAGTTTCCTTGGAGGGCAATTCCTTTAGCTAACATCAACTGGGTTCTGAGGTCTAGTAATTATATATGGCTGCCTCATCACCCTAGTGACTCCTGGCGACTTAGGCCAGAGAGCTCAAACTAGGTATAAGGCTGGACTGAATGTCCCAAGTCTGCAGGGAATTGCTGTGATGAACCGAGCCTTAATCACAAACAGAATATCACAAGAAAAAGAAATACAAACTAAAAAAATAAAAATACTCACAGGCCCTTAATCTTAGTTAGCCCAGATCTGATGACTTGCATTACTAGTCCAGAGTCAATGTTGAAAATGCAGTTCAGGATCTTAAGCATATTGTAAAACATACTGTACAAACGGCATTCATAACATATAAAATAAATATAAACAAAAGGATGCAGAACATCACATATCAAAAACTGAGGATGCTAAAGACAAAGCTCGTATCCCTTTATGAAGGGGCATCCCTTCATCACTAACTGCTGGCAGAACAACGCTCTGGAGCATCACTGTAAGAGAAAAGAATGGATCATAACCATGAGACACATGAAAATGAAAGAGAATATTTCTAATTTGTAAGTATAATTTGTTTTCTGAAAATTGTCAAATTAACTTGCAGATTAATTTAGAGAAATTTATTTTACAGAGAAGCTAATTGCCTAGAACAAAGCCAAGCAATATGGCAGCCAAATCATAGGTGCCTTCCAGATTATGAACAACAAAAACTGACAATGAAAATATTGCAGACATTTTCAGTTTTATACGATTGCTTACACACTAAAATTTTAAATAACAAACAGTTGAAAACTGACACTCAAGAAGCAAAACCTCAGACCAGATCTTCACGACTATGAGCATATTTTCAGCCTCACACTTTTGGCAATACATGACAGTGTTTTGCAAAACACTAAACACAGTTCTCTACCTTAGACACAGAAATCTAACATGATGTCACTTTGCCACTTCCAAGCACTGCCTTTCAAAATACCACACCTATGAACCAATTGATCAAGCACGGCAGTCAGGTGTACAGACACTAACTGTGGGTGCTTAATTTTAAACTCACCCATCAAGCTTAAACACTATAAAAAGGCAACAGTTGAGTTTATCTGTCTTCAACAAAATTGGAAGGCAATGTTACAGGAAGAGATAGAGGGAGCCCATGGAGGAAGAGGGGTATAGAGAGGAAGAGGTAGACCCGGAGGAGGACGTAGACCATGTTGTAAACCATGAGATGACATTCAGAGAGGCTGGAAAGAGAGTTCAGCCCAACCTCAGCAGATAAACTATTGCAACAGTTTTCAATAATGTCCATCAGGTCTACCTGACAACACTGGGGTGAGTGCCTAAAAAACAACACATACAGATGAAACAACCGAGTGCCATTTCAAAGAAATTCTCAGACAAACTACACAACATTTTCACAGCAGAAGACCAAATGAATGCAGAGCAGATAAGATAAATTGTCATCTGGGACAATGTACCTTTCCACCAATCTGCTCTGGTCTAAAACTGGTTTCATCAGCATCCATCATTTTCACTCCAATACCTCCCACCATACTCTTCCATTCCTTAACCCCATTGAGGAGGGATTTTTGGCACGGCGGTGAAAGGTTAATGGTTAAAGGTTAAATCCAGCCCTATGTCAGGTTAGCCCTCATTCAAGCCGTGGAGGCCTGGGACCAAATTGATGCAGGGCCTGTACAAGGATGGATTCGCTCAAGAAGATTCTTCCCTCGCTGTCTTGTGAGAGAGGATGTAAAAAACGAATTAATTATAATGAAGAGCACAGTTTAAAACATATTTTCCGTTACACATTAGCTCCACCTGGTGGCAGAATTAAGAGGGATTTGTTGATGCTTCATTTAGAGACAATCTTCCTCATATAATATAGCAGTACATATGGAGTGTCTTACATACCTCCTGAAGTTTCTCAGATTTTGGTACACTTTAAGGTGGGCTTCACTAAGTAAACGCTTCCTTACTGCCAACCCACCAAGCCGGGCAGATTTATGGAGCGTTTTGGGATATTGTGGTCATATGCCCACTTTGTTCGGTTTTCTTCAGAAATGCCTTTTGCTCAGTCAGTAGCAACTGGCCACACCTTTAATGAGTCTCTTATGCTTGTCAAGCCAGACGTCACCGAGACATGGTGGAGGCTTTCACCTTCCACTAGTTGATAATCATCTGGACTGTGCCCCAAGGGATATTCAAGGCAATTCTAATGTTTTTATATGCATTTACTGATCTGTGTCATTCCACAAATATATCCCTTATTTTTTAAAGCACCTTGGTGCTGGTGATTAGGTGTTTGCTTTGAAATTCACTACGGCACCAGCATAAACTGATGAAATTATCTTCAGATTGTGTAAATCACAATTTAATACAGATGAAACAAGTTAACCAGGTGTGTGATATTGAAGGTGATTGGTTCATACTTAGGTAATAAGGATTTAAAAACCTTTTTAATTAATAATTAATCATCTAATTTCACAAAAAAATTGTGCAATATAGTTTGTAGATGAAGAACTTTTAAATGAATGAAAATGGAGGTGTAGAAATGATCCATTGGTATCATATTTATAAAATCAATTTAATTTATTTTTTCTTTTTCATAATTAGGTTTTTCATTCACATAATAAAATATGTGAATAAGTAATTCATATTGTTAAATATTTTCTTACAGTATAAATGTAATCACAATATATTTATGAATGTAATTTATAAAAGTAGCAATGGGTTAAAAATATAAAGACATATATTAACAAACAGAATAAAATACATGCCTGATATGATAAACATGTACAATATATGGATATTAGTCTATATTACATATCTAAAAGGGTTATTGCACATAGGATTGCTTACTAGGTGTTAACACCTTTTGGCAATGATCTTCCTGAACAACACTTCACGCTACTCCCACAGAACAATGAAGGAAGACATGAACATTCACTGTCGGGCTATCCTATGTCTTATTCTTAGTCCTGACCTACCTCCAATTGGGGAACCTCCAACTGATAACATTTTGAATTGGAACTCCCCGACTTAAAACCATCAAATCTGGTTTTCTTATTGCCATCAACAATGACCTCTTGCAGTTTACTAGTCCTCCAGTCACAACTCTCCTCATAGGGGCACATACTACACTTCCATGCCTCTTCTATATTCTCCACATCCACACCCTGGGGTTCCCTTTGCCCCCTCCAGAAGGCCAGGTAGCCCCTGAGCTCAGCCCTTAGCTGGGCCTCGTTGAATTCTACCTCTATGCTTCCTACAAGGCTTCCAGACCTCTGGTGGATGTACTCTAGGGTCAGCTTGTTGACGGCCTGCAGGTTGCAGAAGTTAAGGACGTTCAGAAAGTGGTCCACTAGCTCTCCAAAAGTGACTGCCGGGAGGCCCAATTTCTGAGCATAGATCTGGAGCTCTGATCCAAAGGCTTGGTGGGGCTGGAGCTTGAGATACTGGAGCAGGTTGAGCCTTGTCATAGAACCCTGGACCATGGAGTCAAACAGCAGCTTATACAAACCCACCTGCCAGACACCAAACAGATGAAGAACACAGAGACATAATGAAATTGAGTTCAATTTGATTTTAAAGAGAGAATATAGTTATATTTAAATTGAGGAAATGGAGATAGGAGAAGAGTGCAAAGACAAGAAAAGGTCAGAGAGACAGCAGAGGTCAGAGAGTGTGTGTTTGCAGCTGACTTGAAGTGTAGCCAGGGCCTTTTCTGAGATGTGGCTGAGGGGGCAAAACATTCAGGGTTGGGAGCCCCTTGCAGCCTACCTGTAGAAAGTGGCCCTTGGACTGGGCAGGGTGAGGCAGGGAGTTGTGACTGCGGGTCTTCAGTTCCTTTAAAACCAGTTCCCCAGACTCATTATGATACAGCTCATCAACCACACCCAGGAAAAAGACCCCCTCCAACACACCAAACACTGGAAACTCCCGCACAAGCTGGCCTGGGAAACACGAGCACACACAGAAACACACACATTCTGGAATGGCTATTTGGAACAGTTATACATGTTTTATCATCACTGGAAAATAATAATGTATAGGCCATCCTTGATACCATATCAATGATGTACATCTATTGCCAAAGTATAAATCTGATTTTGTGGCCTTTTTGACAATGTTGGCAAGACGGTTGATTCTATTACTGGGAAAATCCCTCTCCCCTGCTTCTCATGTTGTTTGGATTAAAGAAGTCTTTACTTCAGTAAACTGTAAAAGGCCTACACTTTGTGGTTCCATGGGTAAATTATATAGGATTAGACATATTTTCTTTGATCATAGTGTAGAGGAGGTACATTTATCTTCAACTTTTCATCTCTGTGAGTGTTAAAATGTAGCCTGATATATTGTTTTGATATTATTTGTTTAGAAGACCTGTGTATTTTTTTGTCCGTCATTCTGACTTCATGTCCTGTTCTTGACATGGTTATCTATATCTGCCTTGCTAAGAGCTTTGCACACTCTTTGCATTCTCTCAACCATTTTCATGATGTAGTCACCTGGAATGCATTTTAATTAACAGGTGTGCTTTGCTGAAAGTCAACTTGTGGAATTTCTTTCCTTCTTAATGTGTTTGAGCCAAGGTAGGGTTGATATACAGAAGACTGTGCTGTAGTAGTCTATATTATGGCATGAAAAGCTAAAAAAATGCAAAGAGAAGCAACAGTCCTTTATCACTATAAGACATGTCAGTCAATACAGAAAATGTCAACGACTTTGAAAGTTTCCTCCAATAGAGTCGCAAAAACCATCAAGTGCAATGTTGAAACTGGGACAGCCACAGGAAAGGAAGACCCAGATTTACCTCTGCTGTATATGTTCATTATAGTGAAATTGTCAATTAACTGCACCTGACATTACAGCCCAAATAAATGCTTCACAGAGTACAAGTAACAGACTCATCTCAACATCAACTATTCAGAGGAGACTGAGAGAATCAGGCCTTCATCGTCAAATTGCTTCAAAGGAGCCACTAATAAAGGACACCAATAAGGCCTATAATAAAATAAATTGACAAGAGACTGGCGGAAATCTGTCCTTTGGTCTGATGAGTGCAAATTTTAGATTCTTGGTTCCAATCGCTGTGCCTTTGTAAAATGTAGAGTGGGTGAATAGATGATCTCCGTATGTGTGGTTCCAACTGTGAAGCATTGAGGAGGTGTGAGGGACAGGGGGTGATGACACTGTCATGGCTACCACATCTTTCTGCAGCAATATGCCATCTCGTCTGGTTTGCGCTTAGTGGGACTATCATTTGTTTTTCAACAGGACAATGATACAAAACACACCTCCGGAATGTGTAAGGGCTATTTGACCAAGAAGGGCAGTGATGGTCCCACATCAGATGATCTGGCCTCCATATTAACCCAACCTCAACCACACTCAATAAAAAGATCACTGATGTATAGTGTACCATACCTGCCTTCAGACCTGAGACCATCTGTGTCAGCTTCATTAGTTTTAAAGCTTCCCTGTCCTCTCTGGTTTGAACAACAAAAGTCACAGCATCCGGGTTGGCCTCCAGTTCTGAAAACAAATACAAGGAAATGGATCACAGTCACTAGCTACCTCCACATATTCCAGAGGAAAATCAACAGAACTTCCAGGGAGTGATGTTGTAGTTGTATTTATGGTGTTGGGAAAGTCAACGTTACCAAATGACTTCTGTTAAATGAAAGAAGCTTATAAACCAACGGCATTCTCCCATTCAAAACATTATCATGCTTTTTTGCTAGGGTACAATGTGATGCTTGCCTCTAGCCAGATGAATACTGCTCCCTGTAATCACTGCACTCTTTTTCATTTCTCTCCTCTTCACGTGGGGCTGGAGGAACCCATAGATGACCTTAATCTCACACCAGGACTGCTCACACAGCTGAGTAACACTGAGGTGACGCTTGTTGAACCTCTCCATTGGAGTCTGGTCGGGGACAGTCAGGCAAGCAGCGCTACGGTTTTTGCTCAGCCTCTCGAAACGGGACAAGTGTGGCCTGATGCACACACAAACAAACAAACAAAGACACACACACACACACCGATGAACAGAAGCTGTTTGTTTTACGCCATCACACACACTTTTTGGGGGGAACCGTGGTTAAAGGAACATGCAAATATAGAACTATGATCAAATGCTTAAATATATATTTTTTTTTATGAAACACGAAAATGACCAGTGTATCAAAAGTGTTGTATTTAAGTTATTATTCATCTGTAAGTGTTTTATTGAGCTCCATATATCTTCATATGTGGACCAAGTCTCTAGTTTTTGCCAGTGACAATGTGTATGTGCATAAGTATAAATTATTGACCTGCGATAATTTACATTTTCACACTTTTACACTATAGAAATGTATAAAAACACTTGATTGCAAACTAAGAGTGTTTTTACACTTCAACAGTAATATTTAGATGAACAAGATTTGATGCTAGATTTGAGGGATATAAAAAAAATGTAATAATGTAAACAGGTTAATATTTTTTTGATTGAAATGCAAACCAACTAAATGTAAAGACAGGGTGTGTACACTTTTATGGCACTTAGGACAACTGCAGATCAAGGGTTAAACAGTATGTTTGGGTGGGTTTACCGTTTCTTAATGAGACCATTGATCATCTCCTCTGTCTTGGCTAGGGTCTGGCCATCATCCCCCACACACACAGTCGCTGTGCTCAAACTGTTACTGGGAACTAAACTGGGAGTCTCATTGGTGCCTTCATTGGGAATCAAACTAGTCATGTCACCAGGAGTCACAACGGCACCTTCATCAGGAATCAAACTGGTCATGTCACCTTCAGGAATCAAACTGGTCATGTCACCAGGAGTCACAACGGCACCTTCATCAGGAATCAAACTGGTCATGTCACCAGGAGTCACAACGGCACCTTCATCAGGAATCAAACTGGTCATGTCACCTTCAGGAATCAAACTGGTCATGTCACCAGAAGTCACAATGGCACCTTCATCAGGAATCAAACTGGTCATGTCACCAGGAGTCACAATGGCACCTTCATCAGGAATCAAACTGGTCATGTCACCAGGAGTCACAATGGTACCATGACCAGGAATTAGAGTCAAATTGACTTGTTCAGGAGCGGCTAGAGTAGTTAAGATAAAGAAAATATGAGAAAGATAGTTAAGAAAAAGTTGTTTTGTTAAATTTAAATACATTTTGACCACACACTTTATTATTTATACAATACCGTCCATAAATATTTACCAATGGCAAATGTGGCAAAACCTGAATACAGTAATATTCAAAATGCTCACATAGACTTGTTTGGCATACCTTTGCAGGCAAACACGCTGCAACTTTGTGATGACAGCATGCTATAACAGCTGACGATGCATCCCATTCCATATAGATTTATAACATGAATCTAACAGGCTACAGATACCTGAGGCCATACTCTCTCCAAGAGTCACAACAGGGTAAACTTTAAATGTACAGTATTTTCAACAGAATATTGCCACTGGTCAATATCCACAGTCGTGTGTTCCTAATATCCCAATTTTTAACTAACTCAAAAACTCCTTTAAATTATCTTGTGTCATTGCATACCAGTCAGTTATTCTAAGGTTTAGCCAGTGTGGCAGCAAAAAGGTCCAAGAAATTGGAACAACATTTATAATTGGCCCATTTTTGTCTCATGAGACTCCAAAAGGCAAGGCCCATTATATTCAGTGAGGCCCTTTAATATTAGCCAGATAATCGTTTTGACGAAATTGTATTGTTAAACCGGCTGAAAATGTATCTGTCCATCCGGTCACAACAGCTAGCATATCTTGTGTGATAGTTATTTATTAATAAGCAGTTATACTCACTTAATAGTTGACTTTGTACTGACTAGTTCCGCGTCGCTTATATCACCCCAGTCTTCTAATAGAGTTGTGTTTGAAATCACTACAAACATTTTTAAAAGTGCTTTACTATATTACGACTGAATATTTTTGCTCATAAATACTCTAGGTAAGCTAAAGATCAGAGAGTTCGTGTTTCTCATCAATGCACTCCGGTCAGGTCCCTTTCCCCTATTAATAAACATTAGGGTATTATCTCGTATTGCGGATATTTTGCCCAGACATGTTCGAGTAGTCACACCTCTTATTGACGTCAGCATTGTTAGAGTCTATGGATGAACGAGAGGCATTCAGCTCCAGCGTGACTCCGGTATCTCGCCAAAATTAGCCTATTTTGACCCTTGCTGGAAAATAAATGCGATAATATGCTCCTTTTCGGTCAAAAAACGTCTCCGAAATGGAAATTCTTCAGAAATTCTCACTGAAATTGAATGGAAAAAAGTTTGGCAAAAGAAATACGAAACTTAAATAAATATTCTATCATGATTTGGAACCCTCCTTTCAGATTCTAATTCAAAATTGATTGTTTCCATTTAATGTAATTTTATTCAGTACATACATGTTTAGAACTCTCTGGGACGTTATGTATTGGTGCATCCGCCGCTGCCAAGTAGCGCCACAGACTGTCCAGATGTTTACTGATGCCCTGACCCAGGTCTGGGAGGAGATCCCCCAGGACACCATCTGCCGTCTCATCAGGAGCATGCCCAAACGTTGTCGGGAGTGCATAGAGACAAGTGGGGGCCATTAACACTGAGTTACATACAACTCAATGAGTCATATTGAGTTGCCGCGATGAAATTCATACAAGTTGGAACAGCCGGTGACTTAAATTGCTTACTTGGATTTTCAATGTGATTTTGGTTTCCACTGACCATTGTTACATAATTTTGTTCTCAGTGAATTACACAATGTACAGTAAAGATTTTGATCTTTAATATATTTCATTCATCGAGACCCTTAATTATTTTGAGCAGTGCCATGTTGATTTGAGGTGTGAAGGGGAAATAGTATTTTTGTAAGGCAACATAATTCTTTCCACACCTTTCAGTTTTACAGAATGGGTAGCGGATGCAGTTTGATCAAATCAGGCACACTGTGGCCCCTTGTCCTGGACATACAATCAGATATCTGCTGAAATGCCTCCCAAAAGATTATAACGAAACAGGAATCTGCATATTATTCCTTAATACAATACAGAAACTTGTTCAGCCAAAAAAAATTCCTCAAAATTGACCCGATACCGGATAAGCGGATGAAGATGAGATGAAGATGATGTCCTCAAAATGTGTTCTTATAAAACGTATCAAATGCAATTGTTGCCTAGGGGACAGGAGCCTGGAAGTCATAGACAAAAGATAGGCCTACAATTAATAGCCAACTTCTCGCGTTAAGTAATATCTGTGTTAAGAAATAGTACATCCGATATCAACATTCATGCATTCTTCTATGATAATGTGTGCAATAGTGGGTTCAATTCTTAGCCAATACATCTAGTTACCTACAACACCAAAATGGACCACCTGTTGGGTGTTCAAAACTGTTTGTTTTTTTCCATATATTTTCTTAGTCTATTGCTCAGGGGTAGGCAAACTTCTTGGCCAGAGAGCCAGTTCGGAATTTTATGTCACATACATTTTTATTGTCCACTGTTGTTCAAAATCCATTTGCAGGTCAAGAAAATTAGTTATTAAAACATGTGTAGGTCCATTATCATCGTTACATACATCTATTTTGTAAACATTCAAGAATGGCCTGGAGCAGGGGTGTCAAACCAGTTCCATGGAGGGCCGAGTGTCTGCAGGTTTTTGGATTTTCCTTTAAATTGGTTCCCAGTTCAGACCTAAACATCCAGGTGAGAGTAGAAACTAACCAATTACTGACCTAATTAATCAAGAACAAGGTGAGAGTGAAAACCTGCAGACACTCGGCCCTCTGTGGAATCGGTTTGACACCTCTGGCCTAGAGTCCTTGGTGGTTAAAAGAAACATGATCTTCCCACCACTACTATGACACAGACTTTCACTTTTCACTACAAGTGGACTACAGTGAAAGAGAGCCTATCTTTCAGAGGCTCTTCAATGAAAGGGCTGTAAAATCAAAACACATCAAAGAAGACTAACCTGCAACTTAACCCCACTTTGCCTGCTTACACTTGCAGCAGATAAACTGACAGATAAACACAGAGACACTCAAGACAAAAACAAAGGCTCTGAAAGCAAAAAGACTAAAGCCGTGAGTGTGACCAGGCTCCTACCTGGCCTCACTGAAAGGGATTATGGGCTGTTTGAGCCAGCTTAAGGGACACAGTGAGGAAGTAACACATAAACACCTCTAGGTGGAACTGTTGTCCCTTCTAACAATTCTAATTGTATTTGCAGCTATGTGCAGTGCTGTCTCAATCTTGCAGATAGCCGTGAATAGCAGTCCCAATCTGAGATGGACCAATGTATTTGTGGTTCTAGCTCTAACTCATTAAGTGGCAAGTAAAGGACTCAAAGTAAATGTGACTTTATTTCAATGAAAAATGAACATAGCTTAAAAGCAAAAGAAATACAATTGTATTTAAATCGGCACTTTGAGTTTCGCACAGATTAAGTTCCATAGATGTGTGTAGGACCTTGAGAGAAGATATCAGCAAAAAGACAAAAGAAAACCTCTGGAAGAAACCAGAAGAACAAATGGGAAGACAATGAATAGTTAAATGGTTCAAGGACATTCCACACCATGGTGTTAGAAAAACAATAATTAATTACTGTAATATTCTGCGTTTGCCATTTTGTGAAAAACTACACCGTAAAACTACACCTGTGATTCATTGGCTATTTTTTATGGCTCAATCAGAATTTAACTTGTAAAATTCCATGATTATTTTAATGAATGCTCACAAACCCACCTCAAAACTCTAATGCAGAACATGGTACAATGTAGAATCCTGGGTCATTACTGCAGGTCCTGTGGTAGGGGGGTCTATGCACACGCACCAACCCTGGAGACCGGGCTCCAATTCTGGTCAACCCATATCACTGTCTCCTCCTAAGTCATCCCAGCTACTTTGTAAATATAAACAGTAAATAAATATTTGTTCATTAACTACTCACTGTAGTGGTTAAGACTAAAGACAATGTTCTGACATAGATGGTCCAGACTACATTTCTCTAAGAGTCTCTTTCAGCTGTATCCACAATTAGTTGAGTAGAACACTTAAGGGCTGAGACATTTCACTCCTTTTCTTATGGGTCAAAATAAAGTTACGCATGAAGCTTCTTTAGTCATGTCCGATCTTAAGGACAGATAGGAGGATCTTTAGTCCACCAGATTAAAAACATCCAGAGATTCCTGCTGCCCATGTGTAGAACACAGGTAGACTTTGCTACAGTTCATTAACATAATCTGCTTTAAACTCAATTACTTATACATCATTCAAAACAACCCATAACCCAAGAAGATCAAAATCATTATACCTGTGCCATGAATTAAAATTGAGATCAAATGGTTATATTGAATATATACACCACCCTTCAAATGTTCAGGTCACTTAGAAATGTCCTTCTTTTTGAAAGAAAATTGTCCATTAAAATAACATCAAATTGATCAGAAATACAGTGTAGACATTGTTAATGTTGGAAATTACTGTTGGAAATGGCAATTATTTATGGAATATCTACACAGGTGTACAAAGGCCCATTATCAGCAACCAAAAAAAAAAGAGATTAAACATAATCAATTTTGAAATTTGCGCTTTGTAATCAGATCAGATTTCATAATTAACTTTTTGTCCTGAATACAAAGACAAGTGCATCAGATCAATAACCTAAAACACAACACCAAACCTTGAAAGCTTCCATTTAGGTTGAGTCATTTAAGACAAAATAAAAAGGGTAAATACTGCTCAATCCAAACTTAACGATTACCCCAAAAATGATTCAACTGTTATTACTGACCAGTGTAAAAAAAGAAGACACTTATACATATTAACACAATGTGAAGAAATCAAATAAGGATGTATAATTAGCATAGCCAGTTCAGACAAGAAACCGGAGTGATCATTGGTCAGATACTTATCAGCTGATGTCCTAACACAATATCAGATTTCATACTGATAATTTAATCATCAGGTTACTGCCTATGCATATGATAATTATGGCGTTGATATGTTATTAGTAGTATCTTACACACTCATGTGATGGAAAATAGAAAAATGCAGCAAGTACATGTTTCCTGTAACATAGATTTGCAATTAATTTCAAATTATTGAAAGAATGTTTGGATTTTTTTAAGATCAATCCATTCTTACTCTAAAGTATAAATCCTCCATACTCAGACCCAGTACAAGTCAATACTGACCACATCTTTCTCAGTTGTGATCCAACCACTGGTATAAACAGATGACAGACATGGAAAATGTCAATAATTGAGGGAAACTGACTTTAAATAGCAATGGCCAACAAAATGTATGAAAAATCAGTACTGATATGTAACAAAAAAGGGCAAGTAACAAAATTGTTTAAATAATAAAATATTGACTGTATTAAAACACATATACAAATTGCATAATGACAAAATCAAAAGGAAATATTACATTTAGACTGAAAATACACATGCCAACATTTAAAAAAATGTTTTGTGCTAATTTAATTATTTGAAATATTAGCAATTTCCCATTGGCAATCATTTAATCAATAATCTAACCAGTACTTCCTTAGGTAACACCTAAAATGATTAGCTGTCCGACACAATCGCCTGTCAACTTTCCCACAGCAAGCTCTTGCGCAAAAACTATGTGGATATAAGAGTCATATTTTAAAATTACTCTTTTAAGAACCAGTGCTTAAAGTGGAAAAGGCCTCTCATAGAACTCAAAATATTTATTTTAAAAAAGCTTACGCATTCCAGCATATTAAACAAGAATTAAAAGTAAAAACTACTTTGAGGGAAGAGTTTTGTTTTAAAACAGGATTCTTGGGACATTTTGTGGACATTTCCCAGGAACTCAGCCGATAATGGTGATAAATCAAACACATCATAGATGCCAGCCTCGCACATGTCCCTGCTGTTAGTTCGGTACTCCAGGGATCGACTCCATTCACAAAGTAGACATCCCCTAACCACATGCGCTAGCCCCTTTCCCTCAGGGAAATCCCAATCAAATACGGATGCAATTTTGATTGTCATCTTAAGTGCCGGTTTAATTTACAAAAGTTGCCCCCACTGCCCTTGATTTAGCTGGAGGGGATGAGTGAACCACTTAGCTCACTTCCAGGGTTGATATAACCCAAAATTCAATGCAAACTTTAGATTTGCCTAACACCATTGTTAGCAGTGTCAAATGTTATCTATTCAATATATTTTGTGTCAGACTCAAACCTCATCCATCAGACTCCTCATGAGGTGTGTAGCTAGTTCGTGAACTCCGTAGAAAGTTTGCTAAAGCCGATCACCACTCTTCCTTGCTTGGGCAAGTGCACTTGCTAGTACTTTCGGATGTGACAAACCTCTTTCAAAGACTGTGGGTGTAGGGTTTAAGAGCTGTCTACATTGCGATTGGAGTCCAGGGCAGTTATGGCTTCGATCTTACTCCTTCCTCTTGAGACTGGCACTCAAACTTGGGCAAGAATGGTTTCCAAACCAACAGACAACCGTTTGTCAGTCAACCTGGTGGATGCCAGGGACCTCTCCCCCAGGAAGTTTACCTCACTGGGGTAACTTACTGCGGTCAACAGCTTCCAGCTCTATGCTCGACAGAAATCTCTTGGCTAGACGGCAACTGTCATAGCTCAGCTCTGTTGCATAAATGGTGCGTGCGTGCTTGGGGTAGATGATGGTGGTACTCTGGAAGTGCCTGGCCCTTTGGCGAGGCTGGAGGTCCAGCTGGGTCTTGTAGTGTCTCCAGGTACTGTGTGGTACAGTAAGGACCGTCTGGCTGCACTTCTCCAGACCCAGGCCTATTGGCTGCATAGCCACGTTGTGGATAAAGTGGCGCTCTGAGTCATAGTGGACAGACGACGTGTATCTAGGAATTACAACATTTAGTCAGTATTATTTCATTGCTCAGTTTCAGAACTGGAATGTGGTAATCTGATCACTGCAAACAACCAAGCAATACATTAAAGACATACATACAGAACTTCAAAAGGCAAATACGGTCTGTGGCCCAACAAAGGTTAATATTTAATGGTAGCTTATTTATACAAAACAACTGTAGCATAAGCCACAGTGAAGTCTACAGTGCTATACCAATTTCGAAACAGATACTGTTACAACATTCACAGCCACATGCAGTAATTCAAAACAGCATACCGTATTTCCTTGGGCGGTAGTGGATCAAGTTCTATGCCTTCCCCATAGGACAACGTGTGCAGTTGAGGAGCAGATCCAATCGATAAAATGGGAAGCTGGAAGCAGTCAGTCGACAGTGAACACGCATAGAAAATAATGGGTCGTGGTGAACTTTTTTGGCTTTATAGGGTGACCCTATTTATTACGGATATGACCCAGATTTACTCGTATAGGGAAACCCATGACATTCAGAAATTCCCGAATTAAGCCATTATCCTCCATGATAGATATTTTGTAGTTTATTCACTGGCTTGAACTGGTGACTCAACATATACATCGAACACACCCAAAAAGAGAGCCGTTACTACTACGGATAAGATGGTAACTTTTCAATCATTAACTTCCCACTAAGAAACTACAACAGAGTTACAGCCTACGTACCGATGTCCCTCTGCCGTCGTCTTCAGGACATACTGCACCTCTATCCCCGCAACCACTCACCAGCCAGTGGCTCGGACTCGGGCTGGGGGGTAGTCCGGAATCTGGACTGTCAAGCCCACGCTCGGATTTGCAGCTCATGTCCAGTGGATTGTCGTCACAACCATTCGACAAGTTTAATCTGCCCACCATTGCTATCCACAAAAGACCTTATCCCTGGGAGTTTGCTGAACTGAATGGCAATTTTATTTTCAACTCGTAGTGGCGCCTTTCCTTGAACAAATTGATCCTCGACCTCCGCATCAGTTTTGTGATTGGTTTGCATCGGTTCGCATCAACTTCCGTTGCTTGGCAATTCGCTTTACTGGCCTGGGTAGCAACTGTGTTTCTGCACAATAGCATAGACTAAGTTTATGCATGCTATTGTAACTGTCCGCAATTAAATAAAGAAGAAAAAAACTATTTTAGGATAGACATTTTGTTGGCTAAGGGATTCATTCCAAATCGTTCTGAAAATTGTGAAATCCAGTTATGATACCGGAAAAGTCACCGCATGCCAGCTTGTCTTCAAAATGTTCGCCCATCAAAAGGTTTTTGTTTTACAGTGAACTACAAGGAAACGCCTTTTAAAACGGATTCTCAATGCTGATTGGAGATAGGAAAGCACTGGCAGAGCATGTGCCCCTTCCAGAAAAACACGCTTGACGCAAATGTTGAATTGGTTTGATGAAGCCAGGAGGGACTTACCTGCCTGTCAAATAGAAATTGTTTTGACAAAAAGGTTTACTGTGTGTTACAACCTGCTGACACAAAACATGATGAGTAACTTAAGTATTTTAACCAGTTGCCACTAGAGGATCCTATTATTCTAGCAGTACGAAATGTATTTTGAAGTGTACATTCAATGCATTTTTGGATTCTTATACATTTTCAGACATCCAATGTTCAAAATTTAATTATTTCTAATAAGTATTTTACCACACACAAATTTAAGACCATCCTGATGATTGTTCTAGAACAACTAAGAATAGATTTTCAGACAGTGAACCATTTTAAATGCTCTAGCGGAGTACTTCGTGATACATTCAGTAACTATCTGAAACAGTTAGCAATAGGAATAGCGCAATGAAAGTGTGAAGAGGGACTGCCCAGGTGCACGTTTCAGAATAACTATTTTTATTATAATCG
This sequence comes from Esox lucius, assembly GCF_011004845.1. Taxonomy (NCBI): domain Eukaryota; kingdom Metazoa; phylum Chordata; class Actinopteri; order Esociformes; family Esocidae; genus Esox; species Esox lucius. Next base: position 27,484,051 of record NC_047569.1, read on the forward strand.
ATTCGTAATCTAGGCCAGTTGGTGTCAAAACCAAGTGCACGTAATAACAGAAAAGACAAATCTTAATCAACAAACAATATATAATTTTACAATATATCCTTGTACAACAGTGAACATATGCTATACAAACAAGCAATTGACATATTTACTACTTTTCCATGTAATCAAATCTACAATCCATTCAGACTATTACATTGTTCAGATTGACATTTATGGAACACTCAGAGGGCTGTACAGCAGGGAATTACAATGCAAAATAGAGATTAAATAAATATGGACAAACACCCTCACATTGGGCTGGTTCTAATTTCCAGGCCAACCTTGGGGGTCTGTCAAGAAGGCAGAGAAACTGGTTTGTGTCTAACTGCAAACACAGGAAATCCCAAGATCCTCTTTGTCTCAGACCTAGTGGCTTAACCATGGAAGGTGGAGACAGCAATGCATGCTGATGCAGGTGAGGGTAGAAACTAACCAATTAGTAACCTAATTAGTCAATCAAGCACATGGTGAGAGTGAACACCTGCAGACACTCAGCCCTCTGTGGAACTGTTTGGACACCCCTGGTCCAGAGAAAACAGGTTACTTGATTCATAGCCTATATAATAAATCAAGAAAACAAGGTACAGCACTGTCTCCATAGCTTTGAAAGGCATGATACCGCACTGATATCTCAGAATGCAGGTAGCACATAAATATGATGAATGCCGGAGTACTTTAATAGTTTCCACTAATTTTGCTTCTCTGTGGATTTTGCATCCCTGTGTAGTAGCTCAACAGTACTGTCCACCACTACTGCTAAAATATACTGTGTGTATGATATACATTTACAAAACCCAGGAAAAAAAGCAGAAAAGAAATACAGAAGTAAAGGAGAAATATATGCAACAGCTATTGCCCTTAAGGAAATGTCCTCATAATTACATTGAAATCATGAGGTTCATAATTCATGTAACTGAAATTACACAATCATGTCTTTACTCCACTGGCAGTCCTCCATTATGATCAAATAGAACAGGAGGAAGTATTTGTGATGTATTACTGGAACTATGTGTGTGGGTTTGTGTGTGCGCTCAGAGTCTCTTCTTGATTAGCTTCTCCAGTTTGCGGATGCGTGAGTTCTCCTGCTCAGGGGTGGGGGTGCTGAAGGAGAGAGATGGGCCTCCATCAGCACCTGACGGTGGAGTGGGTAACCTTTGCCTGAAGAGTTCTAACATGCTACTCTGCTCACTGCGCTTCAGACCCTAAAGAACACAAGACAAGTTATTGAACCAACAAGACAGAACACAATGCAACATCAGAGCCAGAGAAAATAGGAGATAACTGGTGAAAACAGGTGGCATCACTGAAAGAGTCAGAACAAGTGAACAACCAAAGGGGTCCTTACTTTCATATCCAGAGTTTTCTGGAAAGTCTCTGGGTTTCCGTCAGCAAGGAGCTTGATGTAGTTATCCACAAACACCACGGAGGGTTCATGGGGGGCCATGACCACCTGTGAACAGGGGGATTGGAAAAGGTTAATGGTGTAAATAGGGTGGGAACAGGGGCCCATTTCCGATGTAGGGAACAGGGGCCCATTTCCGATGTAGGGAACAGGGGCCCATTTCCGATGTAGGGAACAGGGGCCCATTTCAGATGTAGGGAACAGGGGCCCATTTCCGATGTAGGGAACAGGGGCCCATTTCAGAAGCACACACTGTCTGCAGTGCAGGGTCATTTCACTCCAGGCCTATTTTTAGAAGACCCTCTTTTACACCCCATTTACTCCACACATGACTGGATGGGAATAAACCTCACTAGTCATTATTTTGGGGGGTATTTAGGGAGAGACATTCTGGGCAAATTGCAATGGGCATTCCCAAAGAGTAAGAACAAAGATGAAATACAGTCTGGCTGAGGAGAAGGCTAGGTTAGAATAATGTTTTACTTTAATGAGAGAGAGAGGGGGAGGAAAAGCCAGATTAGAGAGCATAACAACTGCTGGCTACAAAGTGGGCCGAAAAACACAAGGTCAACAGATTTTATTGGGATACACTTTTCTGTGATTGCACCCCTTTCAACCCTCCTCCCCAAAACCATTTCTCCCCCTAACCCTGTCTGTGCTCAGGGGGGGGTGGGCCAAACCCAAGAGAGAAAGAGTGTGAGAGAGAGACAGGACATAGAACTCTGGATTGTCTGGAATTCTTGAGGTTCCTTCCCCTCTGGACTGATTGATTTACTTAGCAACTGTCCTGGAGCGGCGCCAAGGGAAAGCCTGGAGGGACTGTGTTGTAGTTAGCTCGTAAAAAGAAGAAAAAAAGGAGAGGAAAAGGGAGGAAGGGAGAGAGATGGGGAGGGGGAGAGTGATACAGAAGAGAGAGAGAGGGGAGAGATGGGGGAGCGAAGGAAAGAGAGTGGAGAGAGAATCCGAACGAACCAACAAATGGGAATGGGAGAAAGAAATAGGAAAAAGACATCCAGGCTGAAAGGAGGTGCTGGGTGAGGGGTGGTTTCCACTCCCTCTCCAGAAGACAGGTCTGGTGGTGGGGGACAGGGCCGAGGTGGGTGTTGAGAGGGCTGGAGAGCGTGGAAAACAGCCACGTCTCACAGGCCAACGAGGGCAGCTTGAGACTATAACAATATTCAGAGGCAGACTCAGTAGAACCGGTCTTAGAAATGGGATCATACTCAGACAACCTAACCTACTTTGTGACGTACTCATCAGCACAACCTTACCTTTTATCATCTGTGGACATATAAAACATTTGACCAGGAACAGCCAGTCTATTATGGAATAGGCCAACTGCTTACCCTACTGGTGAAAAGAATGGTCATCACTCTAAAATTGCTTGACCTTGTGATGAAGATTACCTGGCCATTAACCTAACCCAGAGGCTGCAAAGAAAAGGATACTTAAAGGATAATATGTTCTTACATATCAGGTTGGATTGGGGAGGCTGCATTCAAGGACTATACTACTAATCCTGTTGACAAATCATTAGCTGAAAGAAACCAATCAACAACATAGATGCCAGAATAAACAGCAAAGTAGGTAGATATCCACAACTAAGAGGAGTGTTAATGCACAGTGCTAAACGTCTCTGCTATTTCTGGCCCGTGGCTGTCAGGCTGTAACAGAGCAGAGCAACCCTGTGCATCTGAGGCATGTGTTACTGACAGAGGTCCACAAGGCACTGACCACAAGTAGGGACCACAAGTAGGGACCACAAGTAGGGACCACAAGTAATGTGCAGCCAAGGGTTTTCTCTGGTCCTTCAGAGTCCATCCTCCCTCCCTTGCCCGACATACTAACCTTTACCTAAACGTTAACCAGTACCACGCAATCCAGGGCCGATACATTCAGCAGACCGAACAGACCAACTTCACATGCCTGGAAAGTATGCTCAAGGCTCCCAAAACACGGATGTCAAACACTGTGATTCTATTACCCCAGGGCACATTTGTTGTGTTTTGAAATGTTTCTCAGACAAGCAGAAGCGCCACATTTTCCTGACTATCTGATACAGACCTGGACTAGAAGTCACAGAGTTAGACATCTGATATATTACACGGACATACTGCAAGTCAGTCAGCAGACACTCCTGTGCAGAGACATTTACAGCATGTACATTTTCATCCTTTTTTTGTACCCGGTCAGAATATCTGCATTCCGAAAGACTTCAATGACTGTGACTAATGTAGCATGACTAGAGAGGGTCCAACGCTGTCCATTAAGGACATCAGATATCAAGGCTGCATTCCTTCCATGCAGGCAGTCACCACCAACAGGAAGCGCCCCCACCCACACACAGCACACCCCTGAGAGACAACCGTACCACTGGCCATGGACAGGGTGTGTCCTCTGGGGACAGTGTAACTGGACTAGGGTAGGGATGAGGTTCCAGGGCAGAAAAACCCCTACAAAGGCTGTGTGTGTGTGTGTTTGTGGGGGGGGGGGGGCTTGTCTGAAAGGACAGATGCATGTCATTGTCTTTCTGCTGCATTCAATTGGCTAACCCTCGGGTGAAGCTAACCAATCTCGGCCTATTTTTCCCTCTATAGAAAAGACAAGCAGAGGATACATGTGTATGAGCATGTGGGCATTCCCCAGTGTGTGTGCCTGTGTTTGGGGGGAGGGGGAGGGGGGGGTGTAAAACCTGGCCTTCCTCTCCTGTCTCTCTCATTAACACCCAGGAGCATGGTTCACTTCCCATACCTCAGCCACAGATTGTAAAGTTGGCCTTTCTAATGGGGAACGGGTCATAAAACCTGTTCCTTAGTGGGTTACAGAGACAGCCTTAGTCTGTAAACCAGCAGTTTATCAGCTAAAATACAGTTTAAAGTGATAATCTGCTCAAGTCAAACAATAACCATACTTGGGTCTGTGGTCAAACCACAAACACGTAGACAACAGTATGGCTGTATTTGTTCCTGTTGTTGATCCCACAATACAGGACTGAATTATTTAAGGGTATTTCAAAGAGACAGTCATTTGGATCTTACGCTGGGATCAACCCAGTTCAGGGCTGGGATAAACCTTGAGGAGTGGGTTAAGGTTAATGGTCAGTGTCAGGATTGGGTTTGAATTGCCGTTATAAAACAGTGTTGTGTGACTGTAGAGCAACATTGCCGCCTGTTGGTCCCGAAACCTTTTAAAATGCAGCGCTCACCTTGAGGATCATCTCAGCGCGGGTCATCCCCTTGACAACTATCTTGGTGTAGCTGGCTGGGGCCTTACGGACCACCTGAGACCCAATAGAGGGAAGGTCCAATAAAACCGTCTTCAGGGAGTGGGTGTCCAGGAGGAGCTGAAAAAACGAAGACAAATGTTACCAGTACAACCAGTTAAACCGGCAGCGACGGCCAGCAGACAATCCATTTTAAAAGTGTCATATTGCGACAGGTATGTCATTCTATTCAGGTAGAGGCTAGTCACAATAAAGTTACCTGTTCAGCTCCGACCATGCTAATAGGCTTGCACCTGAACAGGTGGTTGATGAATTTAGGGATAAAAGAGCTGAAAGGAAAAAACAAATAAATATCAATTCACTGCAAACAATATTTAGCATTTCTGAACTGAAAATGTAATCGAACAATAAAACCAACATCTTCTGTATAATTGTGTAAATAGCAGTAACACTCAACAACATTGGTGAACAGTAAAATGGGAAGTTACTCACTTGGTGTACTTGATACAAAACTGGGTGAAGTATTTGCGTGTGGAGGCCAGGTTGTCTCTGATGATGGGCACATTCTGCTTGATGTGCATGATGACAGAGGTCACGTAAGGACTCTGGTCACCTACATGCTCCACACTCTGCCACGGCATCTGGAGCCAGCGAAACCAAGGCAGACCGTAAAACCAAGGCAGACCATGACAGCGAGACCAAGGCAGACAGCGACAGCGAGACCAAGGCAGACAGCGACAGCGAGACCAAGGCAGAGTGAGACCAAGGCAGACAGCGAGACCAAGGCAGACAGTGAAGTTACAGTATGACAGTGTAGGGAGGAAGGCAGGGTCCTACCTTGCTCATGGCAGTGAGAGCTGGGTCGCAGGCAGCATCCAGGTCCTGAACCAGCAACTGGATACTGTTGGAGATGACACTGACAAACACACAGAAACAGTTTACAGTCGTAAGCTTCACTTCCAATCAAATACTGTACATTCTGACCTGTCCCTAATGAAGGTTGGGATTTGGTGCTTACGTGCTGAAGGTGTCCATCTCCCCAGTTAGATTTATTCTCTCGACCAGGATCTTATCTACCTTCTCCTTCAGCTTCTCCTCCAACTGAAACACACACACACATAGTTTAATGTAAACCCTAGGTCCAGGAGAGGTCTGTATCCCTGGGTGTCCCTGTTAGTGGTCATGGGCAGCCTGGACCAGGAGAGGTCTGTAACCCTGGGTGTCCCTGTTAGTGGTCATGGGCAGCCTGGACCAGGAGAGGTCTGTAACCCTGGGTGTCTCTGTTAGTAGTCATGGGCAGCCTGGACCAGGAGAGGTCTGTAACCCTGGGTGTCCCTGTTAGTGGTCATGGGCAGCCTGGAACAGGAGAGGTCTGTAACCCTGGGTGTCCCTGTTAGTGGTCATGGGCAGCCTGGACCAGGACAGGTCTGTAACCCTGGGTGTCCCTGTTAGTGGTCATGGGCAGCCTGGACCAGGACAGGTCTGTAACCCTGGGTGTCCCTGTTAGTGGTCATGGGCAGCCTGGACCAGGAGAGGTCTGTAACCCTGGGTGTCTCTGTTAGTGGTCATGGGCAGCCTGGACCAGGAGAGGTCTGTAACCCTGGGTGTCCCTGTTAGTGGTCATGGGCAGCCTGGACCAGGAGAGGTCTGTAACCCTGGGTGTCCCTGTTAGTGGTCATGGGCAGCCTGGACCAGGAGAGGTCTGTAACCCTGGGTGTCTCTGTTAGTAGTCATGGGCAGCCTGGACCAGGAGAGGTCTGTAACCCTGGGTGTCCCTGTTAGTGGTCATGGGCAGCCTGGACCAGGAGAGGTCTGTAACCCTGGGTGTCCCTGTTAGTGGTCATGGGCAGCCTGGACCAGGAGAGGTCTGTAACCCTGGGTGTCTCTGTTAGTAGTCATGGGCAGCCTGGACCAGGAGAGGTCTGTAACCCTGGGTGTCCCTGTTAGTGGTCATGGGCAGCCTGGAACAGGAGAGGTCTGTAACCCTGGGTGTCCCTGTTAGTGGTCATGGGCAGCCTGGACCAGGACAGGTCTGTAACCCTGGGTGTCCCTGTTAGTGGTCATGGGCAGCCTGGACCAGGACAGGTCTGTAACCCTGGGTGTCCCTGTTAGTGGTCATGGGCAGCCTGGACCAGGACAGGTCTGTAACCCTGGGTGTCCCTGTTAGTGGTCATGGGCAGCCTGGACCAGGAGAGGTCTGTAACCCTGGGTGTCTCTGTTAGTGGTCATGGGCAGCCTGGACCAGGAGAGGTCTGTAACCCTGGGTGTCCCTGTTAGTGGTCATGGGCAGCCTGGACCAGGAGAGGTCTGTAACCCTGGGTGTCCCTGTTAGTGGTCATGGGCAGCCTGGACCAGGAGAGGTCTGTAACCCTGGGTGTCTCTGTTAGACCACTACAAAGAAAAACCCACAGGTAACCCACAGGTAATACTGGAACAAAAATGAGCTGCATGGTCGAACTGCCAGAAAGAGGCCTTTACTGTGCCAATGCCACAAAAAAGGAGTGACGAGACCAAAATAGAGCTTTATGGTCTCAACCATAAGCGCTATGTTTGGAGAGGGGTCAACAAGGCCTATAGTGAACAGAATACCATCCCCACTGTGAAGCATGGTGGTGGCTCACTGATAATTTAGGGGTGTGTAGGCTCTAAACACACGGGGAATCTTGTGAAAACTAACAGCAAAATGAATGCAGCATGTTATCAGAAAATACTGGCAGACAATTTGCATTCTTCTGCATGAAAGCTGCGCATGGGACACTCTTGGACTTTCCAGCACGCCAATGATCCTAAGCAATGACCCTAAGGCCAAGTTGACCCTCAAGTGGTTACAGCAGAAAAAGGTGAAGGTTCTGGAATGGTCTTCACAGTCTCCTGACCTTGATATCATCAAGCCACTCTGGGGAGATCTCAAATGTGCGGTTCATGCAAGACGACCAAAGACTTTGCATGACCTGGAGGCATTTTGCCAAGACGATTGGGCAGCTATACCAGCTGCAAGAATATTCGGGGCCTCATAGACAACAGTTACAAAAGACTGCACGCTGTCATTGATGCTAATGGGGACAATACACAGTAATAAGAACTAAGGTTATGCAGACTCTTGGAACAGCGCTCAGTTCATTTTATTCTTTGTTGCCATGTTTTGTTTTATGATTGTGCCATTCTGTTATGACCTACAGTTCAATGTGAATCCCATAAAAAAATATGTGTTTGGCCTGCTCACTCATGTTTTCTTTACAAATGGTACATACATTACCAATTCTCCAAGGGTATGCAAACCTTTGAGCACAACTGTACATACAACATATTTGACACCCTTTCTGAATTGTAAATGTGATTCCTTAAAGTATCCAGTGTGTATGTTCTCACCTGCTGTGTGGTGGCCAGACAGTACTCTGCAGTGCTGAGGATGCTACAAATGAGACACAGCTCCTCTACCGTGAACTTGGCAGCTTCAAACCCCTCCTTCTCCTGCAGTAGACTCTTGATGGTCAAGCCTCCACTGTTACTACTAGTCCTGAGAGAGGGGGGGGGGGGGGTCAGAGAGCGAGATCTTAATAGTCTCAACTAGATACATTTTCTCAGCTCCATGAACAAAGACCTTACAAGAGCCCCAAAGGGAGAACTCAGGAAGCCAGTGTGAACTGAAGGGAGAAACAGGTTAGAAGCCACGTAACTCATTAAGACACAGCCAGGGACATACACGCTCACACACAGAGCCAGAGGGGAAAAGTATCCATGGCAACATGGCCAAACCTCCCCACCAATTACTAAAACGCCACAGCCGAGACTTCTGTTAAAACCACAACATGGCTTCAATCCTCAAGAGGGCCTCTGTTTTAAATTCAGAAACAGAGCTCATGTGTCTAAGGACACACGTGTGTGTGTGTGTGTGTGTGCGCCTACCAACCACAGTGTATTAAAAGGGTCATAATGTGGCCAGCGAGACAAATATGTTTTTGCTCAGAGAGCATTAGGCCTCATAGCATGTCATGCAAACCCAGACAATCTAAAACACTGATGTCTAAATATCGATTATCAAACAAACCTCAGAGAATGACAGACCACTCTTCTGAGTAAAGTAATATAACTTCGGTACATTCATCAAAAGGGACTTTAAACAGATGACAGCATACATCATCCAGTTTGGAATTGTCTTGCTGAAATAAGCAAGGCCTTCCCTGAAAAAGACTTCGCCTAGATGGTGGCATATGTTGCTCCAAAACCTGTTCCACATTAATGGTGCCTTCACAGATGTGCAAGTCATCCATGCCATGGTCACAAAGGCACCCCCATACCATCACAGATGCCGGCTTTCAAACTGTACGCTGATAAGATAAATGGTCCCTCTACTCTTTAGTCCGGAGGACGCGGCGTCCATGATTCCCAAAAATAATTTCACATTTTCATTCGCCAGACCACTGGACAGTTTTCCACTCTGCCTCAGTCCATCTTAAATGAGCTCGGGCCCAGAGAAGGGGGCGACGTTTCTGGATCCTGTTTATATATGGTTTCTTCTTTGCATGGTAGAGTGTTAACTTGCGTTTGTGGATGCAGCCACATACTGTGTTCACAGACAATGGTTTTGGGAAGTGTTCCTGAGCCCATGCAGTGATTTCCACTACAGAATCATGTCTGTTTTGAATGCAGTGCCGCCTTAGGGCCTGAAGATCACGACCATCCAACACTGGTTTTTGGCTTGGTCCCTCACACAGAGATTTCTCTGGATTATCTGAATGTTATAATGATATTATGTACCGCAGATAAGATCCCCAAACTCACAGCAATTTCATTATTCTTGGGAAACATTACTCTTAAATTGTTGCACTATTTGCCTGCAGTCTTTCACAGAGTGGTGAACCCCTCCCCATCCTCACTTCTGACCGGAATGATATTTTAATACCCAATCATGTTACTGATCTGTTGCCAATTGACCTAATTAGTTGTGTGATATTCCATCAGGTTTAGTTTTTTAGCATTACACAACGCTTCCAATCTTTTGCTGCCCCTATCCCAACTTTTTTGAAACTTGTTTCTAGCAACAAATCCATAGTGGGCATATATTTTTCATCGAAACAATAAAATGTCTCAGTTTCAACATTTGATGTGTTGTCTTAGTACTATTTTCTATTGAATACAGGGTTTAAATTATTTAAAAATCATTGCATTCTGTTTTTATTTACATTTTACGCAGCGTTCCAACTTCTATGGAAATGGGGTGGTGTATGTAATCTGGAGTTGTCGCTTATAGCTACGCTGTGGACATTTTGGAAACAACTCTGAAACTGACTTCTGTTTTCCTGAATTAAAGTCTCTGGCAACAACGAATGCCCCTCTGGCCTTCATGCCAGCCAGCGTTGGTTTGTGGTGGGATATAGGCGACAAATACGCCTCGGTAAATGTCTGTAACTTACTATATGTTATTCTAACTTAGCCAAGGAAAAATCTGACACATTTCCTTCAAATTAAAGATCACCCAGCAGTTGTGGTTGAACAAAGATGAAAACCCCTTCTCTTTGCCAGCCGCCCAGTCGTGGAGCAGAGGAAAACCCTGATGGCCTTGCTAAGTAGTGGGCAGGAGTGTCTTTGACATAGCTCATCTAGTTACAAAAGGGGCACTTCTTTGTGTCAAGATACCGCCTCACTTGTACCGCTGTTTCCTCTTTGCTGCCGAGGGATAAGTGCCCGTCCGGAAGTAAGCAAAACGTCCTGAGCCATCAGAGTAGAAAGTGCCATGCAAATAGAGGTGTGTAAACACTTTGGATCTCCACAGGCAGTTTTTTGGTCAATAGAAACTATTGCATAGATATCTGGTACAAAAAGCATTAACACACAATATCAGCACCATAAGATGGCTACTCTCCATTGCAGTGCTGTGTTCACTCATTAGGGTGGGCTGTAGTCACTGTGTTCACTCATTAGGGTGGGCTGTAGTCACTGTGTTCACTCATTAGGGTGGGCTGTAGTCACTGTGTTCACTCATTAGGGTGGGCTGTAGTCACTGTGTTCACTCATTAGGGTGGGCTGTAGTCACTGTGTTCACTCATTAGGGTGGGCTGTAGTCACTGTGTTCACTCATTAGGGTGGGCTGTAGTCACTGTGTTCACTCATTAGGGTGGGCTGTAGTCACTGTGTTCACTCATTAGGGTGGGCTGTAGTCACTGTGTTCACTCATTAGGGTGGGCTGTAGTCACTGTGTTCACTCATTAGGGTGGGCTGTAGTCACTGTGTTCACTCATTAGGGTGGGCTGTAGTCACTTACTTGGGCAGGTTTCCAGATAGGATCTTCCAGGCATACTCCCTAAGGTACTTCTGGAAGATGGTGGTCAGAGCGATCATGGGTTCCCCTGTGCTGAGCTGAGAGCATTGCACCATGCATTTCTTATAGTAGACAAACAGGTCTGCACAGCTAGGCAACACCGCTCCTCCATCCTCAGTGCCTGCTTTTGGGGGGCCTTGTGCCCGGAAATCTGACACAAAACGGTCAATCATCTCCCCCAGGTTCCTGGGAATCAAAACACACACAGTTCAGTGAAGATAAAATGTAAGAAAGACAAACCCAAAGACTAGGAGATCCTTCTACTGTGGCTGCCTTTACTGTCTTTTGATTTCAATCTCCACATGGCAGCTTAGGCACGTGAGAAAAATATATTGCAATATTCTCTCACAATATGGCACATTCAGAGCGTATTTTCAGCACATCTTTCCATTACTGGTGTCTTATGCCTCTCTTTTACTGCAGCACATATGACGAGCAACTTGTTTGTCACTGTGAATCACAAAATTGCAGTATTGAAAGAATGGCAATACATAATAAATAACGAAGAAAACAATTCAATGTTGTATCTTTAGGTACCTTTACATTTTTACCCCTGCATCTTTACTGTTATATGAGGATGAACAACTCCGCTCTGTATGAACAATCAAGTCTCTATTTGCTGTCCTATTAAACAGAGGACAAGCTGCTTTAGAAAAGCCTGATATACAATGGTCTGGTCAGGTCTGCTGTGAAAGGTAGACAGCCAGATCATGTAAGTCCCAGTAGGAATGACAATAAGAAAACATCCCAGGGAAAACACAGACTAGCCTGAACACTGTGCCTTGTTTCTGGATTCTATGTCTGAGTAAAGGAGGAAGAGGAAAGGTTAGTGAAGTAGAAAGACAAAGGCAAGACAGAGTGAGAAAAAAAACGGGTAGAGAGAGAAACAAGATAAAGGAAACAGAAAGGGAGTTAGAAAAGAACGAAGAAAGAAAGAGGGAGGAAGAGAAGAGGAATCTGCTGCAGCAGCACTTTTCAAACCCTCCTTCTCAGCTTCTGTGGTTATGCATCTAATAGGAACCATTTCTGCCTCAGAGGAGAGACACAGACAGGGAAACAACAGGAGTGGAGTAACAGGAGAGAACACAACAGAGAGAGAGCTGGGTGGCTGTTGAGGGACAAACAGGGCATATAAAATAGATCTGCGCCCGATCTCCAGGACAGTGTAGGGTATGATGAAACACACACACACACCAACTACTCACTTGTCCTGAGACTCTATGTAAACATAAAGGTGAGGCTCGAAGCACTTGGAAACAATTCCATGGAAGGGGTTGTCAGGAGCCTTGGGTTTTTTGGCCTGGGGAAAGTGAAAGGGCCCATCAGTCGACAACAAATGTAGTTACTTCAATGGTTTGCCGTATGCAGAGTATTTTTACCACAATCATCTCAAACACGTCTTACCCTATCCAGATCATCCTCCTTCTCTGACCCATCTTCTCCAGCCTCGTCCTCCAAGAAAGGATTGGTGGAGTCCAGTGATGACACTGACTTTTTCAACTGGAGACAAAAGTCAGCAATGATGGCCCTAGATCTAATACACTTGAAATGTTCACTTCTTAAAGTCTACAGTCATGTGATGAACAGGAGAGTACAATGTGACCTGGAAAACCCAGCCAAGTATGCAAAGCTGACATCCTCAGATGATGGACTACCTGTAGTGTTGTGTGTGTGTGTGTGTGTGTGAGTGAATGAGGGAGGGGCTGGCAGCGTCTCACCCCAGGCCCGTCTGTGAGGGTGCACCCAGAGAAGCGCTTGGCAAGCAGCCCCTCAAAGTTGGTGGTCCTCTGAATGGCAAACAGAAGCAACTTGACCTCAATCTCTTTGGCCCGCGTCCGCATCACTTTGGCCAGCTCTGTCCTGGACAGACACACATTCATAGGCTGATTCAACACACTGGTGACTGACGAGGCTTTCAAGACTGGGACAAAATAGGCTGACATTTCACGTACATGTATCACATACGACAGATTTTGTATATCAAATCTGAAATGGCGTGACCCCAGCATCTAAGTCGCTGCCTTCGCTGCACATGTACTGTAGAAACATGGGTAAGAAATTCCTCCCACTGCTTTTTTGTGTGTTCGGCAGGGTGCCAAATGTATTTAGAGCCAAGAGGGCCACCACGAGCCCAAGGCTGCACACCACTTGGCTTTTATCTCTTCTGTCGAGGGTTGTCCTGAGGCAGAAACATTTGCATATTCAGCTGAATCTTTAACATGAACTGTTGGTTTGGGTTTTGTCCTGTATGACACTGGTAATTATCTCCGGGTCATGACAGATGACAGGTTTGTCAACTCGTGTGGATGATTAAATTATCTTTCTGCTGAATTAGACACTTTACTACAATGTAGGTTTTAATGATCGGACACATGTTAAACAATTTTTTGCTTTCCAAAATGGATCACATGATGAATTAATGTGGTTAAATGAGAGCGTAGAAATGGGCAGTAAATTTACAAAAATATAACATCAATTACTCACTCACAGAAACAGACACTTCGGTCATCAACACATTACTTTTGAACATTAATTATTGTTTGATAGCAGGTCAGTGATCGTGTAGGCTAACACAGTCAAAATAGCAGTTTACTGAACAGTGTTGGGATGACACACAGAATACACACGACTGATAGAATGAACAGTGTTGGGATGACACACAGAATACACGACTGATAGAATGGGTTAAAAATGGCACAGTTTCTAGCTGGATACAGTGGGTTGTGAGTGTGTCAGTACCTGGTAATGTGACAGAATTCGACAGCAATGCGTTCAGTCATGCACCACTCTTCAGGGAACATGCGACCGTACTTTTCCTCATAGTCCACAAGCTGCCGTTTGATCCAGGCATAGCGCCTGTCAATTTTATCCAGCCAGGCCACCTGAGGTAAGTGGAGAAACATACTTTCAGAAAGAAAACACTTGGTTCAGCCATCATATGTACTGGAATCATTTCCACCTTACTTTAATCCTTAGCAGTTAAGTACAATAAACTGAAACTCACATCCTGGTTCTCCTGGAAGAGCACCATGTACTCAGATAGGTGCTGTCTGATGAATTTCTTAATGATCTCCTGCTTGATGCGTGGGTCCAAGATGTTGGCTACAAGACAGGCATCCCTCAGAACGTTACTTGGTCCCCCTGTTCTCTGGGGATGCAGATTACAAACACAGGTTAACAGATATACAATAGAAAAACACCTGACATACAATTAAAACATTGACTACAATGTTATTAAACCATGTGGATGAATTATTAAATCGATCATGCTATTTGTACATGATATGGAATTGACAAACTTTGTCATAACTGCTGCCCTTTTGAAATATTTACATCCAGTCAATTTTGACTTGAGATGATTTTAAAATATTCTTTATAATAGATATGTTAAAAACATTATGACATGCATCTGATCAGTTACAAATGCATAAGTCCTTTGAAAATTTGCAATTTTTCATAATTATTGCAGAAATGTTGTTGTAACAAAAAAGAAACCACTGAACACTATGTTAGTATCTGGAACAATGTTATGTATATTGGTTTTTCATTAAGCTAAATCATTAATGGGCCCATAACCAACATAGGTTTCTGTGCTCATAACCAACATAGAGATTAGTAGAGATTATATCACTGATAACCAACATAGGTTCCATAAGATCAGGTACATCTTTGTAAAGTTGTATAAACACCCAGGCTTACAACTGAAAATGCAGAGCTAACAGAGCAAACAGGCAAAGGTTAAGTAAATTGGGAAAAGGCAGAGTAGCAAAGTCATGTTGAATTTGCAGGGAGCGAGGGTATCATTTTATCTGGTGGTGTGGTGTTCAAGACATAGAGGACCATAAGGGCTTAACAACACCAATATTACTTGAGCAGTTACAAAAACTGCATTGTCATCTCCCACGATAAGGTTTAAGTCTCTTTACCCATGACCCAAAAACTAAGACAGACAGAAAGCTGCTTTAACGTATTCAGTTTGTCATTACTGCAGTGAAAAAGGCCACATGGTTTCTCAATGTCATCAGTTAAAGCAGAAACATTAGGAAAATAAATCTGTGGTAGCCATCCAGCCAATTAAGTCTCTGGTTTAGGCTGCTTTATCTCGGATTTAAATCTAATTTGTATTAACATTTCTCTTTCATTGTTTGAGGGGTTTGTGTATCTGTGGTCATGCTGATAAAAAAAATGCTAAGTAGATACCGCAAGACAGTGGATCTTAGTCTGAAACTCCAGCAACTCGTTACAGTGTTCATTCACGGCATGGAGATCGGTTACATGGAAGTAGTTCTTTTGTATAATCTGGAATGAGCCTGATCTGGTTAGGCTCCTGTGGTCACTGGCGTCAGGCCTGGCCTACCAGTGGAGAGAGTTCTGTTCATTTAAGCTAATGATCTGTCTGGTGGGAGGGTGGTGCCAAATGCTGTCATTTGTAAAGGTGCCCAGAGTAGAGGAACCTGATTAGTTATCAGATATAGTAAATACATTTCCCTGGTGTACGCTTTGCAGAAATTTGCAGAAGGCAAATTGAGGGTTAGGGAGTATGATTCCTCCATTTGTTATCTGTCAGAGACATTAATGGGTGGAGCTGATTTTGATAAACCCCTCTTTTCCAGAGAGTCTAGGTTCTTTCAAAATTACAAAGTTCATACATTTGACACTTCAATGTCATTCTGAACTGAAGAGAGGCCACCTCCCCTTTATTTGCTGTGGCCATAGGAATCCAGAGGCGGAGTTTCAATATATTTGTGTGGGTTTCAGACAAATATGATGTTCTGACGAGAAAATGGCAATCACAAGCAACTTCTGGGATAGACAACTGGCTCAGTGCATCCCAACCTGCTGTTCAAGTTACACTATTTGGGTAGCGAAGGTAGATAAATCTCAGCACTTTTATTTCCAATTTATAGAAGCCTGATGCCATTGTAGAGCCATGGTTATGCTCGTGGCACAGGAATGTGGTATTAAAAAAGGTAAACATATGTATAAACATTTTGGTTTCTGCATTAAGTATACAGCTACATTTTATATGGGAGAAAGCAGTGCAGTAGTGTAACTATGTGTTTAAGGTAATCATGTCCGAAATGGGATTTGTATTTGGTTTGTTGTGATCAAAGTTAAAAAATATATTTGTGTGAAGGCAGAAGGTGTTACAAGCTTATTTGATAGTGGTGTCTCCTAGACTAGGGGAGGGCAAACTTTTATTATACAGTAGGTCCATTATAATGTCCAAATAATTTAAATTCAGACTCAGATGTATAAGAATGGACTGGCGAGTTTTGTTTTACTTCCCCTCAAAACTATTTTGTTCCGGATTAGGCCTAGTGGCCCGGATTAGGCCTTGGCCTTCGTTGGCCCACCCCTGCCTTAGATGGTCGTTGGTTCATTCCTCATGTTTGATTTAATACATAACGGTGAAATTCAGAGTGCTCCTTCTCCTTTCCTCTGCCATTTTTGATGGGACATGGTCAACACCACAGCAGGAGGACCAGAACACACTAGATGTCCTCAGTACGGTTGTCCACCACGGCTTCGTTGTAGGCCCTCTCACATACACTGACAACTAAGGAATAAAGCAGACGCTCCTACGTGATTTTTAGTACCTATAGTACAGTATAGTATAGTGGCTACTCAACCTCCAGCAGCATCTGGTCCAACCAAACCTACTTAGCTTCAAAGCCAACTACAAGTGGGAATCAGGGTGGTATGCTGCTGGAATATAAATAAAGTCCCTCAGCTGTCATACTGAGGTTACTGTGGAAGGCATTCCATGAGGGTGGGGCTAGATTAGTCTGCTAAAATATTAAAATGTAAAACAAATGTTCAATAAAGTCAATTTCATAACACAAGGCAATTATAGTGCAAAACAGTTCCACCTTTGATCCCTGAGCAGGGAAGGTCTCTTCAAAGTCTGCCAGGATCTGAGTCCCTAGTTCGCTTTGAGCAGCTTTCACCCTGTGGACGACAAACAGCAACATCAAGAAACGTGCCATCATGAGAGATGTGGCCAATACTGCCAGCGTAGATCATTTCTGTTTTATAGTATACAAGGGCCATTTTGTGCTGCAGTAACAGACAGCGATTCTGTTGGCTTGGTAGATTTGCTCTAGGTGGTTCAAGAAAACCCTTACGCATTTTCAAAAAGTGTCACAGATTTTCGATTGGATTGATAACAGGACGTTGACTGGGCCACTTATTGGATATTCACCTTTTTGGCCTTGAGACATTGCAATGTTGCTTCGGCATCATTGTCCAGCTAAAAGGGACATTTCTTCCCACGTTTTTGTTTTTTGGGGGACTGAAGCAGTTTCCCTTCCATGCATTTTGTGTCATCCGTTCTTCTTTCAGAATAGATGACAAGCATCCATACAACATCATGCCACCACAATACCTCCTTATAGGCATGGTGTATCTTAAGGCATGGGCAGTTTTAGTTTTGTCTTTATGCCATACATCATGCTTTAACTTTTGTCCAAAAAGCTCTATCTTGGTCTCATCGGACTACAAAACCTTTTTCCCCACATCTCAGCTGGGTCACTTTGCTTTCAGATGGTACTTTTTAAGTAACATCTTTTTTCTTGCCACCCTCCAATAGAGGCCAGTTCTATTCAATTCTCTTGATACAGCTGATCAGTTCATCATTACTCCACTAGCAGCCACAGAACTCTACAGCTCCTTAAAAGTGATTGTTGGCCTCCCTGTGGCTTTTCTCAGAAGTTCTTTCATTCACAGCCTGACCATTGGTCCTTAAACAGTGGGGTTTTGATCCAGAAACATGGTGTCAGCAGCATAAATGGTTCACACATGGAGGCCAATGGTAAGGTAATTGTCCAAGTTTGGGCAATTTCTTTCATCTGTGTAAACTGGATTCTTCCACGGCTCAGGGTAGAAATGCAAGAAACAATTCAGTTTTTCCCCCAAAATATTTACCAACATAAAACCAATGTCACCACACAATCATTAATTGAGTGTCAGTGTTTTAAATAGTTTTGCAAGACACTGTATATACGTGTGTGTGTGTCTGTGTATATCCATTTCATCTGAAACTTCAGTTCTGTTTGTCCGCATTTACCTATTTCAGAACAACAAAACACTGGTGGTCCGTGTGTGTGTGGTTGGCAAGATGGACACAGACACACTAACAAACGTCTGGATAGACATGAATGCGTTTAGAACAAAAACAAAACACATTAAAATACATCATGTTTCCATGACTAACATTTTCAATTTCATTCAAAATCTTTTTCTCCTGAACCGCTAAACCCAAATTGTACCTAATTGTTATGCCTCAACCTAAACCTAGCTCCAAACCTAATCCATAAGCCTACCAAAGCATCTTGAACTATCAGGACAAAAAGTCCTAACATTTCAGCATGTTATGTCAGGACAGAAATTCTGGCCCGGAAAAGGCTCGGACACCCATAAACACCTGTTGTTTTGAAGCCAAACAAAGAAGATATCATAGCTTGCTCCCCTGGTAAGAGGAACTCTGTATTGTCGGGTCTGACTACTTCTGAACACACCCACACAACTATTCCAGAGGACGGAAATGATAGGAGTGGACAAAGGCCTACTTTTCCAAACGCACAAACATGTGAACAAGCAAACCTGCGCACACACAAACACACCCCCCCCCACACACACACACACCCCCACACACACACACACACACCCCCACACACAGAGAAAAACACAGCCCCAGTGCTCTATGGGAAAAATGCTTTCATGGAGAGGCTCGATTCAGTGCATTTCCTTCCTGTGTGTGTTTCAGCAGCCTGTTCCATCCTTGTTAAATATAAACAGGATCTGATACTGATGTACACAACAGATTATCTCAGATCTCTACAGACCTGGCTACATCCTCTACATGTTGGGAGCACACCAACAAAATATACTCCAGGCAAACAACAATCGAGTAAAGAATACAAAAATAAAATTTTAACACTAGTCAGATATTAGGCATACACTCCTGGTTTGTTTGTGAGTCAGAGCCCTTATTTACGTTAGGGCGTGCATTTTACATGCTTGAGCATGGAAATGGTGCGTGTGTGTGTTAATAGTTACCGTTCAGAGAGCTGCCTGATCTGGGGGATGCCCATGTATTTGTGGAAGTGTTCCAGCACATTGACCACCCCCTGT
Source organism: Esox lucius (assembly GCF_011004845.1). Taxonomy (NCBI): domain Eukaryota; kingdom Metazoa; phylum Chordata; class Actinopteri; order Esociformes; family Esocidae; genus Esox; species Esox lucius. The sequence continues at coordinate 27,503,170 of NC_047569.1, forward strand.
AGCAGGTTCGCCACCTCTCCATATTGCCTCTTCCTCGTCATTGCCCTGACAAGAACAAATACACATCACTGACGACTGTGTGGGCACTGCACTTGATATTAAAACAACTGTACATGAGAGGGTCTGGTAAACAACTTTCTTTTTGCTGTGCTGACCTTACTTAGATTTCCTACCAACAACAGCATCACGGCCAAGCTGAAAGTCGTTTACCACAACCTGGAGTGTACAGTTACTATTTACAACAAGTTACACATTATTAGAAGTATGAGCGCCACTTTCATCAAAATCATTTCTTTAAATGTCATCCTATTCTCATCCTATTCTATCCATCCACAAGTATACAGTCTGACAACTGGCAGGTTGTTCATTCAAAAAGCAAGCGGCCTCGTTCTGCATCATACCTGCTGTAAACTGACGCTGTTTTAGAACGGCTTAAAAACACAGGGCTTGTTTGCACAAACCAGTTAATATTTCAATAATATGTTAATTTGACAAAATATCAATTGTAGGTTCAGCTCCATTTCATTTGTAGAGTATTCTGTTTGAACTCCTCATTTCCTGCACTTAGCCCTCCGCTCCACAGGGGGCAATATGAGTACCCACTCTAGAGAGTCCACGCCCCCAGCCAGCATATGTAGATGGTTTAGGGTGGTGATTGAGGTGGTCAGGTGACGCTTGGCATGATCCAGCTGTTTGATGTCCCGAGTTATCTCCTTAACCTGGGGGAGGGGGTGAGAGGGGAAAAAACTGTTGGGTGAAGAGAGAGACAAGGCCAGTAGCAAAAAAAGCTAGGTGGAGAAAGGATTGGAAAGCACTTTTGAGGGGAGACATAATTGGCGTTGAGGGAAGGGTTCTTGCCTACAGTTCTCCTTTTCACCGTTTCATCATAGTGGCCTCCCTGTGACAAACATACACAGATTTTCAAGGGAGGTACATGACCTCCTCCAGGATACAGTATCTCTACAGGTCAGAGGTCCCACAGGGTACATTATCTCTACAGGTCAGAGGTCCCACAGGGTACAGTATCTCCACAGGTCAGAGGTCCCACAGGGTACAGTATCTCTACAAATCAGAGGTTCGGCAGGGTAAAGTCACCTTGTTGGTTAACTCACCATTTGCTCGGATTTCTCAGCCTTATCTTTGATGTCTTTGATTTTGCCAAACAGCTGGCCGATGGCTACCTGGGCCTCTTCCAGTGCCTGGAAGGAAAAGAAAATGCATTAAATTCTTCCTCACCTACATTATGTTGATGGACATTCAGTGAATTATGATGCGATGTGATTCTACGCTCCTGAATAGTCTTCGTCTCCTCATTGTTTTCTGACCCCAGATAATCAGAAAAATGTGATTTACCACTTGGTTCATGAAAAAAGATGATTCCTAAAGACGTTGAGTCACATGGTCATGGATAGCTAAACAAAGCAAGCAGAGAGGCATTTAATAGATGTTTGACTGAACATCACAATGGGCAAAATGGGAGACACAAGCAAATTGGAGAGCGGTAAGATAATTGGCACCAGACATGCTGGATTAATAACAGAGGAACAGACATCCTCAAGGGCTTCACATAACTGGATTTACAGATAAAAGTACAAAAAACGAATAACATCCAGTCTTCGACATTCCGGTGGATAAAAACAGCTTCTTGTTGAGTAAGGCAGAAGGAGTACGGCAACATTCTTACAGCAGAATATTTACTTGAAAAGGGACAATAGGTAGGCATTTAAAAATGTCTTTCCGAGGTCCCAAAAGCCTGGTAGAGCCGAAGTCATAGTAAAAATCCTTTCTTTACTTTTATCTGATTACGAGACGGCCCCAAATGACCCTTCAGATCACTCAAGGGGCCCCTAGCCATGAACAATTAAGATGACAGCAGTGCAAACGGACCATGGCTTGGAAGGCTGAGCTCTATGAGGATTTCTGTGTTCATTCCGTGGTTGGTGCATTTCCAGTGGTCTTTTGTAATGCGCATGTCGAGGAGCTTGACTTGACTTACAGCCAAACCATCAAGGAGTATGCAGATCAGTTCTCTTCAATCAAAAGACTCGCGCCAGTTGATCTGTACACACTTTAAGTACGGGACAAAGGATGCCACCTGGGACAGCAGCCATGGAATGGTTAACATGCTTGTTCGATTCACATAAGCCAACTGTCTACATTAGCTGCAGGGGCTCGTCAGAGGATCAGCGCGGTCTCCCTCTAAATATGGGATGGTGTTTGGGGTGGGTCTAGGAGGCATCGGTGTACGAGTCACATCTGGTTTTCCCTTTATAATTTGCTATTGTCTGAAGTCCCTTCCACATTCTAGTCATGTCGGACCCAGGTCCTTATATCAACCTTTCAACGCATTGATTTCTTTGCTAAAGGTGTTGTTGACCAGTTAGTACTCAGTCATGTCTTTGGTCACCTTATGGAAAAAAGTATTGGCACCTTTACACTTTATTCAAATAATGCAACATTTTCTCTAGACATTGTTTGATATTATTAGATGTCAAACGAGTTAAAGGTACCAGCAATATGATTATCACTCATCCAACCAGTTTGAATGGAGAAATGGATTGATTCTCCTGTTTGGTGTCTTTATGTGTACAGCAATGAGGATGAAGAAAAACTACAGAAAGGACCAACTCAACCATCTAGCCAAGCATAGAGAATCTGAAGGCTCCATCTCCATGGTGATGCTCATCCATCTCCAGAGACCTTGATGCTTCTTTCTCCGCCATACATAACGTTATCAAGATATTTAAGGCCAACCTCCCTGGTGCCGGTCTAACGCACTACATTCCGTGAGTGCAAAGTTAACATGCAATTGCTTTATGATTTGCAAAAACATGTGCATAGACCATTTTGATATGGAGTTGTAGGACCCATGTAGCTTTCTTGAAAAATGTATGGAAAATACAGTCCAGTGCAATACCTGGACTGTCTATCCAAAAAATCTGGATAAAATAAACACTTAATTGGCCCAAATCTTACATCCAGTTCTTAATATGTTGGAAAAAGCTGATTCCCAGTAAATCAATGTTCTCCTGAAGACGAAATGCTCCAGTCAGGTTTTTTACACCCCATCATAACACTGAGACTGAACTGGTAAAAGTGGTATATTATCATTTAAATGGCATTAAACAAAGGTTCAGGATCAGTAACTATTACATCTTGACCTTAGTGCTTCCATGGAAATACATGTTGCGCTGCACAGACACATTTGTGCCAGGTTTAGATCCTAGCCATCAGAAAGATATCAGTCCGCAAATAAAGATTGCATGTCCTCTACCAAATGAAATGTACATGGTGTTCCTCAAGTCTCGGTTTTGGGGCCACTATAGTTTTCATTATACATGCTGCTTCTTGGTGATGTCATCCAAAATCACAACATACATTTTCACTGCTATGCAGACGAAACATGGAGAAGCCCCAAAAAGACCTACCTGGAAGCGTTTGAAAAGTGGATGAAATAAAGGATTTCAAAAAACTGAAATGATAGTTTTTAGGACTCAAGAAACAAAGAGATTTGTTTTCAGATCTCACAGTAAACCGTGATGATTGTACAACCATATCCCCAAAAACCCTGATTTCTCTTCAAGAACATAAAATACAACCCTGTTTCCAAAAAAGTTGGGATGCTGCGTAAAATGCAAATAAAAACAGAATACAACAATGTGCAAATAATTTATCCCTATATTTAATCTAAAATAGTACATAGACAACATATCAAGTGTTGAAACTGAGAATTTTTATTGTTTTTGGAAAAAATACATTTTGAAATTGATGCCAGCAACACAAAAAAGTTGGGACGAGCATGTTCACTGTGTGGCATCACCTCTTTTAACAATACTCTGTATGCATTTGGGAACTGAGAAGACCAACTGCTGTAGTTTGAAAGAAGAATGTTGTCTCATTCTTGCTTGATATAGGAGTACAGCTGCTCACCAGTTCGGGGTCTCCTCTGCTGTTTTTTTTGTTTCATAATGCGCCAAATGATTGCAATATGGGACAGGTCTGGACTGCAGGCAGGCCAGTTTAGCACCTGGACTCTTACTATGGATCCATGCTGTTGTGATACGTGTGGAATGGTGTTTGGCACTGTCCTGCTGAAATAAGCAAGGCCTTCCCTGAAAAAGATGTCTGAACAACAGCATACTGTGAGGGGAAAAAAGTATTTCATCCGCTGATTTTGTACATTTGCCCACTGACAAAGAAATGATCAGTCTATAATTTTGATGGTATGTTTACTTGACCAGTGAGAGACAGAATAACAAAAAAAGAATTTCAAAAATGTTATAAATTTGATTGATTTGAATGAGTGAAATAAGTATTCAACCCCCTCTCAATCAGAAAGATTTCTGGCTCCCAGGTGTCTTTTATACAGGTAACAAGCTGAGATTAGGAGTACACTTAAAGGGAAAAACCTGTATATATTGTTCAGCAGACTAAACCTAGAATTTCTAAACAAACAGCTGGAGGCAGGGCTTTCTCCCATAGAGCCCACTACTGTGGAATGATCTGCCAATTAAGGCGAGTGATGCAGACTCGGGTCTCTGCTTAAGTATGTTTAGAGAAAACAAACTAAAGTAATCAAAGGAAATACCACTTTCCCCACAGTTAAACATAGAGGAGATTCATTGATGTTTTGATGTTGCTTTGCTGCCTGTTGCACTGGGTGCCTTGAACGTGCATAGCAACATGAAATCAGGATGATACCAAAGCCTTTTGGACACTAATATAGAAGTGTCTTCGTCAAAGGTCTTCCAACAGGACAATGACCCCAAACAGACTTCAAAATGCACCCTGGAATTGTTAAAAACAAAACATTGGACTGTAACCAGCAATGAGCCTTGGCCTAAATCCCACTGAAAACTGGGGGAGAGGTCGGAAAAGCAGCAGTGTGGAGGCACCCTTCAAATCTGGCAGAACTGAAGCTGTTTGTACCAGAACAGTGGTCCAAACTGCCAATACAGGGTTGCAGGAAGCTCATCCATAGCTGTGAGAAATTTGGTTGCTGTTATTTTGGCTTAAGGCTGGGCTACAAAATATTCAGGCTAGGGTGTCGATTTTGTCAACGCCAATTATGGAGACCAAATACTTTCTCTCTAAAAATAAGCCGAAATTGACCAATGCCAGTTATTTGAAGAAAGTGCAACGGTGGCAATACTTTTGGCCACAGCTGTCATTGTTATATCCCATGAGAAATTATTTTAGTTTTTCAGGAAGACCATTAATCCACGGTTTCAGATTTGGACATCTTATATTTACTACAGATGTTGTACCCACTTTAGGGACAAGATCCTTAGTTCATGTCTTGTTAATCATGTAACAGATCCTGTATTATGTCACAAATTTTAAGAGATGCCTTCCAGGGGAATATTTCCCAGTTCACTTATCATTGGTATGGAATCCCATTGACCTGTACTGTACAGTTTTAACACATGTACTTCTTGCTTTAACTTTTTCTTGAAGCCAGCGGTTAGCAGAATGGCCATACGAGTTAGCAAAAGAGCAAAAACAGACATGGGAATGGGACCAGGTTATTTGGTCTCCTCTAACCAAAGGCCGAAGGTTAGTGCTCAAATGTAGCTTTGGGTATCAACATACATGCTATCCCAAGCCATTGCTATTTCCAGTATAATATGAAGAACCAGGAACAATGTGGAGTTGTGCTGTCCCTCTCTCGCCTCAGCGAGGGAATGGAAAACCAAATGGAATGGCATGATGAGAAACCAAAGGAACATTGTGGGGATGAGAAACCTCTCCCACATTCCCGTCAGGAAGAAGAGCCGCCTCTCCCTCCTGCCAGCCGCTGCAGGGAGAGATCCTCCAACCATTTCCAAACACGCATCCGAATCAAAACAATCCATGTTACAGACTGACCGGCTGACAGACTGACCGACTGACTGGCTGGCCCGACCAGCCGGAGACCTCCCCAAATGACAGCATGAATGAGATCACTCAGAGTAAGGAACGTCTAATGAAATGCAACTTGAGTCAAAATACGTTTTATTCTTCTCTATTTTCACAAAGAAGTCAACTTACATTGCCATCTAATGTTTCCCTGTCAGGGCATGCAGCTGGGCTTTGATGGTCTGAGCTGGGCTTTGGCACTGCTGCCAGGGTAATTGGGGGTAGCTGGCCTGAACACTTGCAGTGTGTGTGTGTGTGTGTGTGTGTGTGTGTGTGTGTGTGTGTGTGTCTCTTTTGGCTCTCCACTCATTCTACTTCACACAAAGATGGAATCCTAACGGTCGGCACCAGCTGCTCAAGGAATGTATTTAACACTTTTACTAGGGTCTTCAAAAAAACAAGTGAATGGAAGGGGCAAACAGACAAAACCTGCCTTGCTGACTGTGATGAAGTAAAACATTTTATTTGCAGTCACAGAGGAAGACAAGTTCATGGGTAGGTCATGGGTAGGTCATGGGTAGGTCATGGGTAGGTCATGGGTAGGTCATGGGTAGGTCATGGGTAGGCTCGGTGGGTGTGGACACATTCATACCGGTAGACCCCTCAGTTCAACCAGCCAGCATGCAGGGAAGGTTCTGATAGGCTGCAGGGTCACAGAGTTAGTCCAGGGAATTAACTTAACAAGGCAGGCGAAAAATAAATGCATCCCGGGCATTTTTCTTTTGGGTGCTGCTGACAAGACAGGCAAGGTTATTTTTTTGCACTACTCAAACAATCTAGGAAATGTAGGAGAAATTAAGAATGAGGGTCATCATGTTAACATCCAAAAGAGGAAGTCGATTTACAGGGTAACATTTTCTCTGAAAACCTGAGACACTGAGGGAGCAAGAGAACAGCTGCCAGGGACAGGAAAAAGACAGCCTTTGTGGATCTTGACCAGTTTACGGCAGCCAATTGCCAGGACCGTCAAGACACTTCAAACTCCCCAAAAAATGCCTCTGCCCAGCTTTTCCTTGAGCTTAACATTGACTGCTTAATACCTATACCGGAAAAACCTGTTTTATCAAACCCATAGTGTTGTGACATCAAGTCCAACCCGAATGAAAAAAACAGACTAGGATGCAGCTCAGTGAGTGCTTTTGTCTTTGTAATGTTTGTCCCTTTCCAGTGTTTGGGCATTGTGGAGGGAGTGGAGAGAGCATAGCCCAGGACGCTCATAGAGGCTGAGATAGCCCTCTCTACAACGGCCCCATCAATCCCCTGTTCCAACCCAGTCCCAGACAGGGAGAGGCCACATTTTCAAACCTGCAGATATAGAGCACCGCCTGTCACACATGTGGACTCTATTTGGGGATGTTTGGAGGAGGGGAAGGCATGGGGCAGTAAGAGGGGTGTCTCTTCAACTGACAGTTATGAGGAGATGGGGATGCCCCTCATAATGACATGGTCGCACAATGCTTTTGTCCACAAAGGTTATCATTTATGGGCTAAGTTGTACACGGTGATTAAAGACCTATACTCTAGACCTTCTCTTATCTTCACCAAGCTTTCATTAGACTGAACAATCATCAACATTTGAAGAAAAGAGGCAACTTCACAATAGGTAGCCTGATCTCTGCAGTAGGCTACTCCATGATAACCAGGACAAAGTTTCGGGTATAGAACAAGAGAGGTCAAAGCCATAGAAATGTAGCAAACTAAAAGCAGCAACTGGATACACAGGAATAGAATACACATTGATTTATATGAGGATGTATTCTAGTCATTCTATTTCTGTGGTTTTGTGTGTCACTTGAGTTTCAGCTTACATGGTAACCATTCATATTTCAATGTTACCATCACCACAAGGAAAAGACAAGAGATGATTAACTGAACTGAAAGAACAAGAAAAAGAGAGTGAAAGAGTGAACAAATGACAGAGAGACAAAGAAAAGACAGGAATGGATAAGCAGCAGCAGAACAAGCTAAGAACAAAAAAAAAAGGCAGTACTTCCATTCCTGAGTTAAGAATCAATATTTATGTAATGTTTGCGTCTCGAGGAGATTCTCATTCCATCTTAGTGTTCCTAATAAATACATCCAGATGCCAGAAGCTACAGTAAGACATCCGCAACACACACACACACACACAAAACTTCCCGAAACCACAAAGCCCCACAGCTGACCTGACCATGAAAGGACCCAGCATGGCCAGGTGGGGACATCCAGCTGCATATGGGAACTACACTGCATAGCTGGATAATGGGGGCTGAGCTATGCAAGCGCAATGCTGTTAAAATTAACTGGCCTGAATGGATAGGCTGTGTGTAATTGACAACAAATGTTTCAGTTGTTAATGAGACTCTCCCCCACTCCCATAACTTCCCCTATCCACCAATGCCCAGCCCCCGCAGCTCTCTCCGATAGACTCTACACCCACGCTACGCTTGTTGAGAGCAATGAATCAATTTCCACAGGGCAGGAATAGCTTTTACCATGTCTGCAAAGTTTCAAAATCAGAAGAACAATAGCCTCTCTTGGAATCTCTTTTTATTTGTCTGCCACAATTAAATTGGAGAGGGGACTATGGAACCCTGTCCACTGGGTTTAGGGACAAATGCACCTCCTCTAAGTGGCCAGATGGTGGCACTATAAAATGGAAAACGTCACCACTGCCAGGTCGGGCCCCTCACCCAGTTTGAACTGGGGGTTGTCCTCACCTGAGACTGAGTTAGCTGGGGGTGTTGTGACCTCTATAATAACAACAACATCATCATCATATGAGCTGCCTCATATTACTTGCTCTAAGACCCTGATAAGTGTCCACACCCCATCTGCTCCAACCCTCCAGACATCTATACCAGCCTTGTGGAGTGGGTCTGGGTATCTGAAGCAGACATCCATCCCAGCCTTGTGGAGTGGGTCTGGGTATCTGAAGCAGACATCCATCCCAGCCTTGTGGAGTGGGTCTGGGTATCTGAAGCAGACATCCATCCCAGCCTTGTGGAGTGGGTCTGGGTATCTGAAGCAGACATCCATCCCAGCCTTGTGGAGTGGGTCTGGGTATCTGAAGCAGACATCCATCCCAGCCTTGGGGAGTTGGTCTGGGTATCTGAAGCAGACATCCATCCCAGCCTTGGGGAGTTGGTCTGGGTATCTGAAGCAGACATCTCCATCCCCACCCTCCTCTGCACTGCTGATAACTGCCAGACTGCTGCCTCAGACTAAATACCATGGACAGTCTTCCTCCACCTCTTCTTTTTCCTTCCATCCAACCTTTTTCCTCTCCCCTTTGTCCCCCCCCCCCTCTCTCTCTCTCCTGCTATAATGAACGCCTCGCCATCTTTCCATGTGCAGAGTGAATTTTCCTTCATCTCTGTGGGAAACGTGGATGGTCCAGTGGAACGGCAATGAGACAGGAAAAGAAACCCTGCGCTGTAATACAATCCAACGCCATGCCGGCAGACTTCATGGGTTACTGGATTCTGTCCAGAACACCTCTGATAACCCAGTGGTAACAGAGCAAGACAGGACCACCGCGCACACACACGCACCCACCCACCCACCAACACTCACATCCCAATAAGATCTCTCACTCCTCTATCAAACATTATTAGCGGACAAAGAGCGTGTTAAGAGGTTCTCTGACTAGAACAGGTGGGCCACCTAACCAAAAGAGCCAAATGGAATCCCAAAATAATTGGAGGGGAATCTTTCCCTCTCTTTTCCTAGAACAGCTCAGTAGATCTGACAGTAGGAAATGGGATGGTTCTGACTCATTCAATCCGTTTCATGGCGTAAGTGAGGACCGAGAAAGCACAAACGTCAATGTCCATATCAGGAGGAGTAATACTGGAGAAGGTAGCATAACATCAACTGTGTGTGTGTGTGTGCACATAAGTACAAGAGTATATCTGTAAGCCACACAACCTGGTGGCAAGTTGGGAAAAGCAGTTGTGAACAGTACGGATGTGTGGAAGTCAAGTTAGGCACAAGTAACATGCTACAGTCATTCACCAACATCTCATGTTGCTAGGGAAACCCCAGGCCTTCCCCTAGCCAACCCCTCTGTGGGTCCCAGCCAGTCTAGACAGAGTAACTAAGAGCATATTCACTTCAGGACGACATTTCCATTTAAATAACCTTAAACATGTAGCCAAAATATGATCTCCAAACACAGCCGAATTTTCACAGCAATCTCCTTTGTCTCGATATATAAAAAAAGAAGCAAGCATGCTTTGTTTAGCATATTGTATTATTTTACATCTAAATACATTTTTTGAGGACCAATGGGAAGGATTTCCTAAGTTTGACATAACACAGTTGAAATCGGCCAATAAAGTGGAAGAAAAGGAGGTTCCGGATGCAGCTAACCAGTGTAGAACATCACCAAAAAATAAACATGCTGTTTGTGTGCAAAGAAGTAGTCAGCTCACCCATCTTGGTAATTAACTTTGGTTAGTAATGGCGTATACATGGTATCTGAGTCGCAATAACATGTCTACAGAGTTAACAAAATACACTGTTGAATCATATCTTGTGAAAAGTCTTGTCTACTGGTGTGACAAGGCCTTAATTTGCTGTCTGATTAAAAAGCTGTTGGTCAGCCTATTCCTGAAAAGGCCTTTGGTGGGTCTTACAGTAAGCCACTTTTGCCATTAATTTATTAAAAAACAATTCCCTGCTTGCCCCTTATGCCACAAACACACTTGTTTTTCCAAATATTCACTATTTACTTTATCCCCTTACCCTAAACTCAACCTCAGTAAGCTAACCTTTATGCCTAAACCTAAACCTAACTCTTAACCCTAACCCCTAATGCCTAAAACTAACCACAATAGTTTCCTCCCCCTTGCCGGAAATAGCCTTCTCCTTGTGTGGACTGGCAAAAACAAAAGCCCTGTGGGGTAAAACGAGGATCACAAGCGCACCCATATACCCTACCTCTTTGAACCATTCTAACACGTGCTCTACACATGTACACAAATTCATCCAAAATTCCGCAAGCAGCTCATGAATAACAACCGCAGCCCTTAATGCGACACAAACAACCTGTTTACACAGTCGGGAGGTATTGCACGGAAAGTGTCCCGGGACATGTTAGCTGAAGCCAGATGCACACCCCAGTTGTCTGCTCCCTCACCTGTCTGCCATCTTGGCCCACGTTGGTCTGGCCTCTCACCACCGTCCTAATGTTGTCGTCCAGACGCCTGAAACACAAAGGGCAGATGGTCGGAACGCAATAACCTGATTCCATCTTCAGACTCATCTTCGTCTAATAAACTTGTCCACTCACCGGATTTTCAGACGGATCTTGTTGACGACATCGTCAATATTAGCCAGTGACTGGGGGGAAAAACATGTATCATGACTATGAATTGACCAAAACCCTAACACAGGCAAGTATTAAGAACTAATTTGGAAAAGGAAGCTTGTTTTCAGCTGCTACAAAGGTAAGCAGACAGCGCCATCTAGTGCCCATTATTATTGAGACCGTAAGCTTTTATCTTATTTTTATACTCCAGGGTCCAGTTGTTCAGAAGGATTTCAGGTATCGGATTGGATCGAATCTTGAAAAGGGGTCGTTCAGAAGAAAAAAAGGATACTGAAATCAGATTAGATCACATAATAAAATCTTGGTTTTGACATGGATCCAACCATCAGTAGGTCTCTGTGCTGTTCACAACAGTAGGATTGGGATCCCTCAGATCTAAAAAAACCTGGATTATCCTGATCCCAGCAAAACAGTGGATTCAGACTTGATTTCAGGAACACAATGTAATAAAAATGTCAATGTGGTCAAATCATACTACCTTTGTATCATGTAGTATATTTACACGAATTCACATTGTGCACTTGATTTGTTTAACCGTTACGGTAATAAAGTGGACAGCAGGCTACCTATAAAGCCTTACAGTACAGTAAAACAAAATAACATTTGAACCATTATCACTGCATATTAATGACACAATCAGAGACGAACCAGTCATTGAGGAAGACAAGAATCAGGAATAACTTTGACAACTCTTCTTTTGCCAGAACAAATGATGCGACTGAACACAACTGACTAACCAGAAACACCGAAAGCCAAATGTCTCAATCCCTTCAGTGCCCTAAAATATAGGGGGCTATGCATAAGTGTTAGCATTTTAATATTGCAAAACCAGTATGCACACAAATACCCTCAAAAAACAAACAGAGAAACTGCATCCATACTTGAAACATATGGTAGTGTAATTCTAAGCAATTGTAAGCATTCTAGCCTTACCTGCTCAGTGGGGAACAATGTATTGATGTATTCAACAGCATTGAAATCAGCTCTGTCCAGTAGGTCTTGACTGGGAAAAACCTAGGGAGTATAAAACAACTCAACTGAGGCCATTGCGTCTTCGTTATTTAACAGCAAGTCTATCATTTACAGTTGCTCAAGGACTCTTAAAAGATGGGCACAATACTTGTCAGACATGAATGCTCTACAGTTGGAAATAATTAATTTCTTCAGTTTTAATTTCCTTGGGAGAAGATTATAAGATAGACATTAAACATTACATATGAATTTCAGCCAAGTTTGCCTCAAAATACACTAGTCCTTCACAAAAGGATCTCAATTTAAAATAAAATTAAAAATCTATAAAAATATGATTATCTTCATGCCCTCGTGACATATAGGGAAACATGACCAATGGTCTGATATGTTCTTTCATTAGTAAGTATGTATTCAAGTAAGCTAATTTCAAATCACAACCATAAAAACTCAAAGCTGTGGTGAAAGGCCCTGGCACCCTTGCATTCTTGAAAATAAGAAGAATCCTTTCTGGATAGGAATACTCTCCCTGATAGACAAAATACGCATTTCATGTTTGAAATGCGGATTAAAAGTAATTGAAGAAAAACTAAATACAATGTTTTGATGTCCTGCAGTGTTAAAATATAGCTTTTTCCATATTACACTTTTATTTTACTGCCTGTTTTCATCTGTTTTGACAGTGGCTGTTCAACCAAAACCCAAAATATGTTGGGGAGATTTGTAGCATTTTTCATGTTTGACTGAGCTCACTACTAGCTCAATATCAAACCAAATTATAATGTTACAATATCAAATAATATTTTTTGGTCACATTTACTGTCCATTACGGATGTTACATGTATGAAGTGCTTGTTTCAGGCTCCAAGACAATATTAAATAACACAAACGTGTGAGTTTGTGTTCACTGACTGTGGATTTGTATGTGTTGAAACTGTGTTTCATGCAAAGTCTTTGGTCGTCTTGCACAAACCACACATTTGTGGCTTTTTGTGGCATTGGCGCAGTCAAGGCTTCCTTCTGGCAACGCGACCATGCAGCACATTATTGTTCAAGTATAGTCGTACTGTGCACCTTTAAACAACAAAAGTATTTTTCCAGAGCAGCCTGTATTTCTCCTGAGGTTACCTGTGGGTTTTACCTTAAATAAAAGTCCGTTTTTTTGCATGATCAGTCATATTTTCAAAATCATTGCAAAAATGTCACAACTTCTGCCAGGGTATGCAAACTTATGAGCACAACTGTATGTCTTTGGTGGGTGAGCAGTCTGACTATAATCTCTGAGGGGTATCTGTATAATTTTGTGAGGGTCTTTGCTAGCGGACATGACAAAATAATATCTTCATCCCCTCGATGGGTTAGGATTACGGACCAGGTCAGGTACCTAGTGGTGATGTGCACGTAGAAGAACAACAGGTATCCTCCTTAATACAGTCGCGGGCTAGCTAGCTATTAACTAGCAAATTTGGTAGGAATCAACATCATAACTGTGTATTTCATGAACTAGTCTGAGTGCACGAATCGATGTAGTACTGCAACTTTTTCAGAACAAAATATTAGCTATTTACAATACGTTGACGTTTAGTGGATGTATAAGCAATGTTGGAGGACGCGAGGTTGCGGTCTAGCTCAGAGGTTACCAAACTAGGGGTCGCGACAATTTTTAGATATCTAAATGGGGTCGTCGGTCAAACATGTTTGGGAACCCCTGGTCTAGCTAGTCAACTAAACAGTTCACAATGAATATTGTAGACGACATGGCATCTACTCAAAATGTTATAAACCACGGAAAATCCTATTTAACCTGATAGCTGGGTAATGTTAGAAGACAACAACAAAGCTGACGTTCGTTAATCTAGCACGCAAATAATAATAAATATCAGTTTAGCCTGCTTGCAAATCAATACACAATAGTTAAAAGGTTTCCTGTAGTTAGATAATAATATTTATTTCCTAGATTACCTGCTCAATGGCCAATTGCACCTCCGGAGAAAGGTGCAAAATAGCTTCCAAATCTTCAGCAAATTCCAATTCTTCCTCTTCCATCATTATGTCCACAAAAACTAGCTAGCTAAACTACATCAGCGTCTGGTTAGCAACATTAAAGGAACACTTCCGGGTCACGAAAATGAGGAAATCTTCAAAATAAAAGAGACCAACGTATTACTTCAAAACTGACAAAATTTAGTTTATTCATTGACAACAATTCATGAATATGAATTGAACATATGAACATATTTAAATATGAACATATTTAAGAGTAATTTCAATAAAAAGTGGGTATTAAAACACGTTCCACTGGCAAAATTCAGACAATGCTTATGACTGAATATGGAATACATATTGCCTGATAGCTCATAAACTATTCAATATTCTACAGAGAAAGCAATGTAGGAAATGTTCAGGAGAGTGTGTAGAGTAAAACATTCAATAGTTTATGAGCTATGAGGCAATATGTGTTCCATATTCAGTCATTCGCAGTGTCTGAATTTTGACCTATGAATGTGTTTTAATACCCAGTTTGTATTGAAATTATTCTTAAATATGCTGAAATATAATTTTTTGTCAATGTTTTGAGCGGTCCATTTTCATAAATAATGAATAAATTAAATTTAGATCAGTTTTGAAGTAATTCGTTGGCCTCCTTTATTTTCGAAATGTTCTTAATTTTCATGACCCGGAAGTTTTTATTTTATTTCGCCCACAAAACTGCTGTTGACAAAGATCCTTTTCTGGAGTACTTATTTTGAAGTAAAGGTCTGTTTCATCTAGGTCTCAAAAATATTGGAAACATATTGACCTCTACACAAATTACTGAACAAAATGTGCGTGTGGTCCCTTACTGTATGGTACAAACGTGCTCATTCTAGGATTCTAATTCCTCATTGTATGATAGCCAGGTAGCAAGAGCAGATCACTGGGTAAACACTATGCAAACAAAGTGTCCGTTTCCTGGGGCCTGTTGCACAAAAGTAGAATGAAGAAATCCAGGATAACTGAAAAAGCGCAGCTTGACTTAGCGTGATCCGCTCATCGCGGCTTAATCGGTTGCACGTTTGCCGAGCCAGGATGAGAAGGTGAAGCTATGTCAAGCCAGGTGTAGATAGTCGGGATAAGTGCACGTCCACGGCGTTCTTAAATAGACCACGGTATCGATCACAGATTCACTGATTCAGAGATGGAGAAGACGCGTGCGGCATATTTTTCACCCGAGGAGCAGCAGCAACTAATTATGTAAAGCATATAATGTGCAGAAAAGGAAATACGGCGGCTGTTATTAAACTGAGAGAAAAAGCCTGGCAGACAATAGCGGACCGACTGAATGCGTAAGTATTTAAAAATATCTACTTTCTAGAAAAGTTGTACACTGTTTTAATTGCTTTTAATATGCTTGTTTTATGTGTCGGTTTCAGTGCTGTATCTCGCTGTGTGCTAAATGTGCTGGTTGTACTGTCGGTGTCTTTGAGTAGGGGGGGGGGGGCTTCCTTGATTTGAACCAAGGAAGGCCTGTGATGGAAGGATCTGTATGTAACAGGATCCAGACGCAGTACAGTATGACAGCCAGCCTGGCAACATAGTAAGTATGGGCTAATGGAAATCTGAATTATGCACAATTCCTGCTGTGCTAATCAATGGGTGGTTTACAGAATTCACAAACTGTAAGATGTCTGTATACATGACATCTGAACAAGCAAATAGAGCTGGCAGATGCACAGATTGCTGTAAGTTTAAGGACTCTCCAGGATCTGGACCTTGGTATAGAAATCAAGAATAGAACACTGAGGAAAATCCAGAAACTAGAAAAATAAGTGACTTCAATCCACACTGTTAGCTCATCTGTAAAACAATGTATTAATCATGTTTTTCTTTCTCTCTCCCAAGCTCCAAACTGGCAAGTGACAGCACTAAAATAAAAAGCTTGAGAAGCGTTGTGGTGTTCCCTGTGTGATGAATGTACACTACACTATGCAAAGTTATTAGTTCAGTGAGGTGAGATAAAAATTGAGGTTATGAAACCAAAGTAAGCTACTATAATATCGAACAAAACATTAGGCCTAATGAAGGAGTAACACAAACAATCCTTTATTGGAGAAGGACAAGACAATGAAATCACTCATCTGAAATAATGTATTTGTCTCTGACCAGCCTGCCATTAATGTCATCTGGGAATATAGCTGCATTGTCCCACTCAATCTCCGGTTCCACTGCTGGACCCCTTTCCTTTCTCAGACAGGCAATATTGTGTTGGACCGTGCAGACTACAGTAATGTCACAGGCCCTGTCTGGGGTGACCTTCAGGTGGTGGAGACACTGAAATCGTGGCTTGAGAAGGCCAAATGCCATCTCAATTCAGGCCCTTGTTCTTGCATGGGCAAGATTGTATCCTTGCTGTGCTGCTGTCTGAGGGTCTGCAAGGGGAGTGAGAAGTTATGTCTCACAGGCATAACCCTTGTCTCCCAGCAGAACGCCAGATAATTCACCTGAGAATACAAAATGTAATCATTACAACTACACAAGTAAAACCTTTGACGCAATTGTGTTTATCAGTGAAATGTGTGTGGCCTACCTTGTGATAGTCGCTGGGAAATGGTACTGGACCTTAAAACCCGGGAGTCATGGACGGACCCAGGCCACTTTGCCTCCACATTGGTAAAGATGCAGGCAGCATCACAGATCATCTGAAACAATGCAATGTTTCCTATTCAGTATACATGTCATGCACAGAATACATTTGGGCAAATTTTTACATGAAATATTGATACTGTGGAAGGATTTTCTGTTGACACAATCTCCCTCGTGGGCCCCTTAGGGGCGTTTAATGTGGATCTGTGTGCAGTCCAGCGCACCAATGACATTAGGGAAAGCTGTAACACAAAATAGTCTGAGTATATCCTGTGACTGTTGTAATGTAACACATTTTTGTAATCTGTAATTCATGTTACCTGCAATCTTGTAGAAATCTCTTTGATGAAGCACATTCTTCTGTGGCCAGCGAAGGTAATAAAGATGTGTGCCAAGGATTTCAGTGCCAAACACACTTCTGACACAACGGCAAATAGTGCCTTTATTTAGAATTTCGGCATGTCCCACGGCATATAAAAACATGCCGCTTCTAAAAAATTGCAGTGCCACACAATAACGGATTCCATCTCCAGTAAATCGATACCTCTCATGCAGGTACTCGTCGGGAAAAGCTAAAGGGTCTGATCTGTCCCGAAACACCCTCTCACGTTTGAAAGCACGTCTGAATATCAGCGCTTCTTCATCCAAAATGTCATTCAGAAATGGGCATGCCATGGTGCAGGGAGAAACACAGGTGAATGGGACTTCATATATTGCCCTCATCACTGACTTCATTGAAATCCCTGTTGCAAATTCATCAACCATTTCAAACCATATTAACAGCAATAGTAGGATTTAAATCAAACTCGTCACAGCAATAGTGACAAGTAATGCGTGTTAATAACAATAAAGCAGAACACATTCAGAAGACAACGGAACGACTGTTAAAGACGTTTATTTCGGATCAGAGCGGCAGCTGATTTAACACAAGACTCCAGGATTAATCTTAGCCTGGCTGTTAGCCTGCTCTGGAGCAGGCTAGCTGCAAAGAATAAATCTCCATGGTTACTTGGCTGGGTTTAATTCAGCCTGCTTTTGTGCAACCAAGTCAAAGCTAAATTAATCCAGGATAACTTGGATATCCCAACTTAATCCCTTATCCTGGTTTTGTGCAACAGGCCCCTGGACACGGATTAAGCCTGGTCTTGGATGTTAAAAGGTACAATTCTAATGTCAGTGTGTTTTGTGACATTATTACACACTAGTGGAAATTGTAGGCTTTACATGGAACAAATTTAAAGAAACATCTACATCAGTACATTTAACAATAGTCAGTAAGAAATCAATGTAAGCTCTGTCATCCAATCAAAACAGAAAACATCAATTTTTGCCAGCTTTTGTATTTTGTTCACTGACAAAGGTATGAGACTTAAAATAAGCCACATGTATTGATGTTTTGAAGGGCTTTGTGCATGGTCTGTAGGTCCCTGGTTAAACAGTTACAACTCCTGTAACAACACACACATATTTGTTGGAGAAATTAAACTATTTCCAAACTGGGTGTGTAATCCTCCAAAATGTTATGTCAGGCATGCTCTGATTGTACATGACTTGCATGTAATATATATATATATATATATACACAGCTCCGGAAAAAATTAGGAGGCCACTGCACATTTTTCTTTCCTTTCCAAAAAAAAGTATTGAGTGGGGGACAGAAGGGTTAAAATTGAACCACTGCAAATTGAACGCTTCTGTTCCTCACTCAAAACTAAACTTTTCAACTTTTTTGGAAAAATAAAGAAAAAGGTGTAGTGGTCTCTTCATTTTTTCCGGAGCTGTGTGTGTGTGTGTGTGTGTGTATATATATATACACACACACACACGCGTACATATATAGAATATATCTCTGTAGAATATATATATATATATATATTCACACGCGTACATATATATACTTGCTTTGTTTACTGTTTCCACTGTGTGAAGACGCGTGAACTTCATTTGTTTAGGTTACTCCACCTAAAGGACATTGCAGACCTCTTCAGGACCAATATCCACTAAAAGCCTGAGGCCACTGAGGGAATAATTGTTGCTCTACATAAAGATGGCCTAAACTATAAGAAGTTTGCCAAGACCCTGAAACTGATCTGCAGCAAGGTGGCCAAGACCATACAGCAGTTTAACAGGACAGGTTCCATTCAGAACAAGCCTCGCCATTGTCGATCGAAGATGTTGAGTGCACATGCTCAGCATCATATCCAGAGGTTGTCTTTGGGAAATAGACGTATGAGTGCTGCCAGCATTGCTGCAGAGGTTGAAGGGGTGGGGGGTCAGCCTGTCAGTGCTCAGACCATATGCCTCATACTGCATCAAATTGGTCTGCATGGCTGTCGTCCCAGAAGGAAACCTCTTCTAGAGATGATGCACAAAAAAGCCCGCAAACAGTTTGCTAAAGACAAACAGACTAAGGACATGGATTACTCGAACCATGTCCTGTGGTCTGATGAGACCAAGATAAACTTATTTGATTCAGATGGTGTCAAGCGAGTGTGGCGGCAACCAGGTGAGGAGTACAAAGACAAATGTGTTTTGCATACAGTCAAGCATGGTGGTGGGAGTGTCATGCTCTGGGTCTGCATGAGTGCTGCTGGCACTGAGGAGCTACAGTTCAGTGAGGGAACCATGAATGCCAACATGTACTGTGACATACTGAAGCAGAGCAGAACAGTATTCCAACATGATAACGACCCCAAACACACTTCCAAGACGCCCACTGCCTTGCTAAAGAAGCTGAAGGTAAAGGTGATGGACTGGCCAAGCATGTCCCCAGACCCTATTGAGCATCTGTGGGGCATCCTCAGAGGAGCGCAAGCTCTCTAACATCCACCAGCTCCGTGATGTCGTCATGGAGGAGTGGAAGAGAACTCCAGTGGCAACCTGTGAAGCTCTGGTGAACTCTTTGCCCAAGAGGGTTAAGGCAGTGCTGGAAAATGATGGTGGCCACACAAAATATTGACACTTTGGGCCCAATTTGGATATTTTCACTTAGGGGTGTACTTACTTTTGTTTTCAGTCATTAATGGCTGTGTGTTGTGCTATTTTGAGGGGACAGCAAATTTAGCCAAGTGTCATTTCTTCAATGTTGCCGCATGAAAATATATAATAAAATATTTACAGAAATGTGAGGGTTATACTCACTTTTGTGAGATACTGTATCTGCATATGAAATGTTGTCTCTTCATCACTGTTGTCACTCATATGAAATGTCTGTTCATCAATGTCATCACTCATATGAAAAGTGGTCTGTTCATCACTGTCGTCTGTCATATGAAATGTTGTCTGTTCATCGCTCTGTTGTCAGTTATATGAAATATTGTCGGTTCATCAATGTCATCAGTTATATGAAATGTTGTCAGTTTGGCACTGTAACAAAGTATGATCAGTTATAAGAAAAATCAAATGTTATGGACTATTAAAGTATCATTGTTACTATGTGTAAAACAAGTATTCCATTCATGTAAAGCCCTAATCCCTGACATTCATTGAATAGAAAACAATATACACTCACCTAAAGGATTATTAGGAACACCATACTAATACTGTGTTTGACCCCCTTTCGCCTTCAGAACTGCCTTAATTCTATGTGGCATTGATTCAACAAGGTGCTGAAAGCATTCTTTAGAAATGTTGGCCCATATTGATAGGATAGCATCTTGCAGTTGATGGAGATTTGTGGGATGCACATCCAGGGCATGAAGCTCCCGTTCCACCACATCCCAAAGATGCTCTATTGGGTTGAGATCTGGTGACAGTGGGGGCCATTTCAGTACAGTGAACTCATTGTCATGTTCAAGAAACCAATTTGAAATGATTCGAGCTTTGTGACATGGTGCATTATCCTGCTGGAAGTAGCCATCAGAGGATGGGTACATGGTGGTCATAAAGGGATGGACATGGTCAGAAACAATGCTCAGGTAGGCCGTGGCATTTAAATGATGCCCAATTGGCACTAAGGGGCCTAAAGTGTGCCAAGAAAACATCCCCCACACCATTACACCACCACTAGCCTGCACAGTGGTAACAAGGCATGATGGATCCATGTTCTGATTCTGTTTACGCCAAATTCTGACTCCACCATCTGAATGTCTCAACAGAAATCGAGACTCATCAGACCAGGCAACATTCTTCCAGTCTTAAACTGTCCAATTTTGGTGAGCTCGTGCAAATTGTAGCCTCTTTTTCCTATTTGTAGTGGAGATGAGTGGTACCCGTTGGGGTCTTCTGCTGTTGTAGCCCATCCGCCTCAAGGTTGTGGGTGTTGTGGCTTCACAAATGCTTTGCTGCATACCTCGGTTGTAACCAGTGGTTATTTCAGTCAAAGTTGCTTTTCTATCAGCTTGAATCAGTCGGCCCATTCTCCTCTGACCTTTAGCATCAACAAGGCATTTTCGCCCACAGGACTGCCGCATACTGGATGTTTTTCCCTTTTCACACCATTATTTGTAAACCCTAGAAATGGTTGTGCGTGAAAATCCCAGTAACTGAGCAGATTGTGAAATACTCAGACCGGCCCGTCTGGCACCAACAACCATGCCAAGCTCAAAATTGCTTAAATCACCTTTCTTTCCCATTCTGACATTCAGTTTGGAGTTCAGGAGATTGTCTTGACCAGGACCACACCCCTAAATGCATTGAAGCAACTGCCATGTGATTGGTTGATTAGATAATTGCATTAATGAGAAATTTAACAGGTGTTCCTAATAATCCTTTAGGTGAGTGTATGTTTCAATGGAATATCTCAGGGATCTTTATATATACACTCACCTAAAGGATTAGTAGGAACACCTGTTAAATTTATCATTAATGCAATTATCTAATTATAGTTTGTCCTATTTCATAAAAAAAAAATTATGATAAAACCTTGGTTAACTTTCCTAAGCTCCAACATGCTGGTCCTTCTTCTGGATTGTGTACTTCAGCAGAGGATGGAAATTCTATTTATTTTGCGGGTATTTACAGCCCCGGAAATAATTAAGAGATGACTGGACCTTATTCTTTCCTTTCCAAAAAAGTTGAAAAGAAATGTTTTGAGTGAGGAACAGAAGGGTTAAATTTGCAGTAGTCTCTTAATTTTAACCCTTCTGTTCCTTCTGTTTGTCACTGACCATACTGATCAACTTGATCAGCATGTTGATTATATTGCTTATTATGAGAATTAGCCAATACTACAGAGATGTGAAGTATGTTTCAAATATATTTTATTGAACAAAGGCCAAATCAATCACACAGTAACTTTTACTATGATCACGTAGTGTTTTCTCTGTATTATTTCCATAAATAAAAAATAAAATAACAAAAAAACAAAAAAAACTGAAAAAAGTAAAGACCCAATATAATCAACTTCCATCAGTTTTGCCTTTGGATCTTGGATCCATGAAATTAGTACTAATTCTGAATCAGCCTACCAATGTACAGTGGCGAATTCAGTGATAAAATATTGGTTGGAGAAAGAAGGAACAACCAAAATCTATTGAATAGCTTTCATTCATGATTTCCTCTAGGATACATATGAACTTCCTTGAATTTTACCTATGCATGTTATTCTTGCTACATGTTACCTGAACTTAACACTCCAAGATACACACAAACATTTTAACTTCTGGGTAATAATCAGTTGATTTGCTGCTTTCTACTGTTGTATGATAACACAGAACACAATGGTAGTCAAGTAAGCCCAAGTCAACAAATATTTTCTTTCAGGATATATTTCAGCAAATATATTTTCAGACTTCCCTCAAACTCTTGATAGAAAACGCATGATAATCGATTCTATGCCAGTGCAAACATGAATAGGTAATAAAAAAATGTTATAACTAACTTTCTTGTTTTAGATATGAAAACAGAAAAACAGATGCAGAGAGATGTAATGAAAACCCTAACGATTTCATTCAACAAAGAGTATGCTAGAGATCAAAAGTTTTGAAACAGTCCTAGCATTTGTCTAAAAAACAATAACACCAAATATATCAGGACTACCTGAGAAACATCAGAGCTCAAGACATCAGGTTTGATTTAAATAAAACAAATAAATCTTTTGATTCAATAAAATCCCACAGAAAAAGGCTAGTATTAAGAACAGTAAGAATATTTGAGATTCTAGGAGTGTGCAGATAAAGGCAATAATCATTTTAGTAACAATACAGAAAACACACAAATGACTCTTAATCTGGGGGTTAAAGTGCGCCCCGTTACACCAGGCGTTGACGGTCAAGTCTCACAGGAAGGTTTACATTTGCAACCAACTAAGGTCATCAGATCTACAAAAGAGACGTAAACCAAGGTTATGTGGGAAATACAAACTTTTCATTAAACTCCAACATATGGCTTGAAGACACTCCGGTAGAAGACGTTGGAAAACTCACTGTGCCTGTGCCTTGGTTATGACCTGTCCATTGGACATAATCTCTGCCACTCGGGCGACAGCAGGATCGAACATCAAGCTGGCTGCTGCCACCACCTGATCATCTCTGGTTATCACAAAAACAATGTTTGCCGTCAGATATGTATGCTGTCAGCGTTGCATTTAGGAAGACTGCTTCAGGAAACACAACTAGTGCTGTCTGGCAGAAATGACTCCTTTAAATTTTCCACTGCAAAACGTTTTGCTCTGTTATGCCCAACTACACACAATAGCTTTGGCATAAACTGCAGTTACAAAAGCAACCAAAACATATAATTTAAAGCAATTAATTCCCAATTACTTTATATAAAATGCTAGGAACTTCCTCTCCTCAACTTTGCCTTTGTATATAATCTCTGTGTATCCTTCGGCATACCCTTGGAAACAGAAGAAAAATGACAACATAAATGAATAGAACAGTTACTTGTTTTCCTCAAAGGGTATCACTCATCTCAAATCAGATCATCACCTGTGTAGCGGATACTCTTTCCTAAAAGCACTGTCCAGAAGAAAGGCACAGAAACTATTTCTGTCTGCTTCTGCAACATATTTAGGGCTGCAACTCTTCCTGAAAAGTAAACAGAAACAACAACAAACACCTTTAAAATGCCATTCACTACACTTAAGGACAAGGAATGAAAATCCCAGCCATGGAAGTTGACCGGTGTACCGTGGGCAGATGCCAGCTGCCAGTGACCAATGTTGACCCGCTGGTCTTTCCGCAGGGCGAGGGGGAAGGATGTCACGTCTCCTGCTCCAAACACATCTGGAATGTTGGTCCTCATGAACTTCGGAGAACCAGCAATGTTGGGGGAAAACCATTAGTATCACAGCTTGAAACAATGCAGCGGTTACTTGTGGCCTAGGGTGTCCAGCGGTCGAAGTGACTGCCTCTGGAGCTGCATGAGTCTGACTCTGCCCCAAAAACTCTCAACAACTCTCACCCATGTTTCCCCATCATCTCTATCACTAAAAGTATACAGTATCTCACAGCAGGGAGTACACCCCTCACAGTTTAGTAAATATTTCAGTATATCTTTTCATGTAACAACACTGAAGAAACGACACTTTGCTACAATGTAAAGCAGTGAGTGTACAGCTTATATAACTCAAAATGACACAACACACAGCCATTAATGTCAAAACCGCTAGCAACAAAAGTACACCCCTAAGGGAAAATGCCCAAAGTGTCAATATTTTATGTGGCCACCATTATTTTCCAGCACTGCCTTAACCCTCTTGGGCATGGAGTTCACCAGAGTTTCACAGGTTACCACTGGAGTCCTCTTCCACTCCTCCATGACGACATCAAGGAGCTGGTGGATGTTAGAGACCTTGCACTCCTCCACCTTCTGTTTGAGGATGCCCCACAGATGCTCAATAGGGTTTAGGTCTGGAAACATGCTTGGCCAGTCCATCACCTTTACCTTCAGCTTCTTTAGCAAGGCAGTGTTGGTCTTAGAGCTGTGTTTGGGGTTGTTATCATGTTGGAATACTGCCCTGCAGCCCAGTCTCCGAAGGGATGGGATCATGCTCTGCTTCAGTATGTCACAGTACATTGGCATTCATGGTTCCCTCAACGAACTGTAGCTCCCCAGTGCCGGCAGCACTCATGCAGCCCCAGACCAGGGCCCAACAGGCAGGAAATCAATCCACCCACATTGCCAAGCATCAACCAAAGGGACACCCAGCAACCGCGACCGCAACCAGCCAGCAGAGTACAGCCCAATTGCACAAGTGCACAACAGAGAGACAACATCCATGTCCTTAGACTGTTTGTGGCCTTTCTTGTGCATCATCTGTAGAAGAGGCTTCCTTCTGAGATGACAGCCATGCAGACCAATTTGATGCACTGACAGGCTGAACCCCCACCCCTTCAACCCCTGCTGCAATGCTGGCAGCACTCATACGTCTATTTCCCAAAGACAACCTCTGGATATGACGCTGCACTCAACTTCTTTGGTCGACCACGGCGAGGCCTGTTCTGAGTGGAACCGGTCCTGTTAAACTGCTGTATGGTCTTGACCACCGTGTTGCAGCTCAGTTTCAGGGTCTTGGCAATCTTCTTATAGCCAAAGCCATCTTTATGTAAAACAACAATTCTTTTTTTCAGATCCTCAGAGGGTTCTTTGCAATGTTGAACTTCCAGTGACCAGTATGAGGGAGTGTGAGAGCGATGACACCAGATTTAACACACCTGCTCCCCATTCACACCTGAGACCTTTTATCACTAACGAGTCACATGTCACCGGGGAGGGAAAATTACTAATTGGGCCCAATTTGGACATTTTCACTTAGGGGTGTACTCACTTTTGTTGCCAGCGGTTTAGACATTAATGGCTGTGTGTTGAGTTGAGTTATTACACAGTTATACAAGCTGTACACACTACTTTACATTGTAGCAAAGTGTCATTTCTTCAGTGTTGTACTCACTTTTGTGAGAAAATATACATTGAAAAATAAATTAAATAAAAATAGCTATCATTGGTTAATGATGACAGTCTCCATAGCTACCTTATCAATGATGACAGCCTTTCTAGAATCCACCTCGACCGAACTTCCCTTTAAGAAGTCTGAGTTAGGGATGACACCTGAAGAGAAACCATGACGGTTAAAATACGTATTTTAATCTAAATAACTTACATTTGAACTGTGCTGATTCTCTACTTGAACTGAGCTGATTCTCTTTGTTCAAATATTATACTATACTTTAACAAAGGTCTGGTAAACAAGTAGTGGTTAAAATAATAGTTAGGAAAAGTTCCACTGAAACCATAGGGGAGATTGAAATTCAAATGAATGCTTAACAATAGGTAGAAATGTCAGATTACCTACCAATCCCTGCTATCACCACATCTGTTTTCAAAACTGCACCACTCTTCAAAACAACCTCTTTAACCTATTGAAATCAAAATTTCTCATCATAATCATCTCCTCTCCATAGGTCTTCAAAATGTCCAATACATGTACAGTATTAGAGAGATACAAGAATGCCTAAAAACGCAGTTGTGTTGATGACATTTGCTGCTTGGTGAGAATTTGTTCAATTTACCTTGCCATTCTGGCCACGGATCTCAACTACTTCATCATTCATGTAAAACGTAACTTTGTTTTCTTCCAACATCTGTCACAGGAGAAAAATATGAAGAATATAGTTAGATAAACATATTTGTAGCCTATTGGTGGGTGTATCAGGTAGAGTACATTAGACATTCTAACTTGTCTCAGACCTGCATTGTCATCTTCCCAATTTCAGAACCCAAGGACCTCTGGAAAGGATATGAGCTGTTGCCAATCAACATCACACTAGCTGCTTTGTCTGCCAAGTAGGATGCCACTTCCATACCTTTGACATAAATGGAGGACGGGAAACTTGGTTTTGAGAGCAACCAAAAATCAAATGAAAGTATTATGAAATATAACAACCTCCCTGTTAGCATCTGTTAGCATCCCTTAACCATACTATTAGTCACATATCATTCATTCATAAACTAATTAATCAGATCCATGAATTTAAAATAAGAGTTCTTCAGCAAACAGCAGGAAGTGAGCTTTGTATAGTTTACCTATGAAGGATGCTCCAACAACCAGGGCTTTCTGTCCTACACAGGATTGGTGAATCTGTTTGGCATCCTGGTAGTTCTGCAGGATCCTAACTCCTTCCAGTTCAGAGCCCGGACAGCTCAAAGGCCTTGCCCTACACAGAGAGAGAGAGAGTGTGAGAGAGAATGTGAAAGAGAAACTGTGTTTGCAACTAAGTTATTGGAAGAAAATCAAATGACAGCTAAGATGCTATCATCATCCAGAGCCATAGATAGGCATATAGATTTAAAATACTTTATTTAAATAAACACCAATTCAAATGTCGTACTGTTTTAATGTGTTTTCATGCATCCAACATTTGGAAATCACATTTTATTTGGGCTACAACAATATTAAACACACTGAACAGATGCGGGTGGAGTAATTTCAAAGTATGGGAGCAAAATACAAACAGTCAAAAAAAGCTCTGACAAAGAGATTGACATGTATACATTCATTTAAAAGTGATTAAAAAAAAAAAGCATGTAATGTTTTGGTCAGGGGGTGCCAATCCTGGATGAGCGTGTGGGGGTATTGTACCGATACAGAATAAGGACAGACAACGTATAGTGATGTGTGTCAAACCCACCTGCAGAGGGATGACGCCCGCCATCAGCCCAAGCCATCAGCCCCCCCCCCCCCCAAGCGCCCCTACATCCCACAATTACCAAGGCAACAAACACAAACGGCACTGGATGAAGAAAGTAGCCACTGACCGGCAGCCTGTTGATATGAGCAGCTGGTTATATTGCTGCACTGAGCAGTCATTCATTTTCACTGTCTTCTCCACGGGGTTCACAGATACAACCTACACACAGGCACACACAAACACCGCCAGGGCTTAGATCACAACTTAGATCACAGATTCTACCAACACACAGCCACACACAAACACTGCCAGGGCTTAGATCATAACTTAGATCACAGATTCTACCAACACACAGGCACACACAAACACCGCCAGGGCTTAGATCACAACTTAGATCACAGATTCTACCAACACACAGCCACACACAAACACTGCCAGGGCTTAGATCACAACTTAGATCACAGATTCTACCAACAAACACTGCCAGGGCTTAGATCACAACTTAGATCACAGATTCTACCAACACACAGGCACACACAAACACCGCCAGGGCTTAGATCACAACTTAGATCACAGATTCTACCAACACACAGCCACACACAAACACTGCCAGGGCTTAGATCACAACTTAGATCACAGATTCTACCAACAAACACTGCCAGGGCTTAGATCACAACTTAGATCACAGATTCTACCAACACACAGGCACACACAAACACCGCCAGGGCTTAGATCACAACTTAGATCACAGATTCTACCAACACACAGGCACACACAAACACTGCCAGGGCTTAGATCACAACTTAGATCACAGATTCTACCAACACACAGGCACACACAAACACTGCCAGGGCTTAGATCACAACTTAGATCACAGATTCTACCAACACACAGCCACACACAAACACTGCCAGGGCTTAGATCACAACCTTGATCACAGACACAACAACACACAGGCACACACATAAATAATGCCAGGGCTTTATTTCACAATTTTTATCACATAGAGCTACTGTCAATACATTCCTCCTTTATATGAACATCCTGTCTTTTAAGTGAACTGCACTGTTATTTGGGCTTAAAGTCTGTTTCCAGTCTCTGTATAAGAATGGGATCATGTCCAGCAAACGTGTGTAAAGTCACTGACATATTCCAGGCTAAAGACTATGTATTGAAAACGTTTGTTTCATATTTCATAACGTATTGTGTTGATTATGGTATTAAAAGGGCAGATGCCACCTATGCTTAGCTTACCGATAAAACTGTATGCAAATGATCTACAATTCAGTGTACATGTACTGTATCTTAATGCTGTGTACTCCAAGGCAACTGTTTTGAGAACTAAAAGATAATCTGTGTTTCTACTGGGCTCCTGAGAAGTTTGTGAAATTTCCACAACACTACTCTTAATGGGATCTTCCAATAGGTCATGTCAACAGGTTTAATTACATCAACATTATTTGTCCACTTGGTTTCACCTTCTTTTGTGTCCACAGCTCTATGTCATGCTGCTGGAAGAAGTCCATTGGTCGAAGGAGGAGGCTAGCACTATCCAGATGCATTGCCTGATAAGAAGCAGCCAAAGAAGAAGTATGATGTCAGAAATTCCCATCATGATAGGAATTGGTAAAATCGGCTTTGTCTACCAACCAATTATCTCCTACAACAAATTCTCCACATGCGCACCAAAAGTTGTTGTATCCTATCTACTACATCGTGTGGCCAAGTTATTTTATCTCTAAGTTGTAACATTGTTGTAGAGCTGTATAAAAAGATAAGGCAGTTCTTGCTTTGGAGACTGGAAGTGTCTCTGCACACTTTCAGTACGATGCAAACTTAATCAAATAGTTGAGCTTTTGGTCAAATGACCTTTCAGAACATGCATATTTATATTGCTACTTTAAAACGTGTTTCTGTTGAAAAATATGTTCCTACAGCAGCTTGCTATCAGAATAAACATTGCACTTAGTGTTGCAGGCTAATAGCTGGTTATGTTCTCTTCTGTATTATGGAGTGGCTGGCTCAGACTAGCCTGCATGTAACAGACAAGTGTTTGTTTAATTTATCCATCTTTAGAAGTGCAACTCCATTTGAAGCCACTATTCACAATGTCTTTATTAATTAAAATCAGAAGATTACAAATATTTTAGTCAGAAAGTTGACTTCCACAGAATGAAACACTCCCTCCCACTATGGCCATCTTCAAAATGGTGAAGTGGTTAGCTTTCAGCTTACACATGGTTGTTGACCCTTTATGACTGACCCTCACCTTGCTTAGCTTGGGTTTGTCAATAGGTGGCAGGGTGTCCTTGGTCACTATGATGATTCGACCTTCATAGTGGTTTTGTCGCAGAGTTTCAGCACACAGCAAAGAGGCAGGTCCTGTACATACACAAACACGGGCAGATTCAGTTAAATAAAATCAGTAATGTATCCCCTCTGATATCAATAGATCATTTCTCCAGTCTACCTTTTACATACTTTCAAAATGTTTACATTTAAAAACATGCACCAATCAAATCATATTTGTTGGGGCATGAAGATCATTAGTACTACATGTAATCATGGCACAAGCTGATTATGTTAATAATAAAATTATTATTAACAATCATTCTTTTCCTCAATTATAAAATAATTCACTTCCTACAAATAAATGATTTGCACATAATGGCATTATGTTTTTATCTGCATTTTACACAACGTCCCACATTTTTTAGAAACGGGGCTGCAATATCTATGTACAGAATTTTGTCCCTCACTTCTATGGTAAATCCAAGATCAGACACACACACACAATTTTAGTACTGAGATAAAACATGGCACCTGCTCCCAAAAGAAGCCTCAACATATTGTGATGTTTTGGACCCGGTCATTACCTCCTCCTATCAGCAGGATGATGTGGTTGACCCCAGGCACTCTGCAGCTCATCTCCTTTACCCGCTTGTACACATTCAGAGACTGAGGAGAAAATGGATACTTAAATCACAACGTCCATCTATGCACCAAATTGACTCAGTGAGCTACATCATCATTACAGGACAAAAACTATTTCATGATAATCATGCATTCTCCCGTACCTTTTTATTAACTGACACATAAACTTCACCATCTTCAACTTTGACCTTCAAAAATAAATAAAGATAAATTAGTCCAATCCTCAGATTAACCACATTCCTCCATTATGCCTTGTTTCACAGTTACTGCGCTGTACTACGGTAGGTGTATTACTTTTTTAATTACATTAAAGGCTAGGTGGCAGGTTGATACCTTATAAGTGGGCAAACAGTCCAGGCCAGGATACTCCTCAATATCTCCAGTCTTGACGTTATAGCAGGCGCCATGAAAGGGACACCTCACTCTGTCCCCGAACAAGGCTCCTTATAAGACAACACAGCAGCAGATTGGGTTAGGTATTAGGTTTAGGATTAGGGGATAGGGAACATGGATTAGGTTTCAGGTTCCCACGAGGATAGAATAGCAAACGTGTGTGTATATGTGTGTTTGTGTGAATAAACATTATTTTATTAGCTCATTTATAATGTTTGTTTGATATTTTACCTTTTAATGGAATAATTTGGTTTTTGAATTTTTTTATATTATCTGAACCCCTTAGTAACAAGAAAAGAAAACTAACAACTGTGTTTTCTGCCCACTATTGGACATTTTACCAGACAGCACTGTCCACTTTCACTCTCAAATGTGACTGATGACAGCAGCAACCAGTGTTTTTACACCCATTCAGATTGACATTAGACATTCGGAAAGAACATCAGTTGAATAACCACAGAACGTAGTGAATGAGACAACAGGACAATGGCTTTATCACAGATTTGCATCAAGGGAGCTGTCAAGCCTGTCAGGTGGCATTTTAACTGACAGTTTTGAATACAAATGTGTATGCAGTGTTCAAAAAAAGCATTGTCAAACAAATAATAACTAGTAGCTCACGCCCCAACCTTGTCATGATATACCCACCCTCATGGGCATGTTGTCTCTTGTTTATGTTTGGATGTCTAACCTTTGATGAGAGGAGCACCATAATGGGAACATTTGCTCCCCACTGCACTGTACTGTCCCTGGGTACGGATCAAAAGAATCTTCTGCTCCTCTACCTCCACTTCTTTCATCCTATAGAGAGGAACAGTCACTTTTCAAGCACGTGTTTAACTATAACTATTCATAAACACATTGGTAAGCTGTAATAACAGGGGGGGGGGGGCATTTTCAATCTTTAACTTACATTTTAGCAGAGATACAGAGATGCATATTTTGTTTAACTGAAATGTAATTTGACACCTAATGATAATAGCATGGGCCTGAGGATAAGTGATCTGACATATTCCATTTAATATCCTAGGTACACGCCAGAATAATGGGTACATGACACAACTGCCTACGTGAAATATATTTTCTACTGGCAGCAAAAGTTCCATATGAATAAGTTTGATGGGTATGTAATAAAGAAATATTACTGTCCATCTTGTAGGTCAGACTCCAGGCACACCATCCCAGTGACCTCATCCTGGTCCTGACCAGTAGGAACTTGACTCTGGCCTTGACTCATTTCTGCAAGAATGGAACACAAAAGCATATTCTCACTTTTCCCCATAAAACTACAATGTGTCTATAGCAAACAGAATGAGATAGAGGAACTCTTTATTTACAAAATAAGTAAATCATGTTTAAGGGTGAATGTTTCACAGAGCCAGAGAAGCTTACTAGGTGCTTTCAAACTGAAACCAATATAACAAACTGTGTGCTGTCAAAATTTCAAACAGCCCACTGGTCAGACGATGTCATGTAAACATGTTGGTATAATGAAGACGAGAAAAAAAGGAAAACATGCTACACAACCAAACAAGGCAACAGTAAAATGTGCGTGTGCAATGACGCAACACCCCAACCATATGGCCTATTGAAACATATTAACTTACCGCACCAACCAGTTGGTTACAGCCACACACTTGGGCTAACCAATTGATTCAGTAAATACTGGCTCTTCATTGCAGGCAACATCATCGATCAACTACCCCTGTTTAGTCTACTATTATTAATAGTAGTAGTTGTAGTGTATGGAGGCTATACCATACCACCCTTCGATTTGTTAGTAAGCGCCAGTTACAAATTTCAAAACTCCGTGTACCCTTATCAAAAGGTGACGTCCTTAAAGAGAATTAGATTGAATCGTTACTGTTTTTACTACAGAATCACCTTCTATCCTACATACTCAGAATAGGCTACTTGGTGTTACAGTGGATATAAAAAGTCTACACACCCCTGTTAAAATGCCAGGTTCTTGTGATGTAAAAGAATGAGACAAAGATAAATCATGTCAGACCTTTTTCCACCTTTAGTGTGACCTATAATGTCTCATCTCATCTTCATCCACTTATCCGGTATCGGGTCGCGGGGACAGCAGCTCCAGCAGGGGACCCCAAACTTCCCTTTCTTGAGACACATTTGCCAGCTCTGACCTATAATGTGAACAATTCAATTGAAAAACAAACTGAAATCTTCGAGGGGGAAAAATAAAAAAACTCACAATAACCTGGTTGCATAAGTGTGCACACCCTTAAACAAATTCTTTGTTGAAGCACCTTTTGATTTTATTATTGGGTAGGAGTCTATTACCAAGGCACATCTTGACGTGGCAATATTTGCCCACACTTCTTTGCAAAAGTGCTCCAAAACTGTCAGATTGCGAGGACATCTCCTGTGCACAGCCCTCTTCAGATCACCCCACATATGTTCAATTGGATTCAGGTCTGGGCTCTGGCTGGGCCTTTCCAAAACGTTAATCTTCTTCTGGTGAAGCCATGCTTTTGTGAATTTGGATGTGTGCTTTGTGTCATTGTCGTGCTGAAAGGTGAACTTAATCTTTAGCTTTCTAACGGACGCCTGAAGGTTTTGTGCCAAAATTGCCTGGTATTTGGAACTGTTCATAATTCTCCTGAAGGGTACAAAATAAAAATGACATCCCTCTGATGCTTTGGAAGCTCTCTGCGAACCATGGCTATTGCTCTGAGATGCAACTAAGAAAATGTCAGGAAAACCCTACTAGAACAGCTGAAGTGTATTAATCAGTCACTTTAAATGATGGCAGGCTTCTATTTAACATGAGTTTGAATGTGATCGGTTAATTCTGAACACAGCTACATCCCTGGTTATAAGAGGGTGTGCACACTTACGCAACCAGGTTATTGTAAGGTTTTTATTTGTAATTTTTCCAAGGATTTCAGTTTGTTAAACTCGAGGATTTCAGTTTGTTTGAATTGTTCAATTTATAGGTCACATTAAAAGTGGAAAAAGTTCTGACATGATTTATCTTTGTCTCATTCTTTTACATCACATAAACATGGAATTTTGACAGGGGTGTGTATAATTTTTATATCCACTGTATATCAGTGTTGTGCTGCTAGTAGTAAACCAACTACATAGTCATAGAATATTGATATTCACAAACTGATGTGACATCTAATTTTCAGTAACCTAGCGCAGGTTTAACTATAGGCTAATAACGCTGTTGAAGTATAGAACCCCGAGTTACCAAACCCTTTTTGTTACAGGTGTCCTTTGTGGTAAGTACTGCTCCATTGGTTTTAGATGTTGACCTTCTCCAAACAATATAGGAGGGCTAACTGTTTTTTTCTTGAGTACTTTAATGTGTTGCATTGTTTTAGTTTAAATTGTATTGACTTATATTTATACTCTGTTGCTATGCAGGGCTCATCTGGTAAAGTTATTTAGATACCATAGATCTCAAAGGACTTCCTAAATAAATGGTCAAATAAAAAAAAGATTAAATAGGATGTTCTTGCATAATGTTCTATTCTAGAGTTTAACACACATACAGGAATATGAATAGTTACAATAAACGTAAGCCCAATAGCTCAGTTTTAGACCGACTATTCATTTGCTAAATCAACCACTTTATCACCTGACAGTGTGGTCCGCGAAAAATGAACTTCTTTCTGTAAGAAACCGCTGGTCACAGTTGAAGAAAAACGTCGTCCTCGTCCAGATGACAGTGCTGCAGTACCACCGGTACAGTCCACCGGAGACCGCCTTTGCTATCGAACGAAGCACCAAACAGATCTGATCTGGTATCAATCGGGTGTAGGCTGATTGCGATCACATTACAAGTACAACTAAAAATGCAGTAGTGACACAGCATAAATTTGACTCCTCCTCAATATCCATACACATATCATGCCTGACGATTCAAACTGAAATCCTTTGCTGACTACATCATGAAGCTGGTTGACAGAATACAAAGTGCGTACAGCTGTCATAAGTGTCGATGGGTGCTTTGAAGTTTCTACAGTATGAAATGTAATAAACTAAAGAAATACCCTTGAATGAGTGGATGTGTCCATTTGACTGGTACTATATATATATATATATATATATATATATATATATATATATATATATATATATATATATATATATGTGTGTGTGTGTGTGTGTGTGTTCTTGTTTATATGGTATAGGGGGACATTTGACCTGAAATCTCACCAGCACTATGAGGACATTTTGGTTTATGAGGACATTTTCAATGTCCCCATAAGTCGGGCACTGTAGAAGTACTTATTTCATTGTTATTAACTATGTCCTGCTTTTTTAACTCATGTCCTAATATACCATAAAGACCTGGTTTTGTTGTGTATCACACACAGCCCATACTCCCCCTATGTCTGGTTGTTGGTAGTGCAGCTTGATACGATTTTTTTTCATTGGCTCATGGGTTGTATGCATGTCTGATCACCGATTGGCTACTGCTTCTGTCAATAACGGGGACGATCGTTGATTCGCGGTTGCGGCTGTGAGTCACCGCATTCTGGCGGCAAACTATCAACTTTCTATGTCGCGAGCCTATAGCTAGTGAAACCCCGCCAAGTTATGCTGAAGTTTATTTTACCTCAGAAGACATCACCTGAAAGAAACCGCGACGCGAAGAGGACTTTTCTAATGGTTATCTTCACTACTAAATAGGTAAGTAATTTTTCTATTCACACAATTGATCAAATGTATTATTTAGTTTACAATTTTATAGCTAAAATATATAAAATGTGCAGTTTAAACACAAACGTGAACAGGGTAGAGTAATGACTGCTATAGTACTTGTAGCTTGGTAATTATGTACTGTACTTCTCCTGTTCTGTTGTTCAAGCAGGCTAATGGGTTAATACTACTGAGATTAAACTTGCGTTGATGTTATTGTTGGAGTGTCTCGCAGTTTTATAGTCAGTCCTGAGTGTTTTTGTAGTCTGGCTAATTTTTTTTTTTTTTGCATGTGCTTAAAACATTTGTTAATATCGTATTTCTGTCCGAAACGTGAGTTAATTGTTGTCGTCTGCTTGTTAGCGGTAAGTTAAGTAATTGTTTCAAGCTAACGTTAGCGAATGTAATGATGGACATTCAATGGGCTCTGAAGTGCCAGCAGTTTCTTCTCTCAAAATGATTTCGCTTTTAGTGTTGTTTAGAAACTGTATAAAAAGCCAATACATGGCTTTGTGTTTGGCCGTGTTTGAGGAATGACAAGTGTTCCTCTTGTCATGATCTGATAATTTGACTGATGTATCCCTCATTCACCCAAATAGGTGAGTAATAGTAATATAATATGAATATAGTGTATTGTCAAAACACTTGGCCGATGT
Source organism: Esox lucius (assembly GCF_011004845.1). Lineage (NCBI taxonomy): Eukaryota > Metazoa > Chordata > Actinopteri > Esociformes > Esocidae > Esox > Esox lucius. The sequence goes on from NC_047569.1 coordinate 27,539,208, forward strand.
ATTTTGTAATTTTATTTAGGCATAGTGGCTGGGTAAGTTTGACTCTGTGTTAAATAGTGAAGGCCTTTTTAACACATGTTAAAAAGGCATTCAGGCGTTGTTGCTCAACTGCGGGGGTCCTGTGCGGTCTAATAGTAAGAACAAGGGGAACGAGTGGCAAGTACATTGATAGGTCTACCTGTTGTGGCTGAGTAGCCCCATACTAAAGCCACAATTGATATTGAGTTGGAGAACTGTCTTTCATCACTCATAGTTCACTATTACAGTTGGGTTCAAATAACCCTGTATGTTGGGTTGTGATGTAAACGCAGCACATTTGGTCAGATGATTGACTTGGTATTTCATAAGTGAAGAAATATTTAGACTTTGTATTTCACAAGTGAAGAAATATTTATACGGTTAGTAACTGAATGTGGCTGCATATACATGGGGTTGGAATGACAACAACCAGGACAGTTGCTCTGGAGCTGATTTAGAGACCCTTGTTAAGGTATGTTATGCAATACATAAGGTCTTTCACTTGTTTTGTGTTTTCACAAGCTTGTGCAGTTTTTGTTTGAAAGAAATGCTAATAGTTTCATGAATTTGTGAACATCGGGTGCTCTCAATGTCAGTACATCATGAGGGTTTATCTTTTTGCTCGCTTTAAATCTTGCAATTTTTGTTTTATACTATTGTCTGAAATTTAGAAAAATAAAAGGTGTAACATTTTTGTGATGCCTGTCTCATGACACATTGCATTAAAATATGACTAGTTTATATACTAGACCAGTTTCACACTTCTAGTGATTACTAGTTTGGACTATGATTAGCTAAGTAATGTTTTCTATCTGGGCAGTAAGTTTGAGGTCCCAGGTCAACATATTGTTAAAATTGTTTTGAATTTGAAAGCTGGTGATCAGAAGTAGAGAAAAAGAGATGAACCTACCATGGGAGACATCAGATCTTGGCATTACTAAGGATGAAAATGTTACATTTAATGCTTCAATTAGACTAGAATTAAGTAATTTCCATTTAATCTCCACATTTCCCTTTCAAATGGTTATGTATATAGTAAAAATAATTTACTTTGTTTTGTTAAGAAAGGTATTATGATTTTGAGGCTAAAAACTATTATGCATCCAGTACAGTGTAGCGCATGAGTTTAACATGATATAAATAAGCTATAAATCTATTATGAGATTTGCTGTTTAAAGAGGATATTTTGTATCCTTTTTTGCTTGTATGATACTGCTAGGAATGTGAACTTAAGACAGATTTACATAGTTGAATATGTCTGAATGCCTATAAATACGTCTATAAGTCTGAATGTCGGGGTTCTAATATATTTAATGCAGTGTAAGTTTATGGACCTTAAGTTAACTATTGCAATCCCAAAGTATTTGTGTTTATGCAGGCATTTCAGCAAAAGGAAATAAAATAATACATTTGATACGTACATTAATATATTGTAGTAATAGCAACTATTAAATTAAATGTGGGATAACTTAAGGAAGACTTACATTATCATAACCCTTGACAAACATTAGGTGATCTATCCATGACACTGCAATATTGGTGAATAGGTCTTTAATATCAGCGCTCGACAACAGAAAGCATTGTTGTGGTAATGATCATTTGCCTATGGGTGTTATTTTGAGGCACTGTTCAGGCATTAAGTGACTTTGAAAGTCATATCAGTAGCTTCCCTAGGCCTGTTAAATGCATTATCCACCCCTCATAACGCAGCAAGTACAATAACATATACGCGAGCAGATTGGTGCTTTGCATTATGCAATTATGCAGCTAACCAGCATCATACAGTGACTATGGTTAAAATATTTAGCGTCTACGTATTCATCTTTTTGGAGGTTAATCCCGTTGATTGATAACATGAATACGTTTATTCAATATGAAATTAGGGCTCTCACGATTCAAGTAACTCTGATAAACCCAACTTGCATTTTGCGGCAGCACGTCATCAATTCTGCAAGATTAGAATAGGAGGCATGCATACACTGAGGCACAGAATTCTGACAGGATCTTTTTACTTGAGCCATACGAGTTTGCAACATCTTCCGGTCAGAATGGAGAGTGCTGTAACGTTAGCAATTCTGGCTGACTGTCTAGTATGGTGTGTTTTTTATTTTTTTTTATTTGTTAGCCATGTGAGGTTGGGTATTTTGTAAATGTAGTTTAAACGGTGGCAGCCTAAGCATTGTATGTGATGTTGATTGGTCATATCTCTAATATTCTCTTGTTTATATGTTTGAATGTATATGTTTTTGAATCCATAATTAATGGTAGCATTTGCTTTTCATTGATTAGGAACATATAAACAACAATGAGCCTCAAAGAAAGGAGAGGAGGAAGGGGCAGAAATCCTGAACAAGATGCACTATATTATATTTCCAATTCACTGGACAAAGTTGGTTTTCTAAAGAAGTTCATTAACCCCTTCAAAGGTGAGTTTTACAGTCTTTCATTTTGACTTATGACCATGCTTACTACATCTGAACAAAACACTGAAATGTATAGGGGGCAGAGGTCTCGGTAACACAGGATTCTGCATTAAAATGCAGGGATAAAATTGTGTTCTAAAAACCTGTTTATTGACATTTACATTTCAACAAGAACAGTTTATATTTGGGTAATCTCAAAATAGTTATCTGAAATGTCAAACACGCTCTATTTTTGGCACAGTGAGGTAGGGCTGGGCAATATGGCATTAAAAACATGGCTCTGCTGTGTTTTCTCCTAGACATTTCAGCTTCACTAAAACAGCACTGAAAGTTGATTGGTATTAGCACCCTTTAGCAGGGTGGGATACTGATGAACTGTAAATGGAGATTTCATAGCTGTGTGCTCAATTAAATTCACCTGTAATCAATGGTTGTGGCTGAACTAGCCAAATTCACAAAATCCAGTCCACATGCACTATATAGCCAAAAGTATGTGGACACCTGACCATCACACCTATGTGAGCTTGTTGGACATCCTGTTCCAAAACCATGGGCATTAATATGGAAACACAGCCTTTTTCACAGTATATGCTGGTCATTATGTCCTTGTCCTCGTTCTAATACAAACTGGTGAAGAAATAGGAGCACCGTGCTAACACACATTTTGTTCCAGATCATAACACACCTATGCTAGTCATAGACATCAACAGTAGAGCACAGTAGAATATAGTATATGAATGAATGTTAACTACTTTTTTCTCCTGTGTAGGTCATGGAGTATTCAGCAATAGCTACTTTGGAAAAGGAGACTTCCTGCTGGAATACAGAGGGGACTTTATTACATTTGATGAGAGCAAAAGAAGAAGAATACAATACAGTGATGCCCTTAATGTTTTCATGTTTGACCTAAGTTTCAATGGGAAACTGTGGTGGTAAGTCTGGTTCTGACTTTGTAACATTATGAAAGTCTTAACTTTCTGAAGCAAGAACTACATACCTATAATTTTTGGTACTATTAAAGTGGCATGGGCAATGATTGTCGAAAGCTATAGAGGTAGCCCCATGCCAAACATTGGGGGGGCGTTGCCAAAAAACTATATTATGTAATCAGATTCACCACCCTGGATTATGGAAATCTGCACTGAACTTGGATTGGAACCAAAGCTAGTGTTGTTAAAGAGGCATGTCTGTTCAAAAATGTTTGCACAGTGACATTTTAATTGCCCTGCATATACTGGTAGATTGTTTGGTAGTCATTCAAAGCTCCCATTAATTATTGTCAAAGTAATAATGTTTAATTTGGTTCTCCCCATGGGGGTTCAACCTCCGGAGATTGCAAGAAGGTTTTGCATGTGCATGATTTTAGCAGGGTAGTTATCCAGATGTCTGAATAGGGCGGGCACTGGAGGAGTGACATAATATCTGTAGTTGTATTGGCTGCAAACATAAATTACTTGCATCTAAAATATAGGTTTAAAATGCAGTCTTTTGGTATATTTAATTGTGAACATGACAGCATTTATCACTGGAAAGTGTATATTTGTACAGTGATAATGTAGGCTAATAGAATAGTTGGTTTAGCAAAAAGCCTAAGAAATATTTTTCTATTTGTCTAGTATTGATGCAGCAAACACTGAATCACTTGCCAGATTTGTCAACGATGACCATATCAATCCGAACAGCAAAATGAAAAGGCTAACAGTTGGAGGGAAGCCCCATCTCTGTTTATTTGCAACGTCCGACATAAAACCTGGAGAGGAAATTTCCTATGATTATGGTGACTCGGACTGGCCGTGGCGAAATAAGGTAAATTCTAATGTTCTTTGAAGCATAATCTAAGATACAGTGGCTTGCCAACACTAAGTATACAAAACTCTTGGACATATACATTTTGTGTAACAACCTGGAATGAAAATGTAATTGTAGTCTTTGCCATTAGATTTGCACAACATACAAATTATTCCTTTCAAAACAAGTTGAAAAAAAACAAACTGACAACTCTTTGTTGTATAAACAGACGAGTAAAAAATTTAAGGGAAACACTTCAAGAAATTAGTGGAGGAATATTACGAATTACGATGCATCCATTTAGGTGTACTGTGTGATACAATTACCCGGTGCCCTAACATCTAAATCATTAAATACTTTGGATATTGTCAATGTTCATGTAATCAACCAGGCATGAGGGGTGTGGTATATGCCCAATATACCAAAACTAAGAGCTGTTTTTAGGCACAATGCTTCATGGAATATGTTGGCAATACACCATAAACCTCTGCTGGGCCTTGTTGCTCTACTGAAATAGTTCCCAATGCAATTAGAGAATTAAAGTGATATCATAGCCAATATATATGGGACCGTATACCATGGCTATCAGCCAATAGGTATTCA